>NC_092628.1:11709755-12396676 GCF_039555335.1 Amphiura filiformis
CTATTACCAAATTCCGACGTAAGTTTTTTGTTTCGGAGGCTTCAAAAAGTTAACGGAAAAACGGCTATTTGAAGTCAAGATTTTATAAAAATTTTAAAAGCTTGCAAATCGGCTAATTTTTGTTACCCATTTCAAGTTAAGATAACAACTGTTATAAATCAAGAAGAAGTGAAGAAATAACCAAGAATTATGAACCAAAGCTACACCCACAAAGTTTGTTAACAATTGTTAACGGAAAATGAAGCCTCGAAACGACAAATATCGAAGTCCGGTTCTCAAAAATACAGGGCCGTTCACAATTAAATCTAATGTGGCAGTGTTTACTGAACATATGACTGTACTTTCAGGATAAGAAAAATTATCCATGAACTAACTGAAGAAAACACAGGGTTTTACAAAATGTTACTGTTTTTATAGTTTTTCCAAATGGCAATATTAAGTACATTTAAGCCTGCTAAAACTGAACGCAGTAACTCCCAAAGCTGATTATGCTAGTCAAGGTAGCTGCTAACTAGATGACTTTATGTGGCCAAAAATTATGGAATTCTGTGGCTTTATTAGAACACTACGGATTAAAATGTTAAAAATCCAAAGTTACACCCTTTACCGTGAAAATGACCATATATCAGTGACGCTGGCTGTTCTTTGATAGTTGTTACTGACGAATCTCGCTGCTTGCCTCTGAATAGCTTCAATCCTGTTCACCTGATCTTGTTTGTGGGGGTTCCAAGCAGCTGGAGAGTATTCGAGTTTTGGTCGAACTAAGGCTTGGTAGGCCCGTGATTTGACATCAGACGGGCAGGAGGAAATATTTCTTCTAAGGATGGCTAGGGTACTCCGAGCACTGGAGGTGATGTTTTGAATGTGTTGTTTCCAGTCCAAGTTACTGTTGATGTTTACTCCCAAGTATTTGTGGTTAGCGGTGGATTCAATATGATGGTTGTCGACTTTGTATGTGAAAGTGTGAGGTTTGGTCTTGCGGGTAATTGTGAGTTTTTGACATTTACTGGCGTTGAAGGACATTTGCCATTTTTCGGCCCACTTGAAAACTCTGTGAAGGTCATCTTGTAGTTTGATTTGGTCGGCTCTGTTTTTAACCTCCGTGTATAAGATTGAATCGTCAGCGAATAAACGTAGGGTACATTTCACATCAGTCACAATGTCGTTTATGTATATTAAAAACAAGGTGGGTCCTAGGACCGAGCCCTGGGGGACTCCGGACAGGACTGGACTCCATCGGGATTGCGTGCCGTTGACAACTACGCTCTGTTCTCTCCCAGACAGGAAGTCTTGGATCCATCCAAGGGTTTTACCCCGTATGCCATAATGACTGAGTTTTGTAGACAAGTGCTGGTGTCTTCAGTGTTAATTGTTTTCATTATAAATGTCGCAAAATATTAATATTGACAATAATAAACAACCTGTTTGACCTCTCCATATATTTTGTGGTGAAAAATGATTACAAATGTGTAATTTGCAATCATTTTTGGAGCAACGATTTCTTCATACAGACGGTTAAGCATGCATGTGAATGCACAATAAACACATACAAACACATACACAACACCTGTTGGAACTCCCGATCGGAGCTCACGGCCAGAGTAAAATATACGACAAGGCATGCACATTCCAAAAACTTTGCATGTTCCGCACTCGTAAATGTTTTAACATTCATGAATTGAATACTTAAAAGTATGGTATTCAATTGTGTACTCTCAAGCTTCTCAAGCACTTTACAATTTAGATGTAACACTATAACTCCAATAACTCCAAATGGTCATTTTTAGCTGAGTTAACATATATTTTGGGTTTCCTTGAAGGTGGGATAAAAAAATAGACCATAAAAAGGGGGATAAAAAAATCCACCCTTTTTTAGGAGGATCTAAAAAAATTTGATGTCAAAGGTTCCAACTTTTCCTGTTTCCAACCCCCACCCACCAAAGTATTTATGAACACTCCCTAATTTGATCTATAATGATATCGCTAATTATAATTTATATTTATTTATATCATCATGGTCAGGCACGATGCAGACCATGACACAGACCATGCTGTCCAAAGTGTCCAATCCATGTAGACTGAAATTGGAGGCCCTGGTCATTTCTTGATTTTTTTTAACCATTAGTTGAAATCACCAATCTGGGAGTGCATAGTGGACAGATCTGAATGGAGGCCTTATATTGCAGAGAGCAATCAAGTCAACATTTAACATTTTTTAAATTATGTGTCATGATTATGTGTTTAAACTAATGCCTGCGAGCCAAACGAAAAAATGTTTGTTTTTCTTTCACAACAATATTTTTATGTTTAATTTTCTTTACCAGATTTGCTGTCCAGCAAGGATATTGGAGTGATCCATACTTGCCTCTGCTAATCCGGTCTGGAGATAGGAAGGCACCTGAAATAAATAGAGGTTAGTAAATTAGTAATAGACTAATAGTACATTGTACACTAGAGATACCCTTGTTACAGTGAAATTGAGGTTGGCAGTGGATATGTTCAAATGTTGTTGTGCCTTGCTGCTATCATTTTATTTGGTATTAGTATCCCTGTCACAGGTATTAATTTTTCCCATGATACACAGGAATAAATTCCCTGTCAAAAATGTGTTGATGGATGGCTAGCTAATAAGACACTGTCATTTCAACATGTTCAGAGTCTAAATAAATTCAGTTCTGGAACCTTCAAGGAGAGCTGTTTAGGGCATTTACAATAGAATGTAAGGAGAGAATGGGCAACTAAGGAGAGCTAAAAACATAAAGCTCTATGTTATATAAAGCTTATCTATGGCTAAAAATTACTCTCTAGTCCTATCCTATATCCAGCCCTCGAATTAACCCACGGCACCCATGGCATTTTGCCGTGGGTGCCCATCCCCACTGCCGTAATATAATGCCCTTAAAATATGACCTTTACCCAAGGCAGTCACTTGCTGTGCCCTCTAATGAAGTTGCCGTCGGTGCCCCAGCCCTGCTATGTTTGTGTGTGTTTTTTTTTCACTTTTGAGAAATTGCCTTGGTGCCCTTCTCAAATTGTCAACAGTTGCCATAATGGCTGTGTTGCTGTGCCCCTTCAGATCCTTAATTCGAGGGCTGCCTATATCAGATTTAAGGAGAGCAGTAGAGAGCTATTGCTCTCGCTTGCCTCAAAAGGTAGTCCCTGTTAAAAATAATAAATTGATGTTTTGTTTTTTTTTAATCATAAAAATTGCCAACCCTGAATACAAATCAACTGAATATTATTGATTTACTTCTACAGGATATTATGTAAGAACACATGGACTCAAGACACTGATGCATCAATTCCTGGAGAAAACAAAGTGTGCTTGCCAAATAGTTAACCTGGGAGCTGGATTTGATACAACATTTTGGCAGCTCAATGTGAGTACAACATTTTGAAAGAGAATCTTGAAATTAATAGCTGCTTCTTGTTTGTCTGATGATTTTATGAAGATGAATATGAAGATGATGTACAAGATCTGATCGTTCCTCAGACTCTAAGATTGCCCTTACATGATGCTAAAATATTGTATAATGACATAACTGCTAAACAATTCATTCTTAAAAGATCACCATTTCCCTTAAACCCTAACCCAACCAGAGCTCACTAATGCTTACAATTAAACAACTGCTTGTGTATGCATTCCATGTGATGCAATGACACAATCAGCCTAAGTCATATACTCAGGTTTGTTCATCTTCTCTCCTTTTTTTGTTTCTTCTTTCCCTTCCGATATCAAAAAACATAGGCACGGTTAAGGTGTATGTACTGTCTCAATTGACAGTGTGATAATATACAAATATTAACTGTCCATGAGTGTGATGGTCGAAATATAATCACGAGGTGAAAGATGTATTGTTCCATTCCATGAGCCGGAACGGCGAGTGGAATGGAACAATACATCTTTCACCTCGTGATTATATTTCGACCATTACACAAATTTAAGACAGTTAATATTTGTTTTATATCACTCGTACATAAATTTCTATTACTAAATACAATTTAAGGTATGAAATACATTTTTTCATCAACATAACACCATGTTTTGCCGTAATATACTTCACATTTTGGGGTCCACCCCATAATTAAATTGGCGAGTCTTAGAGTCAGCGCACGGCTTGGCGCAGGCGCACTACGGCAAAGCACATGATGGTAAACTATCACACGGAGAGGCTGAGGGTAAAAATGATAAATGGTAATCAACCAATGAACTGTCTAGAATTTATGTATGAGTGATATAATTTCTTTATGTTTGTTTACTTGTTTGTTTGTTTGTTTGTTAGTCATTTAAAAAAACACAACATTCAAAAACTGAGTCGCTTCGTTAGCTAGTTAGGGACATTTGAATATAGGCTAGTTTGTACACATATCTCTATGGGACTGCTCTATGATAGTTAGCTGATAGTCACCAAATTGTTGGTGATATTAAACACTGATGAAGATTGTGCAACTGCTACAGAGCAGTTCAGTTGTGTTGTTGTGATTGACAATGTTTTGTATGTTTTATTCTTGTATTGACTTTGAGTTCAACTGCTATTGACTCAGACCCTGGTATACTAGTGACTACAGATGGATCAGTCAATTGCTGGTCCTAAAAATGTCCTAAAATGAGTCACAAAGGATTAAGTTGAAATGGGTTATGTTGAAGTGGTGCTGTTTGACGGAGTCCGGAAACTTATTGCTTAATTAATTATTCATCACATTAACTTGTTTTCAGGATGAAGGTAAACTACCAGACGTGTATGTAGAACTTGACTTCCGAGCAGTCACAAGCAGAAAATGTCAGAGTGTTCGAGTAAGACCCAAACTACTTGAAGGGGTACAGGCTGCAAATAAGGGACAGGCTCCTCTCATCGGTAAGTGCAGCATAGTTGATAGATCCATTGAAGCTTTACAACCAGGATGTGTTCTCCGTTTCTTTTCTTTTTAAAATATTTTATAGCATATGGATTATGGACATGGTCAGATATCATGAAAAGAAATTATATGCCAGAAACAAAGAAAACTACCCCGTATTTAATAGCATTACATTTTGAAAATTTTCTAGTGCATTCTCAGCGTGCATTAAGCATAATTTAAGCATTATAATTTTCAGCTCAGAGTACACCAAAGAAGCACCATTTGAGAAATATATAGGATGAGCGATATGCTTATTAGTAAAAAGACCCGTAGTGTTCAGTTTATGTGTGGGCTAAACTGCTTGTGCAGAACTTCTTTTTTCCCATGCATACAGAAATGTGATCATCAGAACCAGCATTCAAAGACAAGCAAAGGACTCAATTGTTTCAGGGATGCAAACTGTTGCATGTTCTCTTCTTGGGCGACATAAATCCAGTGATTCTTGTATTTATTGTATGTATTGTAATTATATCTTATAGATTACTTTTTCTGATTTTACTGTAACACAACACAGTGTAATTGACAAAGCCAAATGTTTGATTTGTATATATGGCATTATGTATTACAGAGGATGCAGAGCTTCACTCCGCTAGATACCACATAACATGGGCTGATATGAGGAATATAGAGGAATTTGAAAGCAAGCTAACCAAAGCAGGAATTGACAAAAGGTAAAAACATGTTTACTTCAAAAGTAATTTGCATAACATTCGGCGATGAATAAAACCCTGTTCTATAGGCCCGACCGACCCAGAATTAAAAAAAATTTTTTTCTAAAATCATATAATATCAGCCACTTCTGAAAATGTTGAGAAAATATGTTTGCAAAAATCATCAATTTTTTCAGATTTGTCAGATTTTGTTGAAATTTTAGGGTAATTTTAGCCTCCAGAAAAAAAAACGTGCCCGACCGACCATACTTGAAAGGTCTGTCTGCCCGTAGAACATGTTTTTTTTCTTCACCTTAATGGTAAATTGATTTTTGCACATATGTGATGTAATCAAGCAAAATGAGTTGGATGTCATGAATATTGATTTTGAGATATAACCAATAACAGTATTCAACTTCCCTTGTATTTTATTGTTCTGAGCAACAATGAAATGGCCATATCTCTGGAACCGTAAGTCTAATTATGATGGGGGTTTGAGCAAAATAAAGCTCTGAGAATGGCTCATTTAATGAAATTGAAAACTGAATTTTTGATTTTGATCGATATCAGACTCATTTCACTTGATCGCATCACATATCACATCACCTCACCTATTACTTTGTTCAACCCATTATGACAAGACTCATGACATTCTCTTGGTCGGGCTGACGTCACAAAGGGGAAATAGCCTTGTAAAACCAGTGTGCACATGTGCAGCGCGCATGTGCAGTTCCCTTTCTCAAGTTGGTTGCTATCTGTGGCGCTTGTGCAAAGGGGACGAAGGGGACAATGTTCCCGGATGTCCGACCGAGTGAATCATGAACTGATATAGAATTGCATGCAGTTGGGTGCAGCTCCTATGCTAATTGTGCTCTCTTGTGCATTTATGGGAGTGCAATTTAGAACTTTATTGATGTCTGCAGTAACAAAAACCCAGTGCATGTTGCCACTAAGACACTGGCTAAAACAAAGTTACCTGGGTCCCGACCCGTTGACGTCTTACCCATGCCTGAATAAACTGTCAAATGTTTTTGTCCTGTGCAAGGTTCTGTTTTCCATGTGGTAGCCCTGTCTGATGACATGTTGTCAAACCATCTCCATTTATTAACAATGAGAAGAGTCACACTTTATAGAAAAATGTAATGTATAAACATTCAAGACAATTGATAAATGCATTAAAGGGCTAAATTTGTCAATATTGGCTTTCTTGTTGTACCACCTTTATAGCAAACCAACACTGTTTGTAGCAGAATGTGTGCTAGTGTACCTACCAACAGACAAGTCTTCTACATTACTAAAATGGATAGCAACTAACTTCCAGTCGGCTCTGTTCCTCAACTTTGAGCAGATCAACCTCAAAGATAGATTTGGTCAAGTCATGATTGATAATTTGCGGAGACGACAGTGCGATTTGGCTGGTGCAGATGCTTGTGAGAGTCTACAGACACAGGTAGGAACAGGATACTTGGCCGATGATGAAAAACGGCCTTGTCCATTCGGGTTTGGATAAAATGGCACAAATGCGCCATGTCACTTTTCAAATTTTCCCCTCATCAGAATCAGGACAATCAAAAGAAGGTATGTGAAATAAATGCATTTGTAGGATTGTAGAAATTAAACTTGATTAGATTTTTTGATTGCCAAATCCAAAAATACTCACTAGTTTTAGACTTTCGCCATCATGACTGATGGCTTCTTCAGAATGACCATGGCATTGGGATCCATTTTTCCTGCGGGTTTGGGCGATTTTCGCATCCCTCGGAAGCTTAGCTTGTATGGTCTAGAGAGTAGCTACCGATGTTCCTGTTGACTGTTTTGTTCCCCGCCTTCTTATCCAATTCGCTTCTCTGATCAGTATTGTTTGTTGGTTCCTGTCTTTCTCAAGTAGCTTGGGCTCCTCCCAATGACATGGTTTTCAATTGCAATGTGGTCGGTTATGGCAGATTTGTTGAATTTGGAAGTTGATACTGTTCTATTTTTTGTATTTTCTGTTTGCGACTTTTTCCGCATCTTCCTTGTGTTCTTTTAGTCTTCAACTGGACATCCTGTCTCTCCAACGTACGACTTGTCGTACCCAAGCATTATCATCTAGATGTAGAAACTATTATGAACCTCCCACATTGCAATACTTTCAAGTACTCCCACATTAGATTCAGTACAGAAAACCCTGGGATAACCATTAATGTTATATTCAACTTGATATGGATGCTCATAATTCATTCTTTTTTGCTTGTATCATATTACAGAAAGACAGATTTCTATCCGTAGGCTGGGAAGGGGCTGAAGGCATAGACACACAGGCTGTCTATAACAGCTTACCTGCCGATGATATCTATAGAATCGAGAGACTAGAGTTCTTAGATGAAGCAGAGTTATTACATCAATTACTGCAGCATTACTGTATCACATGGGCATGGAAAGACTCTACCAACTTAGGTATGTGTTACTCTTTGTAACTTTTTTGCAACTATTATAATGGATAAATGGATGCTTCCCTAAATCGAGAATATTTAGCCTAACTCAAGTGATAATCACCATTGGCAAAAACCAACAGGGGAACCAATACCCCCTGCTTGACTGATCAGTATTTTGACACCAATTCCCCCCGGCAGATTTTACGCTAGCTGCCCCCTCGATTGCGAAAGTCTAGTTACGCCATTGGTAATCACAACGCCAAATCACTACAGTATGACTATATATACCGTAATCCTTCATTTAGGTCAACCCAAATTTTAATAAGCAACAAATTGAAATGACTTCAAGATTACATTTTCATTTTGCTCCATGAACAAACAAAAATTTTGTGATCAATTATCAAAAATTACATAAGATATTAAAATTATCTCAGCCTTTACTCAAGATTTTGAGTGCTTAGACTTGTTCCAAGTCTACGAGTTTTGTGACTGCAATATTATCCGAATTTAAGTTCATACATGCCGACTTCTTCCGATGAAGATGTGTGTCAGACATCAAAAATTCTAGTTGAATTTTGGCGCTAAAAGTCAGTTTTTTTAATTAGAAACTTTTAGAAATTGCAATATCAGAGATGCCACTCAGTTTTACTCAAAAACTTGAAAAACCACTGAAAAGTGGTATCTCTGCAATAGTATTGTAAGAAACTTGCCAAATTGCATGTTTTTGGCCCAATTTCCCTACAATTGCAAAAATAATAAAATTTGACTTTTATTGCGAGTTAGTACTAACTATAGGATATGAATTTAGCTGTTTCATTTGACAAAACAGGATATTTTGTATTAATCCTAAAAAAGTAATGCTGTATTTTTGGTAAAGTCTGAGGTCCAAGTCAATCCTACTTTATGCCTTGCCTGATGATGTTTTGTTTTTTCAATTTCAGGTCTGTCGTCTGTTGGGTTTGGAAGGTGATAGCGATTTCTTCATATCCATCTACTTTGATAAATGAAAGTATCTTCCACTTGAATCCAAAGTTACCAGTTTTGAACTTATTGAAATTATATCTTATTAAAGAAAAATTGAATTTTTAGATATATGTGACATATTTAAAGCAATGAGATATTCCAGTTGAAATCCATACACCCCTATGGAAGACATGGCCTTAATCTTCCACACAGGGTGTGTGAAAATTCAAATGGGGTTAGGCCTAAAAAAAAAAATTTGTTTGATTGGCGTAACCCGACCTACCCTAAAAGTAGGCCCGATCCTGACTTTTTTTTTTTTTAATAAAATAAAAAAATAAATAAAAATATTAATAAATATGAATTTAAAAAAAAGGAAAAAAAGTTCCACGGACTTTTTCAAATGCAATTTACACAAATTACAGTTTTTTTATGTTACGCCAATCAAACAATTTTTTTAGGCCTTACCTGAATGGGTTACACCCCTGTATGAGCGATTAAAAATTTTTAAATTTTTTATGATCAATTAACTCACACATTTAAAGTTTTTCTATAGCAGATTGTTTTGTTTGTACATTGCAGATTTTTGAGTTGGTAAAATAATGTTAATTTTATGTTACATAATATTTTGTGTGCAATATTTCTGATTTTTCACATCTTTATTTTATTTATTTTTTTGCTTTATGGTTTCAACCTCAAATAATTATGCAAAATTAGTTTTACGGGTACACACTCAGTGTCAACATTTGCCAACTGGGCGGGGCTTAACAGTTAACACCTGCCAACTATCTTTAAATTAGTGAAAATATTTAATTGTATGTATAATGTAATTTTTGAAAGTTTTGAGCTTCATAAGCTGATTTTGACTGAGTTAGAGTGGGGACAGGGGTAATGCATGCTGATTTTTAAATTCTTTGCCAAGAGTCTCAACTCAATAATAATTGCCTTGTGCGTATTGCCAAGGCCAAAAAAAAAATCGCTTGCTTGTCCTCCACTGACCGACAAAAAATTGGCCAAAATAAAGTCGGCCCTTTAAAAAAACATTTATAACAGTCCATTCCAGCATCAACGTTTCCAATAAACTTTGTGTCTTATGCCTGAAATTATGCTGTCGTTCTAATTGAATCTATGTGGTGTATCTTGCCTATTGAAGGTCAGAAGTGAAATATTGATTTATCTTTTCACATGACCAATATTCATACAGTAGTGAGTCATTAAAAAAAAACAAATCCTGACTGACCGATCCAATTCTGAAGGACAAGCAAACTATTTCTTTTTTTGGTCTAAAGTAACTCCGCCATGTTGTCACATGCATGGAAATAAAAAATAGTGTACCCTCAGGTATGTCGACAAAAGCCAGAAATGGAACGACAATAGGCATCTTTAAGCTTAATCATTACATAGATTTGCATATAGTGGTTTCAGAACAACACAAGCACACACTTTAAATCTAAATTTGCTGGCCGCATGGCGAAACAATCTATCAGTACACCATTTTACCCTCCATGAGCAACACACAAACATGGTAGAGTCAGCACTCGTTGGGTCTTACTCTTAATGGGCTATTCCATTTAAAATCAACATTATCCCTGTGAAAGATTTTGGAAATATCTCCCTCAGAGAAAGATTCAGGTTCAATCTTTCTCAGAGGGTGTATGAAATTCAAATAAGAGTTGCTAATGTGTTAATTCCATTTAACTCCCCTGTGGAAGATATTTCCAAAATCTTCCCACAGGGAAACGGTGGATTTTAAATGGAATAGCCCAATCTCTGTTGACATCTCAATATGGTGAATGGTTGGGTATGAATAAGTGTTTAAGACATACTTCACTTTTATGACTTGAATTGCTTTTATTGCTCCTATCATTACACAATTATACACATCTGTTTTATGTTAATGGTATATTATCATAGTGTATTTCTACCTTGAACTAACATGTAAATGTATAACATTTTTTACCCTGATGTGGCAAAATGACATCAATCGTGTTGAGGCAGCTGTTTCGCACGCACATCCATGGGGCGCCTTTAAGCGTGTGCATGCTTATGCCAGTGATTTGATCGAATGCTACATGTAGCGATTTGAAGCTGTGCCCATTGAAATGCGCACTGACATCACTGCCACATCAGGGTGTAAAATGGTACTAGCAACATTCTCACAATTGCACTCTCTCAAATTTTAGTATTGTGTTACCCTCAAGTGGAATTTGTTTGGCATTTTAAAAATGCATTTTGTCAAATTTCACTTTCTTTAATCCTGAAAGTACTACATTTAGTTGGAAAAGAATCTAGATGGTCCTTTTCCAGCTTAAAAAAATCAGTTGTGTGGGCAGACCACTTTATAGGCCTATGCTATCCCAAATATGATAGGATCATAAGACTCCACAAGAGCAGTCAATTTTAGCTGTCCATTGTATCAGCAGATTGTATTAGGAAGAACCTTTCATGCAGTGTGGAGATTCTTGTTGAAAATTGAGATTTGGACACTGACCTCTGTGGGTAAAAACAATAAAATACAATCCCGTAAGTAATAATCACATTTTGTCCAAACCTATCAATCAAACAATATCAATATATTACTAGATTTTGAGCATGATTCTAGGCAATTCCCAGTGCTCTGCATGACAGGCTGTTGTACCACGGACACTGCCTCCCTGTGCTTTGGCTACTAATATGTCATTGTTCTTCTACAATCACTTATTGGTCTCATACATCAGAGGGGCATATGCTTACACACAAACTTTGACCAAATCGAGCCTAGTTATTATTGTAATTTGCCTGATTTATGTTACAAAATTGCACAAGCAGGAGTGTTTATAGCATTGTATTCGTACAATGAGACTCCAGCAAACAAAGATGTTTTTAAAACGTTATAAATATGTTATAAACTTGATTTTGTTTTTACCATTAATCTACAGTGTTGGAGGACTCGGCACTGAGTCCTCCTCGAGTCCGGCAAAATAGGGTCTTTTTAGGTCTTATTTTCGTTCATTGTAAACTTCTTCTTCTTGATCTATGATCACATCACGTGATTAATTTAAGTAGTTTTACATGCAAATAAATTCAGTTTGTAAATAAAAGTACAACCAAAAAAGCAAGATTGCTTTCAGTTATATCTTTAATTGGTTAAATGGATTTTAATCATATTCGTTTGTTTTGACATGACTGCTTTGTTTATAGACACAAGTCTAGAATGTACATGAATAATAATAATACTCTGGGGCACTCAAGTTAAATTTTGATAGGGGTGTGTGGCACCGAACAACATTTTTGTGGAGGTCTGTGAACTAAAATTGGGCCAAATTATAGGCTTTGGAGCTAACAAATTCAAAATGTTTCCAACTGAACTGGAGCATGATGCAAATGGAGTTTGGTAGTGACGTCATATTTTGATTGTAATAATATTGCATATTTTGCCTCTCTAAAACACAAGCCTAATAAGTTACTGTGAGTCTGTGATTATAATGTGTTTCCAAGGTATGCTACCTAAGGGTAAACATTTTTGACCTAACGAAAGGGAGGGTGGAAGCAATTTTTGGCAAGCCGAGAGGGGGGAACAAGCATATAGGGCACCTTTTAAATAAAACGCTCTAAAAAGGCTTAAAAAACAGTACAGAAACGCATACATAATGCAAATTTCCCTGCTCACTGCGCTCGTAACATAATTATCAAAACCATTTAAAGTTTGTAAATTGGGATCCCCAAAAAATGGCATGTGCAAAGATTTTTGGCAGGCCGGGAGGGGGGGGGGCAAGTGATTTTTGGCAGGCCGAGCAATTTCACCCCACCCCGGGCTCCGCATAATTATTGTACAGCCCCAAAACAATACTAGGCATGCAAGGTGGGACTAGCAAATTATGTATTTACAAGAAAATAATAATAGAACTAAAATTCTGGTTATAGGCTATACGTTGATAAAGTATTGGTGAAAACCCCGGGCTTGAATTTGATACATAAGGACTCGGACTCGGACTCGAACATTGAGGACTCGGACATCAGAAATTGGCAGGGACTCGGACTTGGACACCAAGGACTCGGACTCGGATGACGAGGACTCGACTACAACACTGTTAATCTAAACTGGAACTTAAATTTGCAGCTCACTGTGCTATGTTACGTCTGATGCCATCAGGCATCCGACTGATGATCATCAATTTCAGTTCCAGTTGATTAACTACTGGATGAACAATCTACTCCAAGATATGTTATAAATATATTTTGGTTTGGATCAAAATGTTTCAAAATCTTTTAAATGTTGGATTATATTTTGGTTTTGAACACATTTTTAAAAGTTTTATATGAAAAAACACAATTTGTTTTTTAACTGTCCCAAATATTTTTGTCAACACATGAATAACATGATTATAATCATTATGTTAGAATGTTTTGCAGTAAGTTTTCAAAAATGCTTTTGAATGTTATGAAAACATTTTATACCTTTTATAAAACCCATCATTTAAACGTTTTCTGCAAAACATGGTCTGTTTGCTGGCATGTCTGTTCATCTTCTGTGAGCATACCAACAGAATAGTCGACTGCAGATCCGTCGGATAACGCTTTTTCAATGGGAAATGCTTGGATGATGTCACGATGCGGAAAGCATTTATTCCGTATTGAAAAGCGTGTTCCGACGGATCTGCACTCGACCGGCCTCTAATGATGCTATTTGGGTTGTAACTTCCAACTATAAATCTATAATACTTATGTTGGTATTTCCAGTATCACAGATATTAATGCATATTAGTTACCAATTGTAACAAAAATATGTACATAACAAAAGGTATTAATTAAATGACTTGTTCAAAGAACTTTAAATATGATTGTTTGCTTTTCATTTTTGAAGCATTCTTTCTTAGTGTTTCATTCACTTTTTTTACTCTGCCAATTACTTTTATGAAAAAGGTTACCCTTTTTTGTAAATTTGGAGACTACTGACTACCACAGAAGATGTCTTGCACTTCCTACAATGCATTTCTTTCCTGTACTGATTTGCTATTCAGTGCAACATGGGTTGATAGTGACGAGAAATACTTCAATTGACAGATCTGGATGAGCTCTGGGTACAATTACCGAATAGGGTGCAACTTGCTAGACTTGAGTCCAGTCCTCGTTTAGGGTTAGGGTTTATGATTGGGGTAGGGCAGTCTTGTAATAAGACTAGTAGAGTTGCACCCTATTCAGTAATCGCTCCAAGCTCTGTTATTGAGGTATTTTGACACTATCAACCCATGTTGCACTGAATAGCAAATTGGGACAGGGAAGAAATGCATTGTGGGAAGTGTAAGATATCTTCTCTGTCTGGCTACATAAAACATTGTTGAGACTTTCTTGTAAAAGTGAGTATGCTTTAAAATAGCACAAAATCCAGCTATTCTTGAATCAAGCAGGCTACCCTTCGATTCAGACACAAATTCTCTTAAAACAAAACAAAACAAAACATTGCAACAAATGGCAACATGTGTGTATTCATTCTAAAATTTTTGATTTTTTAACCTACATGATTAAAGTAATTGAAACAGCTTGGTTAAGCAGAGTTTTGATTAAGATCTTCCCAAATTAACAAGTTCTGTATTTCTGAATAACAGTCCCTTTGATAACATGTGTGAAAATAATTATGAAACAAATGCTGATATCGTCACTCATTTATTCAATTTAGTGACATTTTTTCCCATTTTCATAATCACATTGTCATATCAACCCTGATAATTGATTTTAATTGACACACTTTTGCAAACAAGTTTTTTTCTTATTCCTTAGAAACGTTATGACAACAAACTGAATACATTTGGAATGTCTCGTTCAAAAATATACAAAGTAAGCTTCGGAGGTATTACTACTGTACACAATTACACAAATGCAGCTGTTGTTTACAAAACAATACAAAAATACAATCGTTGAAAACATGGTGTTTTTTTTGTCACATGACAAAACTATGAATACATACAGGTCCAAACTGTACAGTAAAAGGGAGGGAAATACTATTATGTACAATTTTACATGAAATGACTTCAGTTTTATTTTCAATATGTATACAATTTTAAAACTCTTGGCATAAGAATTTTGATTCTTAGGGAGTGGTCACTATTTATACCTAGGGGTTGAAAGAATTCAGGATCACTACTTTTTTTTTGGTAAGCAACACATTGTAATTCTTCATTTCCTAAGAAAATGGTATGATTTTCCCAGAAGCTACCCAATACACCCTACACAGTAGGACTACAACTGATCAGTTGGACTAACTTCCACATATAGTTTCCAAGTGATGCCTTCAAGAACACATAATTTTTTCATTGCAAAATGCCCTTTTTGTCCTGCAAAACAGCTAAAAACCAGAAAACAACTTTTAATAGTACTGGGAGGGGGCATAAAAATTGTGATAAAATGGACTTCCCCCATCCCCTGGCATATATAGTGATCGCTCCCTTTATCACCTGTCAAAATAATCAATTGAATCCACTCGTGCTAAGTTTTAATAGAAATCCTGTGATTTCCAGTGCATATATTTAACACATCCCATTAACAGCAATAATTCTTCAATTTTTAATAGACGCTGTCAAATTTGGAAATCATGCTTTTAAGCATTACTTCAATAAGCATTAAAATATAGTACATGATTAGACAATACTGGTATAGTACATTGGTGTATACAGGAGGAACTTGAGCTGCTTATGACACAAGGCGGTTCTCGAACCACGAGTCTCGCCTGCTTTCGTGACCACCTGCTTTTGCGATTACTTTTGGTAGAGGTCAATGAATTTGGTGGTTATCGGTTGGGCACAATTATCAAGTTGATGGTGACCGTACCCATCAAGTTTCATGCCCACCAAGATTCATGCCCGACCAACAGTTTTTACTAATTTGACCTCAGATGACCCTTGGTGACCTCGAAATGACCTTCCAAAAATTGGGCTTTAAATGTTGACTGTACCCACTAAGTTTCATGCCCGCATACAACAGTTTGTACTAAATTTGACCTCAGATGACCCCTGGTGACCTTGAAATGACCTTCCAAAAATTGGGCTTTAAATGTTGACTGTACCCACCAAGTTTCATGCCCCTACAACAGTTTTTACTCATTTGACCTCAGATGACCCCTAGTGACCTTGAAATGACCTTCCAAAAATTTGGCTTTAAATGTTGACTGTACCCACCAAGTTTCATGCCCGTACAACAGTTTTTACTTAATTTGACCTCAGATGACCCCTGGTGACCTTGAAATGACCTTCCAAAAATTTGGCTTTAAATGTTGACTGTACCAACAAAGTTTCATGCCCGCATACAACAGTTTTTACTAATTTGACCTCTGATGACCCCTGGTGACCTTGAAATGACCTTCCAAAAATTTGGCTTTAAATGTTGACTGCACCCACCAAGTTTCATGCCCATACGACAGTTTTTACTAATTTGACCTCAGATGACCCCTGGTGACCTTGAAATGACCTTCCAAAAATTCGGCTTGAAATGTTGACTGTACCAACCAAGTTTCATGCCCATACGACAGTTTTTACTAATTTGACCTCAGATGACCCCTACATGACCTCAGTGACCTTGACGCACTAACCAATACAAACCGGTTCTGTCTCGGGTCAAGATGCACCCACCCACCAAGTTTGAGGAACGTGCGACTCATAGTCTCCGAGAAAATAGGCGGAAGGCAAACTTTAACCAAAACTTTAACCAAATTTGTCACATACACACCCCCCCCTACACACATACACCCCTACACACATCTGCACGGAAAAGTGATTATATAGTCTCCTGCCTTATCAGGCGAGACAAAAATGGAACTATTATAATCCAATATTACCATGCAAATTGATAACCGCTCATAATCGGCGGGAATTGTTGGGCTTTTACCACTACGCCGAAAAGTAGATGCACATTAAAAGTGATATAGTTGACCTGTCTGGTCTATATTGTGTGTGTTAAATAAAGTAGACAAAGTATAGGACTTCAATAAATAATTTGTGATGCTTCTGGACAGATGTCACAAGGCAATTCTCAAAATAAAATATATTTATATTAATCCGCGAATGCCGCGATGTTATATGGCCCGCCGGTGATTACGAGCTGATCAAACTATAGTTCAGTAATTGCTCATTGCTCAAAGGAAACATACAGAAAATATCTGAAGGTCCATTTGAAGCCAATGCTTGCACAAGAGCAAATGACAGTCACTGCATTAAAAAATGTTAACAAACAAACCCAGGGACTGCCTTTTGAGAGCAAGAGCAATAATCTGCTGCTCTCCTTAAATCTGATATATGATAATGATTTTTAGCTCTCCTTAGTTGCCTATTCTCTCCTTACATTGACATTCTATTGTAAATGTTCTAAACAGCTCTCCTTGAAGGCTACAGAAGAGCTATTTAATGCTCTCCTTCGAATTTCAAAAGACAGTCCCTGCAAACCAATCTTGGTTTCCAACATGCTACGCTTCATAATATTTAGGAGAGTCACATACATGTATGACAAGTTTCTTGCAACATTTAACTCTGATTTTAAAAACACACGAAGTAATATAACAAACTTACAAGATGATACCATTAGAAAAAGTTAAACTCAAAATAATGTAAGGAAAATAAACCCTTAGTGTGCCTAATAAATTGCACTTGAAGACAGGGTAGGTATTTACAATTATACAACTTTCATGCTTTATTTTTTCGAATAGAATACTGCTGCTACAAACGCATGCAAAATTTGCATTGTAATCAAAGAATTCAAAAGGAGAATAAGCATAAGATATGAGAAAACCAGAGCATTTACACATGTGGGAATCAAAATAAGTAAAACTTATGGTAAAGATTGAATTTAAACTAAAGTCATTTGGCTATTCCAGTTGAAATCCATACACCCCCTATGGAAGACATGACCTTAATCTTCCACACAGGGGGTGTGAATTTCAAATGGTGTTACCTGAATGGGTGATTCCATTTGAAATATGCACCCAGTGTGGGAGATTAAGGTCATATCTTCCATAGGGGTGTATGGAATAGTCCATTGGCATATCACAGAAAGCTAACATGAACATAGCACAGGTTTGCTCATGTAGCTCTTATGCGGCCCATACACGTTCAATTTATTGATCAATATCAAAGACCTTTAATACCAGAGTGGATACAAAATCTACCATTGTATACGCACAATGGTAGATAATGTCAATGACTTGACAAGAGTCAAAACACTATCAGCCTACAAAATTACCAGCCTGACAGCTGGATTAGGCAAAAAAAAATTGTTTGCTTGCCCTCCACCGACCAACCCAAAATTGGCCAAACTCAGGGTCGGCCCATATGAAAAAAATATTTCTTTATTTTTTTTTATTTTTCTGTGTGTAAATTTCATTTACACAAAAGTTGGCCAACAATATTTTCTTAAGAAAATCATTACTCTATACCCAAAACATTTATAACTGTCCATTCCTGCATCAATGTTTCCAATAAACTGTGTCTCATGCCTATAATAAGTAAGAAGTCAAAGAAAAGTTTAAAACTAGTCAACAACACTCACGTTTTTGTCTGAATAATTTCAGAGTAACCATACTCCGTCATCAGCGGTGTGATACTGGTGAATGATTGATGTATGAAATTACTCTGAAATTATTCGGACAAAAATGTGAGCGTTGGTGACTAGTTTTCAACTCTTCTTTGATGTCTACTACCAACGCGTATAAATCTCTATATACACTCTCAAGTACGAAGTCATTCTAACTGCGAGCTGGCAATTCCACACAGGACACCTAGCGTGGCGCAAAGTAGATCGCGCACGCCGGCGCTGTATTTGCGTTTGGGTGCTGATGACTCGAATGCTGGACCCAATATCGATTGATTGGTGACGTCTGAGAAAAAGGTCTATAGGTCTTGAAGTGAAGGAGTTGATTTATCTTTCCACATGACCAATGTTCATTGCCTACAGGCTTGTACACTAGCGAGTCATTAAAAAAAATCAAAAATCCGACAGACCCACCCCAACAATCTCACTGGAGGGCAAGCAAACAAATTTTTTTTTTTTTGGCCTTACTCATGCACTAATCTACTAAAAGATGTTTGTGAGCAACAGTGTACACTTTACATAATATATTGCCTACCTGCCACTTTGCCAGCAAGATAACCTGCCACTGCCATGCAGGAAATTTTAAAGCACAGTCCTAAAATAATGCCATTGTGGCATTAATTCACTTAACTCGAGTGGCAGTGCTGAGAAATTCACACACTTTAATATATAAGTTTTATACAGTTACCTCAGTTTAGAATCCAACAGTGTAGAACCATCTAAAAACCTATAAGGTATAACTGTTAACATAATGCCAACATTTTCAAAATCACTATTCTTATCATCAGGTTTTGATTATTTCCATGTCTCCTGTTACTTCAAACTATATGAAAACATAGGCCTATCATGTTTTTAAATCTTCAATCTCTTCTTTCAAAAGCAATTATCATGTGATGTAGAACATCAAAACAGGGAACTTTGCAGGTAAAGTCAATTTTAAGTTCAGTATTTCTGCTTTGAGAGAATTTTGCAAGTTTTAATATGACGCCTCATTTGCTAAAATTGATCAAGGCATTCATATTTTTTAAGTGAAAAAGCATCCCAAATTCTTATTATTTTCCTCATTTTCTGTCTACTTTAATCTATATCTTGAAAAGCACTTTGCTGCAAAGTCCCCCCTTTTGATGTGCTGTATCACTTATTTTAAATCTTGAAATACATAGTATTCACTTCACACAGCTCATAATGGCACATAACAATTCAAGCATGTGACACAGAAATAGCATAATCTAAGTAATATGCAATAGTTACACAATCTCGATGGCTTGCTATAATGACACAATCATGTCCATTGCATGATTAATTAGGATTAATTGATTGAGCCCTGATCATCACAAGATCATGTTGTGATCATTAGAATTAGTTCAGATCATGATCACCATTTGATAATTAAAAAAGTCAAGTCATGATCATCACATGATAACAGTTATAATCTCAAGATCATATCATGATCATTGCATGATCAATTAAAGAGCATCAGAAGACTGTGTCATGATCATCACAAGACAGTCATATGAGTGTCACATGATTAAGTCATGATCATCAAAAGACCAAGTCATCATCATCATCACTATCATCTGCAGCAGGTACATCTTCATCTTCTGCAATTTCATCAGCAGAACTGCTAAGTCGACGTGCAGGCTGTTTATTTCTGCCCGATTTTATGCTACTGTTGGAGCGTTGACTTTTCTCTGAACGCGGGCTAGCTTTTGAGTGGTGGCTAGCTTCGGAGCGATGACTTGCTGGTTTAGAACGACGACTTGCCTCGGAACGATGACTTTTAACATCATCGACACTATCAACTGCAACAGGAACATCTTCATCTTCTGCAATTTCATCAGCAGAACTACCATGTCGACGAGCCGACTGGTTAATTCTACCTGATTTTATGCTACTGTTGGAGCGTCGACTCTTCTCTGAACGCGGGCTAGCTTTTGAGTGGTGACTAGCTTCGGAGCGATGACTTGCTGCTTTCGAACGGCGACTTGCCTCGGAATGATGACTTCTGACATCATCATCACTATCAACTGCAACAGGAACATCTTCATCTTCTGCAATTTCATCAGCAGAACTACCATGTTGACGAGCCAACTGGTTAATTCTACCTGATTTTATGCTACTGTTGGAGAGTCGACTTTTCTCTGAACGCAGGCTAGCTTTCGAGTGGTGACTAGCTTCGGAACGATGACTTGCTGCTTTAGAACGACGACTTGCCTCAGAACGATGACTTTTAACATCATCATCACTATCAACTGCAACAGGAACATCTTCATCTTCTCCAATTTCATCAGCAGAACTACCATGTCGACGAGCCGACTGGTTAATTCTACCTGATTTTATGCTACTGTTGGAGCGTTGACTTGCTGCTTTAGAATGCCGACTCACAGCAGAATGGTGGCTTCCTGCATCTGAACGAGGAGTAACATCAGAATGTTGGCCCACCTTTGAATGTCGACTGGCTGCTGAATGGCGACTTGCTGCGGATCGATGACTTGCCTCCGTATGCCTACTTGCTATGGAATGATGACTGGTGACCGAATGACGATCAGAGTGACGATCTGAATGACCATTGAGAGGCGGACTCTGTGTAAAGACAACATACAAAACATGAAAATGTGAAAATCCTACAAATATTTTATAAATATAGTAGGCTCAAATATTCGGGAAACAGGCAGTGTCTGAGAAATTGAGCTTTGGCTGTCATTGGAATCAAATGCCCATCCAAATTTGATTGTGCAAATATTAAACAGAATTCATTGAGTAGTCTACTGATATCAGTAATTTCAAATACATGTTGCTATAATAAATGTCTGAGATCCTGGAAACTCCCCACATCAGCCTGTGACTAGTTAGTAGTGCGTAAAAGGGAGGTTAATTCATCTGGTGCCTTCATTAGGGAAAAGGAATCACAGAAAATGGCAAATGGTGTTGGTACTTTTACCAGGCAAAAAGCAACTATTCTAGGCATTGTTGACATTGTGCCTTTAGGGGAAAAGTTTCCTATTTAGTATTACTAAGTTTCATGTTCTTAACTTGATTAAGATGGTTTGCATGTTTCAAGATTTAAAACCATAGCACAGTTTTTGCGCTGCGTTCAGAAATTTAAATCATCACGCCAAATCGAAACAAACCATTTCCGAGTTTGATTGACAGTTAAAATAAAGTTCGGAATTTTATATACCGTAGCGCCTTTTCCCAGATCTCAGAGGGATCAAAGCGCTGTAATTTCGCTGCCATGGTGAATCATCACAATCAGATTGCATCAACTAGGCTGGTTGCAGCTGAACTTGGCGCAAACCTATCCGCACTTAGATTGTAACATCTAATCCAGTTGATGTTAGACGTGAACAAGTTTCTTTATCTCTGACTTTTATTATTGTAAATTGCTTTCATTTCAGAATTTGATCTACTTCAGGCTTTTAAAACTGATAGAACAGTTGTATAACATAATTTTGCATAATGTCAATTTTGTCCATATTAGAAGCCTGATGATCCAAAATACAGGTGAAGAGTGCTAAGTGAGAGACTGGCCATAGGTACACCAAATATCAATATTTTATATTTTCTGATATTTTTTTCAATCATTGAAATTTGTAAATCTCTATTTGTATCTTATTTGTTTCCATTATTTTGAGACAATTTTATTTGATTTCTTTGTTACAAACAAAATACAGTGGCTGTATGAAAGATAATCTTCGAAATGGACTGATATGAAATTAAAATTTAGAATGTTTGAAGAAAAAATGGTATCCGGATTAGTAGAGTAAACTCAATAAACAAAGGTTTGTTGTTTCTGATCCAGAAAATGCACTCACTTGTGTACATTTCAGCGAACACTGTTGCCTTTGCCAACACTTGATGACGAGCAACTGCAGCTACTGGCAACCAAAGCTAGAGGGATTTCCAGTGCAAATTTTAGATTTGCCAGTTAGTTTTTCTCCTGGGTATTTTCTTGATCCCTGTTGTAGTATCAATTATCTCACATTTTCGATGAGTTTCTGAACTGGAAATCTCTCTAGCACCGGTTGCTAGTAGCTGCATCCACTTCTCATCAAGTGTTGACAAAGGCAACAGTGTTTGCTGAAACGTACACAAGTAAGTGCATTTTCTGGATCAGATACAACAAACCTTGTTTACTGAAAACTAATGCTAGTCAAATTAGTGGAAATCAATCATAACATACATCAAATTGTTGATGAATTATTTAAAATGTCAGTCATTTTTATAAAACACATTTTGTGTTATTAAGATGATGGGACTAAAATGTAGCACAAATTTGGCATTACAGTATGACAAAAGACATCTCAAATTGACAATGTTTAAGAAATTCTCCAAATGTCTTGAGCAAATGAAAAATATGATTCTTTTTCTAGACAAAGTAATGTTTTCAATTACAAAAACTAACATTAAGTGAATTATGAAGGGTGTAACTTAAGGGTCGTCCCCCAACAATGTTGAACTCCCCCTTCCCAATTTCAAATCGATCCATCATTGCGTTTAAGTGCTGTGCTGAGCTGAGTTTTGACTCCAAATTTGTCAAAATTTACAAATAAGCTCTTTACTATTTATAAACATGCAGAATTTGCAGATGATATTGAACTAAACAATACAGCATCAGATATCATCACACTCTATCATCCTACAAAGGTCATCGTCAGTTGCCATTTGATTTAATCTTTCGGTATGAACCAGGGACTGCATTTCGTCTTGGTTTGCGAGAATCAAAAAACCCATCAGTCACTGCACTTACTGTATGACACAATGAGAGAAGTTGATTCTCACAACCAAATCTTACGAGAATCATTTATCGATTCTGTGATTCTCGTTGAATCTAGGCCCTGTGAACAACCTGAATGTTTATCTTCTTTGCTGAATACTGGACACAATCAGAATCCATTCAATTTCGGAAAAGAAAAAAAAAGTTTCATTTACTCAAGGCATTTTCATAATCTTACAAAGACAGAAACAGCACACTTTTATCCAGGCACTTGAAGAACTCAAAAAAGGCTGAGAGTAGAGTAGGATTTTTTATCTCTGGTAGTTTTGTTAGGCACGTCGTTAGTATCCTTCCCGTCCCTGCTGCGTGACCGCGGCACTGGCCTGCTGGAATCACGTGCAGTAGAAGCGAATCGTTCTGTACTCCTGGTGGCATTTGACTGGTGATGGTGATACACACAGTGTGATGAAGATGATAAGAATAGAAGTGTGCATCGTAGTGTGATGAGATGGGTATGAAAGAAATAGTAAGTTGAGAAAACAAGTTAATATAATAATGTGCAAAAAAATGAGAGAAATGCTCACATAAAATGTAAGAAAACATGAAAGTGAACACAACATTGTGATTGAAATAAGAATTTTGTGGAATAAAATATGTTAATCTGTTGAATACACACACACACAAATCTCAGAAATGGATAACGGAGAATCTGGACTCCCTGACCGCCATCTTTGTTCAGCTATGGAGGGAAATTTAGGGGCTATGCCCCTTTTGCCCAGAATAGACTATTTCATTTGAAATCAACAACCCCTATGGAAGACATGACCTTAATCTTTCACACAGGGGTTGTAGACTTCAAATGGAGTCACCCATTAAGGTAACTCACATTTAAAACTCATACCCCCTGTGTGAAAAATTACAGTGAAGTCTTCCATAGGGTGTATGTATTTCAAATGGAATTTACCAATGCATTCAGAACTAATTACTGCTTGTGTACAATGTGCATCATTCACTGCATGACGCACTAGTTTTATTGCATTGAAGGTGCAACCCAAGTGGTATTTATCCCAAGATTTGGTGCAGATTTTTGTTGTTTCCACGTTCCATCCGCAAGGTTCTAAATACCTCCAAATTTTTCTCCATGGGGCCAATATAAAATGCGGAATAAGGAGTCTTAATTCATGTTTAATGAAGTGCTAGAAATTTCATATGCAAATTGAATGTCTGGCGGAATTTTTAATATTCATTACAAGATTTGATAACTTAAGGGCTCGGATAGCGATGTTTTCACATATTAAATTGCATTTTTAAAATGAGGAATGCTCTTCTGATATCAACTAATGTTGATTTTTTTGAAATTTGCAATATGATACACATTTTATGGCAATGATTAAAAATTGATATTTTTTAAATTTAACAGTCCTCGACGTAAAATGTATAAATCTAATGATATATATTTAAGTGTATATAGCTTTGATGAAAAGCCGACAATCAATTGAAAATTTTCAACTTTCATATTAAAGAATGAAGATATAGATTTTTTCCAAAGAAAAAAAAATTAGGTATTTTGGGGGAAAAATCTATATCCTCAGTATGAAAGGTCCAAATTTTCAATTGAACGTTGGCTTTTCATCCCAGCTACATACACTCAAAGTACATATCATTAGATTTATACAATTTACTTTGAGGACTGTTTAGTTTTAAAATCTCAATTTTTAATCATTTAATCAAAAATCAAAATTTATTTGGTATCATCAGGACATTCCTCATTTTAAAAATGCAAGTCTGATGTGCTCTCAGGTCCCACAAATAATATGTGTAAACGTCGCTATCTGAGCCCTTAAATGATAAAGAAATATATTTTGTTATAGACTTACCTCTCTTCCTCTTTTAGCTGTGTAAAAATAATAGATAAAATGAAACATCGTAAATTTCATGACTCACTCTTACATTCTTTATTTTGGGAGGAAAGGTTGTGTCCAAAGTCAGATAGTGAAAGTTTATCCAGTTCTCAACTGACGGTGTGTGTGTGCCACTTGTGGTGCATATAATTGCCACACTTGTGGTGCACCCTACCCCACTACCCCATCATCATACACTACCTAACCACACCTTACCCTACCATCCTAACTACCACTACTACCCTACCACCTAGGATTAACTGGAGATAAAAGAAACAGTTCACTATTTAACTAATTTCTTTAAAAACAAGCAAAAACATACATTTTTGACATGTTCTCTGACAATCGAGTCACAAAAATCAAAGACTTCGAACAAGTCTAAGCATTCAAAATCTTGAAATTTTGCTCTAATTTTCACTTTTTTGTGTTACTTTTATAACTTTAATTAAATGATTGGTCATAAGAATGAAACATGTCTTTTCCAAAAATGCATGTTTTTAGTTTGGCCAAATAGTGAAATTAAACTTTTGTTGCCAGTTAGAACTAAATGAATGATTAGGATTGATCAATGTTTCATTTGGAAGAAGTTGATAATATTTTTTAAATCCCAAAAAATTAGTGCTGTATTTTTCTGGAATGGGGTGTAGAGTATGATATTCAAGGATCCGGGTATATATCAGGGGTGTATCCAGCTTTGTTGGTCGGGAGAGCAAATAAAAAATTTCGGGGGAAAAAGACCACTGGTGTATATCATTTTATCAATTAATCATTTACACATGGGGAGAGCCGTGAACACTCCAATACTATTTGTATCAATTTTTATATAATATGCATGTTATATATTTGATTATCAAAGTAAACTCAAGTTTGTTTCTACAACTAATCTTGTTTCATTTCTTTCAACATGTTTCACGGAAGTGGTGATATACATGTACCCCTATTTATATTGTTAGATTAAAATATGGTTTCATATTCTGAGATATCAGATACAAAGTCAACATTTGAACAAAGTCAGATGTTCTGTTTTCTCTCTTACATTGAATGCCCTATGGCAAGGTGGGGGTGCAACACTGTGTGGTAAGGGTGCGGTAGTTTTTGCTACTTCTCCATGTGAACATAATCACGCAGATAAAATAGTACAAATACCCCACACAGACGTTAATTGGCCAATGAAACATCAGGATTATCTAATAAATATTTAGTAAAGGTTTAGTAATATGATATACACCTAATCAAGCATAATGATGATTGACATTTGTCTCTGCTCCGCCCATAGCATATGATTGGCTGAAAATGACATTGCATTTTAGAAGAGTTAAACTTTTATGGCAGTGTGGAAAAGTGACGTTGTGATTGAACTATGCCAGTTGAAATCCATACACCCTATGAAAGACATGCCCTTATTCTTCTACACAGGGAGTGTGTATTTCAAATGGGGTTAACTGAATGGGTGACTCCATTTGAAATCAACAGTACACCTGCTATGTGGGAGATTAAGGTCATGTCTTCCAAAGGGGGTGTATGGATTTCAACTGGAATTGCCTGTTATCTTTGATTAATACACTGGGTTCAGAGACTCATTCGTATCATGATAATTGTATTTGTTTCTATTTGCTTAGGAATCAAACAGCTTATGTTAAGTGTGATATTAGGTCAGTATAAAATGAATTTTTGGTTCTCGTCCTCACCTGCCTTAATTTAGACATTTTAGATTTTTCAAAAATTCAAAAAATTGGCTTTGCTGAGGATTGAACCCAGACCACCTGCGTGGCAGGCGAAGGTCCCAACCACTAGATCACGGATCATCTGTTATAAACATCGGGAATGTTTAAATATGTATCATAACATAGTGCATTATTCATACTAAAAATTCATAAAACAGTACTTACAATGAGGTTCACTGGTGAACCTCAATGGATTTAGACTGATAAAATATTGCTTGATAACATACATACAGTTTTGGAATTATTTGAGACATTTTCGTGTTTACGTGTTAGACCAATGACGACGTCAAAATTCAGTCAATCTTGGCCGCCCCTCCCCCCTGCAAAATTACTAACAATGCTAATTTTACAATGAAGATAAAAATACCTCCCTCTCTCATCAATTAATTCTTGAAAATCCTCAGAACAAGATCTAATAATTAATTTCATATGGGCTTCCCTGGGCAGGAAGTGATGGCAAAATCCTGTTTGATTTTATACTTGGGTATAAATTCCCTAAAAAAAACCTATATGGAAGACATAACCATAATCTCCCACACAGGGGGTGTAGATTTCAAATGGAGTCACCCATTCAGGTAACTCCATTTGAAATTCACACTGCTTTTGTGGACAATTAAGGGCATGTCTTTCATAGGGGTTGTATGGATTTCAACTGGAATAGCCCATATTTCTATTTCCTTTTATAGCATGGCATATCCTTATTCTTGGATGTGTTGAATTCAGCAATATTATTTTAACTCCATTTCCTCAGGGGGATCTAGAGATTGCACATGGTATATACATCAATCTCAGTCATACGTCCAGACCTTCAATCAAGAGAACAGATAATCCTATGGATCAAATGTACTGCGGATAAAGCGGGGGATCCCAGCTACAGCACCAATATGAATGTGAGCAATACCGCTACCAATACAACTGACTCACCACTGCCAGTTTTGAATGTCTCGTACTGGGAACAAATTCTTCTTGCAGTTCTCTTAGGCTTGGTGGCTATTGCTGGACTTACTGGGAATTCCATGATAATTGCTGCCGTGGCTTTTTCCAAGAAACTTCAGACTTCAACTAACGCATTTGTGACCAGTTTGAGCGTAGCTGATCTGTTGACATGCTTTACACTTATATGGTTCATTGTCGGTAGTCTTGGCAAAAATGAATGGCCAATACCAGGTGCCTACTGGATTTGTCAGCTTACCAGTTTTCTGGTATATATCTGCATAGGAACCAGCATGTGGACATTGGGTATGATTGGTATCAATCGACTCATACACATCACAAAACCCATTTTGTACAAGAAGATATTTACATCCTGGAAGCTTGTTATTCTTGTGGCAATACCATGGGTCATCCAGGCAGCTTTTTTATTCGTCTCTCTTGCGACTGGTATTGTTGGTTTTGGATATAACAAACATGATATGATTTGTGCCGACATTAAAAATACAGAAGAATTTGCACTTGTTCTTGTTGTGACATCTGTATTTCCACTCCTAGCAATAGTTGGAAGCTACATCTGGATCTATGTGTATGTCAAGAAACACTTCCAGCAACAGAAACAAAGTTTGTCACATTTTTCTGCCAGCTATACGAATGATAATTCACAGAGCACAAGCATGCAAACGACCACATCAGAACTTGTTATCACTGAAGAGAGCCATGATCCCAACAGCACTATAGCGATTCGAAGAAGGAAAGAAATATCTAAACAAGAGATAGCGATCACCAAAAACCTCTTTGTGGTTGTTGTTGGATTTCTTGCTTGTTTTATTCCATACCTTATCATACTGTCACTTAGAAGCACCGTCGATGTTGAACATGTTTATTTTTATATTAAGGGTGTTCCCTTTATTAACAGTGTTATGAACTTCATAATATATGCCATGAAACATCCTGATTTCAAAGTTGTACTGAGACATATGATGTGGTGTTCTTATGCTGATATCCCACAACCATCACCAATCCTGAAATACCTACTTTCAAGGAAGAACTACAAACCTGACTTGTGTAACCCATGTACAAGTTTTAAGAACTAAAAACCTGACTCATACATATATGTTAAGAACTGAAAACCTGACTCATATAACTCTTATACAAGAACTAGAAACCTGATTCGTATAACTCATATACAAGTTTTGTAAAAAATAAAAGATAGCTCAATGAAAATCTGGCTTATTATAAAGGTGGGTGGTCCAAATCTGACATAAATATTCTGTTTTCTATCTTAGGCCTAAAAAAATTGTTTGATTGGCGTAACCCGACTGACCCTAAAAGTAGGCCTGACCCTGACTTTTTTTTTTTTCAAAAAAAAAAGAAAATTAAAAAAGAAAAAAAAAAGAAAAGTAAATTAAAAAAAAAAGAAGAAAAAAGTTCCAAAGCCTTTATCAATCAATATTTATAGCTTAAAAAAAAGAGAAAATCCCTACCAACCTACCCTAATTTTTTTTATGTTACGCCAATCAAACAATTTTCTTCTTTAGGCCTAACACTGAGGCCTAACATTAAAACAATCTATTTAAACATTTTGAATTATATTACAATGATGATGATTTCCATAGGCGGGAAAAGGGGGGGAACAGAGGGGATAAATCCCCCCTAAATTTTAGCAAGGGGGACATCCCCCCTAAAAATTATAACAGAAGAAAAAATAAAGCAATAACTGCCCTGTACATTTGCCTTTTTAGTACAAAAAACAGTGTTTTGGGCCCAAATAGGGTAAAATTGCAAAATTTTGCATGCTTCACGTACATTGGCTCATGATATAGCTAGTAACACCTCATTTTGGGCTAAAATGGTCTGAAATTAACATTTTTAGCCCGCACAAAAAAAGCACAGTAAAACTGGAACAAAATATGCTCGTCCCCCGACCCTCTCCCGTAAATATGAATGCTTCCGCCACCACTACTTATTTCCACTAAGACCCTGTAAAAGACAGTGTAACTACTTATTGCCCATACATACCTGAAAAAGGTCTGTTATTTTGTGATGATGTGCTATGTACACTACGTGCAGAGTGTGAACCCCCAAAAGGTATCCCATCATCAGAATCTGAGTCATCGGAATGTACACCTGTAACATAGCAAAATCCATTCAAAAAAGATTACAGAGACAACTAGTAGAACATATTAGGCTTATAAACATTGGGCTATTCCAGTTGAATATATGCACTGACTATGGATGGAAGACATGACCTTAATCCTCCACACAGGGAGTGCAAATTTCTAATGAAGACACCCATTTAAGTAACCTCATTTTAAACTCACACTCCCTGTTTGGGAGATTAAGGTCATGTCTTCCATAGGTAGGGGTGTATGGATTGCAACTGGAATAGCCTCACACATTACAATTCAAGAACTGGTTCTTAGCAAATACCATTAACCACTTTTTTTGCTCATTTTTTGTACCATATTTAGAGAGGAAGTATTGGACACAAGATCACTAATCAGCTGCCCTATACTCATCCACGCGCTCTGGGCACCATTCTTGTCGATAACCTGGCTGCAACCAGACAGGTTAGCTATGACCTGTGTCAGGCCTCCAGAAAATTAGGATCTACTCCTAGACCAGACTGGACCAGTTCATTAGCACTTACCATTCTCTATAGTAGAATCTGGTCTCGCGCCTTTTATCCGGATCTACTCCTAGACCAGACTGGACCAGTTCATTAGCACTTACCATTCTCTATAATAGAATCTGGTCTGCGCCCTTTTTATCCGGATCTACTCCTAGACCAGACTGGACCAGTTCATTAGCACTTACCATTCTCTATAATAGAATCTGGTCTGCGCCCTTTTATCCGGATCTACTCCTAGACCAGACTGAACCAGTTCATTAGCACTTACCATTCTCTATAATAGAATCTGGTCTGCGCCCTTTTTATCCGGATCTACTCCTAGACCAGACTGGTCCAGTTCATTAGCACTTACCATTCTCTTTAATAGAATTTGGTCTGCTCCCTTTCGATCCGGATCTACTCCTAGACCGGGCTGATCCTCTCTCTGATCCACGCTCCGATTCTGTGTCTCTTCTGTAGGTGAACAAGATGAGAGCAACATCTCAATATTTGTAACACAAGTCAGGAAAAAAACCTATTTATTAATTTCCCAAACGATGTAGACAAAATTTCCCATTATAGGTATCGCAGGTATTATACTTTGCTTCTTACAAATGTATGTCATGGGTTGAAAAAGCTACATTTTGCCACTGCTCATATATCAACTTAAAATCGATTTCTCTAGATCAGACAAAGTGCGTAAAAAACAATTACCTATGTTCACCAATTCAAAAAATGTCCAAAGGGGCATCAGGAGTGAAATTTCATACAACAGGATTTAAATTTCAATATTGCTTAAATTTTGTCAAAAACCGTGCCAAAAGTATTCCTCTGTCATAAAGATACCGAAAAAGCATGGTTTGACCTATCTGTGACATACCATTCGTGAGTTATAAGCCAAAAGGTAAAAACTGGTGGTGGTAAGTTTTTTTGGACACACAGGTGTCAGAAACTCCTAAAGACAATGGTCTCAAATTGTTTTTCATGTTAAATAAAGTCAACTATACTTTTTCAGATCTAGAAACGTTTAAAAGTTGATTTCCTAGGGTACAGGATGCCCATTTTCTTCCAACTAAACCACTACCCTAACATAGTTTGAACATAAACAGTACCTATCATCTGGGCACCTGGGGAGAACAATGCCAGTGCATTGAAAGGTTAACCCAGGTTAAATAAGAATGAAATAAATAAATAAATCTTCGCTCAAATTCAAATATAAAACATATTCTAACCTGTGGAGTTGATCCTTCCTTGACCAGTGACCTCTAACAGCTGATTGTATCATCATTGCTGCGTCGTCCATGTCGCTCTCGTTATCCTCGCTATTAAAAGCAGCACTCTTCTCAGAAGAGTTATCATATACATTCATACGCTCCTTACGCATCTTGTGACCTCGTACAGCTGACTGAATTGTAACTGCAGCCTAGAATTTCACAAGAACACATACACAAAAGGGTTAGTTAAATTTTCATATTTTTCTACTACAATCTGGTTTACCCGTCTGTTTTAAATGAACACCACCTCCCAGCCCTCGAATTAACCCACGGCACCCATGGCAGTTTGCCGTGGGTGCCCATCCCCACTGCCGTAATGACCTCAAAATATGTCCTTTACCCAAGGCAGTCACTTGCCGTGCCCTCTAATGAAGTTGCTGTCTGTGCCCCAGCCCTGCCCCTTCATTATAAAATCATCTATGTTTGTGTGTGTTTTCTTCACTTTTGAGAAATTGCCTTAGTGGCCTTCTCAAATTTTCAACAATTGCCATGCATGATGCCCTCTTGAAATATTACAAACTGCTGTGCTGCCTTGCCTTTTCAGTGAAAATTCAAGGCAATTATCAACTTGCCCTAAAAAAGTTGCCGTGCCCCTTCAGATCCTTAATTCGAGGGCTGCCACCTCCCAGACATGTGCAGTTTAGTGCATTGAAACAGTACAACTTATATAGATTTTAATCTCCAAAAGTTGAAATTGGAATTGAAATTTAAAATTAATTAAAATTACTTAAAATTATTGGAATATTTCAACCACCAGTCCAATTTTATGTGTTAAAAATATTATTAGTGATATTTTTTACCAAAATGTCTTGTTTACAATAATGCTATTTCACAGCAGACAATGGGCAATTCCAGTGGAAATCCACACACCCTGTGAAAGATGACAACGCAACGCTATCTCCATTCCAGTTGAACTATACAGTCAAATTCTATGTAAAAACTAAGAACTATGGAGTTCGGCTCCTATTTGGTTTGGAATTAAAAATTTTCAATTGTTTTTGGATGAAATTTGTTGGATCTGAAATAAAACTGCTAAATTTGGTTGGAATTCCAAAATCTTCCTTAAGTGGGTGGGTGTGATTTTCAAAATCAAAATTTGGGGACAAGGCCATACACATGTACACATGTACAATGTATATTGTACATGTACCTCCCCAATGTGAGCTAAAAGATGAGTGTTTAAATCTTTTTTTTAAACATCATAGTGAGGTAAAAGAAGAGTGTTTCACTTTTTTTTTCAAACACAGTCTAATGAAATAAAATAAAATGTTAATTTATAAAATTTGACTTACATCATCCAGGTCAGAGCTATCCATATCCACATCTTTTACCTAAAAATAAATATGAAATGAGTTCAATTAACAAGACAATCTTACAGATTAATAATTGAAGCCTTCAAAAGAATTTAATTAGATGTGCAGGTGTCCAAGGTAGGTATTTGCTCTATGCTGTGTATTCTTACTTCTGTCTCATGTTTTTTTTTTTTCAAGAGTGCCCTTTAAGAACTTGTTCCTGCTATTAAGTTACAGAGAGGTATGAGCCCTTTAGGAAACAACCAAAAAATGAATGACATCTCCTCAAAATGTGCTTTCCCTAGTGCCATACTTTTTATCCGAAGAATCGTTAATCAATTACTAAAAATCTCAAAGTTCTTGTACTCATCATTAGACCATGGAATTAATAGATATTACTTCAATGATTTGTTTTATTTCTTCTTTTCCTAGGTTACTCATTCAGTGGATGTTTTAAGGTATCCTCTGTTCTTCCATGAGGTATCATCTGTTCTTCCATGAGGCCTATGATTAGACATACAGTAAGAAATCACTTGAGCCCACACATTTGATCACAATCAATTTCTTACCCTCTGTTTGTGTGCTCTCCAGTTATTCTGTATACTCTTAGCTGACCTGTTTTTCCTAAACTCTTCCACTTTGCGGTCTCGCTCCCTGATCCATTCTTCCTCCTCCCTCTGTCTTCTCCGTACCGATGAGCTGCTACTCACTCTTGACATAGTCTTGCTTCTATTGCTAGCCTGGCTTCGATGACTGCGTTGACTCTGTAGTGATTCCTGGCTAGGATGCCGTTTTAACGAGCCACTGCGTGGCGTGAGGGTTTTGGTAATAGATTCTTGACTTGAATGACGCTTTAATGAACCACTACGAGGAGTCGTACGAGGAGTCGTGTCACGTGGGGTGGTCTCCCTTGATTTCAACTTCCTGTTACAATTGTTACAACTGGCTTCTCTTGGCTCTTCTTTTAATTGGTCTACTTGTTTTTGTAAGGCCAAAATTTCAAACCTTCAGAAATAAAAAATATAACAATATAACATCATAATTCATATAGCTAATTATGCAGACTTAATTACAGGAAATTGAAGATAATTATTTCTAGTCATCATCTTGAAAAAAATCCTCTGAATACAATCAACACCACCGTAATGACCTTATTACATTCCAATTACTTCTATGCAGAAAAAATAGGGCAAAACTGTAATGTAGAACAAGGTTGAACAAGAAGACCTTCAGAACAGTTGTTCAGAAGAACTTGTTAATATTTGCCAAAATTTAATAACCACCCTTGTGACACATTCAGATGAAGGTATACATAATACATGCCACCATATATATTCTCTAATAAAGGCCTAAGGGCATGACATTTTTCGAAATATTAGGGGGAGGCATTTATCAGAGGTCTTTTTTACAATGTTAATTCTAATGACAAACTATAAACTTAAGATCAATGACCTCCGGTTCAATTCCGGGTTCGAGTTGTCACCTTCAGCAATTACCAACTGTGTATGGATCCTGCAGCTTACTTACAAAAGATAGCACAGAAATTTCAGCATTTTTTAACATCTTGGTTGCAAACAAAAAGGGGGGGGGGCACATTCATTACAGGGGTATTAAAGTGGCATATATAATAATATTGATAACAATAACACAAGGCAGCACATGACCAAATTATCAGCCTCTAAGAACTATCTTGATTGGTTGCAAAGAGGGCTTTATCATGTATTGTGCCAATCAGAGATATGGTAAGAATAGCCAGTAGGATTGAAAGAGATTTAAGCTTAAAATTGCTAAGAGTTCTTAAACCTCTATTTTGATTGGTTACCCAGATGATTATCTATAATAAATTACTGAGTTTGGCGAATTGGTAAGGCTAAAAAACGTCTATGTTTTACATTATTTCAAGAAAACGGATTTTTTTTATGTTATGAGAGTAAAGTTGTCCGCACCCCAATAAAACGTCCAATTTTGTTTTTGTTTACTTTAAGGGTGTCAAATTATGTTAATTAGTTTCAAAGGCAGGGCAAAGGCAGTGGCAGCGCACCTGCATTCTAATCTAAAACTTTTCACGCCAACACAATACACTAATGTTGACATAGCCTGAATTAGGCCGTCTATCCTGTCATCGGTGTGAGGATATTATGCCTGTAGTCTCAACTATTACATGACACAGTAGAAGCAACTATTACATGACACAGTAGAAACTCAATTAACATCTATTGTTTATTCAACTAATTGATCAACATTAGCATGTATTCTGTGTTTTTATGGAGAACCTATAGTTAAAGTGAAACTTTTGAAGGACAAATTAATCAGGGTTGCCAAACCACACCATGAAAATAGGCCTTCTCTGCTTTGTGGTAGTGCTATGTTTAATGTTATCAGCATAATGTATGATCATAACTTTATATGAAAATTTCATGGGGGGGGATTGTCACAAATGGGCTAAGAGTACGACAAATTTATCCAAAATGGGCTAACAAATAAAAAGTACAACAAATGCATAGAAATCTAAAATATCAGATCAGCCAGCAGGCCACAGGGGGCCAAGAGGGATGTGAATAAATTTGTGTTCATCTGCTCAGTGATGTAGCCAGGACTTTTGCAGGAGGCGGGGGCAGCAAGGTACATTTCAAGGTGGGGGACAAACTTGGATGAAAATGATAAAAAATGAGCTAAAAGGTACAACAAATTTGTCCAAAATGGGCTAAAAAGTACTGTAGAAACAAATGCATAAAAATCTTAAATATCAGAGCGACCAGCATCCCACAGGGGCAAGACATGATCTAATTGCAATTTCAAGCCATTGATTTATATGGATAAGATACTAAATATTATACTTCTAAGTTCTAAATGATCATCTCCTCTCATACCATTAATCACATTAAATAAAACATTTACATGTACACAAAATGTACAAAATTTACCAACCGCGAAAGACCCTGACCGCGAAAGACGGGTGACCGCTAGTATCATGTAATTAACCAATTATGGACATTGTAAGAAATGCAGTAGTGCCCACGGGTTATACATGCTTCACGGTGACTTACTCAGAATCTTCAACTTTTTGTCTAAGTTTTGATTTCTCTTCCTTTAGCCTCCTGACGTCTTTCTCCATTGCAATTTTCTCTTCCAGTAATTCTGTTTCTCTTTTGTCCAGCTGATCCAGGCGGTCAGCGAGAGATCCAGACAGGGAGGTTTTACCTGGTACATCTCCATGACGACCATTAGTCAGATTGCCTTTGCCCTCTAGTTTGTCTAGTTTCTGCGAAAATAGGAAAGAATGGTAGTATTGCATCTAATTTGCACCCCTTCCAATGGGAGTATTGCATCTAATTTGCATCTCTTCCACAAATTGTTCTGTTTACAAAGGTTATGAAAACCACACTGTGAAATGATGCTTATCCATGCTCAGATGCAACATTGTCATTGTTTAACTGCCATTTCCTCTCAACATTGCACAATGCAGTTTGGAAGACGGAAAGTCTTGCAAAGATCACCAGTATTAACTTTGTTTTCATGTGGCACAGTGCAATAGCCATCAACCATAAATTGTCAGTACCCTGTTTCAATTCCCACCAGTTTTTTTTTACTCTCTCAATTTATGTCATTTTGCTCACAGCTTCCTATTCCATAAACTTACAGCACTCATTATTGTTGAGAGCCAGTCCTTATTTTCAGAATACTACATATTATTTGTTTGTCGTTATTATTTGTTATTTGTTGTTATTATTTTGATGAAATACAATTAGCAACTTTTTTTGGCATCTATGAACAGGATTCACTAATAGAATTGAGGGCATAATCATTGTTTTCCAATGCATAAATCATGGGCTCATTAATAGAATTGAGGGCATGGTCAGCAACGGGCATAAACAATGATCATGCCCTCAATTTTATTACTGTACTGAAACATTCATTCACAAACCTTGAGTAATTGTATTTCATCAAATAAAAACAAAATATAAGATGTAACATACTTTAAAATGAGATTTTCTTGTGTTTTTTTTTATACCGAAATCTTCAAGCCGAGCATGAACGTTTCTTTACTCTCGCCCAGTCACATGCACGCTGTTAGACAACACATATGTATGAACATCCAATTATGCCCTCAATTCTATATATGAAACCCTAATTAAGCTGATATACTACTAGTCTTACCTCCTCTAAGTCAGCAATTGCAACTAGTAGCTCTCTTCTGTTCATATCCTCGTAATCTTTCTTCTTCCCTTTGCGTTTCTTCCCTGATGTTCCAGTCATATCTGGGACCCCATCATCTAGTGCCCGATCCAAGTCTTGTTTTAACAGTTTATTTTCACTCTGCAATCTTTGATTACTCTCTGTTAGTCGCAATATTGTGCCATTTAGCGCTTAAGTTTGGCTGGATTGCTTGCATCTTGTCCTGCCTTGCCAGCCCTGCTAGCAGTCCCCATTTTTATATGATGCCGTAATCTAAGTACCTGAAGGAAAAAAGAAGAAAAAAAGGAAATTGAAAACAGTAATAAAACTATACCATTTTTACCCTGATGTACCAGAGACAACCACATGTTAAAGCAGTGGTCTTACATGCCAGTGTGAACACTATCGATTTAAAGCTGCACCCAATAAAATGAGCATTGACGTAACTGCCACATCAGGGTGGAAAATGTTAAAGGCTCAAGATGATATAATGTAAGTCTACTTATTGCCAAAAGCATTTTTATAATGTGTTTTAGATTTTTGCAGATAAGTTGTCAACAGCTCCCCTTGAGGGTATTAAGGAGAGCTGTTCAAACCGCTTGCCTGACATTTATAAGGAGATTGGTCGAGCTGTTAAGGAGAGCTAGGTAGGTGAGCTAGGAGAGTTGTTCTACATTAATGGCTGATAAAGGACACCTAGAATGCAAAAAGTGAAATTCTGAATTGGGTTAAATCTATCAATAGATTTTAAGTATGTTTTACTGATATTTAGTCATGATTTGTGAATAAACTTCTACAAAACAATATATTGAGTGAAGTCATAAACAACAGCTCCCCTGATTCATTTAAGGGAAGTGATTTATAGCTCACACCAAAATCATTTTAGGAGAGCTATAGGAGAGTGACAACTCTAGCTCTCCTCAAAACAAAAGACCTGAGGTACTGGTAGTATCTTTCATGTAAGCACAGTCATAAAATACCAATAACCAGTATTGCACTGAAATGAAGCGGACAAACAAATATATTCAAAAAACAAACACTTCATTTAAAAATAAATCAGTATAAACTGTTCAGATTGGCACATTTTGAAGTGTGTAGGAAATAACAAGAGAAACATAGAATGGTTTTTATAACCATAATCAATAACTTCGACTCAAGACATTCCTCATGTTTTGGTCATCAAATGTCTGCACACAAACATGACTTGAAACTGAATAAAAGGAGGGGGGGCAAAGTGAGAGGTCATACTCAGTGGTGTACCCACCATGAGATAGGGGGCAAGCTTTACCACTGGCTCTAAAATACATGTACAGAGTTGACAAAATTCTGTGATATGCATCTTCGTAGGTATTCTGGGTGCAGGTCAGCAAATCCCCCCACAAAGTTATGCCACTGCAATGTTCGCACACAGCAGGACTATATGGTTTATCTTACCTCTTGATAAAAGGATTCCATGGCAACCCGCATCTCTTCCATTTTAGTGGTTTTAAGATCAGTTTGCAATTTACTGTAATCAAGGTGAAATCATAGCATAGCAATATCAATATTAGCAATATAGAGTAGGCCTACACAGACTGATTTGTCTGCATGGGTTAAGTAAAGATGTGATGGAAGTATGAGGGTTTGAAAGAGCAATCAGTTGGTCAGTCATTGGAATTTAGAGATGGTTGAATAGGGAGTGTGACATACGATTGCAAATCGGAAATAAAATGAGATATATCTGTACCTTTAGTTTAATTAGCATTAGCATTGGGTTTGATCTAATACTTCCCGTACTGTTTTTGACAATGTGGTTTATATTTATATACATAAAATTGAAAATATTGGAAATTTAATCATAACCCAGATTAATCTGGTTGAATAGATTGAAATTATTCTCTCATTGTATGATTCCCAGATGATTGAGAGTATTCACAACATAAGGATTTGAATGGTAAACCAACAACTTCAACAGCATAGTCCAGTTTGTCTTCATTTTGCTAGATCTTCTTATATACTTATGAACATAACCTTCACACATACAAAAGTTAGAAAAGATCCCATTTCTCTCCTTTCACACACCCTTGCCAAGACATAGAAGTCTATAAGAACTTACATCAATTCTGCTTCCCTGTCCTTTAACTGCATCTCTAATTTCAGGGATTTCTGCTTCAAACTATTCACTTTCTGTAAATTAAAGTTTAAAATAAATATCCCATATTTTTAAACAAATAAGAACAGCATTTACATCTGTTTTCATCGTGACATATTTTTAAACAAGAAAACAGGACAAAATGATCCCATCTTTTTTGCTACTTATAAAAAACTATATACCGTATTCATTCCAATAAGCGCCCATGCCCCAATAAGCGCCCACCCAGGGTATATTCAATTTGCTAAAGGGTACCATTAATGTTGAAGTGACAGATAGATGTTGATATAGTGAAATATCTGGAGGACTACACATCCGGTGTAAACTTGCAATACATTTTCTACATCAGAAAAGCTACTAGAACGCCTCAGGACCCTTTTATAACATACATAAATTCATCTCTAATAATCGCCCCTCACAAAAAATTAGGTAAACCAGGTAAAAAAATAAGCGCCCACCCAAAATGACTTTGTTAAGCGCCCTGGGCGCTTATTGGAATGAATACGGTATATATTATGATGGCAGAACAGTATAAACCTTTTCAATTTTTTTAAATTCCCAGGCCTGTGCAACTTCATGTATCTGTAAATTTCACAATTTTATGTTGATTTAATCCAGTAGAATTGCTTTTACAAGTACAAATTAGTAACATTCAGGGTCTAGACAGGGATTTCATTGCACCATATCCCACAATGCAAATTGATTCAGGTGACTTTTAGGATCAGGTGGTGTTTACATTAAGCTGCATATGTGCAAAGTCCTGCTGAATGATGGGATATCACCTGGAATTTAGATTTCTTGCAATTGGTAGGTAATACTGTGTTATAACTTGCCACCTATATAGACTTCTAGCCATTACAATTTTGGATGGTCCAACAAAAAAGTCCTTTAAGAATCTGTATTTACACCCACACATTAAGACTATGTAACTGAACTCGCATTAACATGCCGACTTATTTGCTTTTTTTAATTACATACAACCTGGGGATACAACTGTAAAGGTTGTTTTAATAAAATAAAGTAAATAATAAAGTAAATAAAATGTTTACTCACTGCAGCGGTGTCTGGCTGTTTACTACTCAGGGTTGCTCTCAAATTGGCCTGAAAAAAAAATCAATCAATTAATCAAGCAGCATGTCAATCAATCAATCAATCCATGATTTATAGCTAGTCACAAATCAAAATAAGGTAGCAATCTTAAGCATACTACAGGAATTGTACAAAGGGATTGAACAACCATCTTAAAGCAATATCATATTTAGCAGTCCCAACCACAGACGAGAGAGATACAGACCGCGTACAACCAGGCAAAGTCCCCTGTATTGTATGCAAGTTCTCGCATATTCATGAGGGCCGATTGTTCGATTGTGCCGTGTCTATCAATCATGCCAGCGCTGTGTGCCTTCGCGTATATGCAAAAGAATGTTGCATGATTTGGCAATTATGCGATAGACCATGAAAATATGCGGTAATTGCGTTGCAGTCTCGCCTGCTGTCGCATTTCATGGAATAATCAGCCCTCATTATCGGGTGATGCTGAGACTTTGACTGATTGCACACGGTCTGTATCTCTCTCGTCTGTGGTCCCAACATACAATTCCAAAATGGCTAATGATCAAATGCTGGTAGCATTTGCACAATCGCTGCAAGCGTTCAGTCGTGGCTAGCGACGTAGCAACAAAGTTGCCGTCAAGTCAACTGATTGCGGCTTTATGCTAGGGCATGCTAGCGACTTATCAATCAGATATCAGCAATTGCTGTTTCAGATAGGCGACGGATATTACGTCACAAAAAACGCTACGCTCCTTGCCCTGTATGATATGAACATTACGCACTATATATAGGTTTACATGAAATTACATCGTTCAATAAGACATCACATTTAATTTGGTGCCATGATACTGCTACGATTATTGATATCTGGGCATGCCGATCACTCCTGGAAGACAAAAATGATTATACCCCTTTCCATCCCTTGTTTCATTTAGTCTTCATCCTTACAACACCCATGTGACTGTTCATTTATATAGGTTGCATGTGTAACTGTAAAATAATGTTTATCTTCTCATTTGATGGCAAATACCCATGCGTGTACAAACCCATCCCATCCCTCCCACACACACACCCAGGAGTAGCACTAGCCTCTAAAATGTGGGGTCCTGGAAAGGGTCCATAGATCCTTATTATACAAGAAGTTAAATATAGGGGTCCAGGTTGTGAAAATTGTGAGTCCTGATGCCCAAATTCAGGTTAGTGCCAACACACACCCTAACACACCTCCACACCCCTATACACCAAATACAAACACACCCCGACACTCCCAACATAAACATTTGATCTTACTTGACTTGGATCTAGCAGTTGTTCTATTTGTCTTTCTTTCTTAGCATGATCATCTTCCAGTCGTCTATTCCTTGCTTTAAGTCGGTCATTCTCTGATTTGACAGCATTCAGTGACTGTTGATGTGAACAAATAATAAAAGTAAAATATTCAACCAGCTACTTGAGTAAAATGGACTATATTGACATGCCATTTAATGTAAAATTGTACTTCTTTATTGAATGTTGTAGCAAAATAACATTATAATTAAACTGAAATTACCCCACAATGGTCATAAATCAAATAAAATGAGACAAATGTCTGTGATTTAATTCATATTTGATTGGTTTCATCATCATCACATTTGAGTATCATAATACATTCATATTATAGTGGGCATGCATTGATGAGATGATTAGAATAGAGTTTTATTTTAAATACTTAAAGAGGTTCCCTGAGACAAAATGCAAATATAGAGGGTATGCAATATGACGTCTCTCATGACAGATTCATCCTCATTTAAATAGAATTCTGTCCTCCATAATAAGGTACCACTGGAAAATTCGCATGATAATACAATAAAACATGTGATAGGTTGTGGAATCGATCTAGAAACATATCCCTCTGTCATCTTAAGTTATCTTAGAACTGCCCTCCAGCATGGCTGCCATTTCAATTGTAATACCGTTCCGGTTGGTTTATTGCATACACTCTATAGCCTCAAGTCTCCAAAGGTACTCGGCAATATAAAAGTTATTTACATGTTACACATCAATGTGATTTTTTTATTATCCCATTTTACCTTTTTCAGCTCCAAGATGTCATCATACATTTCCTCCTGAGGCTTATAGGCTGGGACACCTTTACTGGTGGCTCGCAGTGGACCTGGACATGAATTAGAATCAATCAATCAATGGGCTATTCCACTTGAAATCCATACACCCCCTACGGAAGATATAACATTAATCTCCCACACCGGGGGTGTAGATTTCAAATGGAGTCACCCATTCAGGTAACCCCATTCAAAATTCACACCCTCTGTGTGGGAGATTAAGGTCTTGTCTTCCACAGGGGATATGTGGATTCCAACTGGAATAGCCTAATTAAAGCCTTAATGTACGATCTTTTTAAATTTTTAGATTTTTCTTTTTTTCTTCTAAAATGATAATATGCAATCATTATGAAAGTTCCCAATACATTTGGACGCCTTGAAAAACATTGGGAATTTGCAAAGAAACAACATCATAAACTTCACCTCTATCACTCGAAACATCTCGCACTATTTGGATTAGGACAGCAAGTGCGGCCTCAGAGTTAGTCTCCTACGGCCAGTTTGGTTACGCTCCCTCCACATGTGGAGGGAGCGTAACCAAGCTAGTTTTGTACGAGACTACGGTTTGCGATCGTGGCCGACATAAAGCCATAATCTAAAAAATTATGACTTTATGTCGGACCAACAGAAAATCGTCCCGTTTTACTACAAATAGGACGAATTTGACAGTTTGCTCCTAGATTTAAGTTAGAACATGTGTAAGTATTACAAATATGCCAACAAATCGGTTTTGAAAAAAATAAAGGTAAATTCTGAAAAAAGATCGTACATTATGACTTTAATCAAACAATCAGAACTAAACAAAAAACAATTTATAACTTGTAACAAGAAAAGGCTTTTCATCCATAAACATGACAAAACTACCCAATGAAAATGTCATCACTTTTCTGGTACTGAGCTTGTGTCACTCAAAACAATAAAATTATACCCAAATTTTTACAGAGATAAGAAACTCAATAATTAAGATATATATTTGGAGAGTCAAACTGGAAATAATATTCATCAAAAAAAATGTTGAGTAACAAAATAGAATACACAGTGAGAGAACAAATGTCACACACACTATAAAGTGGAAAGTTTCGCGCTAAATTTATTTTCATGCTTTTCATGTTCCAAGCAATTATTGTGAAAATTACAACTCGTGAATATATTTCCTTTTTAGTATTCAAAGGTGGGTGACCTGATTGACAGCCTCATCCCCAACTTTACCCTATCAAAATGCAGATTTTGATATCAGGTGAAAGCTCATATTTTTCTCATTAACATATTGAAGTTAGGCGTTCCAATTCGGTATATTTCCGAAGAAGAACTGCCGAATTAGTCTCAAATGTGGTATACCACATTTTTGACTATTCAGCAGTTTTTTGATGATATCTTCGGAAATATACAGATTTGGAACTCCTAATTTCAGTATGTTAATGAGAAAAATAAGATCTTTCATTTGATATCAATTTATTACATGATCATGATGATTATCATTAATAAAAACACTGTAGACTACCAGTTTTACGCTGTATTAAATGTCAGTAATTCCATGAAGAATTAGTCGCATTACAGTGAACATTTACATGATCTTTTTGGATGAATGCTTGAAAGGGACAACAGTTTATGTTATACATAATTTTTAAAGAATGTTTCCAAATATATCAGGTCACCTTCCTTTAAGGTCAATGTACAAAAGCTCAGTAACGTAAAATTTAAAAATGAAATAGTTAAAAATCTGCAAAAAAAAAAAAATCGCTAAAAATTTCTACTTTTACAGTATTGCAACTCTATGCAATTCAACCAGTAGTGGAGGGGGTTGATGAAATATTAATTAACAAAAGGCCTGTAATTTTTTTACTGTAAATTCATGCTAAGTCACTATTAATACTATACCACACACCACTTAGTCTCTAAATTCTAAATTACAGTGTGGTGGCACTAACTATCAAGTCCAGCAGTGTATCCATAACTGCAGCATCATGCGTTGCTATGACGACCATGTGTAATTAAGCGTAAATGTTTTAATATTCATGCAGGTGGTTACAGGAAACCATAGTTCTATTGTGTTGTATGCATGCTCACCATGCATGGCTCCAAGAAAGCAACAGTATTTTGTAAACATTGATTTATGCAACAAATTAATCAAAATTATCAACCTTGAAAAATATTCACTGACTGATGATAGACAATTGAATGAATAATTATTATTATCAGCAAATTACTGCGAGACATGTACAGAGGAACTCTAGTTTGTTTCAGTTTCCTTTTCCCATTTATCTATTTTATGTGGATGAAAATTGAAATTAATAAATATCACCATGATCAAGAACCACATATTGTAGGAAAGTGCAAATATTGTGTATAATGCCTTTTCTTGTTTAATATGCATATACTGAATACCTTTATATATTTTGGATGGTATTCAAAGCGGTCCTCAAATTATGCTGTATATATTTTGCAATTTGCACTACAAAATTTTCTAATCATACATCATTTGTTTGTTTGTTTGTTTGTTTTATTTCTTCTTTTGCCTGGGTTACTCATTCAGTGGATGTTTTAAGGTATATCCTCTGTTCTTCCATGAGGCCCAGTTCTTACTTACTTTATATAAGCTATCATAAATTTGAGCATGTTAATTTTTTTGATCATCTGATGATGAACGTTATAAATGATAGAAAAATGTAACAGAACTTCCAAATATTATGGTGTGGTCAATCAGTGTACATGGTCAGTAGCAGTTTGCAATATAGACACGTACGCTAACAAAGTTTTCATCGATTTGTGTAATTGTTTGAGAATAGACGACCGTTTAAACCTTCACTTGAAAGTAAAATTAATTAAAGAGGCCTGAATCAAAGCAACTATGATCACTTAGATTTTCTTACACCTAATTAAATTCATATCAACAAAGTGAGAAAGATCACAAACATTATAAACATTCACATAAAAATAGAATTTTCAGATATTTGTCCTAGAGACAAAATGTTGATGGATATCAGTATCTTACCATCCATAGTGGATCCCCTTGAGTGTCTTTTTGGTGGCATTCCTAATACAGTCTCCTTCAAGTAATCACTACAAGTAGACCAAGCATTGGTCTTTACTGGTCCAACGTAGTTACTGCTGCGACCTAGAGAGAGAAAAAAACCCAAATATTAAAATATGACATCAGTCCTTACAGGAATAACACACTAATGATGAAAGGGAACAAATTTTTGAGACAAAGGTGTAAATCCCAGGGGGTGAATCCCCCCCAATATTTTGAAAAATAACTAGTATGTGGGTTTCTGTGGGTTTCTGACCAAATTAATCTCATATTGGCCATTTTAGCCTAATAAAAGTGTCATGTTTTAAACTCTTTGCGCACATTTGTTCCACTTTTGCACCATATTTCACCATTCTAGCTTCAATATGGCAAAAACTTTCGCCAACCTTGTACCATATGCTTATTCTGTCGCCAAAAGGTGCTGGATTCACTATATACTTTCCAACCCCATCCCCCCCCCCCCCCATTGTCAAAAAAAAAAAAAAAAAAATCTATGCCACTGGTTTGAGAGGACAGAAGCTTAGGGCCATATTTTCATAACATAAAAGATCCCCAGCGTGTTCCTGCACAGATAAAATCCTTCAGTTACCAGGTTTACTTAGCTTGTAAAAAAATCTAACAATATAAACAAATTCATTGTGAAGGTGCAAAATGTTCAGATCCTAAATTATAATATATCATGATTTGTGTACCCGGTACATCCATATCAAACGATGCACTTGTCGGCTGCTACATATGTCTCATTTCACATAGATAATAGTTTGGAATAAATACCAGTCTTATCTCAAGTGGAGGTATCTTCAAATCATCCAAAGTCACATGGTTTAGGAATACAAAGAACATTCCTTAACCATGTGACTGAGGATGATTGGATGTGAACTGCACTTGAGATGAGTCTGGTATTTATTCTAATGTGAAATGAGACTCATGTAGCAGACAAAATGTACATCATTTTGATATGGATGTACACATTTTTCTCAGGAAGATCAAACATATAGGGAATGATGTAAGTCTACATACCTGCTCCTTGACGCAGACTTTGTAACCAAAGCTCTCGAGATGATTTCTTATTACTGGGATCAGCTGATCTAGGTCTAGCCTTGGGTTTTACAGAACCACTCCTGTTCAGATATGGAGATGCTATATGGGTAAAGAATACATAAATAGACAGCGGAATAGATTAACAGAAATCAAAATCCATTCTCTTGTTACCTTTTAAAATGAAATGATTCATGCTGTATCTTTTGGTAAGTTTGTACAACAACAGCAATAATTGAATAAATGGATAAGTAAAAAAAAAAATTAAAAAATAAATAAATAAATAAAATAAAAAAAAAATAAAAATAAAATAAAATAAATAAAATAAATAAAAAATAAAAAAAAAATAAAAAAATAAAAAAAATAAATAAAAAAATAAATAAATAAATAAATAAATAAATAAAAAAATAAATAAATAAATAAAAAAATAAATAAAAAATAAATAAATAAATAAATAAATAAATAAAAAAATAAAAAAAAAAAAATAAAAAAAAATAACAAAAAAAAAAATAAATAAATAAATAAATAAATAAGGTTAAAGGTTATCAATAAAATACATAGACCTATTGTATTGATCTGCTTATTGAAAACATAAATTACTTACTTCAGCAATGTCTACATCAATAAATTCTATATTTTCTTTTGTGATTTGTACATACAACTATCCAACCAAAAATCAAATGTTGCCAGCTTGTTTATTAAGACTATAATCAGTGAGTGTAACCTACACCCAAACTTTAACAGTCATTTTCAACAAAATTATTCCACAGTTTAAAAAAGTACAAAGAACTTTCATGGTTTATTTCACGGCCTTTTTGGAATTTGCAGGAGAGCATTAAATAACTCTTCTGGAGCCTTCAAGGAGAGCTGTTTTAAAAACCATATTTACAATAGAATGTAAGGAGAGAATGGTCAACTAAAAATCACTCTCCTATACCAGATTTAAGGAGAGCAGAAGAGAGCAATTGTTCTTGCTCTCCTCAAAAGGCAATCCGTTTATTTGCCAAAATTAAAATGTACCACTTAGAGAGTGGTACTGGTACATGTATACCAATTTAATTCATAATCATTCCCAGTGGTCCAGCCAGGGACTGAACCAGGGACCTTATGCACCACAGACAAGTACTCTCACCACTATGACACCTGTAGGTAAATACATATGGTCAGTGGATACCAAGGGTAAAAATAGGAGCTTTTCTACATGTGTACCAGGACTCAGTTTGGGATACAAGTTAAGTTCTGGTTCACCTGAATTTAGTAGGGATCAGGAATAGCGTAAGTCTAAATAGGACTCACTTTTGTTTTAGTGTAAAATGATTTAATATCCATTGGCACAGTTCAATAGTCTACTTGATAATAGCTCCAAATTCTGAACTCACATTGCAGAGAAACCCCATTTTGGCAAACCATTTCCTATTTCTTGGGTATCTTATTGGTACATGTAGATTGTATGGTGATGGCTATGGTTCAGGACAAAAAGTGCAGACGGGTGTTGTGATTTTCAATCTCAATGGCCTACGCCCACAGTAGGTAACTCATGGGCCCAAAACAAGGACAGTAGCCCGCTTTTTTTCACCCTTGGTGTATACATTTCTTGTACAGAATGCAGTTGTCTCATTCAGCCCTACAACAATTACTGATGAGCTCTGGATATCAATTCACAACCAAACAGTGCAAACACTCAGCATCTTAAGCTTGTAATTATCTCCCATCAACTTAAACACCCCACTATAAGGAATGCATTTTCTATCTTAAAAGTTAAACCTGGAATAAGCATCCGTTTTAGTTCACTTGTACCATAAATCAGGTCAAAAATCTACATAAATCATACAGAATTGCGCAAAAAAAAAGCCATCTGGAACTTGAGTTGCAATGGTCATCCTTAAACTTTCCTAATGCTAGTATCCTGCTAGTTTTCACACTACCCTCTAATACACGGTGTGTTATGGCAGTCAAAAGAGTGTCAACATGATGGCCTGTGTACAGCCATAATATCACCCCAAATATTCAGTTGATGGGGCTCATCCTTGATTCACAGATGTCACATGTTCAATTCTTGGATGAACAGAGTCTTTCACTGGCTGTCATTTATACATGACTTGATTTGTGAAAACCCTGGTTCACTTACGTGGTTTGTTTGGCGGTGCTCTCCTAGCACTCCCAGGGCGCCCTTTGGCGCTCCTGGGTCTGCCGGATTGTGGTGTGTCTCGACCTCTTAGTTCGTCTTCAGATTTATCAGAAAAAGAATCTTCGGAATATATGTCTACATCCTGAAATCAAGTTAAAGGGGGAAGTTAGCAGTCATCAGAATCAAACGTTTAAAACAAAAAAACAATATCTAATTGACAATGTTACAATTTATTTAGTGTTTGTATATATTCAACCAGTTATGTAATTAAGCATGTTTATTCCTTGTGTGACCTGATTTCTTGGCAATTCATTGTGTGGTTATGTAAACTACGCAAAAAAAGTTTCTTTATGGTTAGGAAATTTACCCACAATTAAAATCTAGCAACTAATTTTGTACGTTTGCTAAATAATCGCATGAGGGGGATTGTCCTGCGCATTTTGACACATCAATCACTACCCTACGACGCTCCTGAGAAAATATATGAATGTTTAAGTACCAAGAGGTCGACAAATAAAAAATGCAAAGAAGCCTATTCAATGGTTTTAGATCGGATTCACTGATCCAAGACGGTTTCATTATTCCCGCGTTTTCAATTTGAATTTAAAGCATTTTCCTTGATGCATGTTGGATAATCCTTTGCTTATTTTGCAGATGACTGATCAAAGCCAAAGGTGAGTGGGTACTAAGACATTTACGTTTTGAGAGATGGGTTTGGAAAAGGGATTCAAAACAGGTCATGATTACAGCAGTTTGGAAGATACTGTATGTTCAATATGTTACCAAAACAGAAGGAATTGAAACACTTGAGTGGCCCATCAGAAGCCCTGATCTTAACCCCTAGGAGAATCTTTGGGATCAGCTCAAGAGACGAGTCAACAAGAAGTTATCTGCATGTTTGTTGTTTTTTGCGTTCTTTTATGCTGAAAACTTGAATAGGCCTTTTTGCAATTTTTATTTTTTGACCGTGTGTTACTTAAACATTCATATCTTTTCTCAGGAGTGTCGAGGGTAGTGCTTGAGGTGTCAAAATGCATGAGGACATTCACTCGCATGCGATTATTTAGCATATGTACAAAATTAGTCGCTAGATTTTAATAGTGGGTAAATTTCCTTACCGTAAAGAAACTTTTTTGCGTAGTGTACTTTGTACCACATGTACTGAATACTGATGCTCCAATCTGTTAACCAACTTTAATTGTCTATTTAAATAAATTAATAATAAATAAATCACAATAATGTCATGATATTCCACACACTCATTTGTACAGGTTACTCCAAAAGATGCATACATGTAGGGAGACGGTGACTCTGCTAACACTTGGCCCGCATAAGGCTCTCAAATTTGAGATGGCCATTAAACTATTAAATGTTTAAGAAACAAGCGCTCTAATTATGTTCAAATTGATGTACTGTACAACAGTACATTTTAATATGTTTGTTCATAAGTGGAACTTGGAAGCAAACTATTTCCTAGATCCTACACAAAATCTGTGATTGTATCAGCTAGTTTTCAGAAATCCACAGCGCTGTGAGACTCCATTGAGATTCTTAAAAATAACTTGCGAGAATCTTCAGATTCTCTTCCATTCACTAAGTACCGGTATGTAAACAAGAAAGGTTTGCGAGAATCTACTTTAATTCTTGCAAATGTGTTTAAGAGAACCTTTGCGCGATTGGATTCCCAGATTTGCATTGGATTTTTGACCGTTTTTCAAAAATAAGGACCCATCCAGATACCAAAATTGGCCTAGAAAAGGGATCATTGATATGTACAAAGACCAATATACTACCCAACTTTGCAGCATATCCCTGTATGGTCATTTGTACTAATACCCCCCGGCATCATGAGTACTAACTTACCTCATCTTGTACAATGGGCATTGTGCAAGATTCTACTTGCTAATGCTCAATGTAACAGGTGCATAACATCTGTTCCTCATTGTGATCAAGACTACTGGAGTACCAGTAAGTAACAAGAATTTGCCTGCAGTCTGAAGAACCTATGGAAATAAAAAAAATTAAAACAAAATCAAAGTCATGGAAATGGTGCATGGTACAATGTATTGTACTTCATCTTCATATATATTTATTTTATTTTAAATTTTAAAATGTTTGCCCTTTACTTGCCACTTTTTGCAGAATAAAGGAAGTTGGGGAGCGCAAGTCAGCTATAATTTTCCCCTCTGCGACAAGCGGTATGACGTATCAGCCAATCGTAAGCCTTGTTTATGTCCGTTTAGCTACACTGGCACTGCTCATGCGTCATGCCGATCAGCAGCAAAGCGGCTTGAAAGTATGAAACCAGCATTAGACCTGCCATTTTGCGTTCTGCTCGCTAGATATAGTGGGTGAGAAAAATTAACTTTTGTTGACGTTTATCCAACAAAATTTTTGATACCGGGTCATACTAGGATTTCAATTTTTTATTAATGTCAGCAATAATGAATTTACATGTTGTTTTGAGGAATAACATGGGAAGTGAGTTTATTTCAACCAACTGGTGGTGTAGAATCGCAAGACGAGTGAATTCGTGAATGAGGTTTTCTTGTTTCAACGATTCGATAGTAGGATACGAGATGTAGGCTAAAAACGTCTTACGCATGCGTGGTGGTGTTCTTGAATTTGCTGATCGTTTCAGACTGTCTTGGTATAGGCTACACAAATAATAAACCTAAATATTTTCCCAACATAGGGCGTAATATAGAAACAATGCCCAAAATATCTGTACATACCAAAAATCACTTGCCCCCCCCCCCTCCTTTTGACCTGCCAAAAATCGCTTGACCCCTCCCCCTTAATAGTTAGCTCTCAAATAATAACACAAGCATAAAAATGTACACAAAGAAATTTTGGCATGTTCCTTTAATTTAGGGGTTTTTATTTTTACATGTAATAGCTGCCTTCTGGGCAGGTTAGGGTAAGGGTTATAACACTGTACTTCCACAAGGCAGCTATAACATATAAGAATAAAAAACCCTAAAGTAAAAGAAACACCGAAATATTGCACGTTAGCTAGATGAGCCATGGAGCAATGTCGATTGGTCTGAACTTAGCCCGAGTAGAGCTAGGTACTCACACCTCCATCACTACGATTTCCACTGTCCTTCTCCGTACGAAGGTCTGAGACTCCTGAGAGGCCGGTCGACTGCATATCCGTCTTTTACACGCTTTTCAATACGGAATAAATGCTAACCTCTCGTGACATCATCCAAGCAGCAAAGTTCATTTCCCATTGAAAAGCGTGTAAAGACGGATATGCAGTTTACCGTTCTGTGAGCATATCTGGTCCAGGCCCCAGGGTACACATAAAATACCACTTTTTCTCATAAATACCACTTCCTATCATTCCTCACGTGAAGATGAGACTTAAACAAAACATATTTGGAGCATGTTCGTAAATTTTGAGCACATTTGTCGAGGATGTAACTAAAAGACATGAAAGACCAGACTTGTGACTGTTATCGTCGCCGTGTTTTGAATTCTTCCTACATGTATAAATAGATGCCGTCAGTGTGACGTCATCACCGCGACGTGAGGTCAAGGCCCGGGTCACGGTGCCCCGCTTTTACGTACGTAGGGCATTCATGGCCCTAGTGAGGAAGGAACAACAGGGCCGTTGTGATGTTTCGGGCTAGTCCAGACAGGGTCTAATTCTGCATAAATCCGAACGCGTTATTTCTATAGATCTGCTGCGCATTCAAATTGCATTGTATTGCATCGTAATTTCATTTGTGTCTATGCTAATTATGTTTACACAACATGAACTCACATGTTTTCAAGCAAATTTGCCGATAATAGGTGATCAAAAGCGATCGGAATGTTACAAAACAAAAGTACAGATCGCATTCAGCTTACTTCATATATGAGATGATCTTTGGAAAAATACGGCATAATTTGTCTTGGTGTTTGCGGAATGCCATGCAGTAAAATATTAATACGTTGCAGCAATTCATGATTGACAACTAACAATCGGGCGTGTCCTTCGTATCCTCCACTGTCAATTTCTTATCCACTCACTAATCCTCACAAAAGCTTTGTGTTGATTACGTAATGTGTGGAGGCAAATTGCAATAAGTACAATGCAAAAATGAGTAAGGCGGGCTCCGAGGCGGGTTTCTTCTTCATCTTACGTAACAGTAAATTGTTCTCCAAAAAAACCCGGAAGCTTGTCGTTTGGAGCTCTAGCTGAAATACAGCAAGATAATGAAAGATAGTAAATGTAAACCTGTATTTTAGCTAGTATCTCGAGCTAGGCTAGTCTGAAAGCTGCGCTGCACCGGCGCAAACCGTCATCATCCCTATATCTTCCTGTTAAAAATTGCCGTGGTAGTACGATAATCCTCACGTTTTTCAACAACTACGCATGGTGATTTTGAGCTATTTTGTTCGAGATAGGCCGTGCGACTCAGGCTATGCATACAATTTGAGATTTTGAGAGCCGCCACACTGTTTCTATTCTATGTTTTACGATTTTCGCATGATCAGTATATGGCTGGCCGTAACCGCCTGGCGATGGAGCTGCTACGCGTAGCTTACTTTTTCGCGGAGCTAAATTGACCAATCATGTTAGATCTTTTCATTACGCGGAGCCAGTTGATGCATCATCGTTCCAGAGAGAGAAAACTCTTGCCAAAATTAATGTTTACTATGTGGATTTTAAATGAATCGAATGTAAATAAACCACAAACAGTTGTACAGGATCAATACCATTGTTTGATTAGTGTATAGTCAATGTTACCTTGCATGCATGTGCCATGTGTGTGGCGTGTTTGTTTGTTTGTCTACTGTGTCAGGCCAGGATCACTGACACCCACGGTACTGATACTGTCATACTATCACGGTGATCATATTGTTGAATGTTGTTGACTTTAAAATAATCATGATGCAGTCATGTCTACAGTAGAATTCACCACGACCTTTGAAGGACTTAAACCCCATTAAAAGCTATTAAACCAAGATAACACTCAATGAAAACAGCTCAACTATGTTACATCAGATCTTCTCTGGTTAAATACACACTGCACTTGTGTCTGTTTTACCTGTGCAATGAACAATGAGCTGGTATTATAGTTTCAGTTGGGTGAATGATTATAAAGTTTAACGCATAAAGGTAACAATACTGTCTCGGCTTTTGTTTACGAAATGAGACAATAGTCTGCTTATTGTTAACCAGCGTTCTTGAAAATGAGAAGCATAATGGTTTGCAGACTTAACACGGTTTAGAAATAATTTGTTCATATTTTTTGGTGCTATCTGTCGTTTACATATCCTTCCTAAAACACAAAAGTACCAATATTTCCAAACACCTAAATTAGCTAAAAATTTAGGAAATGTTACAAAACTATATTTTATGGAATTTCAGAGAATACTTTAAATATTGACTGGTTATTTTTTACACAGTGACGTCATATAGGCAATGGCATAATACTTCTAACATACACTAGGTCACGCGTCAATGGTGAGCGCACTGAGTATTGTGTATAGGAAAACGGGCAGTACCGTAACTACAGTATGTATGGCCTACTACTAGTATATAAAGTAAATCCGAACTGGTTTGCTGAAGGTCGAATTCCGCAGGCCACGCCGCGCAAGATGTACACATCAGCTCCCGGCGATACACTGCAGATCGCAGAATTGTGTGCATGGTTTACCACCACTCTGCCTAGCTATATAGTTGTGTACAATACTGTATGAGTTTCTTGTGAGTGACTGAGTGCATGTCCATCTTAATAATAAGTCGGTTCGTACTTTTCATAAATTACTTTTTGAATCATAACTATCGTGACCGAGGATATCTTGCAACTACGTGAAGCTCGTCTGGCAAATTCTTAATGACTAAATTAAGCTTCACGTAATGAGTAAGTCGTACTTGATTGGTCAGTTTTACCTCCGAGTAATGAAAAACTCTAACATGATTGGTCAATTTGGCTCCACGGAACAAAAAGTCAGCTACGCGTAGCAGCTCCACGTTGTGGCGGTTGCGGCCTACCATATCAGTATCCCATATGATATTTCTATTGTAAGAAAATTTTATTTGTTGTCATGTAAATCACAGGTTTCGTTTAAATGTACTAACTGGAAATTAAATGTACTAATTAGTGAGGACCGGTATTTTGCTGTGGATATGTTTAACTGCAATTTGCGGGTAAAAAATTTGAAATCCTGAGTAAAAATTTTGATATTTCAACTCTTTGAGAAAATTATTTTATAAAGGAATGCTGGTAAAACCAGGTGCAATACAATGTACATTATTGACACACTATCACGCTCTTTATCTTCGTCAATAATAGAATAATCGATTTCAATCGAATTGAATGCATGAGTTTGTAGTTGACTACTGAGCGACCTAAGCGATCGATTGCTAGCCAATCAGATAGAACTCCTTTTCTTGCGTTCAGTGAAACACCACTCGCCTGTCGCTCACTACCACTCGCCCGTCGCTCACCAACGGAGTATTAAATTTATATTTATCGTATAGGACGTCGACGGTGTGCGGCGTCAGTGAAATCAATTACGCTTTAATAGTAGAGAGCACCACAGGCATGGAATATTCCAATCTATGTCATCATTGACATTGTCATGTATGTGTTTAATAATATTTACCTGTCTTACCTATTTCCATTTTTAAACATGTAAATTCCAATCAATCATCATGATCATGAATATCATCAAATTCAAGTGCATCATGATGGATGATGTGGTGCATGATGATACCACTTTCACAGACAGTTTTTAGCGTTTATTCCATCAACTAAGAACAATTAAACAGCGAGTAATGTTAAACTTACGTTTTCCCTACTTCAAAATGTATCCAGAAGACTGTGAATAGCTATGTAAATAGAGAAAACATGAAGAATATGGACACTGTTTACACATAGTTACCATTCACTCCACCGCCATTTTCAGAAATGCTCAATTAGCACATCCTCAACCACAGAAGTGCTCAAACAGCTCAAGAAAATGATTGCAATACATATGCCATACTGCGACCGTCCATACGGCGCTAAAAATATGAGTATTGGACTAAGTCAACAAAAGCTGCAGCCGGTGTCAGCCACAATTTTTATATCGGCAACCAAGAAACATTTTCCGTTGTTTGTATGTCTCGCCTCAATTAAATCAACTGATCATCTGCATTCAATTTCAAACTAATCAATCAACCAATCAACCCGTCAATCAATCAATCAATCAACCCGTCAATCAATCAATCAACCCGTCAACCAATCAATCCACCCGTCAATCAATCAATCAACCCGTCAATCCGGGCAGTCAACCAATCAACCAATCAATCAATCAATCGGCAATCAATCAACATAGGCCTATCAATCAACAACTATCAATCCATCCATGCAAGTAGGCCTAATCAATCAATCACACAATCAATCATACAAGCAAGCAAGTAATAAATCAATCAACCAGGTAAAGTAAGCAAGCAACCCCGGAAGCAAGCAAGCAAGCAAGCAAGCAATCAAGCAAGCAAGCAAGCAAGCAAGCAAAAACCCTCGGTCCTGTACCCCTTGATAGCAACGAACCGGAAGTTTATATTTTAAAAGGCGAATAAAGGTCAAATTTTTCCCGCGACACACGTGTGTTTTTGTGTACATGCAGAATCACGTAGCCGGTGCATGAGAGAGCAGAAGATATTTTCCCCTGCATTTTACTGTAGAGAATAGAAGAATCAAGTAATCGAGTCGTGTGATGGCTTCTAACGAAATTGGTAAGACTAAAAAAGGAGAGTAAGAATTTGTTCTGTTATTTTAAGTAGGTATAATACAAAAAAAATTGAACTTTTTTTGATTCTCATCAAAGTAATCTCATATTAAAGAGCTAAATGAAAGAAAACTGATGAGGCATAAATGGATGTCATACGACATATGGTTGCGGAGATATGCTAATTTGAATGTCTCAATTTTTCAGCCAATTTCCTGTACAAACTTTTTGTGCATGCACATATTAAAATGCTTATAGGCCTATACTGTGCATACCATGATACTGTACACAATTTTAAGAAACAAGCACTTGCTATTTACCGGTACTGAACTGTTATGTAATCCTAGATTGATTGAATTTGTATTGATGTGAACATAAGGGCCTATCATTTTCTTTGGAAGGAGGGGTCCCAAATATACAGGGGGGGGTCATAATTTTTGGAAAGAAAAATAGGGGGGGTCATAAAATTTTGATGACCAAAATGTAGGGAGTTGCAAGATGACCACAGATAGTGTGTTTATCTTATTCAAAAAGACTGAATACAATTTTAGCCTCTTCAGGGGGTACATGTAAGGTGTATCAGTGGGTGGTGGGGGAGGGGTCATAAAATTTTGTTGCGAAATAGGGGGTGCATAATTTTATTGATGCTGACTTTTTGTAAATTTGGGAGCCCATGAAAATGATAGCCCCTAATATACTAAATGAACATGTATGAGTATTAAACATTTTGTTTTATTTCTGTTTTCTGATGCAGATTCCAGCTTTGACAGAGGATGGAAACCAGGGACTGTCTTTGGAATTTGCAGGAGAGCATTGAATAGCTCTTCTAGAGCCTTCAAGAGCTGTTTAGAACATTTACAATAAAATGTAATGAGAGAATGGTCAACTAAGGAAAGCTAAAAATCACTCTCCTATATCCGATTTAAGGAGAGCAGTAGAGAGCGATTGCTCTCGCTCTCCTCAAAAGGCAGTCCCTGGGAAACCACAGTGAGGGCCAACAGCACATATGCAAAAAAAAAAAGAAAAACCAAGAGAAATTTGTGTTGAAGTGTCTTATTTTTTATTTTTTTTGTCATTAAAAAACTCACGGTTTTGATACTACCCACCCAGTACACCTTTTCACTGATACAAGGGGGGGTAATTTGTTTGAGGGGCACCCTTTAAAATGTTTAATTATCATAAGCACTAGCTGATCACCCCCCCTCCCCAGGAAAATGTTTTGAGCAGGCACCCTTTGGAGCACTGGCTGGCGCATGCTCCCTATTCGAAGATCATTGCGGAAACTCGAGGGCCAGTTCACTTGATCATCAGAATGGGGTCACTCCTGCTCAAGTATGAACCCCCCGCCCCACCCCCAGCGTAAGTTTTGTCTTTGAGCAGGCACCCTTTGGAGCACTGGCTGGCGCATGCTCCCTATTCGAAGATCATTATGAAACTTCGAGGGCCAGTTCACTTGATCATCAGAATGGGGTCACTCCTGCTCAAGTATGAACCCCCCCCTGCCCCGCCCCCCAGCGTAAGTTTTGTCTTTGAGCAGGCACCCTTTGGAGCACTGGCTGGCGCATGCTCCCTATTCGAAGATCATTGCGGAAACTCGAGGGCCAGTTCACTTGATCATCAGAATGGGGTCACTCCTGCTCAAGTATGAACCCCCCCCCCCCCCCCGCCCCTTCCCCCAGCGTAAGTTTTGTCTTTGAGCAGGCACCCTTTGGAGCACTGGCTGGCGCATGCTCCCTATTCCAAAGATCATTGCGGAAACTCGAGGGCCAGTTCACTTGATCATCAGAATGGGGTCACTCCTGCTCAAGTTACCCCCCCCCCATGACGTAGCGTCATAAGAGTACGTCCCCCCCCCCCATCAATTTGAACATTTAGAAAATCAAATAGGAAAATGGCCAAAAAACGGCCTGTGTGTCCCCCCCCCCCCACCCGGCCATCATACCCGATTGTCCACAGGCACAGTGATTTATGCATCTATCATAGCAAAAATCTGCTAGCGCTATGCATGATGGGATAGGAATAGGAAAGGTCCAAATTTGCTTCTTCCCCCGACTCATAGTCGGCACAGAATGAGAATCTATCCCAGCATCCACAGCATGAGCCCATTCAATTAGTATGTACACAAACCATGCCGGGTTAAACATGTTCACTCACTGGCAAAAGTCGCCGAATTCGTACTACACGAAGTCCCCAGTTCACTCACTTTTTGCGCAAGGCATCCATCCAATCTCATCAAACCAAACATTTTTATGTACAAAAAACTACCTTTATTCACCGCGTGCTCCATTTAACTTACCGCTCAACTCCGTTATTTAGATATTTGGAGAGTAATTTCCGAAAAAAATTAGATCGAAATCGTCACTTTCAAACCCACTAGAAAGTCGCCAAAATTTGCCGCGACCACGTGCGAATCATCTGACCTCTTCCGGGTTATGATCAAGTTCAACCTTTTGACTTGACCTTGTAAGCTTTGGAACTGTTTTAACTCAATCTAATTCCCCAAAAAATTTTTTCAAAAACATCGCCGTAAAATTTACTACCGGTAATGAATTTCCAAAATGGCGCCGGGTGCGCGATTTCCCTATGCTGAGAGAGGCTGAATATTGCGCATGCTCAGGTAAGGAATGCTCACATACCTATTTTAAGTTTAAGTCAGAAGCTTTTTATTTTAATAGCATAAATATTAGAATTTAAGCTTACAATGCTTATCTCGTTATCTGTATTTTTGTGTGTGTAAGCATGTATAGAGGCCGTCAGCCTTTTCCGCGGGATCCGCCATCTTGTGGGTACTACCGTTCTGCATGTCACGCGTTATACATTAATGATTAGTTACGCCCCCGATAACGCGGAAGTCGCAGCGCGTGACGCACCTTTTCAGTCAAGCGTCAACGCGGTGATCTTAGCAATAAGTCACTCCGTACCCACAATGACTGACTACCTCTATTGTATGTGACTGCATGACTGTATCATGATTATGATCTACTGCTGCAGTGTATACAATTTTTCACCCTGATGTGGCAGTGATTTCAGCTCATGTGTAATCAATCGTTAATCGTGAGGCGAGATGGCCGAGCGGTTATGGCGTTGCGCTGCCGGCCGGCCGGGAGATACGATCGACGAGGGTTCAAGCCTTGGGCTTGCAGGTGAAAATTCTCTTCCCTCCCAAAAAGTTCCTATATGGTCGGGAATTCTTCAATTAGGTTCAGTAATTTAATTTCAGAATTTAATTGAAGAATTTCTTCTCGCCCCCATACACTGCTTAGCACGTGCAGATATAGGTAGTGTATGTGCGACGTCCGTGATTCGGAAGTCACGTAAAGCTGTTGGTCCCATGTTCAGGAGGATTCATCCCTGTGCAGCCTGCAGGTAGGTTAAAGTGTCAGAGCTATTCGAAAAGAGAAGGGGGATCATCCCCGGTTCTGATATCTGCACTCAACCCTCGGCTCTAGGTTCAAGAGGACAAGATGGGCGCGATACAACTGTACATAGGTTGTCTACCCATAAAATGATGTTTTCATAGAATGTAGATTGTAATATTGTATCATTGAATCAGTGACATAAATCATGAAATCATGATAAATTGTGTGCTGCCAAAGTCAAAGAGCTTTCATTTAGAAATAGAGTGGCAATAGATTAAGTAATGCTTTGTTCGTTTGATGCCGATTAGAGTTTGCGACTGGCTATTCATAAAAGTGGTACCATTGTTTCGAACAAAGGGGTTCCACCATTAAATTGGTCACTGATCCGGCACACAGTGTTAACTGTCAACACCTTGTGTACTATATATTTCAGGCAAAAAATAAAAAATAAAGTTTTTAATTTTAATAATTAATGCTACTAATGAGACTCTCATATTGACCTGTATGCATAACAATCGAACTCAATATTTTCATATTTTCATGAGAATTTCAAGATGATCCCTAACCAAGGGCTTAGGCAGCCAGCCGTGTAGGCTGTAGGGAGTGATTTACCAAATTTGTAAATACACACCCAGTTTTTGCCCACATGGCTTGTACTTTGTACACAAATCTTAAATTTACACACCCAGTTTTTTGAATTTACACACCCAAACCTTCAAATCCTGCCTAAGACCCTGTCCCTAACAAAAAGCTAAGAAATAATAATGTCCTTGAGCACAGATCCTGGAAAAGAAGATTAATAAGGATCTACATGTAGGCCTATGTGTGAAATGGGCCAAAATCCTATTGTATGAAATGAACACAACATTATACAGTTCAACATTGACAAAAAGTGCAACAGGAGTTCCAAGGAGATAATTTCTATAAGGCAAAAAAAAAAAAGTTTGTTTGTCCATAGAGGCTTATGAAACAGTTGGGTCAGTAGGTCAGATTTTTTTTTTTTTTTACAGATATTGCACTTGAAACTGACAATTTGAAGACTGGTAAATAAGTCAAAACACACAGCACTTTACTGGTTTAACTCTTGAGATGGTTCTGCATGTTATACTGATCATTTTATTTACATTTTCTTTCTTTAAATTTATACTAACCACTGTTTTACTAGCACATTCAACGAAAATTTAAAAATTAAAAAAAGACACGGTCGGGACCAGGATACATGGTCGGTCGGACGTGGACAAACAAACAATTTTTTTTTGGCCTAATCAGGATAACCTCTCACTCAAAATTGGCTTCAACAGTGATAGACTATGGGCATTATGTTAAAATATCTCAGTACATGTTATTGTTTTCAAGTTCATTCTTGCTGCCTCCATCAAGGGACTACATGAATTTGGAATCAAAATGTAGATAATGTAATGGTCATCACAAATTTTCTTGTAACACATTAGGGGGCTGGCATTTTCTTCGGAAGGGGGGAGTCCCAAATATACTGGGGGGTCATAAATTTTTGGCAAGAAAAATAGAGGGGTCATCAAATTTCTGATCACCAAAATGTACTGTAGAGAGTCACAAGATGACTACAGATAGTGTGGTTATTTTATTCAAAAAGACTGATTTCAATACAATTTAGCCTGTTTAGAGGGTATACATGGTGTATCTGTGATGGGGGGGGGGGGGTCATAAAATTTTATTGATGCGACTATTTGTAAATTTAGGCCCCACCCCCCCCCCCTTCTGAAGAAAATGCCAGCCCCCTTAGTAAGAAATTCCTACCTAAAAACAATTAATTAATAATACTAAACAAGGAATCCCTTCAAAAATATTACAGCACTTTTTGTTGTTGTTATGTAGCTTACATACGTGTACAATGTATGGTTACAAGCCAGCAGGTTCGTTTTGGATGCGTACTGCGTATTTCTAGAGTTTTTCAGTGGCAGTGTTATAAGTTTATAAATTGTGCGTGGGGATTAGTGTGTTGGCTATGTGCAATCCTGTTTAATTTCTTGACACTATCACCAACAACAACAAAAAACAAAGACCAAGTACATGTAGTAGTATAGTCACTGTTTAGTTTTACTGGTCCCCACCATATACCATGTATATCTGTATGCAGTGTTCGAAATAAGTACTTATCCTCTTGTCCTCTTGTCCAAAAATCACTGGGGACAACCATATTGAGCTATGTAGGGCCTACTATCCCCTGGACAACCACTATATTTTACCCCCAAAAGTATGACACATTTTGGGGACAACCAAAATGTATTGAGGACAAGCAGAATTTATGCTTTAGTTATCCTCGGGATAACCTCCATATTTTCCTTATTTCGGACACTGTCTGTATGCTACATGTAGGCCCTAATCCGGGAGTTTATACAACCCCAAGGCTGGACATTATGATCCCCACTAATCCTTTTTTTAATAGAAAATTCCTGGAAAGAAAAATAAACTTAATTTTTGTTTTGTTGTTTGAAGCTTGAAAAGTTGAATAAAATACATATGGGACAAAAAAACAATATTTGTGGAAATTCAGACATCCAAGTAGATTTTCAGACATCCTTGGATTATCTGGTTTAATGAAAATCAGTAATCAGGCGCAAAAGAATTTGATTTGGGCCGGACCAAGTTGCATCACCTGTTACATGTACATGTATATCATTCCAAGAAAATTGTCACACTATTCAATGATGCATATAGGGGCCTACATAGGAGGAGGAGGAGAGGGAGACTGAGAACCCAGGGGGGAGGGGTGGTAGTATTGGAGGTGGGTCCAGGGTCCTGCTAACCAACGTCTAAAACTTCCAAGGTAAGGTCGTTGAACCCACTAATATTTATTTTAAATTGCTTATTATTGTAAAATTATTGTTTATGTAATATTGAGTTTGAACTTGATAAGTACATTGTAGGTTAGCGATTTCCTTTCATATTTAGGGACCGTTCACAAACACTTGTTAGGGGGGCCTGATGCAAAAAGGGGGCCCTGAAAATTGTTGACCTTCCTAAGGGGGCCCTGAAAAAAATGACCACAAATTTTCCTGGAAAAATTGAGTTTATATGCTTTTCTATGGGGTTAACCCATAATTTTCATGTCAAAAAGGGGGCCCTGAAATTTTTGAGGTCTGTAAAGGGGGGCCTGAAAAATTTTCGTGATGAAATGTTTTTGCATCAGGCCCCCCCCTTACAAGTGTTTGTAAATGGTCCCTTAGCCAAATATTACATGTTTCACTTTCCCGCTTGTTTAGGGGCTGTGCAATATTTATGAGCTAGGCAGTAAAATATCCAAACAGCCTCACTGCCAAAAAAATGCTTGGCCCTCCTCCTCAGCCTGCCATAAATTGCTTGGCCTAACAAGATATCTTTAATACCCCCCCTGCCTAATTTTTGGATCCTAATATGCAAACCGTAAATGGTCTAGATTGTGAGCGCATCAATGTGTAATTGGCATTTTGAGAATACTCCTCCCAGGGTACCCATTTTTGATGGCAATGCACTTCTGAAATAGCGAACGGGCTAAATCATCATCAAATCATGAAAGTAATGCTAGTTTTAAAGTTATACTGTCCTATGGGCCATATACATGTAACCCACAATGGCAACATACTTCGTTGTGAAAAAGTAAAAGGGCTAAATCATCAGCTGAGTAGCCGCTTGAATGGTTTTTGGCCCCCAGTGGGTTATTTACATTGATGTACCATGTTCATGGTAAAAAATGTCAAATGGTCAAAGGTCTCTGCATATAATTAACATTTAATTATTTTACCTGTATTTTTCTCCCAGCCATTTTGAGTGTGTCCAATAAGACCGGACTAGTTGATTTTGCCAAGCGACTCCATCATGTTGGTCTGCAGCTAGTTGCATCCGGAGGAACAGCAAAAGCTATCAAAGAGGCTGGTCTCCCCGTCAGGTAACAATAAAAATTGTGTGGCATTTTTTTGTTTGTTTTTATTCCTGCTATTTCTGGGTCAATATTTAGACTAAAATATTAATGATGATTTTCTTTTCTTTGATGATGGCACAAAATGGAAGTAGAAAAAGTGAGGCATGTCTTACAAATCAAGTCATGTCTTATACAAATTTTTGAGAGATATACTGTATGTGCCCATTTTAATCAATACAATTAGAATAGAGTGTGTTGAAAATCCGTTGAAATTGAGCTTGTGGGTCCGAAGACATTGTATTCATGCTAGTGGATGCTACAGAACAAAAAGAAAATAAATGATCCTTTTAATACATTTTGTTTCAAAGTTATATGTTTGATTATCATTACTTTCTTCAGTGATGTTGCCACGGTAACAGGTGCACCCGAGATGCTGGGTGGACGAGTGAAGACCTTGCACCCGGCTGTGCACGCCGGTATCTTGGCCAGGAAGATAGATGCTGATGTAGCCGACATGGAGAAACAGGGATACCAATTCATCAGACTGGTAGCATGCAATCTGTATCCGTTTGGTGCCACCATTGCCAAGGAAGACTGCCAGGTGGCCGATGCTGTGGAGAATATCGACATTGGTGAGTGCGTTGGGCTGTTCCAGTTGAAATCCCAAATGGGGTTACCTGAATGGGTGGCACCATTTGAAATCTGCACCCCCTAGTGGAAGCAGCCCTCGAATTAACTCACGGCACCCATGGCATTTTGCCGTGGGTGCCCATTCCCTCTGCCGTAATGCCCTCAAAATATGTCCTTTACCCAAGGCAGTCACTTGCCGTGCCCTCTAATGAAGTTGCCGTCAGTGTCCCAGCCCTGTCCCTTCATTATAAAATTATCTATCTATGTGTGTGTGTGTTTTCTTCACTTTTGAGAAATTGCCTTGGTGCCCTTCTCAAATTTTCAACAGTTGCCATGATGCCCTCTTGAAATTTTACAAACTGCCGTGCTGCCTTGCCTTTTCAGTGAAAGTCCAAGGCAATTATCAACTTGCCCTAAAAAAGTTGCCGTGCCCCTTCAGATCCTTAATTCGAGGGCTGAGTGGGAGATTAAGGTTGTGGCATCTTTTGGGGGTGTATGGATTTCAACTGGAATAGCCTATTTCTTACAAGATCAGACCTGAAACTTTTCCTCATACTTCATACCTGATGAAATCCTCCAATGTGTAGGACAAATGTGACTAGACGCGGCGAATCAGCCGTAAAGTCAGCCTGGTCAATTTTGTTTTATTTCATGTTGAGAAAATATATACCATAAGCTTTAAAATGGTATATCATTTGACTTCAAACGATATCCAAAAGCGGCATTATGATTTGTTGAACTCTGTTCCTTCGACAAAATTGTATTTTTATCGGTTCTACATGTGTCTCTTTTTCTACATTTCTGGTAATAAATATCCAACAGTCATAATTGGCGGTCATTTCAAATCATCCCCAAGTCAACGAGGTTCAGAAGTATCCTCTCCTCTCATTGTTCATTGTTGATTATACCTACCTAGACAAAATACAATGCTTTGTTATCTACCACTTGAACAGGATTTAGCCAAAGCAAACAAAGACAAGAACTATTCTATAGAAAAAGGTAGAAGCTTATTATCCTCTTCAGCAGTAGTATTATTGATTGATTTAAACAGCGTTTGATAAGATACTTATCGCATAGCGAATTGATACACCTATGAATCGACCTTCACATACATTTTACACTGTAACTCAGAATACAATTTGCCGAGTTTATGGCTGATTCGCCGCGTCCACTCACAAATATTGTAGGGAGTAAAAATTCACTTGACCAGTTTTGTTAGCTTTGCTCCAAAGCCAACCTATTTTCGATCCAATTGAAAGAAAAAATGAAAAACCATATGCCCTCTGACACTATAGTCTGAAGACCGGTGCATCTGCGTAGGAGACGGCACGAACGCATTGTTGTTAAACGGTGATGAACAACTGTGAAACATGATTGAATCCCTTATGGTGACAGACAATGTGATCCAAACAGCTGATCTTTATTCATTGTACCATTTTTAGGTGGTGTTACTCTCCTACGAGCTGCTGCTAAGAATCATTCCAGGGTAACAGTGGTATGTGACCCATCCGACTATGAGAGGTGAGAAACACATGGGCTACTTTATAAAAACTGTAAAACAGTTATTAAATCTAAAACCCAGCTATTTAAAGGCCAGACATTTTCCAATTAATTTATACTATGTACAGTACTGGGTAAATTAATGTGAAAATCATCTGCAGGGTGACTGCAAAGGGTCTTGAAGCCAGATACTGTGATCGAGCATATTTTCAGAGTCCCTAAGTTTCATTACTTGGCAGAGTCAATTAGAAATCTGTTTTCTTCTAGCAAAAATTGAAAAGATGGGAAGCTGTGTAACACCAACACCAATATGCTGCCATAAAAAATTTAGAATCAAATAAATGTGTTGGTACACACTTCAAGACAATTATAAATATTATATCAGCACCCACTCATCACAATGGTTTCTTCTTTACTTACTAAATTTTTGTGAAGGATATTTGAAAATACCTTAATGTATGTATGTATGTGTACTTATAATTTTAGAATTGCAACTGAGATGGAAAAATCAGAAGCTAAGGACACAGGGGAGGAAACACGGAAAGAGCTTGCTGTAAAGGTGAGTGCGTAAAATGTGTAGCTGGTATTAAGGGTCAATGTCTTTTCTAGTCCTGTTGGCAAGATTATTTTTATATGTGACTAGATTTCGCGGTTCTCGGGTCGGGCGGTTCTCGCAATAGGCCTATTTCTAATTACCCAACACCTGTTACCCATATACCTGCCCTGACCTTTTAAACTACTACGAAATGCGTATCTAGCGCACCGCGAGCACGCGATAGTGCACCGCACGAACGCGATAGCGCGCGGACGGACACGTCGTGATTAGTATTATGATACACATAATAGAGAATTCATAACAGGAACCGTCATAAAGTAATGATGACCCAAGTTATCACCATCAAAGAACTTCCACAGGTATGTTGTATATGCTTCATCTGGATTGTGGGTTAAAACGGTTTGATGGGAATTCATACTACTGTATCAATCCATTTTTTGGTGACACACCTTGTTACAATTTCATGCTGCTCTTCATCAGACTGGCAACCTTGCTTCTTCTTTCCTGAAGTTGCTACCGTTGGCAGTGCTAGAAACTGGTCGAAAATATTTGGTAAGAAATAGATGAGGGGAACTACTTCTTACCGAATATTTTTGACCAGCTGAGCAGCATGAAACTGTAACAAGGTATGTTACCAAAAATCGATTTGATAGTTTGAATTCCCATCAAACAACTTCCAGACATGTTTTGCTATCATTCTGTCTAAATTCTTCTCCGCAGGCTTTCAACCACACCGCCCTGTACGATGCCGCAATCTCAGATTACTTCAGGCAGCAGTACTGCGGCGGAGTCTCCCATCTTCCTCTGCGTTATGGTGCCAACCCTCACCAGAAACCAGCGCAACTCTTCACCTATGACCCCAAGCTCCCAATGACGGTGCGCAACGGTTCTCCTGGTTTCATCAACTTGTGTGACGCCCTCAATGGTTGGCAGCTGGTGAAGGAATTGAAGGCAGCTCTTGGAATGGCGGCTGCCACATCGTTCAAGCATGTCAGCCCAGCAGGTAAATAATTGCTTGATATGTTTATTTTTCTGTGTGTGATTTTTCTAGATGTCTCATCAGCAAAATGAGAGAGTTCATAATTAACACCAATAAACTTTGTTTAACTAGTAATATGTGAGACTCATACAGGATGTGCTGTACTTTTACGTAAAAGAGTCCAAGAGCAGAAATATTTGGTGTCAACATTTGAAGAGCTTAGTTTCAAAACCCCTTACATCCACTTGCGAATTTTGAGAACACATCAAAAATCATCAAAAAATCATTGATATAAGGAGTTTTCAACAAAAGCAGTTTTTGGTGGGATGCTTGGGTAGGATGAGCATCCTACCAAAAACTGCTTTTGTTGCAAACCCCCATATATCAGTGATTTTTTTGATGATTTTTTGATGTGTTCTCAAAATTCGGCAAGTGGATGTAAGGGGTTTTGAAACTAAGCTCTTCATTTGTATAAATTTATTTGCGTAGCAAAATTAAACACGAATTTTATGATGGATGTGTTTTTCATATCGGGTAACTGACGCACAAGCTTACATTAGGACTTCAGTGACACACTGTGCATCAAAAAAGCAAGTCAGTTTTGCAGAGTCATGGTTGACAAAAGTATAATGAGGATATAAAACACTGGTCTTTTTCAAGTGTGAGCAAGCAGCTTAATGTTTTTTTACAGCTTGTGCCAGCTCTCAGGAATTGATCATAAAGCTGAGTAAAAGTTGTAATATTATAAGTACTCTTGGTTTTTTACCCCTACAGGTGCAGCTGTTGGAGTCCCCCTATCTGATGAACAAGCTAGGCTTTGTATGGTAGATGATATGAAGGATACGTTGACACCACTGGCTATAGCATATGCCAGGGCGAGGGGTGAGTTTCTTGCACACAGGCTATTGCAACCCTTATCTAGGCACCACCTGAGATATTAAGTTTCTGTAGTCTGTCTTGTCTCAAATTGAGATGAACACCATGTTGGATTTTGCAATGGTAGATTCTAATCGCACATGTTAATCTAATCCCTCGTGGCGTATACGCATACGTAGAAGGGCTATTTGTCCATATGCTGGGTGTCTAATGTGTTCCCATCTCTGCCCATTTCATTATCATTAAAGTTGTTATTGACGTTAACACCCGAATTGGACGGCGGGCACGATGAAGACAGCACATTGATGCATGCGCTATCATGTTGATTAAGTTTGGCCATGATGTATGTTTTAACATTGAAAGTTAAGTCACACAGGACACGCTGTAAGTTGTAGTTTTGATGGCGCGTGAAGATGGTTTTTTGATAGACATAACATAAATTTTATTAACTCTTTTACTGTGCAACATTTAATATTGATTTTTCCCTCACATTCCCTATTTTTCCAAAATATCTGTAGCAATTTTTTTCACTTTCTCTGATTTCCTGTGAGAGGCATTTCCTAGGAAGGAGCATACCATATTGCCCATTTTTTCCCACCATGTGAATATTCTTGGATTGATTTCAAACGTGGTGGATATATTTTTACCCAATATGTAACCACCCCTGCCATGGGGATCTAGTGGTTCATATGTGTGAGTGTAGGATTTCTATCCTAGATTTAAGATTAATTGATTTTAAGATTTATTATCAATTTGACAACTTGACTTTCGTTATTTTTTGTAGGTGCTGATCGTATGTCATCATTTGGTGATTTCATTGCATTGTCAGATATCTGTGATACACCAACAGCAAAGATAATATCCAGAGAGGTAAGCTTAACGCTAACAGCCTGAGGGTTGTTTGGTTGGAGGTGTCCTATGTGTTGCCCACCCTGCTGTAGGGAGGCACCAGGCAGTATTTTGGCCTGTACTATTATGGTTAACAAGGATATTGAAGAGGAGGGTGGTTGGTGCGCATAAATGACAACTTAAGAAAGGGCGCAATAATGGCAGGCATTTTGAGGGGGACTGAAGGGGTGGCACACAGGCAGTAGTAAAAGCAGTGACACAACAGATACATATAAGATATGTGTAACTAGATAACAACTCGGGAAAGGAAAGAGACTGTTCCAATAAGTTTCAAGCTACAGCTAATGGGAAAAAGTGTTTTCTGCTAGTATCGGGCCCATACACGGGATCTATTTGGGAGGGTGTGGAACTGTCAAAAAGTGGACCTTTCTTGTACCTAACCCCGAAAATTGCCTTGGGGACATTTTTAATGATTTATTACCAAAAGTTGACTTGTTGTCAATATTTTCTGGGAAAAGAGGAAAAAGTGGGTCTTTGTGGATGGGGGAGATGCTGTTACACCCCACTCTTGCATTCAGGTCTTCCTAAAATTGATGTATTTATCATTGTTCAAATTACAAATTGAACCATGTTTTGCATTGTAGAAAAGACAATTTTAATACATGCCAAGCACAGACTACTACAGACCATGTATCAACAGTCAAAGTCCCTGTGTATTGTATGCTGTGAATTCTCGCATATTCATGAGGGCCGTTTGTTCCATCGTGCCATTTCTAACAATCACGCCAGCGTTGCGTGCCTTCACGTATACGCTGCAGAGCTTTGCGTGCCTTCGCGATTATGCAACCATAAAAAATACGCAGTAAGTGTGTAGCAGTTTTGCCTATCGCATTTCATGGAACAATTGGCCCTCATTATCGGTTGATGCTGAGACTGCTTGTACGCGGACTACGCGGTGTGTTATCTTTTTCGTCCATGATGCCAAGATTTAGAATGAGATTTAACAAAGGTCAAAAACTTGTGATTTTTGGTGTCTATTTAAATTCTTGACACTGATTTTTTAGCAAACAAATGGTATGTGATATTTGTTGTTTTTGTAATTGTGATTTTGTCATTCCCACAATAAAATACTATTTTATAACTACTTCTCCATCTCATAATTTCAGGTATCTGATGGCATAATTGCTCCAGGATATGAACCAGAAGCCTTGGCGATTCTCTCCAAGAAGAAGGGAGGCAAATATTGTGTGCTGGAGGTAAGTACAGTTGATTCTTTGTCATATTATTTGAAGGTGTAATCGCTGACATGCCAAACCCTGAGCATTCCATGACTTAATATTAAAGACCGAATTAAAAAGACTAGTTTATGTCTGACGTCAGGGCAAAGGATTGGTTGGTTGCTGACCATGATTGGTTGCTGACCTGCGCAGTTCGGCATTTTTAGTCTGGTTGACAGAACGTCATACGCAAACTAGTATTTTTAATTCGGTCTTCAATTATAGGGAGCAAACCAAAAGTTTGACATCCTATAAACAAAAGTGCTTTTGTTAGGAGGCTGACTCCCTCCCTGAAATCAGGCCTTCATTTTTTAAAATTGCAGATCTGTTAATCACTCTCCTGAGTTTACTATAAAGGCGCTCAACAAGGAGCTCAATCTGCATTAAAACAGGGATTCAAGTAGTGTGGAGCTCAGTAAATCACACTCCTGAAATGTTGTTACGGAGAGCTGTAGGAGCTCTGGTGCAATTGAGCTCCTTAAAAATGAAGGCCTGTGAAATTAAAATGTGTGAGTATGTTCCATGCCCAGGGCCGTTGGAAACCAGCTAGTGTTGGCAATGGTCGGTATCTAAGAGTTACTCACAACGTGGGGGATTTAAACATGGCATCCTGTTACAGCCATGAAAGTTACACTGTAACTTTAGCGGGGAAATGTGGGACAGAAATTGTGTTCAGTTGCGTTTTCCATAGTATTTGCGATAAATGCACACCTGATGAAGATGTTGAGCTTCAGAAAGTTCCAAGTATTGGCAAGTCCAAATGCATGTGGCATGCAGTAGAATACATTTGTAAAGCGCATAAACGTGAACAAATTATGCATCATGTAATATTTTCCAGAAATTGCAAGAAAAAAAATTTTAAAAAGAAAAAAAATATCAACCAACTGACCCAGGTGTTGGCACCTAAAAGGCAAGTCAGCTATTTTGTTAGCCTTATGATCGAGTTTCTGAAGGTGACGGTAAAACAGCTTATGATGTTTTATTTTTGCACCTTCAAACATACAAACCATTTCAAAAGTTAGGTCTTAATAATTGCAAACTTTCTTTCCTGAAGGCACCACGTCAACAATGCCTAGAAAACTTGCTCTTTGCCTTGTAAAAGTACCATAATTGTTTCCCCATTTTCTGCAATTGCTTTTCTCGGATGAAGGCACCAGATGAAACAACCGTCCTTTTACAAGCTACTATCCAGGCATGAGAATATTCCTGCTTTTGCAGGATTTCCTGCTTTTTTGTGGTCCAAGTTTCCGATTTTGGCATTTTTAGCATCATTTCACATGCTTTTTCAGGCTTTTTCAAACTTTTCAGGTTTTTTCATGGATGATCATTCTCATGCCTGACTATCCAATCGAGGGTCGTTGGGAGTTTGATTGGCATTGACGTCAGGAATCCATGTTTTGTAATTTTGGTCACTAAAAGTAAATTTTACAATATTATGAATTGATTGATTCTCAATGATTGATTGATTGATTCTCATAGATTGATCCCAACTTTGAGCCGGATGCCATGGAGACACGTACACTGTTTGGACTACAGCTACAGCAGCTGAGGAATAATGCCGTTATCAACAAAGAGATGTTCACCAACATCACAACCAAACGTAAAGAGGTAAGCATATTAGTGCGATGTATTCTCCACTTTCCAACTTTGCGCGAAGCTGCGATGCAAAAAATACTTTGCAGCTTCGCACGAAGCATTTGATGTATACTTCCATCAAACGGTCGCCGAGTTTCGCAAAGAAAACGCTACCATCTGGTATTTGTAGGAGTGTTGCCAATACACAGGTTATGATCTTTTTTAGAGGATGACTGGCTATGGTGTCTAAATGCTTTGTTCATAAAGCTTTAAAATTTTGTGGACCTATTTTGGGAAGATTAGTTGACGGCTATAGAGGATAGTAGCTCAAAGTTGTTAAAAATATCGAAAAACATCACTCTGAACAAGATGGTCAAAATTGTGAGGTCAGTAAATAACTTTTGGTTTTGACAAGATGAAATGTATATTATGAGTTCTTATACAAACCTAATGATCCTCTTCAAGAATATGAATATCTATGAGTTTGGAATTCAAGACAATTCAATTAATAGTGGTCAGCATTTTAAACCTTCGACTATTTTTGCACCTTTCCAAACAGTTGCCAGAGGGTGCACTGCGAGATCTCATTGTGGCTACCATTGCCCTCAAATACACCCAGTCCAACTCTGTATGCTTTGCCCGGGACGGTCAGGTCATCGGTATCGGAGCTGGTCAACAGTCTCGTATCCACTGTACACGTCTGGCAGGAGACAAGGCCAACAATTGGTAAGTCATGCCTACATTATAGGACAGTGTGTATTCTGCAGGCATGAGTATTTTCAGGTTAAAGCCTGAATTCATGCTTTTTGTTGGTCCAAATTTCTGCACTTTCTTTTAATTTCGGCACAATTTTGGCCTTTTTAGCCTAATTTCACACGCTTTTTCGAGGGTTTTTTCATGAATGATCATTCTCATGGCTGGTTCTGTATTAAGGTGGTGTTAAAGGCAAGGTTTAGAGAAATCATGAATTCCAACATTTTTGCAAATATCTCCAAAACCTTACATGATCATATACAATCTCAAGTGAGTTTACTTATGTAGGGATATGTTGGCCATGTTATGAAGGTAATAAAACCGTTGCCATGGTAACCAAGCAGTCGCTATTGGCTTCTGACCAATCACATTGAAAGTTGGTTTTTCATAAATCACTTCATTTGTCCCAATAAAAGTATACTCACATGTTGAGTCATGTTCCTCGCACCTCCACTGATTTTCCCGTAAAAAATCCCAGTGGAATTCCCCGGGGGTCAAAGTGACATTTTCGTTTTTTGACCACAGATTCCATATTACTTGCATTCCATATTATTTTACAGGAAAATCAGCAGAGGTCATTCGTGATGTTCAATATTTGTGGGTAACTTTCTTTTTATTTATTTGGACATGTGCAATTTCAACCGTATGAGGGCAGTATCCAGGTCTGAAATTTCTCGGTCCCTGGAAAGCAATAATCAGAGGAGGTAAAACACTGCCGAAAATGTTTTTAAATTATTATCTTCTTCTGTGCCAAAGATGAAAACGATCCATAGATCTTTAATTTGCATATAAAACCACCTTAAAAGAGGTTTTTTTGTTAACATGTTAACACTGACCATGCCGACCATGCCCTGGCTTGAATTACCAGGACAAAATAGGCCAAAAGTTGCAATGTGCATCTATATATTGGTCTGTTTTAGACCAAAAATTAGCCTCAAATTAAACCAATTTTGCATGCCTAGTGTGTATTATTCCTCATACAGACATTCTGAGAGTAAGCAGGTCGTGGCATGATTTTACAATTTGATCCCCCCCTTGGAAATTTTGCTCATTGACACTGATACAAGTTTATCTTCCTCACCAGTCAGGTGACTGACAGACTTTACAGAGATTAATACAGCTGTTTAATATTCAAGGCAGCCGTACTTTCATAGCTGGTTTAATATCACGCATATGTGTGAGTATTGTTAAATATTAATAGCTGCTTTGTTATGTACAGGTGGCTGAGACAACACCCTAAAGTGAGAAGCATGGCATTTAAGAAAGGAGTGAAGAGAGCCGAGATGTCCAATGTTATTGATGTCTATGTCAATGGTACTGTAGGCCAGGTTTGTAAGATTTTATTATTACTAAAAACTGTCGTATGGGCATGAAATGTGGTGGGTACAGTCAACATTTAGAGCCAAATTTTGGAAGGTCATTTCGAGGTCACAAGGGGTCATCAGAGGTCAAATTAGTAACAACTGTCCTATGGTCATAAAACTTGGTGAGTACAGTCACCATCAGCCAGGTAATCGCGACAGCCGAGAACCACCAAATATGGGTAACCGCCTAGTTATAATTATTATAAAACATTTATGTGACGCTCCACAAAGCACAGAACGCCTTACATGAAAACATACAAAATCAATTCAAGCAAATATACAAAGCAATTCCAACAATCAAAGCAAAAGTACAAAAAACAAGCAGCAATCTGGATAAAGATGAGTTTTGGATGAGCATGCGCTTGAAACAGACACCAACTCCACTTCCCTGATCTCAGTAGGGAGCTCATTCCATAGTTTGGGAGCAGCTATGTCAAATGAAGCATCCCCAGCCTTTCTAAAAGATATGAGCAAGAGTAAAATTAGCAGCTTAGAAATGGTGAACTTGAAATGGTCGACTTATTAGTACCTCTGGTGAGTGAACACGGTTGTTTGATGTGATGTAAAACTGTATCTTTTTTTAAGTCAAGTTGAACAATGATGGCACTATTGATCTTAAATCTTGTTTGCATCTTTACAAGAGGTAGACACTTGTACAATGTATAATGGTATTTAGAATATCAGAAAAAATACTAACAAATTGCTACAAAATTTTCAAAAAACTTTTTATCATGAAATGTAAGGAATATATTACTGTAACCACTCGGGTATAAGCCCACCCCCCTAGATGGCAGATTTCACTTCAAAAATGGGGGTGGGCTTATAACCGAGGAAGGGATAGTGCTTGAATTTAAAAATAAGAACAATCATCCCCCATTTGTATATGCCCAATGTATCAGTAATTTCTATCATCTATGTCAATTTCTTAAAATTTTTAGTGTGGAATGTTAATTATCAATTGATATTTTTTTATATTTGTTCTTAAATATGAGAACAAAGCATTGATTTGATTTAAGGTGGTACGAAAGGCAAAATCAAGTTGCTCTGATTGAGATTAAAATAGATTTGTTGCAGAGAGATATGCAAAATAATCTTAATTCTAAAATTTGAGCCAAATCGGACAAACGGTTTTTGAGATATTGCTGTTGAAAGATTCTTTGTATTCTATTGTTTTTTGCCAATATATTGATGAAGTTAATGAAGAAAATTGGCAAAATGTGCTCATTAATATTAATTTTTGCCAATATTTTCCCAATATTTTATGAATAAACCTTCATACTACTTTTACCTTTAATAATTTTGACCTGAAACTTTGCCAATGTGTCTCTATGACCTAAACCTTTCATATGTGATTTTCCATAAATCTAATTTGCATATTTGCATAATTAATTAGCCTTAAGTATAATGCTAATTAATTATGCAAATATGCAAATTAGATAATGGAAAATCACATGGTAATGTTTTAGGCCATAGAAACACATTGGCAAAGTTTCATGTCAAAACCATATAAAATAAAAGTAGTATGAAGGTTTATTCATAAGATATTGGTATAATATTGGCAAATATGAATATTCATGAGCACATTTTGCCAATTTTCCTCATTAACTTCATCAATATATTGGCAAAAACAATAGAATACAAAGAAACTAAAAACATGCATATCTTGACAACCGTATGTCCGATTTCCCTTCAAACAAAAACTATTTTGCTCAGTGTATTTAGCTTAACTTATTCAATCTATTCAAATGGTTCTAAATTCAGTTTCTGTTTTCCAGAAACATCGTTTCGAACCCCCTTAAGAACTTGGCCAAAATTTAGTACTGGGCTTACACCTGAGTGCACCCTTGTTCCCAGAATGTTTTGAAAAATAGGGGGGCGGGCTTATAGTCGAAGGTGGGCTTATACCCGGGTGGTTACGGTATTTGGCTAATTTATGTATATGTAAATAACACCCTCAATTTGCACATAAATGTACATTGTACAGTTTACAGAATAAAAATTGCCACAAAAGAGCAGAAAAAATGAATAATTTGATATAGAAACGAAAATCTATCTTAAAAATAGCTTTTAAGATATAGGCCTATGTGTATTAGTGTGATAGGCTGTTGATATTGTCCAGGTCTAAAATTGAACATGATATAATGTTTTAAAAATGTATTTATAAATGACCACATCAAACAACTGTGAGAAAGAGAGAAATTAGTTGTTATGCAGCATTATCCTTTACACCCAAATAATGTGTCCTTGGCAGTAAAAATGTTTAAATAATGGGTCCGTCTGCGCTTCGCCCATTATTTATGTTTTTACTGCCTCTGAGACATTTAGGGTGTAAAGGATCTTGGATTACCTTAATATTTCTTAATCATTTTGCAAATTATAAGAAAACTTGAAATATTGTTATTTTGTATTAATTATTTACAGGATATGAGTACCACAGCATGGGAGAGTATGTTGGAGAAGCCACCAGAGCAATTGACTGCTGTAAGTTTTGGGTGTTTTAAGTTTTGCAATCGGGATATTAAAATGGGTTATTATATTTTGTAATATTTACAGGATATGAGTACCACAGCATGGGAAAGTATGCTGGAGGAGCCTCCAGAGCAATTGACTGCTGTAAGTTGTGCAATCAGGGTGATGGGCTGTTATACTTGAAATCAACACCCCCTGTGAAAGATTATTATAATGGCACTGCTATCTCAATTCTAGATGCAACAAGTGGTCAAGCATGAATGAGAATTTTTCTGTTTGAACTGGAAATCTAATTTTTTTATTTTACCCGTTTTGGAACATATAGCCCAGAATTTTACACGCTTATATTTACGAGCTGCAATGACTTATGGCCAGTTTCCCAGTTCTCACTCAAATTCACAATGACAAACTGTTTGATTAAGTTAACAAAATCTGAATCTTTAATGAAAGTATAATGAAAGTATGATTGATAATGATCTTTCACACAAACAATAAATGCATATAATGATAACACTAATAATTACTACTTAACCGGCAGTCTTCTTACAAAGTTCTGTTGCACTCAATGTTCTGGGTGACTGAAGTATATGTCCTGCAAAAATCACTGTTCAGCGAAGTCCACTGTACACTTGAGTTTCTATATCCTTTGCATATAAAATTCTCGCACAGATGACACTTTCCAAAATGGTGCAGCTTTCACCAATCACTCAAATCCTCGCACAGATGGCACTTTTCAAAGTGGTGCTGCTTTCACCAATTACTCACTTTCTCCAGGAAACAGGTTTTTTCTTGCACTGGTCCACTTTATTGACAGATCCCCATGCTCCAGCAAGTCAACAGAAGAATATCAATCCCTTGGGGGAGCACTTTTGTGTACTCAAAATCTCCTTCGATTTCGCTGTATTATTATTAGCACATTAATGGCTATGCAGAATGACCAACTCACAGATGGGTCAAAACCGATAAATCGGCAGTACTTGGAATTGACAAATTGGCAAAAATAAAGTATCTTCAAACTACTCTTTATTATGCACAAATCAATACTACTAAGTTTCATTCTGGAAACTATGTCCATCAAATCTTGTGAACTTTTATTTTCACACCAGTTTCAATAATAGCTCTTGATTTTTTTCTGTATGTAACATACGTTACTAAGGGTTATTTAATTCAGAAAAAAATTACTATTTCATATAGTCTGTTAATATTTTTTTTTGCACTTGTACATTTAGGTAAATATATTTGGAACAAGTTATGTCACAATTATCTCCGTTAGTTTCCCCTATTATGATGTTCTTTTAAGCATCTACTATCAAACCGATTCAATTATCAAATTTACTAGAAAGCTACTTGCATGGAAACAATAGTAACGTATGTTACACATAAGCAGTAATGTATGTTACAAAGCAATGAGACATATATATCTTAGTACAGGGTAATGAACTAATCAAAAAGTTTTCTGGTGCAATTGTCATATCAAATCATACCATTAGCTTTATATAGAGTTCTTCCAATTCCAAAACGTTAAAAAAGGAAGTCTCAACTTAATGTTTCAACGTCTTGTACATCATAAAGTTGTAACCATAACAGTTTTAAATTGTTCAATCTTGATCTATGTCCAAACGAGCAATACGTTCGTGTTCGTATTGCTCATGCTTTTCTTTTATCTTGTCAGCTTGATCATTTGAGAATCTCGATACAAAACAGTCTTTTTGACAGACGCCTTAGTGGTTCAATACGACAAAGTACTTTTTCAAGTTTCCCCCATATCTTGTCTTTCTCGTATAGCCACTTATGAGTGTTCTTGGAGTTTACCACCTCCTGCGGCCATGAAATTCATATACACCTCATCTTCTTTATCTTGTTCGATAACTTGTTCAATATACCAGTCTGATTCATAGATTGCAGCGACCCAGTCATCTGTCTGGTAATGAGGCTTCTTATTTTCATGACTTGGATCTGGAAGATGTGCTTCTGTGAATTTATCAATGTCATCTGACGATGCTTCAGTATTGGATTGGATTAGATAGCATTTTACCCATCCGCTACACCACGAATCCTGGTTATTCTTGAACCCTTGCTGACAACATTCACAATAGCACAAGACATCTCGAACAAACACTTGCCCGTCTCCTATTCCCCAATTAGCATGCAGTTTCATTGTGCTTTTGACAGATGACCACCTTTGCATGATCTCTTGCCCGTTTGTGACACGGTCGTGTCTGCCCACAAAGCGATAGGTTATTTCACTACACTCTCTTTCTTGACTGGCCCAGGCATAGAAATCATGTGCGTCTTGACTGACGGCAGCTCCCCGTTTGACTGCATCATCCAACGGTTCCCCCGATTCCATTGCAAGGGCCTTTGCCGTAACCGGACTCAAAGTAATTCCAGCTTGCCGACACACCATCAAATAACTCATTGTGTACACTAACAATGGATAATATTGTCTTATTCCTGTATTGCGATGTCGGACTATCGGTCCAGTAGTGGACACTTTTGAGTCCAGGAAGTCTTAATAGTTCGGGCATTAGATGATAGTAAATATTGATTATGCCTTCTTTCGTCCGAAACAGTAACGAAAATACACAACTATTGGGATGCATTTGTAGTTTTCGCTGAAGTCCATTTGAACAATGCATTCCGTTTGTGGAAGATACCACCTTGAATCTCCCACACAGGGGGTGTATATTTGAGTCACCCATTCAGGTAACCACATTTGAAATTCACACTCCCTGTGTGGGAGATTTAAAGTCATGTCTTCCATTGGGGGTGTGTGGAATTCAACTGGAATTGCCCAACGTCATAGTCAAACCATTCAGGTTTCTTTTTTGCTATTTACTGTTTGCTATACTTGGCATTTCCTGCTTTCTGAAAATCATTGATTAAATCACTGATTTAAATCAACTTTTTTTAAATTTTTTACCATTATTGATAAATGTAAGTTAATTTTGTTCTTAAATTGACTGTTTTACTTCATTTCTAATGTTTCTACAACTTTTGGATACAATTAAAATACCTTTGTGATGTTACTTTATCTATTGCTAAAAATTAATCTTCAAGTTGTAGAATTCAACAGGTTTTTCCCATGATTTAAAAAAAAATTCTTTGAAATTTTCACATGTAGAAATATGTTTTGATTTTTCTGTAAATACCAGACCGATTGTGCATATGACTAGCATTCCCTGGTACTCTTGACTTTAGGCCAAAAAAAAAGGTTTGTCTCAAAGCTCACAACAAATTCAAAAACAAATGCGATTTTTTTTTAATGCGATTTTTTTTTGAGAAAAAGTATGATTTTCGCCGATTTTTTCTGGAAAAACTAAAACAAACGCAGCAGCAAGCTTTGAGACAAACCTTTTTTTTTTTGGCCTTATCATGGGGTATAGCAGTTCTTGGAATCGAAAAAATTGATTTAAATAAAAAATCCGATTTAAATTTAAAAATCTTTTTTTTTTTTGAATAAAAATAAAATCAACAACCCTGGTTACCAATCTGTGCTACAAAATGTGTTTATTATTGCATTATTTGTTTGTATTATTTACAGTCTGAGCGTGAGCAGTGGATGAAGTCATTGGATGATGTGGCTCTTAGTTCTGATGCATTCTTCCCATTCCGTGATAACATTGATCGTGCACACCAGGTAAGATTTGTCATCTCTTCTCATAATAAAATGTAAAATGTCTCACTTGGTTTTAATACACAGCTTTTGGCTTAACCACTTGCAGACTACTGTAAAAGTTGTAATTTTCACGGGTGTAATTTTTTGCGCTTTGCCGATTTTGAACAACATTGCTTGTTTTTAATTTCACGATTTTGAGTTTTCTTACATAGACCTATACATTGTGATTGAAATAACATTTTTGTGTGTTTTATTTTCGCCGTAGCTGTGTTGAGTGCGAAAAGTGCAAAAATTAATGTACCGCAAAAATGTCCACTTTTACATTATATTAGTACATTTATGACACTAAAGCGACGAAAAAAAAGAAACCCTGTTCTACGGGCGGACAGACCTTTCAAGTACATTGTAGGGTCGGTCGGTCGGCCCGTTTTTTGGTGTTTTTTTCGTTTGAAAATGACCCAAAAAATAACTTTAAAAAATCTGTAAATAATTTGCAATTTGAGAAAATACAAAAAAAAATTATTCCTGAAATTTCCAAAATTTGGGTCGGCATTCATTTGTACAGGAAAATTTTTTTCCCAATTTGTTCAAAATCTGGGTCGGTCGGGCCCGTAGAACAGGGTTTTCTTTTTTCGTCGCCTAAGGTACAAAGGTGCCAAAATCTGTATTTTGACAATGTATGATTTCAGCAATGTTCTTTATATACTTTGTTTGGCTTATATAATTAGCAACATTGCGCACAGCGCAATGCGTGACGGACGGATGCTTCTGTGAATTTACACGAGCGGAAGACTTTATTGACTCATGCAGTAGCAAAAACCAAATAATTTTTGCTAATTATAAGCTAAACAAAGTATAGTAGGAAATTATTTGATAGCGTCTATTTGAATGCCTATTAATTTTTTTTTTGTTCTTTTCATTTCAGAGCGGAGTGAGATACATCGCAAGCCCAACTGGTTCTGTTCAAGACCAGGTCGTCATTGAGGCATGTGATGAACATCTTATCACCCTGTGTCTCACCAACACTCGACTCTTCCACCATTAAAATTACAGAAAAAGTAAAGAGCTTTCATGTGTACGTACTGCACCCTTCATCGGTGAAACATTCCATGTCATTTCATCACTGTGTGTGGTATCTAATATTCAGCTTGTTGATTATTTAGACTAAAATTCTTTGATGTAGGCCTATCATGTGATGTATGTATTTTGTTGTCGACTACAACAGCATAAGGAGAAAAAGTACTAATGATGCGGATGCCAAAGAATCAAACTGCAGGGTACTAGAAGATGTTCAGGGTCAAAGTTTTGTGCTTATTTTGTTGGCACTAAAAAAGACCTACATTTGGTATCAGGGTTTGTTTACATTCATGATAAGATCATATTTATTACTTGGTTAGTTTTGGCCACCTTCTCCCTGATTTTAGTCTAATGTCAACATTAGGTTGGTCACTCTCAATTTTAGTTAATTTGTCTCTATTCATAGCCAAATGGATGGTAACTTTTCCCTATATCCCACCCCGTGCTCAGTACATCTATGGTTGGTTAGACCAATCCATGTAAAATAACATGCAAAACTTTTGTCAGAAATTATTAGCCCCATGATGTGTAAAAATTAACGCTTTAATAATAAGAAGAAACATGAAGGGTGTACACACCTGCTTAATTTAATAAGTACACTTTCAATATTGATAAGACAAAAAAGGAAATACTTATCCAAATAGTACTCTCGTTTAAATTGGTGTTACTTAACATTGTTATTGTTATATTGATGGGAAGACAACACATGCACATATGTGACGTGTCATGTCAAAAGGAGACACTTTTGGGCGGGATCGTAAATGGAGAAATAGCCAAAAATCTGCCCGGGATGATTTTTTCACAATTTGGGTTTGTTGTGAATTTGTAATGTTATTAATGTTTAAAATATTGTCTGATATATAGTTTCAGACCGGAATATAACTGGCATCTTGTATTTTTTTGAGACATTATTCCAGGTAATTCCTACTCTCAACATTGTCAATAATAGTTTTAAAGGCCGATATCAATACCATACCTTACGAACTCAATATCCTTGCTTAGGAATGTCCGATTTCATTGGGGAAAACGGTGTTGTGGAGCAAAATATCTCTATATTTAAGATATGTAAAAACCTCAAAATTGATAACCTGCCCAAAAGTGTCTCCTTTTGACATGACACGTCACATATGTTCATTTATATATGGTACATTGCACATGGGGAAATTAATAATGCAGGAAGCTGGTTTAAAAATGATTCTAAAATATTGAAAAATTGCACATGGGATAGCTAAGAAATGATCATTACTGAGTTCAATCTAATAATAATAAAGTACTGTATTAGAGTACAAATTATACATTAATATTGTGCATAAGGTAGAACAAGCAGGTTGTAAATCATGTTTTAGTAAACCTTGGATGCAATTATTAAGGTGGTTGTACACAGTGGCGGCGCCACAAGAGGGGGGGCATTCAAAGTACCAGCAAGTCAAAACTGTTCAACTCTTGTCCCTCCAGTCCTCGCTCAGTAATTTTAAAAACCTGAAACCAAAATTACAAAAATTTCCACTTGTTGCAGCAATTTTGCACAAAATTTGAGCCCCCCCCCAAAAAAAATTCCGGGTGCCGCCACTGCTTGGATGCCGTACATGAACGTCTGACGTCATTGCAATGTAGTCCAATCATGAGCCTATAAACATCAGAATCAATTGGTACAAAGCAAAAACAAAATGAAGGAGTATTGTTGCAGTTTCATATAGTGGGCTGCTGACAAATTTAATTTTCACCAACAGTTTGTGAACAACTCCTTACACCAGTAAAACATGTGTTTGTTTTATTTGTATGTTTTATCATGGGCCTGCAATTTGTTTTTGGTTTGTGCCCATGATACTTAAGACCCAAATGACTTGTGGAAGTTGTTGCTTATTTGTATATATGGTATATAATACTTGTCTTGCCAAAACTTGATAATTTGTTTTAACATGTGTGTATTAAAGCTCAAAGCATTATGCAGTCATGTCATAACACAAATTCATAGCAAAAAACCACCTATCTGTAATAAGCTAGCTTTGTTTACTGTTGCTAAATCAATTAGTAAAACTGCACAGGATTCTGTCATTTTCAACTCTTTTGAACTTCCAAAAACAAACTAGGAGCCACTTATGTGTCGGGGAAAATGGCTCAAGGCTCATTTATTTTCACTATTGCCTGTACTGAAGAACCATACATTGTACACTTTATTTTGACCTTTTTCTATGTTCATGCTTGTATTTATTTTTGATAAACATGTATTTATTATTAATATTTTTAGGTTAAACCTTTAGCACTGAAATAACCCAAATTAACACATAAAATGGTTAATAAGGAATGCATGTTCCATGTGGCGCATGTTCCGTATGCTGTCCGCAATCTTGTTAGTTTTTGTGTGTATTTTGTACACAAGTATAATGTATAATCACAGTGTGTAACATGGATTTGTGATGGTGTTGTTGTAGAGTTCAGAATAGAGAGTTCACAAGTTCTAAGTTTCCTCTAAAACTGATTAAAATAAGTGAAAAAGTAGTTGATGGAATCAAACAATTGGTAGCCTTTGTTTTGACATTCCTGGTCCAATTCACAATGTCGCACATTGTTGCGTTCAGCCACAGTGGCTCATTATGTAAGAAAAGATAAAGTTTTGAAAGTTGAACTTCAGTCCATTCAACTCGCACAAAGCGTGCTGAATATTCTAAACTGTAGATTACTTTCAGTGATTTGACGAAAGTACAACTTTCAAAACTGCATTTTCAGAATGAGCCACTGGCCAAACACAACAACATTGGGGAATTAGACCAGGTGTGGAAAACAAATAGGCTACCAATATCTTTTATATTTTAATTTCATTAAAAACTTTTTCAGTTTATTTTTAAAATCCTTAGAGGGAACTTGTGAACCCTTTACTATAATTGATGGCATTTAAGCAGCAGTTGCTTTGTGAAATTTATTTTGAAAAGTATTCAAATAATAAAACTAACTGTACCCAAAGAATAAAACTGTGTTGAGTGCTTGTCATTCCGTTCAAAATGAGCCTCTTTTGCCTGTGTATTGCGATATAGTCATAGAAATGATTCAAAATGGCATTGCCTTCAGATGTAACATTCAGAGATGCCAATCTTCCGATTTTAATCAGAATTCAGATTTTCTAAAAAAAAAAATTTTTTAATTAATTTTCAAAAAATATTTTTGGCCAAAAAAGCAAGTTATAGGCCCTAAATTACTTGTTATTCAAGGTTGGAAACCATAGAAATACTGCTACTTAAAAAAAATTGCCAATTTTATTTTACAAGTTGGATGAAGTTGTACATTTTGATTACTTTTGCTTCTATTGAACAGTCAGGAACACATTGAATTAGTATACAAATATTGACTGCTATGAGGGGCATGGTTAATATTATAGGCCCAAGGTGATCTCAAAACCATGCTATGACCCGAGGCGCAGCCGAGGGTCATAGCATGGTTTTGAGATCACCGCGGGCCTATAATCTTAACCATGTCCCAAATAAAGCAGTCAATATTTGTTTTATATACCGAATTAATATAGATTTTTGTCATCTGATTGGTTAAAAGGCCTATTTTATTGTTCATATAGGCCATGGTAAAATTTACAAAGAAAGATTTTCTTTATGAACCGATCGCGTCACCGCAACTGGTAGGCATCGCGTTGGCACGCGTGCGTAATCGGGAACACGCCATCGCTGCGTAATCGCGAACACGCCATCGCTCGCGCCGATGATGTGAAAATGACTATTACCGGGGAATAGTCTTTTTAAAAGACTATTGCCTGGGGAATAGTTCAGTTTTTACGTAATTCTTAAAAAGGAGGGCATAGCTAATTCAATGACTGCACTTTTAACCAATCAGATGACAGGAATCTATATATGAGGTATATAATATAAACTGGTCCCAAAAAGTAACTTACCAGGTAAGAAATTCGTCTGTCAAGTTCAAACGACAAATCGTATTATACTGAATAGCATATGAGTGGAAGCGGTGTACATTTACGTGAGTTTGACACCTCATTTGTCGTAAACAGATCAAAACTTTTGAAGTTATGCTCATTTGAACAAGCCTACTATCAAATTTGAAAGTTGCAGGTCCGCCCCAATGAATTCACACAATAAACAGACACATGAACTTTGATCATTCTTCATCCTCACAAGAAGCAATAGGAAAGTTAGTCATGCAAAGAAGAAGAGGAGAGCACTGATTACACCTGTATACTGCCAACCATCTCAAGTGGTATGAGTGCAACTTTCATTCCAGTGGATAGGTTCGGTTAAATAAGCATAACTTCAAAAATACTCATCCGTTTGCAACAAATGAGGTGTCAAAATTCGCGTAAATTAACACTGCTTCCACTCATGTCCCATTTAGTGTAACACAATTTGTCGTTTGAATTTGACAGGCAAATTTCTTACCTGGTAAGTTTCTTTTTTGGAGCAGTTTACATTGCTAGCTGTTCAGTAGAAATAAAAGTAATTAAAATGTACAACTTTATCCAACTTTGTAAACATAAATTGGCAATTTTTTTTAAGTAGCAGTATTTCTATGGTTTCCAACATTAAATAACAAGTAATTTAGGGCATATAACTTGCTTTTTTAGCCAAAAATATTTAACAAAAAAATAGGGGGGGATCAAAAATGTGATGAATCGTCGTTTTTATATTGCGCATTATAAACTGAGCTCAAAAAGAAACTTATATTTTTTTACAACTTGTGAATCACAAGGTCATATCTTAAAATACTGTCAATCAAAATGAACCAAAATTACACACATGATTACCTTAATAGTCTACTCAAAACACATGTCAGTAACCAAGCAGTTGTCCAACTGACACAACAGCAAAATGCACTGTCATGGGACAGCTTCCTGGACTTCCTTCACTTTCACAGCCCAACATTTGGCACCCAGGACAAAAAATCTGTGAGAATGCACACAAGATCCTTGCACAGATGATAAAACGGTGCTGCTTTCTACTTTTCATACACTTTTTTCATGAAACAGGGCTGGGCTGTGAATGTGGTCCAGGAAGCTGTTCCGTGTCAGTGCATTTTGCTGTTGTGTCAGTTGGATAACTGCTTGGTTACTGACATGTGTTAAAAGTAGAGTATTGAAGTAAATCTGTGTGTAATTTTGGTTCAATTTGATGGACAGGATTTCAAGATATGACCTTGTGAAAAATTTATAAGTTTCTTTTTGAGCTCAGTTTATATATCCATTTCAGCCATGTTATTAGGCCAAAAAATACTTAAGAGAATGTCTCTCATGTACAAAAGTATAGGAAACTGAACATTTAAAACCACTTTTTTGGGATGAAGGAAGCATTTTATCAAAAAAGTCTAAAACAGGTTTTTATGTTAAAAATGGCCTTTTGGGGTGCTAATTCTGCTCAAATTGCCTGGGCTTAGGTACCTAATTTGCATATTTTATGGTATAATTTTGAGAAAACAGGCCTTGAAGAATATTACATGTATAATAGATAGTCTTCAAGGCTGTTATCTAGGCCTTTTTTCTCAAAATAACCTTATTTTTTAATCCATTTGAATGTAATTTTACCCTCAGAAATGGTGTCTCCTGCAGTGTGAAATGTGTAGAAACCCTCTGGCTCGACCCCCAGGGGACAAAGCCAAATTTTCGTTCCCATTTGTCAATTTGTTGTCCAAATTTTAAGGACACTTTACCGTCCCAATTTTATCCCTGAATCAATGCTCTGCATCTATTTCTGATTTTGGGGTGTGCATTAATGCCTGCATCTTCTTGGGGCATAATGTTTATCAATGCCTATATCTACTGCTGAATGTGGGTGTAGTACATTAATGCCTATATATGACACAATCTGGTCCATGGGGGCCAAAGGAGGCATTTTTGCCTTTATCTACTATCAATGCCTGTATCTACTGCTAATATTGGGTAGTTCATCAATGCCTGCATCTACTGCTAATATTGGGTAGTTCGTCAATGCCCTGTATCTAGGAAGAAATCAGTTTCAGTATTTGGAATTTAGGTAGCTACTTCATCAATACCAATATCAGCATCAGAAAGTTACTTCATCAACATTGATTTCAACAGTAGATAGCAACTTAATACTTTATCAATACCAATGTCAGCAGTAGATAGCTACTTCCACCAACATCAGCAGTAGATGGCTACAGCTGTATGTAGCTACTTCATCAATACTCTAACAGCAGTAAATGACTACTTCATCAATATCAACAGTAGATAGTTACTTCACCAATACCAGTATCAGCAGTAGTTACTTCAACAACATTGATATCAACAGTAGATAGCTACTTCACCAATACCAGCTGTAGATTGCTACTTCATCAGACAATACCAATATCAGCAGCAGATAAACTATATCAGCAGTAAATAACTACTTCATTAATACTAATATGAACACGACAAACAAAACAGCACTTGATAAAAAAATTAAATGTTAACATAATTCTTTTATTTGTGAACTTTTTTTTTATCTTCATATTGAAAGTACCAACATGAAACACCCTGTTATTGTTAATACAAAACACAATTACACAAAACTGAGATGAAAACAATCATTCCTGATCTTATTATCACATAGATTTACAAAATATAGTACCTCATAGTTTTCTTACTTCCTGATCTAAAAAAAACCTTATTTATTTACCGAACCGCTTTACAAAAAAAGTATTGATTACACCATTATGAACAAACCTTTGTTCTTGATCTCACTATTTTGTTCAAGTGAGATTAATTTTGATTTCTTGATTTGGAAAGCGATTCTTATTCTTCTAATTTTGTCATTTTTAAAACAATATACCTTATAAAACTTGTAACATGTCAAATTTTGTTACTTTTTGAGATTTGGATATAACTGAAAAGAATTTGCCATAGAAATAGTGATGTAAGGCTGCGATCACATAGAAGTATACAGTATACGATATTCCCTATACGCTCATTCGATCAGGCTGAGTTCACATAGTATACTCCTATGTGAACTCAGCCTGATAGAAAGAGTGTATTTCGTATAGCGAATACCGTATACTTCTATGTGATCGCAGTCTAATAGGATGGGTATGCACTATTTTTGAATGTATTGCCCTGCACTAGACATTATACTGTTCCGCTACATTGCAGCATAGATTAGCAAAGAACAGGGAACAAATACCTATAGAAATTTCACATTATGCTGTCAGATTAGTACCCTTGGAAAAGAGCAGTATGTATTCAATCTATGATTGCACACATATACAGGTGATGAGTCTGCTTATAGTGCAGGGCAATACATTTAAAAATAGTGTAGATCCTGTTACATCACTACTTCTACAGCAAATAGCATCAATGCACTACAATTACACAACACCAAATGGGAATGAAAAAAGTCAGTATGTGATTTACTAATTCTTTTGCACTTTGCTAATTAGGATACCATATCCAAACAAACAAACAAAAATTTTCAAGGTACCTGTATGCATCTTTTAAAGACCCTTATCCCAAAAGCAAGTTTACCTAAATGTTGTATATTCTGAATTTTAAATTATTCATGATAACAACAAAATACAATGGACATGAGATTTAGCATACCAACTCTTTCTAATACGAACAATCTTTTTATACTTGAAATATTGGACAGACATGGCTCAAATTTAATCATAGCGTACACCGAACACTATTTTTTATCCTTCAAATTCAATGGGCTATCATCAACGATGGCATCTGTGGTCATTTAGTCACAGGCCAGCTTAAAATCGATCCCTTTGGTGAATTCTGGCCCTCAGGTGTAATACATGTATTTTTTAACAATATAAAGAGTTGTATGGTTGAAAAATATTAAACATGAACAAAAACTACAATTTTATTTATGAATGACTTGTTTCCCCTGATACTGACAATTTTTCCCTGCCAAAATGAAATTAATTTTTGCGAAAGGTACTTTCTTTCTTTCATTTCGAAAAAAAAATCTCAACTTAATCACTTGGGAAAAACTTCAAGATGTTGATTGTTTAAATATAACTACTTACTACTGTCACATCTGCAACACCTAAAAAAATTAAAATACATCACTGTTACACAAGGCTAGCACTACAACTACAATATATAATGAAAATAAATGTGTTTTAGTAAATGAAAATATATATGAAATTAAGCTAGAAAAGTTTGTTATGAAACACAAAATCTTAAGCCTACAATAACTACTTATTTTGCATAACTGTGCATCATTCCCAGTTTCTCTATACTTGGGAAAACTATATTTGGCAAGTTAATTCAGTGAATTTGCTACCATTCACTGCAGGGAAAAAAACACCCTGGAGGTATCATATCCTGGAAAGCACCATGTCAGAAAGACATTATCATATTTTTGAAAATAAAACACAGAAAAAAAATGTGGAAATAATATATACCACATGCTGAGCAGCACCATTAATCTTATTACAAACTGTTTATTCTCAAAAGTGGACATTTTTGTGCTATGCTATTTTGTATACCTTTTCAGTCTTGGACTTGAGTAGTATTAAAATGGTGCAAAACTGGTGGGTTTTTTTTGTGTGTGTCAAGTATATTAGGCATTAACAGCTGATATCTAGGAGATAATGCTGGCACAAGTGATGAGGTGAAGTGGGTCACCGTAGATAGCTGATCAGGGCATCTTTACAGGACAGGCAAGTTTAGCCAACAACCTGGCTTATTCGCCTATTACATGTTTCCGCCATGATGCAAGGAGAGCCTTGAACTGGCATGACATGAAAGAATTACCTAACTTTACACAATGCTATATGTGACTGGTTCAATTCCCATTAATGCATGCTGCCAGATTGAGGCTCTCCTTGCACATGGCAGAACCATGCAATGGCTGAATTACCCTGATCGGAACCGATTCTAACAAGGTCTTTTATCATGGGTCAACCAGATGCCACGGGGAGAGTGGATTTTTTTTTTGTCCTGCAGAGATTTGAACCCGGGACTTCTCGCACCAAAGGCAAACACCTTAACCAGTGTACCACAATGCTCCCTTGTTTATTTAGTATGTGACAGTATGTAGAAACCATCTTGAAATTTACTAAATAAAAAAAAAACAATTTTTTTTTAATCGAAGCAGCACAAATATTTAATTGCACAAAAATGATGACCACTTTTTAATTTGGACGGGAAGACAACTGAATGTGGATCTCAAAATCAAATTTGTGGAGATCCAAATGGTTTTTTTTTTACTATTTACAACATATTTAATGTAAACAAAATACTGGATGGAATATTTTACAACTTTTTTTTTTCATATCTTAACTTTACACATCACACACCCTGAGGTTAGCTTGGATCCAATGTTAGATTTGTTAACCCGTAACAACATAAAAAAAAAAACATTTACATGATATGCGTTTGATTTTCTTTTGGCAATGTAAGAAAACAACATACAAATCACATGTCCGAAATTCCAGATATGAAACATAATATATTATTCTGCTAGGGTATGCTGCAAACCACGATTTAAATTGTGGTTTGCATACTATTTAAGCCACTAAATGGTTCGAATTGGGGTAATTGATTTAAAATATACCCCACAAATTCCAACCAAATTCAACTTAGTTATGATAAGGACCAACACATGTAGTTAAATGTTCTGATGAGGGGAAAAAACACTTGTACAGTCCGGTCTCTCTTATCTGGCCATGATGGGACCAAGCACTGGCCGGATAAGTGAAAAATCCGGATAAGTGAATTACATGTAATTCTGCATTAAAATGCTAACATTGAGACAACAAAAGTTTACTCAAAATGGGGTAATTAAAACATGAAAAACATGTTTTTTCTATGAAGATCACATGTCCGGATAACAGAGAGATCCTTATAAATGAGGTCCTGATAAGGGAGGTTGGACTGTATAGTATTTCCACACTCAATTTAAAATCATGATTTGAATGAAGCTAACTGTATTTTGAACAAGATTGAAAACATACTGTGGTTGAACAACCCCATAGAGCTGCAAGAAATCAGTACTGACTGAATAGTTATGGCACGTTATGATAGATATGGCACGTTATATCATATTTAATTGTAATTTACATAATATATCACAAAATACTGAAAGTAGGAAACTAAATGAGCACCAGCAACATGTTCTGTTGAAAAAAAAATGTTTACAGTGGAAATTTCAATTGAATGAACACAGCCTGACATAGCGTGATGTTCCTGTTGTAGTTTGAAATTATGCAAAATATGATAGCAATTGTATCGAATACAGCTGTTGAAAGCTGTGTTCATTCAATTGTAATTCCCAGAATAGTATTTCCAAGCTCAATTGAAAATCATGCAGATTCGGTGGTTGGACAGACCCTGCAACAAATGGCAATACTGACCCTGTATGAATTGCTACATACAGTGAAATAAGTCTTGGAATGTTATATCACATACATAGCTAACATATTTATATCAATATTCTATATTCGTTCCATTAACCACCCATGCCGCTATAAGTGACCCACCCAGTGACTTTACAACAAGCAAACTGCCCATGCAAATCTGAATCATGGTCCAAAACATATGACACACTGCATGATGATGATAGATGAATATTTTGGGCCTTTTTTACGTCTTGTTGGCTAAACAATGCAAAAAAATAAGTGCGCACCCAAAATAGTTTTGTTAAGCACCCTGGGTGGTTAATGCAACGATAGGGTAATAGAAATACTGGATCTTAGGAATGCTTGAACCACAGAGGAGTAAGATAAGACAGAGCGCGTACCACCAGTCAAAGTCCCCGTGTATTGTATGGTACCAGTTCTCGCATATTCATGAGGGCCGATTGTTCGATCGTGCTGTGTCAAACAATCACGCCAGCGCTATGCGTGCCTTCGCAGATATCGCCGATAGAGCGTTATGCGTTTACGCGATACGCGATAGACCATGAAAATACGCGGTAATTGCGTAGCAGTCTCGCCTGTCGCATTTCATGGAACAATCGGCCCTCATTATCGGATGAGGCGGAGACTTTGACTGGTGGTACGCGCTCTGTCTTATCTTACTCCTCTGTGGCTTGAACACAATGTGCAATATGTTTGGTCAATCGCAAGCTTTTATCATGTAACCTACAATCTAACTCTAGTAGACTCGTACACAGATTTTAAAGATTTTATACAACAGTTAGAATTTTAACTTTTGATTAGATGTACCACAAATTTTCGGTTGTAACAGACACTTTAACCCAACACTTTGTCCTACATTCTTGGTTAACTGGTATGAATGATGAAGGTCAAAGTTACGACCGAAACTTTGAGGTACATTTAATTTTGTGTTGAGATCAAAAGCTTAAAATCCTAAATTATGATGTCTACCAACACTATTTTAAAACACAAATACTGTGTAATTGATCTTATCTTAGGAATGCTTGAATACAATGCGTGATATATTTTGTCTATCACAAGCTTTTTTTATAACCTCTTATATCTAAATCTATTAATTAAGACTCATACATGTATTTCAAAGATTTTATACAACAGCTGTACTGGTGAGATAACATCATTATTTTACATACATAAAGCAAATACAGAATACTGAATCTCAGGAATGCTTGAATACAAAGTGTGACATGTTTTGTCTATCACAAACTTCTTTATAAGCATCACTATTTTATACACATAATACAAATACGGAAAACTGGATCTCAGGAATGCTCGAATACAAAGTATGATAAGCTTTGTCTATCACTAACTTCTATCAGGAAGTATCACTAATTTTTTTCAACTTTTCTGGTGCTAACTTTGGTTTAATAAAGACACTTTTTAATCTACTGTGCATATACCATGAATCCACTGTGTTATTGCAACAAATCTAAGTCATTATATACTATTCTGCATCTTGGCGAGTCTTTGACGTCAACGACCTTGAGACGGCTGTTTCTTGCAAGCATCTATGCGACATCTTTAAATGTGTGGGTGTATACACCAGCACTTTAGGAACACTCACGATTTGAAGCTGCGTCAAATGTTAAGCATACTGACTTGCCAAAGTGAGAAATAGTACAATTTATTACAGCAAATCCAATAATACACATCACTAGTGTTCTGAATCCAGGTTTCTAAGGCAAGTTTTACACATGTGTAATACATCTGAAGAGTATACATTTATTTCTCTTCAGCCAAACCTCTCTATAGCATCCACCAACTGCTCCATATCAATCAATCTTTTGACATCAGTATCATTGGTTCTCGTGCAACTAGATGAGTCGTGGGAAATCTTCCGGTAGCAAGGTATGGCATCGACACATTGGACAGGTCCTCTCTTTTGTATCGTACCACACTTTGAGACACTAGAAAATCAAACAGACATGCCAAGTTACATAGTTATAAAAATCCCAACAAATCTATAAATTTACATTTCTTGTTAGGGATGGCTTCAAACCCCAATTGTCAGTAGACTCCATCTGCCCTCACAGAACTCGGGGCCCTAACACAAAGCCTTACGATCAATGTTACGATTGATTTACCACACGTAATCTCCTGTCAAATCAAGAGCAAGATCGATCGTCTTCATGTAACAGGCCCCTGGCAATTGATAAAACACCTGTTGTTTCAATAGTACTTCACATGAAGAAATGTTCTCCTCTCTGACCCTAAGAGTGTTTCTGACAACTAATCTTAGGGATTGACCCAAAAGAATGATGATGTCTTATAAACCAAACTACAGGTAAATTAAATAATTCTTGGCGAAGTGCGAATGAACCTGTTGTGTCCATGTAGCATACCTTCATGTAGCATGCTATGCTTTCTATCGTGCTATGTGTGTGTGTGTTTATCAAAGAGCCACTAGCGTTCAGCGTGTTCAAACATGGCCAAGAATGACCAATTTACCTGTTGGACATCCATCATCAATCTGTTTGTTTTACCCTTTAAACTTTTGTCCATTTAATATTTACTTTCTTTTCCTTTCTTTGAGAAAATCCAACCGATCAAATTCTTTGGTATGTGTGCACATACAAACTACATTTGAAAAAAAATCATGCATAATCAAATAATTGCAAAAGACATGTCAGGTTACAACATCAGTGCAAAACACAAACACACTACTTGTAAAGCTCACTGTTAGTACAGAACTAAAGCTTTCTGTTAGTACAAACTAAAAGCAAACAGCACACCTTTTACAACATACAAATCAATCAGCAATTAACTTTGGGAAATCTTCAGACGTGAGTGCTGGGAAATCCTCAGATGCGTTGAGTGCAGGGAAATCGTCCGGAAGAAGAGTGTGGCAGCGACAGATGGGACATGTTCTCTCTCTGGTATCATACCAAACGCGGATGCACTAGAAAAGTGAAATCAAATATCATGGAACAAAAACAAATAAAATAACAGAAAAAATATTGATACATTAACCCCATGAGAACTACCTGACGATTGGCCAAAAAGAAGTTTTCATTATCAATTGGACCAATCAGCTGCATTGTTAGAATAATTTCACCACACCAAAAAATTGGGGTGAATTATTTGCAAAGCTCCATTCTGATTGGTGGTTAAAGTAAAGGTATCATGTAATTGACCAATCAGAGGCAATGTTAGATCGGCAGGTAGTGCTCAGGGAGTTAATAAAATTAACTGAACGTGATGCGAAGTGAAAAAAACAATGACACTGGTAATTCAGACATCAGTGAAACACACCCACTTGTGAATTCACCGATTCTCTCTGCAGTATATTGTTTGCATGTCCCACTAAAATGGGCTGTTCGGTTTAAATCCATACACCTCCCCCCCCAAAGACATTACCTTAATCTTCCACACACTGAGTGTGAATTTGAAATGTGATTACCTGAATGGGTGACTCCAATTGAAATCTACCCCCCCCCCCATGTGTGGGAGATGAAGGTCATGTCTTCCATAAATGTCATGGATTTGAACTGGAATAGCCCAACATGACCATCCACAACAAATGGGCTGTACAATCAGCATTTTCATCCCCCTTTTTTGATATTTTTCCTGCTTGAGAATGACAAGGTCAGTTAACAACTTTTGTTAAATTTAGGGGCAGGCCCGTAGCCAGGATTTTTTGTGTGGGGGTGCTGATTTGGGGGAGGATGGACCTTTTTTGACCAAAAAAAGCTTTAAAAAATCTGATTTTTTGGCTCGCTACGCTCACAAATTCTTAAATTATGCGACCTTTTGTATACGTTTGCAAATTTGGGAGGTGCGTCGCACCCCCGCACCCTCTTTAGGGGGTGCAACAATCATCAGGCATTTTTAATTTTTGGTTTTGTACATGCATTTTATAATGATGGAAAAATTTGTTTAGTTAAAAAAATATTTCAGAACTAGTTACAGCTAGCTAAATCAATCAAATATCGGAAGAAACAGAAAACGAACAAAAATTTAAATTTAGTAAGAGTCTGTTAATGAACATACTGGGAGTATGTGATTTCAAGGGTCTGGGATTTCACAAAAGTCTGAATTACCAGTGGCACCAAAACTGTAATGGACTAATACAGGATACAATAGTTAAAATACATGATTGCATTTGTGCATAAAATAAAAGACTAAAAGAAACTTAATATGATGATGTTGTCAACTGTGTCCTCAAACTGGGCAACGGTGTTAGAAATTATAAGATTACAGTTACCAAAATTCATGTTAAAACTGTGCTGGTAAATATTCATGTTGCAACAGTGAGAGTACATTTTCATGACACAGAATTATTAAAATGTTTAGGGGTACTACACCCCTCGATAATTTGTGTCTATTTTCTCAAGAACTAATAACATAGTGGTAATAAAGTTATGTATATTATAGGGGCAAGGAATCCAATTACTACACTGGAATTTCAGTGACCCAAGACAAGCGGTTCGTTATTTATGATAAGAAATAAGGTACCGCTAGGATGTACCTCATTCCGATCATATATACTGAACCGCTTGTCTTGAGTCACTGAAATTTCAGTGTAGTAATTAGATTACTTGCCCCAATAATATACATAACTTTTGTTACCAGCGTATTTTTATTTTTTGAGAAAAATGCAAAAATAGTCACAAATTTACCACAGGGGTGTAGTACCCCCTTAAGGCCAGAGTAATGGAAGACACATTCGTTCACGCCCGAATTTGAGATTTCTTGATATTTATCAACACTAACATGTATTCTTTCACTTGAAACTGATAAAATACAACTTGCTAATATTTACTCGTATTTTTACTTGATTTGTTTCACTCTTTTCAACTCTAAAAAGTCACATGGCTCAAGACAGCTTAGTAAATTGGCGGAAATAATGAGTCAGAAATGCCGAATGCTAAATATTGTGATTACGCAGCGATTCAAGGCGTAGCGTGACGCGACGTTAACTCTGCGCAGCGTATGTCCAACGCAGTCAAGGCGCATTCGGTATGTTGTTCACGCCAGCAAATGTGGTGTAAACAAAACAACAATTTGCAGTGAAAATGCCACTTGGATTTTTTAATTATTTTGAATTTTGGCGCACTGAAAGCAGAGATTATAGATTCATTGGTGCAAAAAGATGCATATTTAGACCATGCACCAGATACAGCTTTTGCAAGTGTGAAAGTCTGACCGTTTTAAAGTTTAAGGACGTTTTGTGCATAATTTTGACATTTTTTTACTAAAACGTCGATTTCTCAGAGTTCACTTTTTGACAATATTGTGCGATTTTGTGACAAGATAACTCGAAAAATATGCAAGCAAAGGGTAAACTTTTGCACTATCCTTTAGAGTACATCAAAGTCTAGGGAAGGTTTTTTCATTTTTTCAAAATATTTGTTTTAAACAAAAATATACACCATTATGTGCAATTTTTAGCTTAATAGAGTGACAAAATGGCTTTTTTCACATGTTTTTTCAATATTTCGGAAAAAAGATAATTTCAAAAATATAAAAAACCTTCCCTAAGTTCATGTCTCTTCTTCATGAAAAGCTAACTGAATTTTTTTTACTCCGAACGGATATTTTTCTAAGTTGTCACAAAAAAATTGGGGTAAAAAAGTGAATTTTTGTGATTTTTTCAAAAACTTGAGATTTTGGAACAAATCTGACGTCACCATGGGATTCCTTGACTCATTTCCTTTCCAAAAATGTATAGTTTTATATACTTTGGACATACAATTCAGAAATAATGATGCTCGAAAAGGTCCACGTTCTCTCCCATTACTCTGCCCTTAAGCAACCATGGATTAAGCAACCATACTATAGCATGAAATCTGAATGTTAGTTGTGAAGCCTGTTCTACAGAATAACAAAACAAGGCTGTGATGCTGACGTTTTACTGATAGGTGACCAGAACAGTGGGTACCGGTCACATGCAAGTCCATGGTAAGTCCCACAATCTGGTCAATTCACCATAGAAGTGACAGAGCAATTCTGGACATATTTGAATGTATTGCCCTGCACTAGATGTTACATCATCATAACAATAGTTCCTCTACATTTAAAAGGGCATTTCGTGATCCACAGCCTCATCCCCACTTTTCTCAAAAAAAGTTGAGATTTTATATCACTGGAAACCTCTGGCTACATAATGTTTATGTACAAAATATTTCATGCAAATTAATTCGTTTAGCGAAGATATCGTGAAATTTGAATTTCGTTCTGGTATACCAGAACGAAATTACAACACATTGTCTATGGAGCAGTGTAATACACATAATCATGCATAACTCATAAACGTAAAATCGGAATCAACTGAAATTTTGGGAATAGGCTTTTTTTCGTGGATACCGGTATGTAATGTCATAAAAAGAGGATGCTAGGATCACGAAATACTCCTTTAATAAGGATACAGATCTGGATTGCAATGCTATAGAAATTTCACATTATACCGAGTCCATGTATCGCACCTGTTGGATTAGTGACTGCACACATACACAGGTGATGAGTGCAACCTGGATTTAGAGCTACCAAAATAGAGCTACTTAGTACTATCAAGTAGAGCTGGCTTGGGTACAAGGGTAAATTCAGGGGCAACAGAATACAGTGACTTAATAAAGATAAGCCCTGTTTCTACATGTAGACAAAAATGCCCATGAAGCCTGCCAAAAATGGTATTTTTACAAGTGGTCATTCAGGCCCCTAGTATACGCTGATGAAGTGACGTAATAAATCGGATTAACTACCATAGCAATAGGTGAAAACAATTTTGAATATATCGCGCTGCACTACAAGCAGGTTGCACTCATCACCTGTGTAAGTCTGCAATCATAGATTGAATACAATACCGATCTTTTCAAAGATACTAATCTTACAGGTGCAAGTGATCAGCATGATATGGTTCAATGCAGAGGTACCGCATGAACTTATCAGTGCAGCCCGGTATATTCAAAAATAGTTTTCACCTATTGCTATGGTAGTTAATCCAATTATTACATAACTTCGCCAGCATATGGCCCAGGCTAATTGCCCTGCCCCACCCCCTTTGTCAATGGTCTGAGCGTTACTATGGCAATGTCTAAAATCCATCTTGCATATTTGTTTGGGATCCTATAACTCACCTCGTCATGGAACATATGTCCACAGTCCAGCATCCTAATCTTCAATGCTGTATGACTGCTGCCTCTTTTACTACCTCCTGGCATGGTCCTCAAATCATCTTGACAAATCACGCAGATATCATCGCATTCATCATGCTGCAAAAATCAATAATAAAGAAGCAAATCTCAATTAATTTTCAGTTTCCATTAGTGGTGACATGTTACTATGCTAAAGGTATTGGCATCAACTTTGATTTGCGAGTTTCAGAAGGCAAGCAACAACAATGATGTATGCATCTACGAAGCAAACTTTGACATGGTTTCTAACCCGAACAAATAACAATGGCTGTTTAAGCATAACCATGATAACCTAATTGTGAGAAAAAGATTATTATACCCACTCTAATAGTTTGTGTCACTTATGTTTGGTAGTGACGTCAACATGTGTCTCTGTAAGCGAGCGAGAGTGTTCTGATTGTGCTGTCTTTACATACACAAGCCTATTTTGACTTGACATCACTACCAAACGGACACAAGATATAATTCCACTTGAGTGAGAAGGATAAGTTAGGTACAAGGGGGTATCAAAAAGTTTTAGAAATCGCCCAGAAGTGAAAGAGCTATATCAATGAAATTTTGTCAGTGCAATCACTGGTCCTTATGTACACTATGATGCAAAATGGTCTCATAAGAATGTTTACTTTTTTTACAGGCGCTAGATGTCAGTACCTGCCTATGTAACCGCATAACCAGCAAAATGGAGAAAATTATTGAGGCATGTAGCATGATTAAGTTCCATGTTAAGGGTTACAGTGATGAATCTGTGATGAAATTAAAAATTCATTTTCCAAAAAGCAACAGTGACAATATCACAATCACCACCGAAGATAACTTTCATTTCATCATCAATTTTCTAGGCACTGCAACCCTTCAAATGCAGGATCTTAATAACGCTGCTTGCCTCAATTTTCTCAATCTTGCAGTTTATGCGCAGTAACTGGGGCAGCAGGTTATTAGCATCTAGCATCGCCTGTAAAAAAGTAAACATACTTATGAGACCATTTTTGCACCATAGTGTACATAAGGACCAGTGATTGCACTGACAAAATTTCATTGATATAGCTCTTTCACTTCTGGGCGATTTCTAAAACTTTTGATACCCCTCGTATGTTGTTTCATATCTCAACACCCCCTCTCACTAAATTGGAATTAGCAAGTCTATTGAGTGAATAATTGAGGATTATTTTCCTGCTTATAAGACCAGTACAATGAGTACATGGTTTGATGTTTCAGATATTAAATGCTATGCCACAACTTGAAACCCTTGATAGCAAAATCTGAACCACCTTTTAGTTATCCAATTTTCCCAGTAGATAAAATTCACAACTTTTGGTTGTATAAATCTATTGAATTTAACATTAAATACTCAGTTCTTGTGAAACTATGCACTTCTTGTATACTTTAGTAAGCCAATCTATAACTATATAAGTTTCAACAGCCTTGGGTCTTTGGTCCTTTCAAATGAATCTCAAAAATGAAATGAAGATTTGCGGAAACATTAAAATTGGGAAAAGGTCAAAGTGCTGTTACTGATTAATGTTGCAGACATATCAATGGAATGCTTTTCCATGAGCTGTTGAGGAAAGCGTGACAAAAGTTTACAGCTTGTGCAATTCCTGAAGACATGATTAGTATGATTCCATTTCATACTAAGCGCTTAAAGTTAACACTACGCCGCAATTGCTTTGCGATGCATTGCGTTCCCGCACTGCATCATACTGCAAAGTTAAATACATTTTAACTTGGAAATGCGATGAGTAGCAGTAACTTGCGGCAAAATGTAAACGATACATTGGCAACGCAAGTGCAGCGTAGTATGAACGGACCTGATGTCAGGCAACAGTATTAATATCAGTACATATTTACATCGGTAACAGCACCAATCTTAGCAACAAATTTTCAAATGTGGCATTAATTTCTATCTTGTCAATGAAACACAGTGTTATGGGTGGTGATCGAATGTGCAGGTAAATGAAAAGTGTAGGCTAAATACATAATAGGATAAGGCTAAAAGAAGTTAGTCTCAGAAGATGGTACACATCTTTTAAAATCATGTTTTTGTGGATTACTTGTGTCATGTTTTTGTGGATTACTTGTGTCAGATTTCTTTTCCATGTCAAGAAAAAACTTGACAACAAACTCCATAGAACCAAAATAAAATTGCATATGTAGGGTATTTTCTTCTACTGAAACAAACTTGTTTTAGCCTAATGATCAGATGATGAACTGCTAGTTGGGTAATCTACTTAAAACCAACATGTAAACTTTGATGTGGAGGTTTAATCAAGCATAGCTGATGTTCAAAGCAAACTTAAAAATAATGAATTATCTTTGGGTGATAACTTTGCCATGAAATCAAAGCAAAACTGCAAGAAATAAAAAAGGTCATTAGTTTGTAAATAATAATGAAATCATTTACAATTTTGCAGAATCCTTTGCACCCAGAGATCTTGCAGATTCCCTGAAAATAACAAGCAATGGGCTATTCCAGTTGAAATCCTTACACCCCTATGGAAGACATGACATTAATCTCCCACACAGGGAGTGTGGATTTCAAATGGGGCAACCTGAATGGCTGACTCCATTTGACCTATATGATATGATGATGGTGAAATAAACTTGAACTTGAAATCTACAACCCCCCCCTGGGAGATTAAGGTCATGTCTTCCATGGGGGTATAAGGATTTCAACTGGAATAGCCCAACGAACATGAAAACAAATTAGTACCAAATGTGAAACATCAATTACATCTTTTTTAATGGCTAAATAATGTCACTCATCACCCACTCCCTCACATGTTTGTCTTCTCTCTCCTGCCATCCTTCCCAGCCCTGCTACCCCCCCCCCTTCATTCCTCTCTCACTCTCACACCATCACTGTGCATCATAACTGAAACATTTTCTCTCCTAAATACTGAAGAATAGAGATGTGATTCAAACTCCTATTCTTAGTAGCGTCAACTTTCTCCATCAAACCTCATACTGATCATGTGATGATGGTAGGGAATTGGACAGTAGTGCATACAGATGGTTCACTTTGCTACTTGCACAAACATCAAAAAACATCAAGTTCAATGCTGTGAAGGTTGTATGAGGAAGATTAATGTGACAAAATTTTAAATGGTTTAAAAAATGTTTGAGCAGTAGCACTCTGCTTTTCAATCAAAGAATTCACCTTCATAACCTGTACAATAACCTGATTTCTAGTGAAGACAACACTAAAAATGGCATAATGAAAATATTCAGATGCACAGAGTCATTGGTCTGATGCGACTTGTGTGGTTGACCACACCACATGTATACTAAGTGTATCTAGTACTCACCCTATTGCCAGCTGGTTTAGACACCATGTACCTTGGGTTGCTATTCTTGATATGACTACTAGCTTCCTTCACCAGTACTGCCATAGAAACACCACTCAGGCTACCTAGATGATCTACTCGTACTTGTTTCATGGTCTCCATAACCTCTTTTCTGTGTGGGAAATTAAGAGTTTAACGTTAAAATGACAGGAACAACCCAGTAGTCTGGAGGGTCATCCCGGGAGGGTCATTAGACCAAAAAGAGTCAAGTTGAATTTTAGGTTTGGGTTAAGATTAGGGTTAGCATGAAAGTTAAGGTAACATTAGGGTTATGATTTGTGTAAGGGATAGTGTTAGGGATAGGGTTAGTATTAGAGTTAGATGCAGTTAGGTTTTGGGTTACGGTTATGACTAGGGCTTAGGTTATAGTAGGGATGACCATCAAAATTTCATGTTGCCCCTATTGCTACAAAAGATTGGTTTCTGGATAGAACTCATCAACAGAAGTATTTTGGTGGTTAAATGGTCAAAATCTGTCAAAAACTTTTTGAATTATGAACTTTCCATTCTGACCGGTCATTGGAACGAAATAAAATGACAAAGTCCAAAAATAGCAATTGGGAGCAAAATTGGCATAAGCATATATTTACCTTTATATATTTTTTATTTTAACATATATGCAAACATGAAACAAGCATATTGTGAAAGTATCAAAGGGTTTCTTATGAAATGGCACTTTACTAGTCAATGGCATAAATTATTTTTTCAAACCGAGGCATTGAAATCATGCATTTAGAGAACATTTGCCAAAAATCATCCAAGATGGCCGATATGGCTCAAAATCAAAATTGCACTAAGTCTAGGTGAACTTTTTTTTCACAACCAAAAATGTAAATGTTATTGGGTTTAATATGACCAATTAGGTGTATGCAAACAAAATCTTAAGTGCCATTGAAGCTCATTGACTCATTCACAACAATAGAGGTTTATCCACTTCACTCAAAAGGCGCTGGTTCCCGTAGTATTCCTCATTCAAACCAATCCAATGCATGACCTCGGAGTTACTTGCATGACTTTGGTGGGCTATTTTGAAACAGTTATGGTTGCACATTCAGGTACTTCTTTTGAAAGTCCTAAACAAGGTATAGCAGTCGCTGATAGGATATGCAGCTTATAGAACACGGATAACCTCTATGGCAGCTTTGCATGCTTTAGCTAGCAACATGCAGTTCTTGTGTTGTCACAACACAATGTGTGTCTTACCCAGCAGCAAGTTGTAGATGGTATAGGCCTAAATATAAGAAAACGTTTAGGGTTGGGATCAGGTGAAAAATACATCGAATGAGAACGAAACTTCACATGAACCATGAAAATGATCAGTCTTGTGTATAGAGAGTTGCCCCACCACCAACACGTGTCCTAGTCCGTATTCTTTAGTCCTTTCCCAGTATTTTCGAGAACAAGCAGTGCAAACACTTGAAAACAGTACTATAGTCTGTCTCGCCTCAAGTTGAGAGTAAGGCTATGTTGGGCTTTGCAGTGGCAGATTCAAATTGCATATGCTAACCTAATTAATCTCACAGGTTCTAAACATACACATAGAAGGGCAATTTGTCAGTACGCTGTCGACACAAGCATGTAAACTCAGATTCAAATCTGCCACTGCAAAATCCAACATGGTGTTACTCTCAACTGGAGACAAGACACACTACAGTTGGCAGAGTCTAATGCATAACCTTTAAGCAAGCACTATAAATCATGCGAGTAAAACAAGATTTCTCACTCGTAATTTGGATATATGTTGTTGGGCAGGAAAAACCTATGTGCTTTTGGCCCACGAACATGTTTAAAACAAAACTGCCAACAGGTTACATAGGAGGTTTTGCTTTAAACATGTTCAGGGGCCAATGACACAGGAGGTTTTCCGGCCAAACACAGAGTCACATTTACCTTGTAAGTCCTGGGAATTGTCTAGCCAGAGCAGAGTGAATCTTATCCAAAGACCCAATGCCTTTGGATAGAGGTTTAGGGGCTTCATGCTTTTGTTGTTGTTGTTGCTGCTGCTCCTGCTGCTGCTGCTCAATTATGTCTAGAGGTTTTTTCTTCTTTTTACCAACCTAATGAGCAACAGATAATGAATGCCCACAATTAGGAACGCATACACACACATTTATCGGAACATAAGTTTTTTGCAACATCAAAGATAATGCTAACCCTGGATATCTTGTACTAGGACAGTAGGCACGTACAGTGCGCAGCTATTAACCCTGTACGGTGTAATACTACTGTCTGTTCAATTAGCTTAGATTCTCGTATTTTTAAGATATTTGAGAAAATAAAGAATTTTGGTCAAAGTCATCAAAGAAAAGTGTTAGCACAGCCTTAGACCCAATGTGATTTTAACTTTTCAAATTCCAAAGTTCAATTTAAAACCCCATTTCTTTTCAATTTTGCCTCATTTTAGGCAGTTACTTGGGTCCACCAAAAGGGTTCGCGACCTTTTCACAAATCGAGTGGGGACGGTCCATTCTCAACTTAGGGCATAGACCCTATCCAATTTAGCAAAACAATCTGTCTACCAATCTGTCCTGTCATTTCAATTGTAATACCGTTCCGGTTATTGGGTAGGATCTATAGGTGACAATGATTCACCGGTTTTTGTTGCACGAAATTATATACAAAAATACGTTTTATGCATAACATTATGCTGAGCATTATTTTTTCCTAAAATAATGACATTAAAATTATGGATTTCGTTCTTATTTCAACTGGTTTACAATGTAAATTGAGTTTTGTTTTACATGTTTAATACCATCATTCCTTTCCAAGAATATCAGCATTCACTTGACATTTTCATATACAGTGACTTTCTGTAACCTCATTGTTTTAAATAATATTTTCTTGTACAACAGTTCTTTTGTTTCCAAATGTCCTTCACATAGTTTGTATTCAACAAACAAAACGAAATAAAAAAAATAAATTGTAGTTTTATAATAGGCCTAGGCCTACACCTTCACAGATCCATTCACACAATAAATAAATAAATAAATAAATAAATAAATATATAAATAAATAAACAAACAAACAAACAAACAAACAAACAAACAAACAAACAAACAAACAAACAAACAAACAAACAAACAAACAAACAAACAAACAAACAGTAAGTAATGTATTTATTTATGCTGGGCCTACCCCAGAAACCCTTAGTTCATCTTCACATTTTTATAATAACGTAATGTTTCAACAGTGGGGTTTAAACACAAATTAGGCCTACTGACAAATATAGCTATTTAGCTGGACAATACTTCCTGATGCGGATGGTCAAATAAATACTATCTCAGCGCATCTAATTATTATGACTTTCGTCCCCATTGCACTAAATGGATTGATTCAAAAAAGTTTATGGTACCCGATGTTCTACGGCTCTTTATAAAAATATCAAGGGAAAAGACCAAAATTGAAAAGAAATGGGGTTTCAAATTGAACTTTAGAATTTGAAAAGTATAAATCACGTTGGGTCTAAGGCTGTGCTAACACTTTTCTTTGATGACTTTGACCACAATGTTTTATTTTTTCATATATCTTAAAAATACAAGAATCTAAGCTAATTGAACAGACAGTAGGTCGATGATCGAGGATAATCATGCCCTTTTATGTCTTTTGGACCAGCCCATATTTTAAAAGATCTTTAATTACTTGAGATATAATTATACTTTGACAACTCTTCCTATGCCTTTGTACAGAAGCAAAATGTTGTTAATCTGTGAAGAATCCACACTTTTCCTGTAGCGTGACGCGAACGCAACGGAAACGCGCATACATGTTACGATTAGAGCGCGTAAAATTGGTCATGACTGGAACTTGGTTTACATAATGAATTCAGTTGGAGAAAGTGGCTTAACATTGCCATTTTATTTTGTAGTTTTATTGCTGATATCAAAAGTGAAATCAATGATCTTCTTGTAAGGTTAAGTAGCAATAACTAAAATAATCATGTGAATTAGACGATCTTTAGCTTATTTACGTCGTTGAAAGGGATTCAATCATGTTTCGCCGTTGTTTATCACCGTTTAACAACTCGGGTCCGGCACTTCTGCGTGGTTTACTTCACAAATAGAATTAACTGCAACATTAGTTTATTTACTCACAGCCACATCACATTTCACCCTTGCTGCTAATATACTTACCACTGTTGTCCACCCACCATCTACATCATCTATGGGTGCTAACCCACCCACACCTGATGTCCCTGACCAGGCTGCACTCCCCTTCCTCTTAACACTGGGCTTTCCTGCCTGCTCACTCTTCCCTATTGCCTTCAGAGTAACCCCTCCGCTGCGCGTCATACGCGGCACTACCCGTGACTTCAGCTGGTGAGGGAGGTCGTCCCATCTTTGGCCTAGGTCTTCAGTAGGTGATTTACTCCTGGTGGCTTTGATAGCTTCCGATTTAGGGAACTTTGGAACATCCGTGGCGACAGGTGCAGGGTCTTGAGTAACTTCAGGTTGACTATCTTGACTTAATGATTCAATTGATTGGGAGCTATTTACAGGGTCGCTAGCTTGGTCATAATCTATTGGGTCTAGTTGCATGTAGGTCTGGCTACCATCAGTCTCTGGTGCATTTGAGTTGCCCTCCTGAGATGTATACAGACTTTCCTATTAAAGGGAAAAAAATTATAATTGTCATCATATTGCTATAAAGCAGATGCTACAAGTGACTTCACAGTGATATTTTTCTAATCCCTCTATCAGACAACAACTAGCCGATATCACCAATTCGCTGCCGTAGGGTACGTTAGTATCCATTGGTTACTGGTTCAAGCCTGGGCTCATACACCTGTTCCGAATTATGATATGCCATAGGCTTCGTGTTGTGATCATTTCGATCAGTGGTTCATAACAAACAGGTCATATTCTAACGTGGACTACGCCAGCGAATAAGTTATTGCTGCCATATTATAGTACAGACATCCATAGCAGTTGAACTTGAGGCAATTTGATTACAAGTTACTCAGCCATTTTGGTCACATCTGAATTGCTGTTAGCGTTTGCACAATCCCTATCAGCCAGCATTTGATCAACAGTGATTTGTCTCTTTTATAACTGCCCCTCCCAGTGTTTGATTGTCCTTATCTGACCGACCCTAATCTGACAAATTTAGAATGTTAGTTTTTGGGTTTGTTTACTGTACATATGAATACCTAACTTTACAAATGCTTTTTTACAAAACTATTAGCAACTGAATATTGAATATGTCCGATTTCAGACCGATTTTGCTTGATCACACCACAAATGATCAATATTATGAACTTTAAAAAAATACTCATTTTGTTGACACAGAATTTCTACATACCCATTGGTTCACCACATCTCCATCTTGTGATGTGTCCACCTGTCCACCCGTTTGCTCCACCTGTTGCACCTCTTGCTCTCCATAGTATTGCTGCTGTGGCTGATACTGATTGGACTGATATTGATTATCCACCTTGTCTGGACTTACAAAGTACTCTGACCCCATTTCCTCGCTCTGGTATGTTTCTGTCTGATAAGACATCGCTTCGGGCTGTGTCTCATAAGACATCACCTCAGGTTGATTTTGAGGATGTGTTTCATCAGATTCTCTTCCGTAACTTGTCGTTCCTACGTGGGCACTAACACTTGTTTCATGATCACCTGAATGCTCTTGCTGATACTGATACTGAGCGGCTGCTTCCTCATATTCAGCCTTTGCTTCCTGCACACTACTTTCCACATTACTAACATGGGGTTCTACTTGTCCTGGATTATCTTCAGCCATGTATTGGGTTGGAACTGCCTCTCGATGACTTAGTTGAGTTGGTACTGTCTCTGGTTGACTTACTACCTCTGGCTGACTTGTTCCCAATCCAGATGGGCTGCTCACATGTCTTGTACGTTGTGTTACACCTGATGCGTCCTCTTGATATAACGGTAACGGCATGCCCATATTGAACATGGGCAACTGTGGAAACAAAGGAGCCGTCGCTGGTTGTACATCATCAGCACCGGATGTGCTCTGCGAACGCTTCTTATACGTGCTGGCAAGACTACGTTGCTTCATGGCGAAATTGAACGCGCTGCTTCCAAGAAGCGGGTTCCTCGCTATTTCAGGTTTGTTGGTCTGCTTAGTGCTTTCTACACTGATTGATGCAGATGGGGCCGTTGCAGACGAACCTTGGCTCCTTGAGGCAAAAGGCTTTCCTGTGTCGGGATTGAGCCCTAATCGGCGCTGGATGCATCTTAGTCTATCCTCGCGCGACTGGCGATTGTACGGATGGTGCATGCTACTTGGCTGTATATAAAAATCACAAAAACACACAAAGGAAAGTTCTTCATTCATCAATGTAACACAGTTGAATCGGTAGCAGCTGCCGATCACTTTATCACTTTATCCATTTTATTTACCTCCTGCAAGATGCAGTTATTTGGATAGAGGCTCTTGTGATGACTTCTAGAGCAACTGTGCATCCGGAGGAACCATCTCATTATTTTGTCTAAAATTGCAACACAACCCAGCAAACATTTGGCACATTTTCATTGCTTCTTAAAAAATTTTAAACGGCTCACAGCAGGCCTCAAATTTTATTAATTTGTTGGGGCACCCATTTTCAAGGTCACTGGGCAAAGACAATGGGCACCTAGGTCAACAAGTGATGAAGAGCGCCTTGATCAGTTGACAAAGATCTGGAGTACCACGGCCAAAACTGAAATAGGGCAGGCAATGGCCTCAGTGGCCTCCCTGAAATTTGAGCCCTGGCTCAAAGAGGTTACCACAAAACTTTAAAATGTTGGCTCTAGCAAAAAGGTTGTTCACAACATTTTACAATGTTTTCAAAAAAGGTTTCAGAAAACATGGTTCATACTGTTATTTGAAAGTTGACAACACATTTTATACTAATAATGTTAGTTTGGCAGGTAGTGCTCAGGGGGTTAACACACTGGTGAGGGAAGAGGTAAAAGAAGTTTAACTACATCTTGTTCATCTTAGTTAAAGCCTTAAAGTTAACTCCATAACTTCCATACTGACCTGCTGACCACAAAGAGAGCCCAATGAGAACAAAGGAGCTGATCCGGCTAGATTGGGCATGCTAGGCGTCGGCTTGGACATATCCAGATCTGGCTGTAACAGTCTGTCAAAATTAACATGGAAACAATGATATAAATAAACTCTGTCATAAATCAGTCCATCAATGAAATATATTCTCCATCACCTTAAAGTATTCTCCTTATCACCCTATAACATATGACAGGCATGAGAATAGAGTTTCATAACAAAACAGGAAAATCTGAAAAAGCAGGAAAAATGCATAAAATGTGGCAAAAATTCTCCAAAACTGGCTAAAAATAAATAAAAATGCAGAAATGTGGACACCTAAAAAGCAGGAATTTGAGTACAAAAATTCTCATGCCTGAGAAGTGATATGATGAGACTTATGACAACACACACTCACACACACATATTCGCTACCTGTGATGGACATGTACAGTACTATTCAAATGCAGACATTGTGTATTCAATTATCGCCACACCACAGATATAGCGCCATTTTTGTATGTAAATTTTTCGCACAAATGAAGTGATTTTTTTACAGGAAAAGTGCACCAGTTTGGTGCCCAAAGGGAGACGTAGTGTCAAACATATTAAGATTACAAAGACTGTCCACGCTTAAAAATATGTGCTTATTTGCAGCTTTAAATACAATGAATGTTCATATTTTAGGGTGATTGCCCATGACCACGCCCATGACCATTTATCTTCATCAACATGCATTTTTACTTGCCTGCTAGTCATGTCTTTGAGTTCATCCAGCCCTGCGTCTGATATAGTGTCTGAGGGTGTTATATTAATCTGACTACTAGAGCTACCAGTACTTGCCTGCTAGTCATGTCTTTGAGTTCATCTAGCCCTGCGTCTGATATAGTGTCTGAGGGTGTTATATTAATCTGACTACTAGAGCTACCAGTACTTGCCTGCTAGTCATGTCTTTGAGTTCATCCAGCCCTGCGTCTGATATAGTGTCTGAGGGTGTTATATTAATCTGACTACTAGAGCTACCGGGTACTTGCCTGCTAGTCATGTCTTTGAGTTCATCTAGCCCTGCGTCTGATATAGTGTCTGAGGGGGTTATATTAATCTGACTACTAGAGCTACCAGTACTTGCCTGCTAGTCATGTCTTTGAGTTCATCCAGCCCTGCGTCTGATATAGTGTCTGAAGGTGTTATATTAATCTGACTACTAGAGCTACCAGTACTTGCCTGCTAGTCATGTCTTTGAGTTCATCCAGCCCTGCGTCTGATATAGTGTCTGAGGGGGTTATATTAATCTGACTACTAGAGCTACCAGTACTTGCCTGCTAGTCATGTCTTTGAGTTCATCTAGCCCTGCGCCTGATATAGTGTCTGAAGGTGTTATATTAATCTGACTACTAGAGCTACCAGTACTTGCCTGCTAGTCATGTCTTTGAGTTCATCCAGCCCTGCGTCTGATATAGTGTCTGAGGGTGTTATATTAATCTGACTACTAGAGCTACCGGTACTTGCCTGCTAGTCATGTCTTTGAGTTCATCCAGCCCTGCGTCTGATATAGTGTCTGAGGGTGTTATATTAATCTGACTACTAGAGCTACCAGTACTTGCCTGCTAGTCATGTCTTTGAGTTCATCCAGCCCTGCGTCTGATATAGTGTCTGAGGGTGTTATATTAATCTGACTACTAGAGCTACCAGTACTTGCCTGCTAGTCATGTCTTTGAGTTCATCTAGCCCTGCGTCTGATATAGTGTCTGAGGGGGTTATATTAATCTGACTACTAGAGCTACCAGTACTTGCCTGCTAGTCATGTCTTTGAGTTCATCCAGCCCTGCGTCTGATATAGTGTCTGAGGGGGTTATATTAATCTGACTACTAGAGCTACCGGTACTTGCCTGCTAGTCATGTCTTTAAGTTCATCCAGCCCTGCGTCTGATATAGTGTCTGAGGGGGTTATATTAATCTGACTACTAGAGCTACCAGTACTTGCCTGCTAGTCATGTCTTTGAGTTCATCCAGCCCTGCGTCTGATATAGTGTCTGAGGGGTTATATTAATCTGACTACTAGAGCTACCAGTACTTGCCTGCTAGTCATGTCTTTGAGTTCATCCAGCCCTGCGTCTGATATAGTGTCTGAGGGGGTTATATTAATCTGACTACTAGAGCTACCGGTACTTGCTGCTTCATTGGAGTGATGAGATGTTCCCTGAGCTGCGAATCCTGATAATGGACTGGGTGATACACGAGAGCTAGACGATGGCCCACCGGTCTGTAACAAAAAAAATGTGACAATAATTGGTCAATTAGTGAATAAACAATAGGAATTTTTGTTTTTACTATCCTCTACCGTGTGATAGATGACAGGCAGGTCCAATATTTTGAGTAGTGGATGCCGGCACAATGGACCTGCCTGTCGTCTATCATAGGTAGAGGATAGTAAAAAAACAAATTCCTATCGTTTATTCTCATTCTTAGTCAGTTAAATATTATTTTAATAACTGTAAATAATTTTGTTTAAGCAAAAACAAAGTTACCATCATAAAAACTCCCCCATGATAAAATGAATGAAACTTGTTTACAACTTCACATATTCTGTTTCGCGCACTGCTAGCGCGTTTGCGTATCCCGCACTAGTATACGCATACAACATGATACATACGCGCACCTCTACAAGCGTGTTACGCATTGTCAACGCTCATGATGACGTGGGGTCATCTACGGCCTAATAGAAGGCACCCGAAATCATGCGACTGTCCAATCAAATCCTTGGAATGATGATTTTTACAGATTTGTTCAAAAAATCAATGTTTTTTATTTAGAATTAATATTTTATTTAAAGACTAGTCTTAAATTGATTATCTAACATGTCTAACAAGTATCCAGAAGTCAAAATTGACAATGTCCACTAATTGAAGAAGCATTATTTAATATTTTAGGGGATTTTTAAAAACTAAAGGTTTAAAAAAAAGGAAATCTTGACCAATCGACAGACAGACCCAACTTTTTTCCCATTTGAGTACAACACAACAATTTATTTTTTGGCCTAATCGGCAGGCCTTATAACATCGCTGGATTAATATCAATATATTTTATTTGTAGAATTGTCTTGTGACATCTTGCCAGAATTATTACAAATTATTAGTCCTATACTTTGTCTACTTTCTTTAACACACAAAATATATGCAGATCAATTATATCTTTCTTAATAACGTGGGTCTACTTTTTGGCATAGTGGTAAAGGCTTATAATTCCCGCCAATTAGCTGATCAAAGTATATGTGTGTGGGACAAACATTGCCTCTTGCTTTAAGTCTGCTGTGTGAGCGGACAAATATTCTACATGCTCTGTTGGCAATTCAGAATGTTGAAATATTATAACATACCAAATAAGAACATTTATTTTCAAACCTCAAAACTAGTTTATCCCACTCACTTACCCTTGGGGTGAATGTTTCTAGATGCGAAACTTGCAGCGGTGTTAGCTCTGCTAGAGTAGCGCCCTCCGTCAGTAACATCTCATTGCGTTCATAGTCTACCAACAGTTTCTCTGTGGCTTCCTGGACTTGGTTCTGATATGAGCTCCACTGTCTGTTCACATAGAGCTTCTCATGAGTGCTGATCAGATTGGTGATAAAAAATAAAGAGTGAGTGTTATAGTGAAAAACATGGCAAATCATAATTCAAAATTTGTAAGGTGATCTGTAAGAATTAGCTGCATGCAACAATTGATTGAATTTGCTTGATGGTATGATCACAAGGTGAATCTGATGGTGACACGTTTTGAAGCTAGGTATGAAGAAAGTCAGCACTTAAAGGAGTATTTTGTGATGCTAGCGTCCTCTTTTTATGGTATGTTTGAGTAGAGGTCATCAGAAAACTGTTTTACATTTGCAAGTTATGGATGATTATGTATTATTACATTACTCCACAGGAAACTTTGCTGTAGTTTCGTAAATCTGATGATACTTTTGCTAACTGAATAAATCTGCAAGAAAGTTTTTGCACACAAACATTATGTAGCCATAGGTTTATGGTGGTAAAAAGGTGGGGGATGAGGCTATGGATTTAGAAAGCCCCTTTATACTTTATTCCTGATCAATGAATGTGGATAAATATGAGAAAACTAGAATTACGCGGTGCATAATTGAAGAAATTTTCAATTTCACATAAAATTTACCCATTCAAGTGAAAAAAACATGTTAATTTCATAAATTTGGAAAAAAAATTTAAATATTGAAGGACATATTGTAACAATATCTTTTATAGGGGATGAAATCAAAACGCGACCGGCAGTTGACTGCATGTCCCATCCGGTTTCTATTGTTCTAAACAATGAAAACAGACGGAAACAGCGGTCAACCTCCAGTCGAGTTTTGATTTCATCCCTAGCCAAATATAGGAAATATAGGGCAGCTTTAAGCCCTGGTAAATAACTCACTTACTTTATCCATTCAGAATCTGGCATCAATTGGTCTCAATAAGTTACGTGGAATAAAGATGTGATTAATTAACAAAGAGTCAGTAATGGTGATGATGATAAAGATGATCATGGAACTGAATGTTAGAAACAATAAAATACAATTACAAATTAGTTGAACACAATGTAATAAATATATATGTTATGAAATTTGATCATACTGATATGAAGGGGTGGCTTCAAAACACAACCGACGTTTGACCAACTGCACTCTGGGGTTAAACTGTGTTCCGTTGTTCTGAACAATAGAAATCAGGCTGTCATGAAATTGCTAACCCTTGGCAGAAATGTGTGGCTTAACTGTGTTTTATTGTTACAAACAAATTAATAAACCATGCCCAACCACCAATTATGCCAATAGTTGGGTTCTACCAACGGTTGAGTTTTGATGTCATCCCTAACTTGAGTGTCATTCTGCCATTGAGATAATGACATTACAGTCCAATTTAGGGCTGTCCCTAACTTGAAATGACAGTCATGGTGGAGGTATAGGCTACCTGTATTGCAGAATGACAATTTCTGAATACCTGTTCGGATCATGCCTGTGATAAAAATTGTCCATCAAGGAGGGCAGTGTTTTGATGATGAAGTATTCCATAGGGTCTATAGGTAACCTCTGACACAAAATGTCTTATTTCAAGGCTACGCAATCCAAAACATGCTGTGTCATCACTGCCTAACTCAAATTTACACAAGGCATATTATAATAGGCATTTTTGCAAGAGGACCTGATTAAGCTTTCAATTTGATTATTTCGAAGATGTTTGCATGAAATTAGCATTCATTCAATTAGTTCTGTCATTTTGAACAGTTTTATACACCAAATATAAAGTTTCTACTCAAAAAAAAGTTTCAAAAAAATAGCTTGTTAAAATGTGTCATTTTTATCTAAAAAATTAGAAAAAAAACCCTTCAATAGGGTGACTGTTGCCACAGATATGGAATAGAATGCGCGAGTTACAATTTGACAACATAGCAGAAAGATTATCTGGATTATTCTGAACATTATAATATATTATTTGTCCGTTTGAAACATCTGTCCAACGTCACAAAAATTTCATGGGCTGGCCTCTACGGTATTAATGACATGTTTATAACAGATTCAAAATGGTTTCAAAATGATGTGGAAAAGACACTTTAATAATGTAAATATAATGGTTAGATTGGATGGAAGTCAATGTAAACTGTTACTTTTTGAGTGAAATCAATATATTTTGAGGGATCAGTGCAACACTAATTACATCTCCAGTTTGAGCGGAAAATTATATTTTTGAATATATTTTCAGAAAATGATTGGCTTTCCAATGACAACAGTGACTTAGGTCCATGTCCAACCCAAATACAGCCACAGAATAGTGAAACATAGCTTATACAAAGGCCTTTGAGGGCAGAATTCTATGACATTTTCTCAAAATGGCTAGCATGGAGATGGAGCAGTGTTGCACTGAGGCCTCAATTTGTATAAAGGTTAGTACTGCTTATGTTAGCATACAATTTGCTTTTGAATAAAATAAAACAATACAAAAAGGACATCGATAAAAACATTAAACAGATACAAAACACGCAAATATTTAAAATGAAAACATTTTACATCTTCTGAAAAGTTCAATTCCATGACTTTAACATAACCAAATTATTAAATGATGAATAGTTTTAAAACTTAAAAGCATGGGTTCTTAAAGCAATAATGTGTGATTGCTTACAAGGGTGCCCTCAATTGTTTTTGAATTTTTACTTTGTGCACAATTGTAATGCCTAAGGGTGTACTTAAATACCATGTGAAAGATTAGGCCTGTAGCACTTTAATTACAGTCAAATTGTAGAGTTTTGGAATAAAACTGGGGATCCCAGGTTTTATTCCCAAGGCCAATTTCCCCACAGGATTCCACAGTTAAGCTGCTTAAGTGGTTTTCTTTCATTTCACCTCATTATTTCGGCTAAAATTATCAGAAAACATCCTTGACTATTGTTACTAATTATTATGTAATAATTTTTGGCAAAAAATAACAAAATTAAAATTTGACCAAAATCATACATTATGCCTTTAAGAAAACAGGATGCACACACATACTGCCGGGCAAAGAACAAGGACAACTGCCGGAACTCATATATTGAACAAGCTTACTCCATCAAAAAGAGTCTAAATCCAGTTACAAAGAGTAACCAAAATCATGAGATTGCCCCTATGGATATTGATTGACTGACTCACCTTATTTGTGGACTGTTGGCATAGATACTGTAAGTCTGTTGACCCTGTTCTTGAATCTTGTACAAAGCCTTCTGGGCATTTTCAAGCTGCATCTTTAAAATCTGTCAAAGAAATATTTTGGGAAGTGGTATTTAAAAAAATTTCTCTCAAAAGAATATAGCAATGGACTGAGTTTTGGAATAAAATAAAATTGAGTTATTACCCAAAATATTCCCCATTTATTGCCTTATGTTAGTAACCCAACTAGTATTTCAATGTAACACCTTGAGCACACACGTAGCAGGTAAAATTATCAATTTACTCATAGGAGAGGACCAAGGTGGTAAAATTAGCTGATTTTGTATGATTTTGCAGATGGGCTTCTGGGACAGTGTTTGAAATAAGCAGTTATCCTCTTGTTCGCTTGTCCAATAATCACTTGAGGACAACCATGAGGAGCCATGTACTTGTCTGATGTACAACCAGATATTTTACCTCCAAAATCATGATTAATAAAAAGAAAAAAACGGACCTAAATTTTTAACTTGTCATGTTTAAACATCTTTTGTATCATCAAGAAAGATCTACCGATCACTGCTAGCACATGCCCCTTCTGCTGTGATGTCCACTTCTTCAGCATATTCAGTCTTGAATTTTTAAACCATTTCACTGAGTTAATCCATAGTGCCAATAATCAAGACTGGCATGAACAGAATGGCAAATTTGGAAGCTAGTACACGGTTTCCAGAGCAAAAAACATCAAACAAATTTAATTTCTTGCACCCTAAAATATATTTATGTGACAATTGAAATATTTTGAGGACAAGCATAATCTATGCTTAGATTGTCCTCACAACAACCTCCACTTTTTCACTATTTCAGACACTCTTCAGGGAGGCCCCCCTGGATCCTGCCTAATACCTGTAACTCAGCATGTTGAGCCCTCTCTAGCAACACCTTTGCTCTCTGCTCCTTGTGAATCTCCATTTGCCTCTCAGCTTCGTCCAATTCATAGGTTGATGTCGTCTTATCTATACTACAAGTTCGCTTTCTGTAAGTCTCTGCCTCTACGATGGCTTGAAGATCAAACAGTTCTCGTGTCACTCCACTCAACTCCTTGGTTAAGCTATTGGAATATAAACATGATAATGCAGCCATCACCAAAGTTTGGTTAAATAGGATTGTTCAAATGAGACTAAATTTATCCAAAAGCCTTACATAATTGTTGAAGGACACCCAGACTGACGGACACACACACTTACACACCACTTGTGATGCCATAAGGTCTTTTTCCTTCGGACGACCTAACAATAATGTTGTTTTAACAAAGGAAACACCCAATCAAAATCCTTTAGTTCGACCTACATTTGTAACTGGCAATAAAAGTTTTTATATCTGGGCGAGTTCACATATACAAAATCAACTGCATCAGACAGAAGGATCACACCCACTATAGGAGACTAAAACATTTCTCAAATCTGACCCAAGTCGGATCCAAAACTATTTGACTTCAAATCTGCAGTACTTCTGTACTGGGCTATTCCAGTTGAATTCCATACACCCCCTATGGAAGACATAACCTTAGTCTCTCACGGGGTTGTTGATTTCAAATCCACCCCATTTAAAATTCACACTCACTGTGCGGAAGATTAAGGTCATGTCTGCCATAAGTGGTGTATGAATTTCAACTGGAAATAGCCCATTTATGTCTTACCATGAATTCTCCTTTTCTAGCGAAGTCAATTTGCTCTTCTGAGCCGAGTATCGTGCGTCTGTATCCCTCAATTCAGCCGACGTCTTGCGCATCTCAACAACCTGTTGGCGCTTTTTAATCTTCAACTGATCTTCGATTTCCTGGTATGGAAGAGAAAGCAAAATTAATGATGAACCTCTTAAACCTGCCAGTTAGCTTAATAAAATAAAATAAACATGAAAGTTAGCTCAATTGGATAATAATGATAAGCAGCGTAGCCAGGAAAAAACCCTTAAAATCTTCAATATCAGGTTGCCAGTATCCCATAGGGGGCAAGACTTTTCCCAGGGGGGTATTCAGACTTTATATACAGAAGGCTCTTCTCAACTGATTCAAATACAATTAATATTATATTGAAATGCAAACATGCTACCTTAACCCTAACTGAACCCGTGGTTTTTTGCTATCGAAGGGAAAGAAGAATCGAAAAAGGAGAGAAGGTGAACAAAGAAGTCACTTGGTACCCCCAGGATTCGAACCTCGTACCCCTCGCAGAAGATCACCGACCTGCGGCCACGGAGGTTACGCTGTCCCAGGCAGCAATTCCCTGAATATATATATGACTTATATATGTGTCATCAAGCTACATGAAATGCATGCACGCACAGTGGTTTCAACAGTGAGCTTCAGTGAGACTTGGTTCGGTTAGGGTTAACATTTGCATCATACAACCCATCACTACTTACGCTCTTCTTCTTGGACAGTGAATCGACCTGATCTTGGAGTGTTCGTATCTCTACTTGGAATGTATGCTTCTGTAGTGTGCTCTTGTCTCTCTCATCCTCCAGGCTCTCTTCCAATAGCCTAATGTTGTTTTCCTGCAATGACATAAATGAGAATTGGTCAGTCAATTTGAGAAAGTGCTACAATGGAGGTTGAAGCGTAATTGTGGGTTAAGGCAAGCATTCTGGTCAAAATGTGAAAAAATGTGATTTTTGGTCACAGGGTGACTTTTGGTCAAGAAGTGCGATTTTTGGTCAAAAATGTGATATTTGGTGGTCAAAAATCTGATTTTTGGTCTTTGGTCAAAAGTGTGAGTTTGGTCAAAATGTGATTTTTGGTTAAAATGTGTTAAGAATCTTTGTGTCTGAGACTGCTCAGCAGTCAGTTGTGTCCACATTTCACCTCTTGCCTGCACTTGTTGTTGAACACTTTATTTTCAAGGAGCGATTCTATCACAACAGCATGGCAAGATATGGGCACCAATATTCAGTCCCACTATGGTGCAAAACCCATGTCAATATTTTCATGCATCTGACACAATATGTATGGTAAGTTGTGTAGTCATCTACAAGCATAACACAAATACATGCCCAGTGTAGACGACAAAGTGTTTGGTCTATATATACATGCTTATAGCCTTATACTAAGAACAGGTCTTTCCTAATTAGTGACCATCATGGACCACACTAGGTACGCAGGCAATAACAGCAACGAGTACGGCCAGGGATGTAAGTAAGCCTGAAAAAACCCTTGAAAACCTGAAAAAATCATGTAAATTCGGGCTAAAAAGCCCCAAAACGGGCTGAAAATAAAAGAAATTGCGTAAATCTGTACTACAAAAAAACCTGAATTCTGTAAAAATACAGAAAATTTACATCCCTGAGTACGGCTAATCATGCCCCTGGATCAGAGCTGCCAACAATGGAATATGTAAATGCAAAAGATTTCTGAGAAGTGTAAAGAAAGCTTAGGATGTGGCGCTCTCGCGCCAAGGGCAGCGGCCCTTGCATGGGATCAACGCCCCCGAAAGCTTCTGGATTTTAGCTTTTTAAGACCTTAAAAATGCCTTTCCAAGGCTACTCAACCTTTTTTTTTTTTTTGCAAAAGGACAGAAAATTGGGGGTATAATTGATTTTGTTTTGATTTTTTAGCCAGATGGCTGTAAATGCAGAAGATTTAGCCAGATGGCTGCAAATGCAGAAGATTTAATATGTTTTGCAGAAGACAGAAGATTGTCGGCAAACGAGGAAGTCTTCTGCAGGATCAAAAAGGGTTGGCAGCTCTGCTGGATAACAATATCGAGTACATTACATCTTGTGCACAGTATGTTCATAACTTACCAGCTCAACGTTCTTCTGACGGTAAGAACCCTCAAAGTCGTCCAACGTCCCAATGCAACGGGTCACCGTAGTCACAGCAACAGTATTGGTAACACGAGACATCTTCGGGACCTTGCTTGTGACAATCCCTTTGGAGACGGTCTTGACCAAATCGGTGTTCACACCCACAGAGAAGGTTCTGATCAAGTCGTCTTTAGCGACAACATTTGTTAGGTAATTCGTCGCGGTGGTTTCTGGAACTTTGGACTCTTCAATAAGTTCTTCACAGATTGGAGACCTAGGCTTCTTATTAACTGCTTCTTCTACGCTAGAATCATTGGATGGAGTTTCATCAGGTTTTTCATCAACCTGTGAAATATCTTGGACGGACTTTGTTGGAATATTACTACCAATATCACCATTGACATCATCTTGACTTGCAACTAGTGATGATTCACCATGGCAATCATTGCTGGTACTTTCACTTACAGCTGTTTGAATAACTTCAGTTACAGTTTCTTGCTGTTCTTGTTCTGATACTAATCTTGCCTGGGTATCTATCACAACATCAGAAGTAACTGGTTCCTCAACTATCTTATCATCTGAATCTGGCTTCTTTAACAATTCTTCATCTGAATCCTGTTTCTTGACTCTCTCCTTATCTAAATCTGGTTTCTCATCCATCTTTCCATCTACACTTAATTTTTCAACTGTCTTTCCTTCCAAATTTGATTTTTCAACTGTCTCCTCATCCGATTTCTCAACTTTCTCATCAGCTTCCCCATCTAAAAATGGTTTCTCTGAATCTGTTTTCTTAGACATTTCTCCTGAATCTGGTTTCTCGACCACCTCCCCATTTGAATCTTGTTTCTCTTCTGTCTCCCCATCTGAATCCCACATCTCACCCTCCTCTTCCTGTGATCTTTGTTCCTCTTCTGGTGTCTTTGACTTTACATCTTCCACATTTCCACTATCACCATCATCATTTGCACTTGCGGACTCCTCTATCGTATCATCTGATATCTTGGTCCCAAGTGTTTTCTCTACATCTGCACTTTCACAGGCATCACCGCTGGAATCCACCATAAGATTCACCACCTCCTCACCAGTCTTAGTCTCTTCCCCAGTCTCATGTGCAGCATTGAAAACAGCAGCACATCTCACTTTGCTCCGACCAGACTTCTCAACTTCACCTGCTGTTGTTGCTGAATCAGAAGCTGCAGCATTCCCTGTTTCTTTAACATCCTCATTCTTTGCCGAAGTCGTCTCTAGTGAACCCTCCACATTCGTCATCTCTGTGGCTATGACCTGCTCAACAATTTCTTTGGCTAATAAGACCTGTTCAACATACTGATCAACCATTTGTGCCTTGGACAATCTCTGCGGGCTGTTCTCGCCTGATACGGTGCTCCAAGAAGACCCAGAACTTTCAAACTCATCATCAACTGCGGGATCAACTTCCTTTTCCTCGTCGTGTTTTTCATTTGTTGTGGTTTCACTCTCAACTGGTGCCTCTACATCACACTCCACCTTCATCGCTTCCTCCACTGCCTTTGCTATCATCTCCTCCTCCTCGTCTTCATCCTCTTGTTCTAACTTTAGCACTTTACCATTGTCAGGAGCAGGTGTATCTTTGCCTGAAACAGCAGCCCTACTGCTATCCATTCTTTCACAGGTGCTTTCTGAATGCATACTTGCTGCTTCAAGCAGCTTAGCAGCAAAAGTAGTTGCTGCTTTCCTCTCAAACCCGCTTGGGTCTATCACCTCCAACTTGCACCTATTTTCTACCACAACTGCAACAGGAGGACATGTAGCAGATACTCCCGTGTCTCCTTTATCATGAGCACCGGTCTGATTGATGCCTTTCACATCAATATCCTGAGACAGTTTTATAGTACTGGACACATTCGGCATTGCCCGAGATGCATTTTCTTTGGCTTCATCTTTAACATCTTTGGTGTCACTCTGAGAATCACCTGCTGATGTTGTTACAGGAGATGACAAGGACCGATTTGTAGTACTGGAAGATATGCCTGAAGCTTTGATGTCGCTGTCTGACTTGTTTGATTGTATGTTGGTGTCGTTTGGTTTTGAACTGTCCTGAGATGAACTGACTTGCACTTTGTCTTGGCTAACAGTTTGTTTGTTGGCTGCTTGATTCGACTTTTTCTCCAGTTCTGAAAGGGTAATGTTAAAAGAATATTTCATGCATATGATAATGTTACTATACCACCCACCATAGCCACCAACACCATCAAAATTTACTGACATACAAATATTGTCTTCCAGCTACATAGTCACTTCACATTTTGTGGCCCTCATCTTTTCTTGAAAGAGTTGACAGGCCCTTGCTTGATAATATCTTAGAGCAATTCCTCCCCCTCCAACTCCAAATACCGGGTCAAAATTGACCAGAAGTAATGCGCACCTGCCTCTGGCCCGGTTCTAGGCCACAATGGTCCTCATTTTGCCCATTTAAGTATTCTATTTTCGCACACATTCGTCCCAGTAAAGTCATTTTAGTAGCGAGTCAACAGGAAAATTTGCCCCTCCCTAGCTTGGTGCCCCTGGTATGCCCATGATCCAAAGGAACTGCTAGAGCCATTTTATGAAAAAGCATGAACTACTATCATCTGATTGATCTACTAAGCTCAATGATAAATTCTTGGAACAGCTTGTACAAAATACCTTTACCTGTCCCTTTTATTTCAACAATATTATTTCAAAAATAATCTCCGTCCTTAAGGGGGTACTACACCCCTGGCCAATTTTGTGCCTATTTTTGCATTTTTCTCAAATATTATAGCGAATTGGTGACAAGTAAGATATGTATATTATAGGGGCAAGGACTACAACTACTGCACTGAAAATTCAGCAACTCAAGGCAAGTAGTTATAGATTTATTGATCAAATATTGGTTTTCCCTCATTTTTGACTGTAACTCCACAACTGTTGCCTGTGTTGAAATAAAATTTCCAGAGCAGTAGTTGTAGCCCTTGCCCTATAATATACATATCTTACTTGTCACCAATGCGCTATAATTTTTGAGAAAATGCAAAAATAGGCACAAAATTGGGCAGGGTGTAGTACCCCTTAAACCAAAGAGATTAAACCAAAAGACAACCCACTCAGAATTGCCCTGTACATAACACTATGGTAAATGCGCCATATTGGCTTGTCACAGCATGGGGCCCAAAATAGAGTACTACCTCCAGCAGTACCAAAAGCCAGAGGTCAAAATAATTTGAATCTTCATGAGCGTAACGAATGTATGCTCACGTAGCACTCAGCATGCGTTATTGGCACAACGCAAGCGAGTAGGCACTTCAAATCAAAGTTTAATAATACGGAGATACACTATTTTGTCATCCATGAGCAACACACAAACATGAAATTGTAGGGACTGTCTTTTGGAATTTGCAGGAGAGCATTAAATAGCTCTTCTGGTGCCTTCATTAAGGAGAGCTGTTTAGAGCATTTACAATTGAATGTAAGGAAAGACTACTAAGGAGAGCTAACAATCACTCTCCTATATCAGATTTAAGGAGAGCAGTTGAGCGAGGAGATTGCTCTCGCTCTCCTCAAAAGGCAGTCCCTGCAGTTGGTTGTCTTTGGTTCTAATCTCCTTGACTTGAACATACCCTGGGAAAGAGCCAAGTAATCCTTGTAATATCCACCACCATAGGCCTCTGTAAGAAAACTATCCAGCTCCCACAGGTCATCTGCTACAGGCTCATCCTTCACTAATGTGAAGATCTTCTCATCCTTCTTCTCCTCTGAAGCATTCCTCGCATCCTTAGGTGGCGCTGTTCCCTGAAGATCTGCTCGAAGAGGGTAATAGGAGTCATAAGGATTGTCAAGATCGTACGGGTCATCCCAGGTAGCTTTTAAGGCTGCTGGAAGAGGGGAAGATTGGTGGGAGAGAAGATGATTGGGATGATGGAATGAAGAGGGAGAGAGGGGTGGTATAAAGAGTGAATTGTTGGTGGTAGTGGATGTTGGATGAAGATAATGAGGGTGGGAGGGTGATAAAAGAAAAGCCATGTGCAAAATAATACAAATAATGCAAATAAAAGTAAGGGCCATGAGTTTTGAATATAGTGTTCATGTGTGAGAAATATATGTGTGATGTGCAATATAAAGGAATGTGATGCAAGGAGATGATGGGAAGACAATAATACAAACAAAGAATTACTACAAATGGCTACAGGAGAATAGCATTGATTTGATGGCTTTTACATGAAATGCTAATACACATGTAGGGGTCTGAAATTCCTGGGCTGAAAAATTCTTGTTCATGGCATGGATAAATCCTGGGTGGTTAGAATTTGATTAATTGTTTACATTATAGTTGACAGGAATACTATCCTATCTTCAGGCACACACTATTAATGGCATTTTTAATTTGTATGTGCCAGGCTTTGTGTCAATGTGCGTGCATACATGTGTCATGTCCGAGAATTAAATATAGATACTCCAAGTTGTAGGATTACTGACTTTGTCCTACCTCTGTTCTGTGTGTGTCAGCAATTTCAGTAAGAGCCTCTATGTTTAAATACTGCAAAAGCGGAATTTTTGCACTACGTTTTTTAGCTACCTAAAAATAACACACAAATCGACTGCTCGGTGCCAGAAGTGGGTAAGTGTAATAACTGCTCTGTGAACATTTGGCAATTTACACACAGTATATTGTACTCAGCTACACATGGCAGCTATTGCACTTACCCACTTCTGGCACTGAGCAGTCAATATATATTTCCTTCATGTATAGGTCAATGTAAGGAAACTTAGATTTGTAAATTTTAAAATGTATAACCAGTTCACACTTGGCAATGGGCAATTCCAGTTGAAATCCATACACCCCTATGGAAGAAATGTTGATTCTCACTGAGCAAATTTAAGCATCTTGAAATTTTTCAATTACAGGGTGAGTCAAAAAAAGTTGATATATCCGTCAGTGACCTTGTGTGAACAAATCAAGTACGGTAATTAGCATTTACCGTTTTGTTTTTATGACACATTTTGTAGCGATACCCAATTTTAATGTTTGTCCAAGAGACATCTAAAATTGGAATGTCATCCCACTCTGTGTAAGGTAGATTTGGAACAACTGCCATTTTCTAAACCTCATTGGCATTGGAAAAAAACGGAGCACCCAAAGTGTTATTACCTATTGGTCTTGTTTAAGGAAAAGAAACATTATTTGTTGTTATTTTCATTTTACCTTTACTTAAAAGATGTTTACTCTCTATCAAAACATAGGCAGGTTTTTCAAATGTCAAAATTAAATGCGCGCAAATTGAAGTGGAGTGAATTACAAAATATCCAGTAAGTTGGACATGTTGGGATTTTAAAAAAATGGAGTTGGAGTCGAGTGAGCTATGAAGGACTTTAAGTAATGTTAGAAAGTTTGTTTGAACAGAAAAAGTTAAAATAATGCAAAAATCAACCTTATTTAAATTAAAGTATATTTCAGAGCTGGCGCCTTTACCGTGCATTGTGTGCTCTCATTCAAAATACATGGTACTTCGTGGACAAATAACGAAATTGGGTATCGCAGCAAAAGGACTCATAAAAATTAAACGGTAGTCGTGATTCACTTCATATTTTCACAGAAGGTGACTATTGAGTGTGGCATTTATAAAATCTTTCAATAATGGGAAAGTTCGACTTGGTTCTTGCATAAATATCGATTCTTTGCTGTATTGCACTTTTTTTGACTCACCCTGTATCTTTCTATTCATGCAATTGAACTCCAATGCCCTTCACAAGTTTACAAGAATAAATCTTGCTTCGTGCAACACTGTTCACCACAATCATTGTGAGAATATTCATTGAAGCTCTAGCCCAGAAGATTAACAATTCAGGAACATCGCATCAGTCCAAAGGATTATTAGTCCAAAAAGGGTTTATTATGTTAGGATTAGGGTAAGGGATGAGATTAGGGTTATCATTGGGGTTTAGTGTTAAGGACAGGGTTAGGTTATGGTTAGGATAAGTGTTAGGATTAGAGTTATGGTTAGATTTTGGGTTAGGGTGGGTTGTTTAGGGTTAGGATTGTTTAGGGTTAGGATTATAGGTTAGGGTGAAGTTTAAGGTTAGGCCAAAAAAAAAATTGTTTGTTTGTCCACGTCCGACCGACCGTGCACTCTGGTCCCGACCGTGTCTTTTTTTTTTCTTTTTTTAATTTGCGTTGAATGTGCTAGTAAAACAGTGGTTAGTATAAATTTAAAGAAAGAAAATGTAAAGAAAATGAACAGTATAACATGCAGAACCATCTCAAGAGTTCAACCAGTAAAGTGATGTGTGTTTTGACTTATTTACCAGTCTTCAAATTGTCAATATCAAGTGCAATATCTGTAAAAAAAAAAAAAAATCTGACCTACCGACCCAACTGTTTCATAAGCCTCTATGGACAAACAAACCTTTTTTTTTTGGCCTTAGGGTTAGAGTTTATATCTAAGTCATTTGGTTTTTGGACTAACAACCCTTTGGACTATCAACCTATAACCAATAATTCAGTATTTCTATTTTGAAATGTCTTATAGGCATATATCTTACCTTTGACACTGTCTGGTACAGAAGCATGTCTTGTCCTGGATGACAAGGTAGAAGTGTCACGACTTTGTCTATCTGGTTCAGAGCCGAGACGGGAACGCACAGAACTTGTCCCAGTACTTCTTACATTTGCAGATGGTGACTAAAAGTTAGATAACAGAGAGAATAAAACAAGGTTTATCACTTGTGTATATAAAAAGATAGTTATGATACTGAAATTATGATCATCAATTAAAGAAGAGCAAATTACGAATATGTACCCGTAAATGCAAAACCTCATTGCACATATCTATATGGCTTTTAAACTTAGAAAACACACACAAAACATGTCCTTATTCACCAGATTCATCATATAGTCTTGAAAACCAAATATCATGTGGGTATGGACCTTGTTCAAAAACATAGCTGATCAATTGATATTTGGATTGGCATGTAAGTCCTGCTTGTGCGAACCCAAAATACTTTGAATATATAAAATGGTCAGTACTATGTAATACTTCAACAAGCATAACTTGGCCCCTATTCACCAGAATTCATAACTCAGGAACTCAAGAGTATGTCTTCTTCCCCCAACATCACTGGGCAAATGTCAATCGAGAACCCCTTACTCCCAGGCAAGTATACGAGTCTCATGTACTTACCTCAGACTGCACTCTGCTACTATTGCTACAGCTGCTGCTAGTACTTGCAGACCTTGACCTTTGACCTGGGACAAATTCAGCAGCTTCACCACTCAGGTAGCTGGACTTTCGTGGGTGATACTAAAGAGTGGAAAATGAGAGAGAGGAAAATATTAATAATTTCATTCAATGCAGTCTTTGAATTAATTTTTTTACCTTGTGGCGCACTTTTGCACCCCAGTTTGAAAGTTGTGGTGCAATTACATCTGACGTGGAGCGACTTGAAGTGCAGTCTCGGACATCAACACATAAAGTCAGTACAATGTGGCATCACAATTTTGCACCACACTTTGAAACTTTTCAATTTTTCAGAATCTTATCAAAACAATGTCATTGCCATTGGTTTTATGCATGGAATTGGGTAAACTTAACTTATTACATTATTTTTAGGGTGTGTGGTCCAAAGTTTACACCAGAATTGAACAGACATGTTTCTTGTCTCTAGATGCCTTTCTGAATCCTGCACTCCAGGATTCTTGTAATACAACATTGAAATTCACCAAATTTTACACACAAAACCTGTGGGAACAAACTTTAAGACAGACCATTTCTGATCAGCAGCTACCATACAGGCTGTATCAAAATGATTGGTACTACCCATCAGTTTCCAGTGATTATGAACATGACTGCCACACACGTCGAAACACAACATAGGATCTGTGTAATTTGTTGATCAATGTCATAAACAGTCATAACAATACATTATATTCATTTCAAGAGGATCCAATGTTACATTTGAAAATATCAAGACTTATCAATAACCATCAAAAAAACTGATGGGTACCAATCATATTGCTACAGTTTGTATGACCCACAATGGTGAGGGGACATGACAGCCACTTACCCCTCCTGGTGCTGGCTGTATACTAACTCCTTGTCGCTTCTTCATTTGACCAGGCAATGATACCATGTCACCTTGCACCTCAAATGATTCCGATTGTTGTATCAGGTATGCCTTGATTCCACCTGTCCTCTTGATGCCCCTTCTAATCAATTCTGGTAACACCATGAAGATTCGTAACATGGCGTTGTCGGTTACTTCCAGTTGGCCGCCTGCCGATTCCAATGCTTGCTTGAATTCACTGTCAATAGGAACAAGAACTATGTTAAATATTGTTGCAACAGCAATGTATGCATGTCAGTGGTGTAGATTTCTTTTTGACATTGGGGGATAGCGAATCCAGCCCCTTTTGGCAACAGAATAAGTTTATGGTACAAATACTTGTGAAGTGCAAAAAATTATGCCATTATTTAAGCTAAATTGGTGAAATATTGTGCAAAAGTAGAATAAAAATTGGCACTTTTTAGTCTAAAATGGCTAAATATATGACATGATCAAGGGGAATGAGTCGCATGTCAGCAATTTTCAGAAATATATGTTTTTTACATCGTTTTCTGGCAGTTCACTAAAGCTACATTTTGATGCAAACCCCATCAAAAATGGATATCTGCTTACCAAGTTATGGGCAATTTATCAATGGCAAAAAAATAGACAAAACAATATTAGCGACATCCGATTCATTCCACTTCATCGTGTCACATATGAGATTAATTTTGTCAGAAACCCACATACTAATATAGAAATTACATATAGGGTAGCTATTACAGATGGACCCTTCCTACACTAACCCACTGAAATAAGCCATTCCAGTTAAAATCCATACACCCCTATTCAGTATCGAAGTTACGCAATGTTACTGTGTCAACGGGATCACACGTTTGAGTAAGGAAAAAAAAAAAAAAGGTTTGTCTCAAAGCTCACAAGATATTTAAAACAAATGCGAAATGCGATTTTTTTTTTAAATTTTTTATTCCTGACTTTGACTTATAAAAAAAAAAAAAAAAAGTCTTGATTTTTGCCGATTTTTTCTGGAAAAAACTAAAAAATTTCTGCATTTGTTTTTTGTCAAATCGTGGTATTTTACAAACGCGCGCGCAAGCTTTGAGACAAACCTTTTTTTTTGTTTGGCCTAATGAACCACGATTGAAACAATCACCACACAAAGTATATGGCACTTGAAGGCATACCAAAATAGCGTGATCCGGTAACCAAGAGAATTATGTAACCACTTTGATCCTGAATTGAAAACATGACCTTAATCTCGCACACAGGCAGTGTGAATTTCAAATGGGATTACCTAAATGGGCAACTCCATTTGAAATCTACACCCCCTGTGTGGGAGATTAAGGTCATGTCTTCCCATGGATGGTGTAGGAATTTCAACTGGAACAGCCCAATGTTACTTCTTTGAACGCCAACAATAATTACCTGTTAATTTTCCTCTTCTCAATGTCTGTGAGGGAAATGACAAGTCCTTTTAAATCCAATCTGTTGCTCCAACGGAGCCGACGCAGACATGGTCAGATTCTTCATCCCCATGCCGTACGGATGACTAGACCCTAGGTATGAAGTGGTCATACGGCTCACTGTCTGCCCGCCCTGTTGCTGCTGAAAACCACTCGAAGGCTGTCCAGTAGGGCCGGGTGACGGTGGTGGAGCATACGACTTTACTTGCTGCTGTTGGAAACCAGTCTGCTGCATGGAAGGCCCAGAGAGATGTCTTTCCCTTTGTCCAGTAGGACCAGGTGATGGTGGTGTAGTGTAAGTGTTTACTTGTTGCTGTTGGAAACCAGTCTGTTGCATGGACGGCCCTGAGAGATGCCTTTCTCTTTGCCCGGTTCGACCGGGTGACGGTGGAGGAGCATAAGTCTTGGCTTGCGTTTGCATGTACATGGAATTATACCCTTGAGGTCCTGACAATGTGGGGTTAGCAGGCAATACCGGATTAGATGGCATGGGAGGACTCGGTGGCTCTGGTCTACCCAGCTGGCCCACCGGCTGACCTTGTTGGTACATAGGTTGGCCTCCCATGCTGACGTTGTATGCCATGTATCCGCCGACAGTTCCTCCAACAGGCCTGGATGGGTACAGACTACCGTAGGTGATGTTCTGTGATGCACGCGTTGGCATCATGGGTGGAATGGAACTATACGTTTGCTGTTGCTGCATTATAGGAGGAGGAGGAGTTGTCATCAGTGGTGATGTAGGTGGTGGCACAACAACAGATGGTGGCGGTGATGGACTAACTGGAGACATGGTGACATGGCGATAGTTTGAAGCCATTCTTGGTTCAGGTGAAACAAAACTGTTAAAAAAAAGAAGAGAACATCAATAATACATGAATAATCAACGAAGATAAATGTTCTTCACTTGTAAAGTTTTCATTGGGTGTTTGTGTAACTGTTGGCTCCATAACTTGTTATTTAAATATTACATAAGCTACATAGTGTACTGGCATTAATGGGCATTGGGCACTTCTCTCAAAAAGTATGCAGTATGCAGGAATATTAGCAAAATATTGTGTTATGTTAGTGTTAAAATGAAAGAAACATGCTACCCACCCTATTATTCAACACAATCATTTATTGTATCATTTAAGTTAAGTTACATATTACCCTCAAGTTTATTAAATGCATATTTGATTAAAAACAAAAAGTATTACCATTTAAATTCAGTCCAAGATTTTTTCTGAAAGATTCCATTCAGAAAGATTCTGTTTTGAACCTGTTTCTTCTGTTTTTTACATTGTAAGTGCATTATTTTTAGCCCCTTAGCTAAGTACATAGCAACTTTTTCAATTACACTGCATGGAACCGACCAAGTGAGAAATCTACAAACCGCAAAATAATGAAGGTACTATTTATTTGCACCCCAGTATATCCTAGACAAAGACAGATATGTCATAATTAGAACCAGCAGCCAATGGCTGTATCTTTTAGCTCAGATTTAAGTCCCTGGTTGTTGAAATCAGTAAAGAAATAAAAATCCCAAGGAAGATGCAAATTCAAAAGTTAGATTTCTCCATTGGATGCCCTATTGATTGTACACTAACCATTCTCAAAAAAGCGAACTAGCGCTGTGCTTTCAATTGATTAGAATATTAAAGTGCAATTTTTGATTTTGTTCCTTCCTTGGGCTTTCTATCACTGTTTCTTTAATTATCAACCAATTTCAAGAAATGAGGTCTTTAATCGAAGCTTAAGGGCACAGGTAATGGCTGCTGGTTTAATTTTGACTTAGTTGTCTTTGTTTAGGATATAGAGAGGTGAACGTAACTGGTACCTTAATTCTTTTGCGGTCTGGTGTAAATGACAAATCACATTGAGACCATTTACAAATAGATACCACATTTCCTCAATTATATGGCCTTGATTCCCCCGATGATTCAAAACTGTTTGATTCGCTCCGCTCGCCGTAAAATTTAAATCCCAAATTTTCATCCAACTGGGTGCATTTTCACTGACTTACCAGCAAAAGTGGGGGGACGAGTCCCCCTGTGCCCACTGGGTGTTCAATAGAGGAAATACGGTATGCCTAATACTGGTTCAGTGATTATATTGAGATGGGTATTACACTAAAACACATGCTTCATTTAAAGTGCAATATGCATGCATCATTTATATCAAAGTACCTTGGCTGACTCTGAACTAGACTCGTTGGTGCTGGTGCTGGAATTTGGACATAAACTCTGCTCACAGGTATCATAGGGGATACTCCTGTACTAGGTATTGAGTGGGTGACTGCTGTAGGCATAGTAGATACATGCTCTTTTGCACCATCATGGCTGTGAATACCAGCATTATTCAATGATGGTTTGTTTGCTTGCGAGCTTGAAGAATTCACCTCTGCTTGAACGTTGTCGTCATCTTTAACCTTCTTTACCAATGAAATTGCTCCACTGTCAGGAGGTGCTGATTGATCTTTGGCCCTCGTATGTTCAGTTTCCTCGCCCCACATGCTCTCATCTTTAAACCTGGTATGATTATCTGCCGATAGGAGTTCACCAAGAGGTGGTGTGGTGACCACATCAATCTCTTCATCCCACTCGTCGTCTTCTTGCACATTCTGGTTACGCACCGACATCCCACCAGCATCATCTTGAACACGCATCGATGGAGGAGTCTCTTTGGTGGCGCCTTTGATAATCGAGCCCTTACCACTTGAGCGAAGTTCCTGTTTGCCTGTAGGCATCACAAAAGGTGGCTCATTATCGTCATCCCATGCTTCATTATCATTCCCAGCTGGCCTTCCACTGCTTCTATCCAATCCTGATTTCTCTAAACTTTGGTTTTGGTTACGACTTATCAAATTAGCTGGAATTTCCACTCCGACTACCTGTCTTGGCGAAATGTTTGTTTGATCTAATTTCTTATCGCTTGGTCTGGATAAAATAGGATCTTCCCTCACTTTATCTGCTTCCCACAATCTTCCCTTGTCTTCTTTTCCTTCCAAACGACTCTCATCTTCAAATTCATCTGAAAAATCGCTATTCCACAGCTCCTCAAACGGACCCGATTCAGGCCCCCGAGGCTTTGCCGACACACTCTCGGCAAATTTGAAGTCGCTAAAGACTGATGATCTGAGTTCAGCTGTGTTTAAAGTCGGCCCACTCTTCTCAGGCGATATATCTACTTTTGTCGATGTCGTCACACTTTTCTCAGGTGATTTTTCCTTTTTCTTGAAAGGGACAAGTTTGTTGGCTTTTTTACTTTTGTTTAAAAACAATTCCAATGTGAGGCTGTGGTCTTGTTTTGAAGCTTGATGAGCCGGTGGCTTTAATGGTGACAAGTTAGTATCTGCATCCCAGTTCTGCTCCGATTGCTCGCAATTTGGCTTCACTTCTTCCCGTTGGCTTAGTGTATTATTTCCGCCATTTTGCGATCTCCCTCTTCCTCCATTGTTATCTCTATCATCCAGATCACCAATTACAATGTCTTTTCCTATCAGTGTGCGATCAATACCTGGGTGGCCTGCACTCTCATTCTTCGTCAGTTCACATTCTATAAAGCAAGGAAAAACAAAAAATGAAGAACATTTCAAGATCATGGGATAAAAGGCGAGTCTAGTTGATTAGATTTATTATTTCCAATTAATTTATGCAAGGGAAGTACATGAGCCTCAAGAATTACCCATAGACCCAAATACAGGTACCTGTCCAGGTAGACATTTTTAGCAAACCTGATAATCTTAACTTCTGATAACATAACTACAACTAGACTTACGCGGTTTGTAATTAAGGTGGCCCCACACAAAGGTGTGTTTTAACACACCTTTTAAAATAACCAAGGTTCTTAATACCAATAATATGCAAATAAGCTCATTAATATTCATAAATATGCAAATAACATGGCACAAACTATACAACACATCAGGCCATTATATACTATCATAATACCAAGTTTGATATAAAATTGGACGGATTGAGCATGATACCTGAGCTAGAGCCAAGCTAGAGTTTTCAAATATCAAGCGAGACAAAGTTGAGCGTGATATTCCGGCTATGCTGTAATGCATTATGGTAAGCGAAATCATAATTTCAAGTTCAACATTGCATTATCGGAAGGCAGTCCAACCAAAGCAGTATGAGATGGTATTCCAGTAAATGCATAATAGGAAGGCATTTCACTATTCAGGCCTGTAGCCAGGATTTTTTGTGGGGGTGCTGATTTTGAAAAAGTGGACTTTTTTCCTGGGGAAGGCAATTTTGTGAAAAGTGGACTTTCTTCCAAAAAAGCTTAAAAAACCCAATTTTTTTGGCTTGCAACACTCACAAATTCTTAAATTTTGGGACTTTTTGTATACTTTTGAAAATTGGGGGGGTGTGCACCCCCTGGCTATGGGCTTGCGACTATTTACACTTTACACAGCTTTGAGCAGCTTTTTGGCTAGCATTCAGATTCCACTTTGGTAATGCTATTTATTATAGATGGACAGCTTCAGAGACCCACAGATTGCTCCGAACTATAGTTTTCATCACGGTTCTGCAGCAGTCTGCCAATTTGGTGCAGTTTATGGCGTTTACAGAAATGGGGTTCTGATTGGCTAATTGAATCACATTTAGGAGCACATTTGGCGCAGTGGTACGGGCTCTGCCTTGTAATCGGTGGATTGTAATTTGAGCACTGGCGGTGCCATCGTGTTGTGCTCTTGGGCAAGGCGCTTTACCATACTTGCCTCTCTCTACCCAGGGGTGAAATGGGGAGCTGTTATGAATATAGTCCATTGAGCGCCGCCCAAAGGTACATGTGCGCATGTGAAAGATGCTGTATAAATACCAACATTTACTTATCATTGCATCGGCATCTCATTCGCTGGTTGAGCTGCGTTGCATCACGTGACCTAGTTCTTTTTACGCAATAATGAGACAGAGCAGACGGAAACCACTGAAGTAATTTGCTGAATAGTATAGTACTGGAGATATCTACAAATATTTTCCACCCATATTAGTATAGAATTCTGCTAGTCCTTTTTAAATTTACAATTCTGAAAGTCTATGTTAAGAAGAAAAATAATGCTCTGTAGACATCGGATGGTTAGTCTCATTCATAGATTTATATAACAACGCAGATGGACGTACAATGTATAACCTTCATTACACAGTAAAAACGCAGAAATAAAAATGTGTCACAAGGAAACACAAGGCGGTTCTCGAACCACGAGTCTCGCCTGCTTTTGCGACCACCTGCTTTTTCAATTACTTTTGGTAGAGGTAAATGAATTCGGCGGTTATCGGCTGGGCATGATTATCTGGCTGATGGTGACTGTACCCACCAAGTGTCATGCCCATGCAACAGTTTTTACTAATTTGACCTCAGATGACCCCTGGTGACCTCGAAATGACCTTCCAAAAATTTGGCTTAAAATGTTGACTGTACCCACCAAGTTTCATGCCCATACGACAGTTTTTACTACTTTGACCTCAGATGACCCCTGGTGACCTCGAAATGACCTTCCAAAAATTTGGCTTTAAATGTTGACTGTACCCACCAAGTTTCATGCCCATCCAACAGTTTTACTAATTTGACCTCAGATGACCCCTGGTGACCTTGAAATGACCTTCCAAAAATTTGGCTTTAAATGTTGACTGTACCCACCAAGTTTCATGCCCATATGACAGTTTTTACTAATTTGACCTCAGATGACCTCTGGTGACCTCGAAATGACCTTCCAAAAATTTGGCTTTAAATGTTGAATGGACCCACCAAGTGTCATGGACATATGACAGTTTTTACTAATTTGACCTCAGATGACCCCTAGATGACCTCAGTGACCTTGAGCCACTAACCAATACAAACCGGTTCTGTCTCGGGTCAAGATGCACCCACCCACCAAGTTTGAGGAACGTGCGACTCATAGTCTCTGAGAAAATAGGCGGAAAGCAAACTTTAACCAAAACTTTAACCAAATTTGTCACATACACACACACATACACCCCTACACACATACACACATCTGCACATCTGCACGGAAAAGTGATTATATAGTCTCCTGCCTTATCAGGCGAGACAAATCAGGCGAGACAAAAAATGAGACTAACCATAAGCTCAGGAGTTAAGTTTGTTTTTTGGGAGCCTGCCGACTAAATCGGACGGGTCCGCATCTCTGCATGTGTGTTTTGCTGTGTTACACGTGCAGCATTTGCAACGCATTTGTAGGTGCTCATAAACTGCAAAAAGAGATGTCTTGTCCACTTCTTGAACCCAATTCTTGTATATGTTTTATTATGTTTAGATCGAAACATAAAAAGCCTTTTGATGGACAAACAAACACACAAATACACAAACACACATTTCCCTAATTAAGATTTCATGACTATCGACTACTCTATTCTCAACTTGAAAACAAATGTAACCTGTACAAATTATAGAAGTCTCATCAAATGGACTGAGGTGATGCAAAGGATTCTGGGAAAGGTAATACATCTTCTTTGGATAAACAAACTACTACTAATACTACTAATAATAAAATCAGCATTTATCCATGCTTTCCAAATGCCACATCCCTCAAAGCGTGCCACGGATGACTATGCTGCCAACCCCCAAATGGCAGCACAAGTTGACCTCAATGCTGGGTGTGACAAACAACAGGCCCCGGATTGATCCACTGCTCTTTTAAACAAGGACCGTTGGTAACCGTAGCGGTCGCTGCGGGACAAAGAATTCAATTTTGCAGTGATGGTGTCTTTGAAGCAGGTTTAAGTGTGACCCCTATTTTAACCTGTAACCCCTCTGTGAGCTTAACCTTTGAGGCGCTCATCTTAAAATAATGCCAGAAAGGGCATTTCCATTAACACCAAAAAAAAAAATCAAAATTTGAAAAATTGTGTTCGGAAACCAATTTTGGACACTTTTGATGTCCAAACGATTTTCGGGGGAGAAGCGTCTTAACATCAAAAGTGTTCAGAAACCGATTCGGACACTTTTGATGTCCAAACGATTTTCGGGAAAAAGCGTCTTGACATCAAAAGTGTTCGAAACCGATTTCGGACACTTTTGATGTCCAAGCGATTTCCGGGAAAAAGCGTCTTGACATCGAAAGGGTTCGAAACCGATTTCGGACACTTTTGATGTCCAAACGATTTCGGGAAAAAGCGTCTTGACATCAAAAGTGTGTTCGAAACCGATTTCGGACACTTTTGATGTCCAAACAATTTTCGGAAAAAGCGTCATGACATCAAAAGTGTTCGAAACCGATTTCGGACACTTTTGATGTCCACACGATTTTCGGAAAAAAAGTGTCTTGACATCGAAAGTGTTCGGAAACCGATTTCGGACACTTTTGATGTGCACACGATTTTCAGGAAAAAAGCGCCTTGACATCAAGTGTTAAATCCCCTAATTTCCCTTAATTCTTGTCAATTTCCCTTAATTCACCTGAATTTCCCTCAATTTCCCTTAATTCTCTTCAATTTCCCTTAACTTCCCTCAATGTTCCCAATTTCCCTCAATTTCCCTCAATTTCCCCTCAATTTCCCTTAATTCTTGTCAATTTCCCTTAATTCACCTGAATTTCCCTCAATTTCCCTTAATTCTCTTCAATTTCCCTTAACTTCCCTCAATGTTCCCAATTTTCCCTTAATTTCCCCTCATTTTCCAAAATTTCCCTTAACTTCCTTCTATTTTCCCAAATTTCCCTTAATTCTTGTCCATTTCCCTTAATTCATCTGAATTTCCCTCAATTCCCCTTAATTCTCTTCAATTTCCCTTAACTTCCCTCAATTTCCCCTCATTTTCCCAAAGTTCCCTTAACTTCCCTCTATTTTCCCAAATTTCCCTTAATCCCCTCAATTTTCCCCAATTTCCCTTAATTGCCCACAATTTCAATTAATTCACCTGAATTTCCCTCTATTTCCCTAATTTTCCCAAAATTGCTCTTAATTTCCCCCATTTCCCTCATTTTCCCCACTTTTCCCTAAATTGCCCTCAATGGCCCTCCCCCTCACCAAGTACCATAGCCATGCGACAAACGATGTTGACGTAACAGCATTTGTTAACGTTTGTTACTAACGGGCGGACGGACGGACAGACGGACGGATGGACAGACGGACTAACAAACTAACAGAGAGACATGGTGACTTATAGAGCTGCTACCCGCAGCTAAAAACCCGCAACTTATCCCCTGCTTACTTATTTTCCTGCCTCCCAGGTACGTCCCGGTTTCTCCTTGAATTGCAGCTACAGCATTGGCACGGTTCTTAAACTGCACAAAGGCAAATCCTTCCTGTGAATCACCACCTCTGTAACAACAAAAAGATATACTATTAACACTATGGAGTAATATGGACCACAATGGCCTCATCCCAATGGCATAGTTCAATAACCTCAATTAAACAATCATAGTGAAAAAATTGACCTCAAGTTGCGGAGAATGAGTTTTTGTACCCAAATTTTCACAGGTCGTTCAATGAATAAATGTATTGGGGTTAAAGAATTATGCCCTGATAGTAGATGAGCATGTTGTGGATCCTAGTGTCAAGGGATACCGGTACTGGTATACACTTACATTGCACAATCATTTTGCCAGCAACATATTTCTATTTGACATCCTTGAAGATGTTTATCACACAATAGGCTATTATAGCCCAGTCAAATTAAGGACAATTCGCCAGCGAAGTGTTATGTGTAATCCGATTATCACTATGTCAACTGGATCACGCTTTTGAGTTCTGCACCACGATCAAAATGATCTCAACACAAAGTCTATGGCACATACTACCAATTCCAAAAGGTGCGTGATCCCGTTACCAGGGAGCTACGTAACCACTTCCCTGGGGAATAAGGGGTTAACCCACTAATTGCAACAGAATCCATTTAATCACCATTCATTCGCGAAAAGTATCATCTAAAGCAGCGTTGGACATAAGACATTTTTGTTTTTGAGGTGTATATGTGACACGATCTGGTCTATGGGGGCCAAAGGCGGCAAATTTGAAACTGAGATAAAGGTAAAAATATGGAGTAAAAAAACAATAACATACATAAGAAAATAGGCATCAAAAAACTTCGTAACTTTAGAACCAAGTATGCTAGACCTTAGGTGTTTTCAGTAAATGATAGCCTATTGTATGTGTAATGTAATAATTATAGTAACTCAATTGTCAAAAATGCCTCCTTTGGCCCCCATGGACCAGATCGTGTCACATATATTGAACAATAAAGTGATGCTGATATTGTATTAAAGTGAAGTAATCTAAGAGCAGGGGTCTAGTGGTTCATCTCGAAATACTTTATAAGTAAACTCCTCAAAAAAGTTTTTAAAACTTTCTAAAACAGCTTTATATCAAAAATATTGTCTCATATCAATACAGACATTCATTTTTTTTTTCTGTCAAAAATGACACCAAATTTGTGACTATAACTTATTCCATTGTTGAGTAACTGTCTTTGAAAGACAAGGAGGTCTCTCTCGAACAAAATGTGCCAAATCTGCCATTGTCTGTGTCATTTGCATCATACATAAGGAATATCACACTGTTTCATTAAAAATTGTTTCTAAGTACTGCTAGCCTGATGTACCGGTCTTCTGTAGCCATTGTTTTTCTCCGACCTGCCTAAAATTGCTTGACCCCACCTTTGGCCTGCCAAGAAATATTCCCCCCTATAATTGACCACCCTGGGGTTCACATGATTATTGCACCATCCCTAAGGTGAACAATATCAAACTAGAAACATCACATTTTTTGACGAAAGGTGTCGATTGTGATGCCTCCACTATGTGGCGCTTTTAATTTGGAAAGATATTATAACAAATTGGCATTGTGTGGTAAACATACAAACATAACCTAAAATGACCTTTGACTTTCATGTGATCTTGGGACACCACCAACACAAGAAGGTACCCATAATGCAGATGAGGGTTCACATAGTGCAGCTTTCACGCAAATTTGGTTGCAATAGGATTTGAACTGTTCATATGAGACCAAATTTCAATTTACAAGTTGACCTCAAATGACCTTTGACCTCAGTTTATGACCTTGAACACCACCAATAGATGAGGGTTCCCATAGTGCATCTATGACCCAAGTTTGATATAAAATTGCATCGATTGAGCCCATATTTATTGGTCGAGCTATGAGTTTTAAAATGTTGGACGAGACAAAGTCGAGACCAATAAATATTGGGCGTAAAGCATCCAATTTTATCATTATTATGTGTTGGATCCAATATTTTCACACACTTGGGATTCATCAAAACATAATAATAGTTGCAATAGGATTAGAACTGTTCACAAGAAAAAAATTTAATATATACAAATTGACGTTAAATGACTTTGACCACAGTTCTGTGACCTTGGATACCACCAACATAAGGAAATACCCATAATTCAGCTATGACTATAGTTTTTGTTGCAATATGATTTAAAATGTTCATACAAGACCAAATTTTAACCAAAGTTTTAAATAATGGTTTTTTAAAAGTTGACCTCAGATTATAATATCTTTGACCTCATCAGTATAATGACCTTGAATACCCCCAATACACGTAGGTTCCCATGGTGCACCTATGATCCAAATTTGGTTGCTTGCAATAAGATTTGAACTTTTCATATGAGACCAAATTTTCACGAAATACAGCACGGAGAGACGGAGGGACAGACATTGCAAAAACAGTATGCCTCACGGTGGAGGCATAAGGCCACTAACAGTCAATTTTGAGTTTCCCGTCACATAATTGCTGAAAACAAGTGAGGTAACTTTTTCATTATTCATTATTTTTCTGCCTTTCATAAATATGACCAACACGCATGTAAAATGTGTTGTTATTTGCCGCTCACTAACTTGTTTTGGAAGATGGATGTTTAGCCCAAATGAGATTCAATATGGGCTTCTAAACTGAATTTCAACATATTTTTGTGTTTAATGAACTAAAATTGGACCAAATTATAGGTTGTGGAGCTTAGGAAAATTTTTCCCAACTTGGCCAAAAGAGCTTTCCCAATGTGGAGCTACGGAACTGGGCATGATCCCTGACTAGGGGTCATTGGAACTACCGGAGATCCTGAAAATGGTACCGTTGACCACCCCAACATACCTGTACCACCTTCACATGCCAGTAGCCCCAGGCATGCAGGATCACAAGTTAGGCAAAACTGAAGAGGGTTGCAGAATCAAAATACCAACCTGATACAATGCCATATTTGGAAAATCTTGAATGCAGATCTAACCGCTCCACTGATTCAATGGGTACATTGGCGACAAACACACGTGAGCTGAGAGTGCTTACTGGACTTGTTAGTCGTGCCCCTGGTGGACTGCCAAGTAAACCAGGTTTACCACTGTTCCTAGATTCACCAAACCTCCCTGCCATTGTTACTGAAGAGAGAGCTTGATTTTTTCAATCCACGTACAGCCTGAAATATATAATTGAACAAAAAAGAGTATGATGAAGAGCAGGTCCCAGAAGCAAGCAGCTCCAGACATGATTGGGTCTAAATTAAATTACCATATAAAACAGTACATAATTTGAGGTGAAGGTTGTGTGAAGCTAATTGTTCCATATATTATCATGATATTTCAATTCATTTATGAAGCTACATTGAGGGAGCAAGAAATTGCACAAATTTGCTCCTTTACCCCTATAGGCTATAGACCACTTTACATGTGACGTCATTGCCCGGCATTATGGCATTTTCCATTGTTCTTTGCCCTGCAGTGTGCGTGCGCATCGTAGTTTGCTCAGGGCATGTGTATTTTAAATCTCCCACCACATTTCATATAGTACAAGAAAGCCATTAAACAGTGAAGCGGTTCATTCGAGCATATCGAAAGACCAATCCCTCGCCTTTGTTGATAAACATTGAGGTCAAGTGGTCTATACCTACATATTCATTAAATGAAATTACGGTATTGGGTATCAAAAACACTGAACAAATTTTAGCCATGATTGTTAGATGAGCAGTAATTTTTATAGACCACTTGACATGTGACGTCATTGCCCGGCAGTATGCGCACACATTATGGTACTTTCCATTGTTCTTTGCCCTGCAGTGTACGTGCGCATCGTAGTCTGCTCAGGGCATGTGTATTTTAAATCTCCCACCACATTTCATATGGTACAAGAAAGCCATTGAACAGTGAAGTGGTTCGTTCGGGCATATCGACAGACCAATCCCTCGCCTTTGTTGATAAACAATTATGTAAAGTGGTCTATACCCACGCATGTAGTGATAGGGCCTACATTCCAAGGGCATCAATCCTAGGCCAGGGGTAGGGCAGGCCCGTAACCAGGATTTATTTTGAAAGTGGACTTTTCTTTCAAAATTTGGACCTTTTTGGACTTGGGGGCAGATTTTGAAAAAGTGGACTTTTTTTACCAAAATTTGGAGGTTTTTGATCAAAAGGCATTAAAAACCAAATTTTTAGCATTATATAATGAGACCTTTTGGGCATCTGGGGGGTATCCACCCCCCATCCCCCAGTTACACAGGCCTGGGTCAAAAAGGGGTTTTTCTTTTGGCTTTAGTGATGGGGGTGGGGGCATTTGGGGGCTTACATACATCTCACTTACTTTTTTGTAAAATCCTACATATACCCCCTACTCAATGGAATGGAATTGTTTTATTTTCCACTCTGCTGACTCAAACAGTCATGTTACCATGGTCCAGGAATCAGCTTCTTTAGTTACTTGACCTAAGATGCCCCTGATTACCTTGAAGAAGGAAAAACTTTTTGGTATAATCTGCTACTTCAGGACTACTTCCAAGAAATTCCAACACTATGACTCACTTTTCCTTCTATAATCTGTGATGTATAATTTACAAATCTTGGGTATACTTTCATTGGGGACTGCTCTATAATCTGACGCTTCTATAATCCGAAGGTTCTTTTAGTCCGAAGGTTCGCTAGTCCGAACATGTGTTCATAGCATTCGCTAGTCCGAATTTTAAAAGAGGTTCTCTAGTCCGAAAAAAATTTAAAAGAGGTTCTTTATTCCGACGGTTCTTTATCTCGAAGGTTCTATAGAAAAAAAAAAAAAAAAGGTTCCCTAATCCGAATATTAAAAGAGGTTCTTTAATCCGAATTTTAAAAACGGTTCTCTAGTCCGAATATGAAAATAGGCTCTATAGTCCGAATTTAAAAAAGGGTTCTATAGTCCGAAATTGCAAAAGGGTTCTATTGCATTAATTCTTATTATTAATATTATCGATATTGCTGGTTCTTTTTATAACATTAACATTTACTGCGCCCTCTAGCTAGATAATAGCAGAGTTTATGGTAAACGGGATGACGCTACTTTTGCCCCCCTCCCCCTCATCAAAAAAATAAATCCTGCGTTCGCCTGATATCCCCAACTTACTGTAAACAAAGATCCTAAAAATACGATATTTGCTCCAAAAATGTTGACATATTTTTACACCATCAGAAACGAGAAGAAAAATAATGAATGGAACGAAAATATAAAGAAACCTGAAGAAGTACAAAAAACACGCACACAAAAAAAAAAAAAACAGAACAAAAGAAGGAAAGACACAATGAAAGAAAATAAATGAAACAACAAATGAAACAACTGAATAAAGACTAAAAGGAAGTCCAAATGAAAGAACAATGAATACAAAGATAATGAACAAAATAATGAACATTAAGAAAGAACAAGGGAGAAGAAAGTAAGAATATAATAAAGATAGAACGAAAGAAATTTGAATATAGAACAAACAAAAATGAGAAAGGGATTTTAAGAAAGAGCTAATGAAAAAAAAAATCGAACGAAATCAAGAAAGAATAAATGAATGATGATTTGACACTGAAACAAATGATGAAAATAAAATTCGGACTATAGAACCTGTTTACCAATTCGGACTAAAGAACACGGTATCCGTTTCGGACTATAGAACCCTTTTGCAATTTCGGACTATAGAACCTTTTTTTAAATTCGGACTATAGAGCCTAGCTCCATATTCGGACTATAGAACCGTTTGTTAAATTCGGACTAGAGCCTATTTTCATATTCTGACTAAAGAACCGTTTTCAAAATTCGGACTATAAAACCTTCGAAATAAAAAACCATCGGAATAAAGAACCTTCGTAATAAAGAACCGTCGGATTAAAGAACCTTCGGACTAAAGAACCGTCGGAATAAAGAACCGTCGGACTATAGAGCTTCCACCCTTTCATTGAGAGGACATGACTCTTAAAATACCTTGGGATCACCATGACATGAACCAGTTTCATTTTGCCTAAAATCAGAAGGCAGTGCTGGGTCATCAGTCAGGATCTATTAAAATGCTTGGGGTGGCAGTGATTTCAACATACATTACATGACAATCATGGGTGTCAATCCCGGGGTGGGGGAGGGCAAAATGACTATTTTTGTTCTTTTCAGCCACTTTTTGACAATTCAGGCCGAATGCCTCCCCCCCCCCCCACACATTTCAAGCAGGATTAGCGCTAATGATGACAGTGCAGTGGTTGGGGAAATAATGGGACACCTGATGGTAGAGAAGGGAGGCAATAATTTTAGTGGCCATATAGCCAAGTACCGTACAGTCCCCCACAGGCCCCTGCAATAACTTGGGCCAGGCCCCATTGCCCCCTTCAATATTTTAAATCTTCCGTTCATCTACAGCTGGTGCCCACGTCTCCAGTGGTGGCGCCAAAGGAGGGGGGACATCAGAACTCTTTCCTCTCCAGTTTAAACTCAAAATTACACAAAATTACACTTTTTGCGGCAATTTGGGACAAAATTTGTTGATTTCCCCCCTGAAATTCACTTTGTTTGGGGCTTTATTTAGGCCTACATATTTATGGTATTTACGGAACTGAATCTTGCGCAATTAACTTATAACTTGGGAGACTACATATATTGTGTGAATCGGAAAATATAGGCCTAAATCTATATTTTCAATCAGAACTGAAAGGTTGAGATACAACTGGAAGATGCTGCAATAAAAAAAATAATACATAACAGAATTTCATGTAGAAAAAATTAAATAATAATTATAGAACTCACCTTTCAAAATGATCTGCTTACAGACACCTCACACACACTGAATAAGGGAAGTAACATTGGGTTAACAAATTTGGTTGATTCACAATATGATGCACCTCAAGTGGTTGCTGCCAGGGAGAGGCCAAAATATGCAGTGCATGCCATCATGGGAAAATGTCGACATCCAAAGCCCGTGTATAAATACAAAATTACACAGGAACAGATGTCATTGTGTGTTTAAAATGTCAATATATATAAATGATGTTACAAAAACAAATGCACATATTTAAGCCTACAGTAGACCAAATTTCTATTGACTGATCACACAGAGTCCTTGGTGGAACCGCTTTAAAATTTATATCATCACACTTGCGTAAAAATCCAATGGTGGCTAGAATGGCGACGTTGACCCTGGAGGTCAAAATAGGACTGACAAGAGCAACTGCTGCCGGCGCATCGTATTGTGAATCGTGAGAAGATTGTGATGGCCTGAGAGAGAAGTGCCCAAATAGACCATAAGCTTGGTGCTATCACATAGGGAAAAACACACCCAGTCACACCATACTTGATGTTTGAACTTGAACGGACTACAATGATTTCACTTACAAGATGAAAACCAACATTCACATGACAAGAATTTTGTGAGAAAGTTTCACATACAGACTGCACCATGTGGACTGTATGAAGCCTTATTGGTATCATTTCGCCTTTGTGTTTAGCATTTTGTCTTGGCGATTTAGCCTATTTCGCGTATTTAAGCCTTCAGCAGATTTAGCGATTTCGCCTTCGCCTATTTCGCTTTCAGCATGTTTCGCGTGCTTAGCCAACCTTGGCGTGTTTAGCTTTTCACGATTTCGCCTTCGGCGTAGATTTCGCACTATGGGCACACCAGAAGTAAAGTGCCCAATTGAAGTAGTCGTCGCAAAATATGATGTTTCTTTGCTTTCGATCTGAGGTATTTGTGGCCAGCTTTTTTTCGCCACAAATTAACCATAAGAATACTATTATAATCGAAGAACACTAGGCTATAATATAAGTAGCCAAGGGGGGTTTCATGGGACCCAAAATTTTGTTTTTCTGCGATATATTTTGCAGTTTAAGACAAAAACAAAACAAACCAAATCTTGCGATATACCATCTAAAAATTAATGGTTCAATTGCATAATTTTAAATATCACGGGTCCCTAGCACCCCCATTGGCTACCTTCGGGAGGGTGAATTACTGAAAATGGTTTATTAAAAAATAAAACCATTTTGATTTTTTGATAGACCAATGTGTTAAATTCCCCCGGAAAATTTCACTTTTATTTACAACATTGGAACATAAATTAACATGGGCTGTGACCACTGGCCAGTGGCGGCTGGTCCATTAGGGCACTTGGGGCTGTGACCCTGTGGCCTTATCCCATCAAAAATAAAATTTAAGTAGTTGTAATAATGTTCCATACATCACCTGTTTTATTTCATAAATAACAGTATGTTTACACATCACACCACACTTCACAATGCATTTAAACCATCTGTAGCAGGGATTTTCTATTCAATAAGGCAACAGTAGCTGTTTTAAAATATGGCAACTCACAAACAGGGCATGCCCCAAATGTACTTTATTTATACCATTAAAATAGCCTCATGCTCACTGCAAATGTGCTTAGAAGCTAGGGTCTCATTGAAAACCACTGCGCCTCTGAAAGTACACACTGGGCTGACCTTTGACTGCCCAGTTACCATATAAGGTAAATGACTTAATGTCTCAAACTTGTGATGCTTGTCACCAGTGCTCATTGATACTTTTGTACACAAAAAACAGATGAGCTGATAGACTTTAACTAAATCTTTCCTGCAAAGCGCAAATTGTTATACACATGCATGTGGTTAGGGGCAGGATAAGTAAAACTTTAAGACTGGTGCAAGTCCATGCAAAGTTTTAGTTTATGCTGAGGTTTATGATTGAATACTTTAGAATTGAAGGTTGTATACAGGGTTTGTCATATTCATCATATATAAGAAGCTGCATGAGTAAATAAAATCATGTGCATTGATCTTCCTTTTAAAATATTAAGAAAATTTAAATAGCCAAGAAGTATCCAAGATTTTAATAAGAGTTTCTTCATTATTATTCAACAAATATAGTGAATTAACCTAAAAAGTGTGCACCAAATCGCACCATTTGACTGTCATTTTGAAAAAATTTCCACAGCTGAGGGGGCTACATCCCCCATCAGACTCCCTCCTGCTCGCGCAAGCGCGCCGCTGGGCGCTTACGCGCATAATTTGCCCCACCACAAAAATAACCCACCAGCCGCCACTGCCACTGGCCGTGGGGGTCTTTTAATATTAAATCCAATATAGGCTACATAAAAACGCAGATGAAGTTGAAAAAATCCTAGTGCCATGAAGTCGAAATGCACGTAGGCCTACACGTTGAAACATATAAAATGATGATAGGCCTATATTAATAGGCCTAAACTAATAGGCCTAAGGCCTAAACTATACTATGATATAATATTTGATCAGATGGACAACCAATTGACTTGATGTAGTAGGCCTATAATGAGTTCATGAGTTACCATGGTTACCAGGTCAAATTCAAGGAATTCAAGGGAGCATAATATGCTAATGAGCTGGACAGGAAATACGCAAGGTCAGTGATGTAATGTCAGGTATGGGTAGCAGTTTTGGTCATAAATGGGGAAAAAGACACATTATGTATGGAAGGCAACCTAAGCCAAGACATGGAATTTTATGGCTGTTCCATTTTGGAATTTAGATTGTATTAATCAATTTCGACATTCAGTGAGTTAAGATTAATTAAATCTAATGCTTAGCTTTATCATGTCTCATTAAAACCACTCCAAAGTCCGTTTGTTGAGAGGGGGGTGGAAATAGTACTAGTAGCCTCCTACCAAAAGTTTGAGAGGTCGTGTAGGCCTATGTAAGCTTATGTAGCGGGCCGTTATAATTTCGCAGCATCGCTGTCACCCAGTGACCCCATATTTTGTTACGGGCACATGCTCTGTCACCCAAAGACCCCCTATGTTTCCTTAGCGATCTTTCACCCAAAGACCTCGACCCTTATTCAGTTTTCCATTTGATCAGCAACGCCTGAGTTATCTATCACTAGGCTGAATTTGTTACTTTTTTTTTAATAACAAAGCCATGCATTTGAAGTCATTTAATTTAGAACTAGAAATTAATTCACTGTTCGAGGCTTCTAAATCTTTTGGCTCTCACCTAAAGACCCATTTCTAAAAGGTCAATTATTCTCACCCAATGCCCACATAATTTAGATCCAAACGGTCCGTCTCTCACCTCTCTCACCTCTCTCACCTCAATTTGCTCTTACCGAATGCCAAAAATCATGTTCTCACCCAATGACCCCATATTTTTTTTTATATTTTGCTCTCACCGAACATGCCGAATGCCCCTTATTGTGAGAGTGATATCGATTTCACATTGAAATGCTACCCCCGATAACCTTTTTGATCAGGATTTAAAATAAATACAAACTAAATTATACCATTCAAAACGTGTTGTGTATGTTTTGAATTAAATAGGTCTACTTCGGTCTAAATCTGTATGACCTTTGCAAAATAGGCCTACGGTAAATGTAAATGAGCTAGCCCCCTCCCCAATGTTGGTAAGGAAAGTGTTTAGCTGTTGAAGAATGTTATGAATCATGCAGTCGTAGAAGGTGAATTATAATTTTTTTTAAAGGAGTTTTTGGAAGGGGTTAAGGGGAGACTGAACTTGTAAATGTGATTTTCCAAATTACTTAACCTATGGACTTCATATTTGGTGGGATGGTGTATCTTGATGAAACTTTTAATTTTCATGCAAAAAAATAGATTTTATATGTGGTTGCTATGGTAACGGACGCCATATTTGTCTTTTTAAGGGGGGAGACTGCGCGCAGTCTTTTAAAGTAACGGTCAGTCCTATAATGACCAAATGAGGTAGGTAGGTCTCTGACATGTCTATCTAAACTTACTCAGAGCGGATTTTTGATAGAAGGTCAAATCGGTGCGTTGCGATACGTTAAATACTGTAAAATCCACATTTTTTGGGAAAAATGACAAATTTAGGTCGTTTCCATGGTTACGAAGGTTTAAATCAAAATTGGCTCTGTATAATTCAATGTATAATGCCAATGACATATCTGCCAAATTGTAGAGTGATCGGAGTTAGCGTTACTGAGAAAACCTGCGCGCAACATCTCAATCTGCGTAAAATCTCAATTGGCAGAAAACATCGTTTTAAGTCTAGAAACACTAAATATGCAAAACGATCGGTAATTATGCAAATTTTCTATTTTAAAAACATACTATTAACTGTGAGAAGAATTTTAACAATTAAAATCAACATTTGTATTACAAATTAATGCCAAATTAATATTTAATTGGCATTTATCTTTGAATTTGTTAAAAATCGCCCCTTGAAAAACAATAAAATACAAAAGAAACGTAATGTTTGTATTACTAAATCGGTAGAAATTTACATCAATGATGGATTAAAAAAAATTTAAAACACTTACCATCAGTCATTACCAATAATTATAACAATTAGACAACATTTACATTGAAAATGGTTTTAAAATTAATTATTATTAACATTTATCTTTGACTTTGGTTGAATATCGCCCTTTGAAAAACAATAAAAACAAAAGAAATACATTGTATGTATCGCTGTAGGTAAAATGTTTTTAGCGTCGTCTATCTCGCTTTGAATTGCTGTTGCTTGAGAACCAAATGGCCGATTGAGCTCAAATAAAAAGCAAATAATAGCTTTAATTCTAAAGCATTTTAATTTGGAAATAACTCAAAATGATGATATTTGCACTATTTGGCTATTTCACAAGTTCAGTCTCCCCTTAATGAAACGTAACGAGAATCAAACGGTTAGGCCATCAATTATCAATATGCAGTTCAACGTTTTCATACTATTTTTGTGTGAGAACCCCGGGGGAGGGGGGCACTCAACTTTGGAAGTGACGGTATGTGCCTGTCAATAGGCCCCCTCTTTTGAAGTCGACTCTACCCGATGACCACCTTTTTCTAAAGTCATACCTGATGACCCCCCTTTTTTTTAGTTGCTGCTACCCAATGACCCCCTTTTTATGGTTGCGGCTACCCAATGACCCCCTTTTTTCTAGATTTCCTAGAATAGCATCATCAAAATGCAACAAAATAATGCCGAAACTTTCACAATTTTGCTCCATTTTTTCAAGATTTTCTACCCAATGACCCTTTTTTGAAATCTTATACTCAATGACCCCTTTTTTTCAAAATATTATACCCAATGACCCCCTTTTTTTATTTTGTTTGTACCCAATGACCCCCTTTTTTAAAATAATGCTTTGTTACCAATAGGCCCCTACTTCGCGACCCCGGTAGGCACATACCCGTCACTTCCAAAGTTGAGTGCCCCCCCCCGGGGTGAGAACACATCATAATTCATTATGCACATCAGCTAAAATCAACATGATTTCATTAATAGCCACCAATAACTATGGTGTTCTATCTGATATTTAAAGTCATTATATGACCATGACGTTAATTTAAATTTGCTCTATTGTCCTAATAAAAATTCCCTTTAAAAGGAAAGCCAGCCTCAATGTAGAAGAGGTCTTGTAATTAGTTTTGGTCAATGTGAAAGGCATTTTTAGGATCACGCTTACATCTACATGACAGTCCACCAAACCATCAACGATGAGAACATGCACACTGACACAGCAGAAAACATTAATTCCTAATCTCATGTCAACTCTTTTAATTCATTACATGTTCTCCAAATTGTTCTGGTCTGTTTTTTTTGTTGTTGTTGTTGTTGTTGTTGTCGTTGGTTTTTTTTGTCTTTTCAGCTTTTTACCCACGATATCTCAATTTCCAATTTTGTAATACCAGAACTTACGAACTCAATATCTTCGCTTAGGAATGTCCGATTTCACTGCTTTCGATATATACACTGCGGTTTGAGTTAACTTACATGTACATTTTATTTTAAAATAACTTAATTAATTCGCAATGTATAGTTTAAGCCTACTATATTATAATAGATAGTGGCCAGCACATTTATAAAGGACTGGTTACTCACTACAATCTTCACTCTTAAACTGTGTTTTTCTGAATGTGCTGATCATGTTGATTGCTAGTCGGAAACTCCTGCTTGAAGCTATGGACATGGCATCTTACATACTCCATTCTATAACAGTCTGCCTAGTGCCTTGTGTGTTTTCTCTTCAATCATTTTGTTGAATGTAATTTTATGAATCAAATAGTTATGTGTCATTTTATTTATAATAAAGAAGTTATTAAATTAATAAAGTAAGACAATTTATTTATCTATAAGTGCATGTCAAATGGGGTACATTGTTCAATACTATATGCATAAATTATGCCCATATTATAGCTAGGCCCTAAAAACTTTATTTTGCATCAGATTTTTCCGTTGAAAAGACAAAACTGATGTTTATGATAGCAACCATTTCATCAATAACATTTTGAGTCATTTTTATCCATAAAGCGACACAGGATATGATAGATAACTACTTTCACATCAATATGGTCCATATGATCACAGATTGTTGAGAATCTGTGATATGATCCGGGATATGATGAAGATTTTGATTCTATAGATCTGTTATCAACATGATATCACGCTGTTCAGTGGTCAAGGAGTAAGGACCCCGGTCAAGGACACTGATATGACATCATAGGTGATGTCAGATTTTCTTCTGCTGACCATATGAATATGATGCTATATATATTAACTATTATTGTTACATTTAGGCCTTTAAACTTTTAAAGTCATAATTAATTAGTTCAAACATAACTTTGGTAATACTCACTCGTTTGCGTTCGTTGAAACGGCAAAACATACTTACTTTTCCTAACAAATCGAATTAAAATATTTTTAAAAAATTTAACCACAAAAAGTAAAAAAAAAATCATTCCAATACCACTAAAATATAATCTCTTGAGTAAACTGACCCCAAACCTGAAACAGGTACCAGCCCCGAATGGGCTGGCGAAAATAAAATGAATTTGGATGACTCCAATTAGGTGGAAGGGATAGTGTGTATCAAACATTATGCCAAAACTCATGTTTACGTACATTGTGCCTTTAAATCATTTTAAATGTTTTGGTAACCTCATCCTGATGATAGCCGGGAGAGAGTCATGTCATGCTTAGGCCCTATAGGGAGCCATACTATAAATTATCTTTATAATCTTTATAAAAGAAAAATCAAATCGTGGGTCCCATTGTTAATTTATTTAAGTATTCATGATTTGGAATCGATGAATGTTAATTTTATCTTCAATTTGTTACCGAAAAGACCTCAAATCGAGCAAAGAAAAGGCGTCTTTTTGCGTAAAATTTCAATGGGACGAATAACTATTGGTGTGCGCCCATAGGGCGAAACACGCGAAATACGGGAAGGCGAAATACGGGAAGGCGAAATCTGCGAAGGCTTAAATCTGAAACACACCTTGAAATCTGCGAGGGCGAAATGCGAAATACGCTGGCGAAATGCGAAATCTGTGAAGGCGAAATCGAAGGCGAAATGATACTAATAAGGCTTCATAGGACTGGGCATAAAGATCATGACATTGATTTTAATGTCTGCAATGAATAAGCAATCATGACAATTGGGGCCATTATTGGAAACCAAATATTTTAAGCCTGGTTCATACTTTAATTCAACACGGAATAGATTTGATGCTACAGATATTCCATTCTATTTCCAGTCATGTTATATAAACAAATGTTTGTGATTTTAAATTGATTTAGATTTCCACCAGATTTTCGACATCAAATAAAATTGAATTTCCGACAACAAGCATTTGTTACAAGATGAAAGGAATTGAAACAAATTGAATAAACAAAGACTTGTTGCAAACGGTGTCTTAGCTAGCCACCTGTCTGCCCCTCATTTTAGACAGGGAGTGGGCAAAATTAATGCCTTTGACATAAGGCTGGCATTTTCGGTCGGGTAAACGGGTACCCGCCCGAGATTACATTACCCGGGTAGTTTTGTTTTTTTTGTTTTTTTAAGTTTTTTATTTTTTCGGTTTTGTAGTGTCCCTGGACCTAGACCTAAATGCTAGGATCATTCATGGTTGACCTAAAAAAAAAAAAAAAAATTCAAGATATTTTGTTATTTTTAATATGAAAATTGATAATTTGTATTCATGTCATAGTCTATTAATGATTTCAAAATGCATTCAAATTCAATACATTTTGAAATCATTAATAGACTATGACATGAATACAAATTATCAATTTTCATATAAAAAATAACAAAATATCTTGAAATTTTTTTTTTTTTTTTTTTTTTTTAAGGTCAACCATGAATGATCCTAGCATTTAGGTCTAGGTCCAGAGACACTACAAAACCGAAAAAATAAAAACTTTAAAAAAAATTTAAATTTTTTTTTTTAAATATTTTTTTTTGAAATTTCGGGTACCAGGTTAACCGCAAGATAAAGTCGGGTAACCGGGTACAAAATTACCCGAAAATGCCAGGCCTACTTTGACATATGCTACATTAGAATAGTAGACCAGATTTGCAAAACAAGGCCATAGCAACACAAACTTGAATTCTTTGAACTATGGACTGTTAAAGTCTGGTGAATGGTTTAAAGGTCAATTAGGACAGACAATTGTATTCAAATGAGGGACAAACCCAGGGGGGGGGGCTCAATTTTTAGCTAAGACCCTGCTTGTTGCACAAATATTTTTAAGTTTGAAGTATGAATGGGCCCTTAAAACCCAAAACTACCAGGGCCACAGTGACCTCCCATTTTATTTTTTATGTCAAAAGTCGCTATCACATTTTGAGTTACACCAGGCGTAGACTTGCGCTAACGTTGATCATAGACCCTGGAAGAATGATCAAAATGCTGATATTTTCCCTACTCCTACACTAAGGCGATCAGTTCCACCAAGTATTCACTTCTGGTCGACGTAAACATCGGCTAACAGCTCGCTACTCCGGACTTTTGTCAGGAGTATATCATCGGACCTACACCTGGCAGAATTTACGCTGACCATCATTCACACTGCCACTACTTCTAGCAGCGCTTACCGCTACTCCTAGCAACTTGCACCAACTAAGTTCCGCCGGGCGTATGCCTGACAATGTGAACACAGCTAAAGTTTACACAAACTGGATCAAATGTCAACTCAAGTGGAAGAGTAATGGATCATGACATGAATACCAGGATAGGCCTATACATGTATGTACAATGACTCTATTATATCCCACAAAATTGGTACCTATTTGGAGGTCATGTCTGCATGCCTACATGTTCATATGGGAAATGGCTCCAGAATGATGTTGGCACTCTACCCTGGGTACAATTTGTAGCTTTTTGTGCAAGGGGGTTATAAATTGTATGGACAAAATGGGATATGGAGACCCCCTCCCCCCTTCACTCAACTCCATTATAGTCCTTTTCATTTTCCTGCAAAATAAATGACAATACACAGACAACACTATTATTAAACAGGCCTGGAAAAAAATGGCAATTTGGCAACCTCCTTGTTGGTCGTTTGGAGGGAAATTTTGTTTTTCTGGATAAAGAAAAACATAAGAAATGGTTGGAAATCATGCTATTTTATCTCTCTTGCTGGGAAATAAACACATTTTCCAGGCCTGTGTAAGGGGGCTATCATCGTCTTCGGAAGGGGGGTCCCAAATAAACAAAGAGTCGGGTGTCAATAAAATTGCAACCCCCCTATTTTGGCAACAAAAATTTTATGACCTCCCCCCCCCCACCCACCAATACACCTTACTCCTAAACAGGCTAAAATTGTATTGAAATTGATCTTTTTGAATACACACACTATCTGGTCATCTTGTGAATCCCTACTACATTTTTGTTATCAAAATGTATGACCCCATTATATTTGGGATACATCTCCTAAATATTATATCTGGCAATAATTACCTTTGTGTATACATGTAGGGGCCTACATCAAGTGGTTCCAAACTTTATCTTCTACAAGAACTCAGTTGAATCCTGGCTGACTCAATGGTTGCCATGGACTATGATGGGTCAATACTAGTAGTGCCTGCATTAAAATACAATTTGACCAAACAGTTATTTGCATAATATCATCATTAACATTAAAATTAAAGGTGGTTAATATTAATCAGACATGCAGTCCAAAATTTGGTAATTTTTTTCTGCAAAAAAAGGCAAAATGGGCAGTGGCAACATAATCATTTGAAAGAATCCTAATAATTTCACCCTTAATAATAAACATTTATATCACCTCGCATTACCGCGCTTTCACCCGCATTTCTTCATCAGGTTATTTCTAAGTGCTGTAAAATGCAGGGTACAACTCTCTACCCACATATTTGGTGGGGAGCACAGAAGATTTTGAATGTTCACACTGTATTGTAGTAAGCTAACTTCTGGTGTCACCCACAAAATCGTTACCCGAACTGTATCTACTGCGAACATTACCACATATTTACCACTATTAACCACCTCAATAGGTGGTTGACAGATTCACTCGCATTACCGCGCAATCACCTTCATACTGTTTCTGCTGGGAGCCCGGCCGTTACTGCGCATTCCTCACATCACCCCGAATTCCCTTGAATTCACCCGCTACCGTTTGTTCAGTAGAAACATGCTGAAATGACAGGCCCCAAGAATTAACTGGTGTCTTGATAAAAAGTGTGGATCGGACTTAAACAGCATGGGTCAAACTCCACTGCACACTAAGTAAACCATTACTACACAAACGGTAAACATCTAGATCCTCATCCTATCTCTAACCTTAATTCCTATACTAAACCCTCGACCACTGGGGTGCAGCGTTCGAATTAAAACGTAAGTGGTTGTCCACCGGACAACCAGGTAACAGTTTTTGGTTGTCCACCAAATATTTCGGTTGTCCGTGATTTTTCAAACAAATTACGCTACAAAGTCAGACATTTCTTTCGATCTGGAATGGTTTGATTTTGTTTTTAAATTATTTATTCATCATAAAATTAATATAATTATGAAATTGTATATTATTTTTTTTAAATGTAACAAGAGCACCACTGGTGCTGTAGCTCATTTGTTATGGGTTATGGTCAGGAATACCATGCATAGCTATGTATAGCCATGCATAGTTATGTATAGCCATGCATAGCTATGTATAGCCATGCATAGTTATGTATAGCCATGCATAGCTATGTATAGCCATGCATAGCTATGTATAGCCATGGATAGCTATGTATAGCCATGGATAGCTATGTATGGCCATGTATAGCCATATGTAAAAATGTCATAGCCATGTATAGCTATGTATACAGGGCTGCCACCTTTGAAAAACACATTTCAGTATTCTCAAACCTCAAAATCACCATAGTGCTGTGATCAAGCAGAAATCAGCATTTTGAAAACATACTTACGGTTCTCAAGATATTTCTTTATTCAAGGTATTTATTTATTTGTACCTTTTGCTTGTCGAGTATCCTTTGATTTTATTTTGTTTAATACAGTTTTGTTTGTATATTTAATGTCTTGGATGCACCATCGGATAGATGAGTGCCACTGCTGTAAAAGCACTTTCCAAATAAAAACTTGAAACTTAAAAACTACAACAATTTCATGGTAAATGCCATGCATAGCTATGTATAGCCATGCATAGTTATGTATAGCCATGCATAGCTATGTATGGCCATGCATAGCTATGTATAGCCATGCATAGCTATGTATAGCCATGGATAGCTATGTATGGCCATGTATAGCCATGCATAGCTATGTATAGCCATATGTAACCATGTCATAGCCATGTATAACCATGTATAGCCATGTATAGCCATGTATAGCTATGTATACAGGGCTGCCAACTTTGAAAAACACATTTCAGTATTCCCAAACCTCAAAATCACCATAGTGCTGTGATCAAGCACAAATCAGCATTTTGAAAATATACTTACGGTTCTCAAGATATTTATTTATTCAAGGCATTTATTTATTTGTACCTTTTGCTTGTCAAGTATCCTTTGATTTTATTTTGTTTAATACAGTTTTGTTTGTATATTTAATGCCTTGGATGCACCATCGGATAAGCAATTTCCAAATAAAAACTTGAAACTAGCCATGTATAGCTATGTATACAGGGCTGCCAACTTTGAAAAACACATTTCAGTATTCTCAAACCTCATTGCTCCATTTTTTCAAATATTTTTACCCGATGACCCTTTTTTTAAATCTTACACTCAATGACCCCCTTTTTTCAAAATATTATACCCAATGACACCCTTTTTTATTTTGTTTGTACCCAATGACCCCTTTTTTAAATGACGCTTTGTACCTGATAGGCCCCTACTTCGTGACGCCGGTAGGCACATTACCCGTCACTTCTAAAGTGTGTCCCTCCCCCCCGGGACTATATTATAATAGATAGTGGCCAGCACATTTATAAAGGACTGATTACTCACTACAATCTTCACTCTTAAACTGTGTTTTTCTGAATGTGCTGATCATGTTGATTGCTAGTCGGAAACTCCTGCGAAGCTATGGACATGACATCTTACCTACTCCATTCTATAACAGTCTGCCCAGTGCCTTGTGTGTTTCTCTTCAATCATTTTGTTGAATGTAATTTTATGAATCAAATAAAAAAGATAGAAAGTGACTTCACATAAGTTATGTGTCATTTTATTTATAATAAAGAAGTTATTAAATTAATAAAGTAAGACAATTTATTTATCTATAAGTGCATGTCAAATGGGGTACATTGTTCAATACTATTATAGGCCTACATGGATAAATTATGCCCATATTATAGCTAGGCCCTAAAAACTTTATTTTGTATCGGATTTTTCCCGTTGAAAAGACAAAACTGATGTTTATGATAGCAACCATTTCATCAATAACATTTTGAGTCATTTTTATCCATAAAAGCGACACAGGATATGATAGGTAACTACTTTCACATCAATAGGGTCCATATGATCACAGGTTGTTGAGAATCTGTGATATGATGAAGATTTTGATTCTATAGATCTGTTATCAACATGATATCACGCTGTTCAGTGGTCAAGGAGTAAGGACCCCCGGTCAAGGACACTGATATGACATCATAGGTGATGTAATTTTCTTCTGCTGACCATATGATGCTGTATATTAACTATTATTGTTACATTTAGGCCTATACCTAGAACTTTTAAAGTCATAATTAGTTCAAACATAACTTTGGTAATACTCGCTCGTTGTCATTCGTTGAAACGGCAAAACATACTTACTTTTCCTTACAAATCGAATAACAATAATTTTAAAGAGAGGGGTTGTCACCCATATACTGATATACCAGGCACTGAATAAAAATTCCCTTTAAAAGGGAAGGCCAGCCTCAATGCAGAAGAGGTCTTGTAAATAGTTTGGGTCACTGTGAAAGGCATTTTTAGGATCACGCTTACATCCATGTTACATGACAGTTCACCAAACCATCAATGGTGAGAACATGCACACTGAAACAACTAGAAAACATTAACTCCTATAACTCCTGTCAACTCTTTAATTCATTACTCCAAATTGTTCTGTATTTTTGTCTTTACTGCTTTTTACCCATGCTTATTATTATAATCAAGAAATACACTGCAGTTGTTAGTTAATTTGCTATGTTAACTCAACTTACATGCACATTTTATTTTAAAATAATTTTATATTATTTCGCAATGTATAGTTTACTATAAAGTAGATAGTGGCAAGCACATGATAAAGGACTGATCATTCACTACAATCTTCACTTTTAAACTGTATTTTTTGAATGTGTTGATTGTAATGTTAGTCCGAAACTCCTGCAAAGCTATGGACATGGCATCTAACCTACTCCATTCTGTAATAGTCTGCATTGTGTGTTTTCTCAGTCTTCAATCATTTTGTTGAATGTAATTTTATGAATCAAATAAAAAGATAGAAATTGGCCTCACTTTAGTTATGTGTCATTTTACAGTATTTATAATTTATAAAGTAAGACAATAATTTATTTATTTCTATAAGTGCATGTCAAAATATGGGATATATTGTTCAATATTATAGCTAGCCCCTAAAAACTTTATTTTCAATCGGATTTTTCCCGTTGAAAAGACAAAACACTAATGTTAAAGATAGCAATAATATCATCAATAACATTTTAAGTCAATTTTATCCATAAAACGCTACAGGATAGGATAGATAATTACTTTGACTTCAATGTGGTCCATATAATGAAGATTTTGATACTACAACATTATTAGATCTGTTATCAACATATCAATTATGCACTACCAAACATCATGCTATGCTCAGTAGTCCACTGATATGACCTCGTGATCATTCCCCCGCTTTGACCACAGATTATAGAAGGAGTGCTTTGACCATGTCATTTTTTTTTGATATGCTGATTGCTGAACAAGTTTATGTTTATATGTGTAGGCCTAACCTATGATAACTTTTTAAGTCATAATTAATTCAAACATAACTTTGGCAATACTCAATCGTTTTCGTTCGTTGAAACGGCAAAACATACTTTCTTTTCCTTGCAAATCGAATTAGCAGACATCAAAAACATTTCCACCACAGGTTAAAAAAATAATTCATACCAATAGAAGAAGGCTATAATCTTAGCTAATCTTTAGTGTACACAGACCCCATCTCAGAAACAGGTACCAGCCCTATGGGCTGGCGAAAAGTGCTACTCACCTTGAGTAAATGTTTACATAACTAATTGGGTTTAGTGACTGGGTAGATGTGTGATAAATGAGTGAGATGTTTGTTCATAATCAGGGTTGCCAACCAACAATTTGGTAGCCCAAATTGGGAGAATTTGAGACACTATTTGCTCATGGCTCGTGCACAAAAGTAAGGGCCTACAGCACAAGCCCAATTGGTGCTTTATCTATTGACTTGCAGAATGTAAGGCACAGCAACACTGAAAAGCAAACATTGTAGCCGCACTGAAACAGTAAAGTTCAACATCTCTTTTACAAATTCGCATACGATCAAGGAGTTTGTACAGTGTTTGTAATATGAAAAGCACCACAAACAGTCTGCATAGGAGACTATTCCATGAAATTTGGTAAAACTTTTCGTAAGAAAATGCTCCAAAAATGATACTTTCTGTCCGAATTTTCTTAGCTAAATAAGTAACAATCATGAACGATCATGCAAAGATCGCCGCCTCAAATTACCAGATCCATTGCTCAAACGATGTAGCAAGAGAAAGAAAAAAACATACAGAAATCTGGACATGCCTAGAGTTCATTGCGTTACGCAATGAGCTAAAAATAAATAATATTTTCAGCTTGTGATAATAATACAACATCATACGCACACGCACGCCAGGACAGTACATCGCTAAAATTACAGAGTTCTGTGACTTCCACATATCTCTATTTACAAAAGAACTTGAAACTTTGTATTCTGTCATTTTTGTGAATGCAACTGCTGAAGGAAATTTCCACTCCAAAACATTGCCCAAGGGGTATTTTTTATTTTGGAAGACGTTTTTGTGTTTTTATATTCAAATCTTGTAATATTTGAACGCGTACATTTTCAAGATTTTGTACGCGTTAGGGATCCGCAAAGTGTGTGAACGCGTAAATATGTGTGTTTTGTGCGTTAAAGAAAACCCTGGACGCAGTTAATCTGTCAGAGACCAGAATACGACGAGGTGCATGTATGCATGCACACTACTGCCACTAGGTATGCGATAAATTTGTGTGGAGACTTCACAAAGGTCATGGAATATCCAGGCGGCGAGTGGCATGATAGAGCCGGCAACTTGTGAAACCGCCCGGCCGTATGGCATTTTCCATACACTTGGTTAGTTTTGTGAGGTTCATTATCCAACCCCAACGGTTTTTTTTTTTTTTTTTTGTTTTTCCATTTTTATTCCCTGTACTTGGGACTGGTGGGTGGAGAAAAGTTACAGAAAACCACCAGCCCCCTTCTTCATGTCAGCCATACAATATTATAAACAAATATGCAATTATTCCTTTAAGCCCAAATTAAAGTTTGATATGCAGTTACACTTGTAATTATTGACACCCACCACTCACAAGTGCTGTGATGTATACACCACACAAGCTGAAGCCAGGACATAAGAAAAAGAATAGTAAAAAAGCAGAAGCTGAACCAGGCCTGACAAACACACAAAACGAAGACCATCCCAGCACTGTCATAAGCGGTGAGTGTCAATTGAAATATAAATGAGACATCACATTCAAGAGAGAATCAAATTCAAGGCATCATAATCATATGGTTGAACAAACACTCTATCAAATCTACATACCCAGGGTTTTTAACAAAAAACAACAACAACAGACCCATCCCCAGACAAGAACCCTCCCACAATCCCCACACCACACCACATTCACACAAAAACAGAACAAAACAGAGAGACAAACAAGAATGGTAACTGTTCCCTTTCAAAAAATAGACAAAGATTCTGTAGAAATATCTACGGCTGATGCAAAAAAACAACAAAAAAATAAAAAAATAAAAACATTTGAATACTTATGCAAAGAAAAGCAGGAGATTAAATTCCTCTTAAGAACTCGGATCAAAAGAAAATTTCTTAAAGTGTTTGGACAATTTGCCTCTGTTTTCAGCAATTTTTTCTCTGTATTAAATTTAATCTTAACCAAATTCTTATAGGCTTGAAAATTAGGAGCAACTTTCTGGAACTTACATCTATGAATATAAAATTTCATACAAAGGATAAGAAAATTAATAGTATTTTTATGATCAGAATCTTCAATGTAACCCCAACGGTTTTAGCTTGTACAGTGGCAACTCGTTAACACGAACCCTCTTAACATGAAATTCCTGATGACAAGAAGTATGTTTTACATAACATTCCCAAGCATATATTTCACATGTTATTAGAACTGGATAACATGAACTTCTGATAACAAGAAGTAAAATTTGAATTCCGCACAACTTTGTGTCAATGAGTTTCCACTGTATTTATATTATTTATTAACACTAGCGGGATACCCGCGCTTCGCGCGGGTCCCCGCTAGATGAGTAAATGGTAGCGTTCACTATAACAGGAATAATTACTGAACAGGAAGAATCATTAAAAAGGTACATTTTTATTTATCTAAATCTGTCTCCTCTTACATTTTCTTTTTTAGTTTCTTCTGCTTAGCTTGTGATTTTCCGTTTCCATGTTATTTTTTTTATTTAACCCCGTTCCGTTATTTTCTAAATCTGTTCTTTCTTACATTTCCCTTTTGGCTTCTTTTTATTTGCTGCTTGTGATTTGAGTTTCGATGTTTTTCTCATTTCCATGTGATTTCCCGTTTCCATCTATTTCCCGTATTTATTACGTGTTCACTCGTTATCATAATCCTGTGACCCGTACCTTTTTGACCTTTATTTTTCATTCTTTCCGTATCATGTCCTGGTCTCTGGCTCGCAAGTCGTGTGGCTCTGCGCCGTTTATGCGCGCATTGGCGTAATGCGCATGGCGCGACGCGCTGTCGGCCAGCTGCAGTGACGCGTAGGCTGGTAACCGATTTTCATAACAAAAACCCAATTTTTACCCATATTTTCACTGTTTTTGCAGCCAATTCTTGATCGTTTTCAACCAAATTTTCGTATTACCGTCTCGGTATATGCCTCGATGTCCCGTATGAATTTGGCGACATTTGGATCGAAACTGACGGAGCCTTTAACTTTCATACCCGCACACACCCCCACAACATTAGCCTATTTATAGTAAGATAGGCCTATTTGTTTGTGATATTTCAAGCATTTTAAAATGTCAAAATAATCCCATTCAATTACACGGTTGATGATGAAAATTTACTGAATTTAGTGAATGCACTGCGACCATCACCTGGCAATATCAGCTGGGGTTTCCCCATCAACATCATGTCGCAATGCATACGAAACTACAAGTTTTCGGGGCTGTGATTGCTTGCATAAAACAATAATATAAACAAGAGCACCAATGGTGCTGTAGCTCATTTTCCCTAATTAAATATGCAAATTAGTTAATTAATATGCTTAACATTTGAGTATTTTTGTTTATATCAATTACTTTGTACCAAGTTTTAAATTTCTATGATCTTCACACAAAAACCGATTACACCTGTCTCACCTTAATATAAAGCAGGGCCAAATTTTTACGAGCTGCATAGTCAATAAGATAACAATAATGTTAATTGGACCACTATTAAAGTACTTATCTTGGAGACAAACAACTGGGTGAGAAGAAAAACAAGAAACAATTATATTGAGGGTTTAGGACCATACACTGCAAACCCAAAGTGCCTATATTTCAGCAGATCCTCTAAAATTGGTTTGGCAGTAACAATGAGGGATTAATTACTAAATATAGGCACAAATTTAGACCACTATTTGGGGAGTATACAATCCAGAAGATCAGACCTCAAATGTAGTCTGATAAATAGACTCAAAATTAGACACTATAAGCCCAAAACAGCATAGGGTGCATTTTACATATGGGTGGTTCTGGAATAAGAAGCAAACATGGGTAACATTATGGGCTCTTATAAATCATTGCAAAGGAGCAATTTCCAGTTCAGTGAATTGCTAGCAAACAATAAGCATGGATTTCAATGGTGATGTTATTAATAGTATTATTTGAGCAGTAATTTTACATATAGTTGTACAACAATCAGGGTTCCCGTTAAGGTTTTAAAAATGTGCGTCCGTAATGACGCAAGTTTGCTGACGAGGTTGCAAAAACTTGCGTCCAGACAGATTTTTGTGCGTCCATCTTAAATTCACGATTATGACGATACACACGTACCCCGGGTCTACACCTCATCAAATGTTGATTGTTAAAAAAAAAAAAGTGCATTTTCGACGTGATATTCCATCTCCATTCGCTATGATAATTTTTCTCATTTCTGTGTCAGTTTTGGTCCGAAACATGGTCAAAAACAGGTGCAAAAACATGAGCAAAGTCTGTCAATCTTGAGCAATTTTCGTTCGTACTTTCACTTCCGCATTTGTATTTTTAAATTAATGTGTTGTTGATGCTACAAAAACTAAAACACGCGCTGCCACAAATAATACGAAAAAGGGTTATCATTTAGATTTTGTCTTTAAAATTGCTTTTATTCATCGTAACAATAATACTAATAAAGGAAACCTAGATTATTTATGAGAAAATAAACTTACAATAATTAAAATTGAATATTGTCAAGTTATGATAAATAATTAAATAAACATTAACCGCATCAAATCAATCGGGACTTCCCCAGGCCATCAAACAGCTGTACAGCGATCGTTCGGAAAGCATGCAAAAAGTGCACGATTTCCTGACGTTGCATTTACAAATATTGCAGAATTTACTTCAATTCTCAGCAGGTGGGTCAAAATTTTGGGGCTTTTATTATCTTAATTCTTAAAAATATAAAAGAATAAAAATTTCTTATTTTTATCATCAATTAATGATAAAATTTCGAAGTTTTGTCTGCGTCCACACTCCACATGCATGTGACATGGACGCAAAATACTTGATTAGCCATGTGAACTTGCGTCCAAATTTGTAAAATACGCGTCTGGACGCAATGACGCACACTAATGGCAAGCCTGACTACAATCAACATTGAATAATAGTTAGTGATCTTCAGAAAAAGTGTATAACAAAGCAATTGGGAGGGAGCTAGCAGACCATGAATGTGTCTATAATAATTGTTTCCATAAGTAATTTTGTCCAGTATCAGTTTAACAAAGGCTAATACTCTAGATTCATATCTAATCTCCAATACTAGAAGTTTTGCTGAATTTAGACGTTCTGGGTTTGCAGTGATAGCTGCTCCATAGACATTTGGGTAATTTCTGCATTCTATATTGTACACATTTTACACCTGACAGCTATTACAGATAGGGTTTTCTTGCCCTAAACCCCTAATGTGTACTTTATCTCTTATATACAAAATTGTAAAAACACATCTAGGTAGGGTTTATGCAATAGCTGTCAAGTGCTTTATTTTTAAGATTATGTATAGGGTAGCTATTGCAGATACGACCTTCTCGATATAATTACTTTCACAACATGTTTGCCTGATCTAATTAAGTGTATTTAATTAGCTCTCAGTTTATTTGCTCAGTATTTTACGACTGCTAAGCCTTTATAGTTGTTTACTGGTCCCCCCAAAACCTCCCAATTGGAAAAATTACACATTATTAGCACATAGCAACACCATTGAGTTATTAGTTAGCCTTGGTGCAATATCTATGGACTTCCAAAATGTATGGCAAGCAACACTGAAAAGCAAACATTGAACCCGCACTGAAGCAATTAAAATTCAACATCTCAACAAAATCGCCAGATCAAGGAGTTTGAACAGTGTTTGTAATATGATCAGCACCACAAACAGTCTGTAAAGGAGACTATTCTATGAAATTTGGTAAAAATTTTCGTAAGAAAATGCAAAAAAAATCACACTTTCCGTCCGAATTTTCCTAGCTAATTAAGTAACAATCATGTACGATCATGCAAAGATTGCTCCCTCAAATTAGCAGCTCCATTGGTCAAACGATGTAGCAAGAGAAAGTAAAAAACATACAGAAATATGGACTACACCTATAGCTACATTTGCGAGCAAATGAGCTAATGAGAAATTGATCATCATATAGCCACCATCTTTTGTCGCCTGTGTAAAGATTATGTAATGTAATTAAAATATAGAAATTGTGTGTAGATTTTTGGTTGTCAACCGGACAACCGGCGACCTCATTTAGGTTGTCCGACGCTTGTTTTGGTTAATTTGGACAACCGGATAACCACTATTTCGAACGCTGCCAGCGTTCGAATTAAGAAAAAAAAGTGGTTGTCCGCCGGACAACCAGGTAACAGTTTTATGTTGTCCGCCAAATATTTCAGTTGTCTGTGATCTTTCAAACAAATTACGGGGTTACTTTCACTTTACCGTACCTTCGCTAAAAATGGACGTCATATAAAACCTTTTCTGACAGTTACTTCTAATATTATTTCAGCATTATCTCCTTTTAAGGGCATTTCGTGATCCACAGCCTCATCCCCCCACTTTTCTCAAAAAAAGTTGAGATTTGTATACCACTGCAAACCTCTGGCTACATAATGTTTATGTACCAAAAATTTCTTGCAGATTAAATTGTTTAGCAAAATTACAACAGTGGCCTAAGGAGCAGTGCAATACACATAATGTAATCGTGCATAACTCGCAAACGCAAAATCGTAAATTTTGGGAATAAGCTTTTTGCGTGGATACCTTCTGAAAAATGTCATAAAAAGAGGATGCTACTAAGGCCAAGGAAAGTCGATTTGAGTTTCCCGTCACCCTCCCTCACTTCATTTTCTGACCCTCACTTAAATTCATTATTGTGATTTTCCCAAAAATACCGATAAAAACTGGTTATATTTGCAAAAAAAATTATGAATTTCCCTTTATTTTTTGTGGAAAATCAAAATCAAAACATATATTTTGTTGTCAACCTTGCAGACTCTTTTTAATATACTTTTGAATCTCATTTTGGGCTAAACATCCATCTTCAAGTGAGTGAGCGCTCGGCAAATAATAACACATTTTACATGCGTGTTGGTCAGATAATGAAAGGCAGAAAAATAATGAATAATGAAAAAGTTGTTTTCAGAAATTATGTGACAGGAAACTCAAAATTGACTGTTAGGGGCCTAATGCTAGGATAACAAAATCCTCCTTTAAGAATAAGAGTGAAAAGCTAACACAAGCCACGAACAAAAAGCACAAGAACACCATCAATATTGTCAAAATGGTTCACTTTTAATAGACACTTCAGACCTTTGTAATATAAGAGCCCAATCAAATCATACACACATATTATGCTTTTTACGCATTATTATTCACAATATACACAATCTAGGATCATAGGATGTCTTAGGTAACACAGCAAAATACTGAAAATCCAGGGGGACCACTCAAGTATGATAGTGTAGGCATGTGTGACCAAATTTTTTTAAACACCCCTTAGCTAAACGAGTTTAGGCCCTTTTAAGGTACCGGGTACCTGTAATTTAATATAAAATTTACCCCCTAGTGAGTTTTTTTGGCTAGTAAAAATGAAAAAAATGTACCCTTTTTGGACTCGTAATTGACCAAAAATTTGAAAAGGTACCATAAACAAGTTGTTCAGTTTCAGAAAACCACCCTTATTCTTGAAAATCAGTGTTTTATAGTGGTGGTTTTTTTAATTTCCGAAATTTTTCGAAAATTTGGGGGTGGGACTTTACTCGAAGGTGGGACTATACTCGCGTCATTATCTCTAATTCTTGTCAAAATGGGAGCATTTTTATATTTTTGATTCCCATAGAGCCAAGATTTGACCATCGACCTTTGGAAAGAAAGATAGCCTTGACATATCAAATGTTAACATCTGGAAATGTAGCATGTTTTAAGTCCATTTAATCCAATAACATTATTTTTATGAGGGCAGATTAGTGACATACAAGACAGGGATTTTATTGCACCATATCCCACAATGCAAATTAATTCAGGTGACCTTCAGCAGGTGGTGTAAACTTAAAAGTGTAAAGTCCTACTGTACAGTTTGTCTACTTTGAAGTACGAGGTAACGTACGCAGTAAATTACGCAGTTTCGGGGCGCCGTAATGTCAAAAGGAATTAACATGCTGGTAGCCGCGCACAAATGCATGAGCGTCTTAATACGCGACGCACAATACGCTTACACAAAATGTGTGTACCTTACTTCATACTTCAAACTCAAAGTGGACAAACTGTTACAGTAGTGCATGTATGATGGGATAATATCTGAGATTGAGCCTTCTTGCTATGTAGCAGCTCCAACTCCAAAACATACAGGGTGTCCCAGAATGATTTGTACCGTGTTTGCAAAAATAACTAAAAATAGAAGACGGGCAGTGTATCTATTTTTGATACCAGCATTATAATGTTGGATATGTCTCCTACTTATTCTGTTAATTTCAGCACGCTACCTTTATTTGTTTTGGCGTGGCATGCAATAATGTAAAATCGATGAAAAACGACTCGGATACCTTTGAAAAATGGCACGATACGATTAAATGAAGAACGTGGGATGTTTGGCACAGCATTTCGACGACAACTACTGTTGGGGTTGCGCCTTAAAGCCCGCCTTAAAGCTTGCCGGACAGCTGCAATGTTCGCTCTAGTTCTTGCAGTCTTACGAGCACCTGAAGCTTCACTCTGCCGATTCCTGACAGTTCCGTGCTCGTCAAACTTCTTTACGTTATACACTATCGTCTAATGAATCTTCTTTGCGTCTCAACATAGCTGCCGGTTTGCCAGTAAGTTTTTGAAAGAAATCCACGCTGCTGTACAGTAAATTAGTCCCAAACAAAAATGTTTGGTAGACTCATAACCGGTGCGATCTTACCTTTCCGATGTTGATTAAGATACTTCTTGCATCGATCCGGAAAAAACCAATAGTCATTTTGTCCCACATAAATGAATAAATAACAAAAACCCCCCGATCCCCCGAGTGGACTCACCCATTCGGTGACGCCACACACGATAATCATCCCTTATCCGACTTGGGCAGCCCCTACTCGGCCAAACTTGTAGGGGCGGCCGGGTCCGGATAATCAACATCGGAAAGGTAAGATCGCGACCGGTTATGAGTCTACCAAACATTTTTGTTTGGGACTAGACTCAGTACACCGGTCGATCTTACCGCTTCGATGTTGATTAAGATACTTCTTGCATCAACATCTGAAAGATCGATCTAGCAAGTAACCGACGGATGGAGGTACAAGATTGGCCAGCATCTGATAAGGATCGGGAGAGTGGGTAGCATGGTAATCGCGAGGTCAAACTATTTCCCCCCTCACGGCCGGAAACAGAAAGACTACGTGAACAGACAAAAACCCCTGAACTGAAAGTGCAGTGGTTAAGAATCGAACCACTGGTTCTTACCATGTTGGAATTCTGATTGTCCATAAAACACCTGATACCCAACCACCATGTTATCTCCCCAGAACAGCCCTGGTGAACTTATCGCCTGGTCGTTGGTTTACGCTTTTGTAGTAAACCGTGGAAAAGGACGACGGGTTCTTCCAGGACACAGCCTGACAAATCTCTTCAATGGGGACCCCCTATGGTAGGCCCACGAAGATGAGATAGATCTGGTTGAGTGGGCCTTGGGGCGAAGCGTCTTTTGTCGCCTCGAGTCCACCAACACCTGGACCAGCCACCGTGCCAGAGTCTGTTTAGCGGCTGGACCGTGCGGTTCTCGTGGGTGATAAATAAGCGGTCATGAGCCCTCTTAAGGTTTGTGTTCGGCCAAGGTAGTGCTGTAAGCGCCTCACCGGGCACCACAACCTGTCTTCGGCTATTGATTTAACCCTGCCCAATACTGGGTAGGAAGAGGGCGAGTGTCGGAATGTACTTCGCTCATTTTTGCAAGGAAATCCGGGCGAAGAAACAGCGTCGCTCCGTTGTTAGTAAACACGGAGGCTGACTTCGAGACTGCGTGCAACTCCGAGCAGCGCCGTCCGAAGCCAACGCCAGAAGAAAGGCCGCTTAAGAGTGACGTATTTAAGGGTCGCTTTGACAGGGGCTCAAAAGGGGACCCTTAATATACTCCAAGACTGTGTTGAGGTCCCATGGAGGGACCACCTTCCTTTCGGCGGGCGCCGTTGAACATACCGTCGAGAAGAAGACTTAGGGACCCATCTGAATTGATAGTCGACCCGTCTTCGAATCCTCGATGAATCGAGAGAATGGCTGACTTGTAGTTGGCTATCGTTGCCTGCTGAAGTCCTGACCTGAACTTTTCTGTCAGAAAATCTGCCACTAGAGGCACAGGGGCTCTAGTGGGAGATGTATTTCTCTCATCGCACCATGCGTAGTAGGGAGCCAAACGCTGACTATACGTGACGGAGGGTAGACTCGCTCTACCCCTGGCGATGAGAGAAGCAGCTTCTGATGAAAAGCCTCCCTCCGCCGACGCTCCCTGATAAGGGCCATGCAGCTAACTGCAGGTGCTCTAGTGGTAGACTTGGTACCTCTCCTCCGGCATCCGGAGTAGATCTGGTAACTCGGGGGAGTACTCGCGGCTGTGCCGCTAGTAGATCCACCATCGGTCGAAACCACAGGTGTTTCGCCAGAACGGTGCTATCAGAATGACGTTGCAATCCTCCCTCCCGATCTTGGTCACCACCCTTGCGAGCAGTGAGATCGGGGAAAGCGTAAGCAGTCATTCCTCCCAGTCTACGGACAGAGCGCCCACGGCGAATGCCTGTGGGTCTGCGACCCTCGAGCAGTACACCGGCAGCTGATGATTTCGATGAGATGCGAACAAATCTATCGAGGGTGGTACATCACCTCGAAGATCGCTCTGGGCGACCTGCGGAGCAAGGGACCATTCTGTAGGTCCCGACACCTTTCCTCGTGACAGATCGTCCGCGAGGATGTTGGTGACTCCCGCTATGTGCATCGCTCTCAACGTAATCTGCCTGGCCTTGCACCACCCTATCAGGCGTAGTGCGTGCAGGCACAACCGTGGTGACCTGGTGCCCCCTTGTCTGTTGAGGTAGGCCACCACGGTTGTGTTGTCCGCTTGGACAACGATATGAGATCCACGATCACCTTCTCGAAGTGCTGGAGAGTTCTCTCCACTGCCCAAAGTTCGAGAAGGTTGATATGGAACTCCGCCTCCGTGGCCGACCATAGGCCCGAGACTGAGTCCTCGTGGATGTGCCCCCCAGCCCAGCTTTGACGCGTCGGTCGTCACTGCGTGACGCACCGCTGGTGCAGGGAGCCTGGCACCTTGAGTCAAATTGGGCTGATGGGTCCACCACCAGAGTTCCTCTCGCGCGATCTCCGACATCGGAACCGCGAGGGATATTGGGTGACGACTGGGCCTGTAAAAGGCTAGAAGGTGTAGTTGTATAGGCCTCATGTGAAAGCGGCAGCACGGCACGAGGTCTACCATACTGGCCATAAGGCCCAAAACCTTCATCCATGCCACAGCGGGTGCCCCTCTGACTCGCCAAGAGTCGGGCACACCTCGCCATGTTAAATCACCCTCTCGGGTGAGGGCGCCGCGATCCCTCCTTGAGGTTGATCTGGGCCCCTAAGAATAGTGGGGTCTGCGTCGGGACCAAGTTGGATTGCTTGTCGTTGATCAGAAATCCCAGGTCCCGCACCGCACGGACTACTAACTCCACGAGACACTGTGTCTCCAGTGCGGTGCATCCGTAAATGAACCAATCGTCCAGGTAGCAACACATGTTGACTCCCCTGCGCTTCAGGTACGCTGCCACCGCCCTGACCAGGAGTGTAAACACTCTGGGGGAGGTGGACATTGGACAAGCCGAATGGCAGGCATCGAAACTGGTAAGTTTGACCCTGTACCTTGAAGCGTAGAAACCTCTGATCTTGAGGTGCGATCGGAACATGCAGATATGCGTCCGAGAGATCTAGCGATGCCGCCCACATACCCTTGATGGGGCAGGCTAGCACCGGCGAGAGTCTCCATTCTGAACCTCTTGGGCCTGATGAACTCGCTCAACGGCTTGAGGTTCAGAATGGCCTCCAGTCGCCGGTCTTCTTTGGAGCCAGAAAAAGTGCTCCAAAACCCCTTGGTGAAAGGGGGTAGACCAGGACAATCGCTTGCTTCGTGAGAAGCTGAGTGACCTCTGACAGTAGTGCCCGACGCTGGGGGCCGTCTGGCGGCACTACCGTGGACCTCTGAATCGTGCAGGCGCATCAGGGGCGGCCGGTAAATTCCAGCCTGTAACCCCCACTGACCACTGACAATACCCAGGCGCCCGGTGAGATGGCATGCCATCTCTGGGCGTGTAATGCACAGCGCCCACAGGGGAATCCCTGTGGAAGTCCAAGGCCTGCCGGCATGGACTGTCGACCGCCGTGCCCTCAGGACCGATCTGGTTTGCCACCCTTAGAAGAACGGCTCTTCTTAGGGGCTTGCCATACGATCCAGCACTACTCTTGCGCTTCCCAGATTTTTTGGGAGGTGCTGGAGTAGCCTCGGCTCGGGTGTAGTCTGTGGTGCTGGCCCTGCTGAAGCCGGAGCTGGCGCTGAAAGAACGCTTAGAAGACTTCTTCTTCTTGTGCTTCTTCTTTCGCCTTTACTGCCCTTCCCTTGGTCAGGGCAGCCTCTGACTTCTTCAGAGTGCTCTCATTGGTGGCCTCCTTTGCCCGGTCCTCCACCGTAGCGCTAAAGGCCTTTCCAAAGAGTAGCCCCTGTCCCACCGAGTCTGACTTCTTCATTGCTTCAGCAAAGTCGGAGCCGTAAGTTGACTGGAGGGACAGACAGGCATTCTCCGGCGGCGAGATGACATCCTATGGGCTAGGCCCATAGAACTCTCGTTGAGGTTAGCTGTTAGCACCGCTAACAGATTAACCTCATGGAAGAGTTCGACGTTGCCCGTGGTCGTTCGCTACCTTCCTACCGAGGTGCTCGGCAAGCGTGGTAGCGACGCTAGAGACTCTGATAAGCGAAGCGTGCTCGCTTATCGATGAGCTTTAGCTCCTCCTCCCACTGGGGAGAACGACCCGTGCGCCTTGGCCGCCAGCGGTAGGCGCTGGCAACGCTCTGGATCCATGTCAGGGACCCTGAGGTAGGTTTCAGTAGTCCTCCTGCGAAACACGCAGTGGAAGCGTGCAAGCACGCGGGCGTCGAAGCTCCAGCGAGCCTGACAGCCCTACTGAAACCTACCCTTGAGGTCCGCCGGGAATGCAAGTGCAGGCGACCCTTGTGTGGACGCGCTAGCTGGGCATCCTACTGAAAAGATGCCCTGGTCCTCCTGAACGGACTCCTCCTGAGAGAAAGCCAGGCCCAAACCTTGGGCCACACGGCTCATCACCTCAGCGGTGTCCGCAGGCAGACCATTGCTAGCGAAGTTCCTCACGGGAAGCGGGGAAGGATACCTGAAGCTAGCTGCACAGCCTCATCAGACTGTGAGTCGCTACTGGTTTCATCTTCCGACTCCTTTCCCTCGCCTTCAGACTCTGACTCACTCTCTGATGAGGAAGAGATCTGACGACGGGCATCTGAAGGTGGACAGGGAGGTGTCGCCACCGTGTGGCTAGCCAACTGAACACCAGCAGAAGAGGGAGTACTCCCGCTAGACCCCGAGATGCTAGCTATAGCACCCGGGATCCGTGACGCTCTCGCTGTTGTCGCCTAGCCATAGCAGCGTGCGGCCTACCCTGAGCTGTATCAGGGTTAGCCACTCGCCGCCCAGGCTGGGTAACAACTGGTGGTACTGCTTGCCCAAAGCTAGGCGGCACTTGCCACGGTGCTAGACCGTGGAAGAAACCACCCTGCGGCGGATACCACGGGGCATACCCTGTCGGTAGCTGACCCTGAAAGGATCCGCCACCAGGGAAACCCCATGGAACAGCAGTACCAGTACCGCTTCCCCCTGTTGCCACAGAGACTGTGGTAACCAGGACGCAGTACTGCGGTACCTGCGTGGTTGTAGCGTAGGTGCCCGGTAGGGCTCCGCCGCGCACCACTGTACCCATGCCTCACAGCGTTCCCGCTAGAGGATCAAGTTGCGTGTGTATGGGTACCCGCTATACTGGCTGTCCCTTGGCTAAAAGGAGCTTGCCTAGTATCACGGGTAGCTGGCGTGTATACCCTCGATCAGTCACCTCGCTACCTGAATAGGCAGTATCAATCAATGGAGCCATGCTCCGCTGAATAGATAGTGATCGATCATAAGAGGGTAATTGACCCATTGACTGTAATGGATCACCCACGCTCTGCTGGCTCTCGAGGACATAAGTGGGTTGTTGATCAGCCAGGCTGTTCAAACTACCTACCCTAACCTCTTGAGCCTCGCCAAAGGTCGCTGTGTGTGGCGGACCACCACGGCAGCTATGGGCGTGTGCATAGTGGCTACCACTGAAGTCGAGCCGTAGCTCGTCTCGGTAGCTGCCACCGTTTGCACTTGGGTCGCTGTCCCGTGAGAGACTGCGAGCCCAACCCCGGTATAACCGCTAGCCAGTCCCGGAGGACAGCCGGCAGCCATTCCAAGGCCCAGGGCATCACTCGGCGGTCCCGCCATGGAACGCTGCCGTGTGACAACCCCAGTTGGTTCTGCTAAGACTACACCCAAGCGTTAGCCCCGGTATCGTCTCTGCTAAACCCATGCACGTTTTCATTCGACCCTTGCGGGAACGAAAGGCGTGCTGCGTGCGTGGATCAACCCAGGCAAGCCCGGGTTCCACTGGCACGCTGCGTTACAGACCGGCCGAGGCAAGCCCGAGGTCCGTTTGCACGCTGTATGCTAGGATTCAACCCAGGCAAGCCCGGGTACCCTTTGGCATACTGTCCGTCGCCGGCTACTTCAGCGGGTGCTAGACCCGCCGTTCGCCAGCAATAGACGGGTGTCCACCTGCAAGAAACTCGCTAGAGATCTCACTGGTAGACTGGTACTCGCCTGTTAGGGCAAGTACCGCCCTGCTGCCTGCTACTAGCTTAGACGTTAAGTCAGTGCTTTCGCTGGCTGCTAGGCCTTCGGGCTCGCTAGCAGTCCCCGGAGGGTCCGCCTGCTTGCCCGGGACCGGAGCCCCAGAGGTTACCTTAGCGTGGCCCTTGCCGGCCGCGCTCGTACCTACCATATCAATCTTACCTGTAGGCTTCTGTTTCTTAGTCTTCGTCTTCTGTCTGTGTCGAAGACCCAAACGAGCGCTACTTTCTAATCCTCGAAGTGGATGTCCGATAAGCCTATGCAAAAGGAAGCACACTTATTTGATTTAGAGCAATCCCTGTGGGTGTAGCAGAGTGGATGCGGGTCCCACTCTGCCACAAGGGAAGGGCATGATTGACAAGGCCTGGACATTGTAGTAATCGGGAGCGTACAGCACTACCCCCAACACAAGCTCAAGCCCAATAAACAGACCCACACGCACAGTGGCTGTCGCTGATGTAGTGGTATGATATAAAAATATATGTACAAAGGGATGAAAAACTGAAAACCTTTTGGTATAGATTTGTCAGGCTGGTCCCTTCGGAAACCCACCGAACTCTTAGCAGTAACTCGTCATCAGACGCGTACTGAAAGATATAACGATAGAGCACACCATAAACATAGCGATAATCACTCACCATACATGTATACACAGTACTGTACAAACATCTATTGTAACTTACTAGTCTGCTATAGTTGTTTTACGTGAGAACAAAAATAAAATGGCGCCCTAAGGGCGGCCATTTTGAAAACGTGTGTCCCGTATACTGAACGGAAACACTCATACAAGCTAAGTTTTTGGATCGCTTTTTGTCACTTTTCTAGTCGAAAAATGTCGTCAAAACTATCTCCCTAGCGTACTATACTGGTTGGTTTTTACCTCAGGTGTAACAAACAAACTGTATATCTAAATCCTTTGGTTCGTAATGATACTTAGCGTTGGAAAAAAAAAATCCACACGTCTATCTCATCTAGAAACCAAGGAGGATAAGGGATGATTATCGTGTGTGACGTCACCGAATGGGTGAGTCCACTCGGGGATCGGGGTTTTGTTATTTATTCATTTATGTGGGACAAAATGACTATTGGTTTTTTCGCATCTCGGGATCGATGCAAGAAGTATCTTAATCAACATCGGAAGCGGTAAGATCGACCGGTGTACTGAGTCTGAGGAGCCGACTTTTCTGTACCACAACCAGTTCGATCTCTGCAAGCATTTCAAATGACATGGACCTCACACCACAATAACTATATTTAAAACTACCGCCAAAGAGAGAATGGGATTAGGCCACAAATCCTTAATTCCATTATAATGATTGCTTCGTAACGTCATAAATAATAGATAGATATCGGCTATTTAGTGGAAATATGAACAGGGCACAACTAAAATACCTGCATAACTTTTTCCAAATAACTTTGTGCTGAACGGTTAGTAATGTTACGGATTTTCAAAATAGGTTGCGTTGTCAAAACTTAGAATTCACCATTTTTACGCAATCTTCTATAACTTCTAATAGAAACGTCCAATTTTTAAAAACTAAAAAATCTGAGAAAGCTAACTATATGTAGAACTTAAAATGCAAAACAATATGACCATTCAACATGCCCTTCATACCTAAAAAATTCCATCTTTCTCGGTACAGATCATTCTGGGACACCCTGTATAAAACACAGTTTCTTCACTAGGACCATACAAGAATGGGATGCGCTCCCCCAAGCCATCAACAAACTGCCCACCATAGAGCAGTTCAAGGGAGCCATCAGCAGAGAGTAGACATGTGAATGAGAGTTTTACTTGCACCAAAACAGCACCTGTAAATTTGGAGAGCACTTTTGCACAGACAGAGTCCACTGTTAATAATGTTGGAGGCACAGCACCGAAGTCCTCATCCAGATGCTGAACAGGCTTTGATATGATGAGTAAAATACTACAACTTTACCACCTGTCCAAAGTTGGACTGGCTAATGTTAGACCTTAGACCACAGTGGTTAGGGATGCATCATTAGATTCTCAGGGGGGGTAGGAAGTTGGGGTCGGGAAGTTTTTTTTTTATTTCATGCATTTATATGTTTGGGGAATTTTTTTTTTAGTGTTGGTGGGGAATTTTTTTTTTGCTCATGTAGTGGGTGAAGGTTTTTTTTTTCAAAAACTTCCTACCCACCACCTGAGAATCTACTGGTACATCCATTAGACCTTTTAAGAAATCTACTCTCACATCCCTGGTTACAGTTAGGCCAAGTAAAAAAAGAAACAAGTTTCTCGTCCGGACTTTTTCAAAAAAGGAGGAGGCAGGGCATTACTATTTACTATTTTTCAATTTTTTGCTATTTTTTCCAAGATGGCTGCCATGCTAAATATGGCTGTTCAATGTAGGCCTATATTTATTTAATCACCGATAGTGCTATTTGAGTATACTGATGCAATGTATGACAAAACAAATGATTTGTATCATTTTTAGTCCACTTGCTAAGCATGTTTCAAAATTCAGAACCAGTGAAAATGTACATTTGTTCAGCTTGACAATAGGCATATATATATTCGATATACCGAATTTCCTGGTTTATATAATCGGTTTGAAATCAATACCGAAACCAATACCGAACTTTTTTTTTAATTAAAAATTTTTTAACAAAAATGCTTTTCCTACCCTCACACAAACTCTAACCCACCCACAAGCCCAACTAACCTTTAACCTAATCCAAAACCCTTGCCCTTACCCCCAAAAGGGAATTGGGGGAGAAATTGATTTCACCTGAAAATCGGACAGCTATATTTAATGTTTTAAAATCCATGAATGTGTTAACGTTTTAATTACTTTATTTTGCCTCATTTCATCAAAATTTTTATTTTTATCGCTAACAAAATAAAAGAGAAACCTTTGAAATAATTTTGTAAATTTAAAATTTGTTCTAAAATTCTAAAAATACCAAAAAAATACATTCGAGTGCAAAAGCTTTTTTCTTCTGGGTAAGAATTTTTTCTTACATGCAACAGCTTTTTTATTGCAGGTTAGAAATTTGATAAATAGGTCATCATAATACAAAATGCATGCATGGGCCTATTTTATTTTTTAATTTCCAAAAAGAAGTAAAAGATTTCTCCTTCCTATAATTAGCCATAAAAAGTGCCATTTTGATGAGGTGAGGCAAAATAAAGTAATTGAAACTTTATTAATATATTCATGCATTTACTTGAGTTTAAAAGCTAAATATAGGTCCGATTTTGGGGTGAAATCAATTTCACCCCTAATTCCCTTTTGGAGGTTGAGGCAAGGGTGTTTCAATGCTAGTTGGGCTTGGGTGGGTTTGTATACATGTAGTAAGGTTTGTGGGTGGGTTAGAGTTTGTGCAAGGGTAGGAAAAACAGTTAAAAACTTTTCAAAAAATTTTTTTCGTTTTTTTTTTTTTTTTTTTTAAATAGTAAATAGTAAATAAAAGGAGGCGGCGGCCAAAAAGGAGGCGGGCGGGGACAAGAAACTTGTATTTTATTTTACTTGGCCTTACACACTTTTCCATGGATATTGTTCATTATTACATAATAAAGATGGCTTTAATACTGGTCCTGGCAAACTTTATCAGTTTTCACAATACAAAATCTTTGTGGTTTTAACTCTGTATTGATTTACAGATTTATTGGCAACAATCAGCTGACAATGGGAAAGTACACTTTAATAGGATGACATAGTTTATTTATTCAATAAAATGACACCCTAATCTGTCATAAAGGCGCAGGATTGGTCATTGCACAAATAGCCTTCAATTGCAAGAAAGTGTGCAATTTGTATAAATAGCACAAATTGCACAAATAGCCAGTTGCTTAAGCAATTTTCACAAATTGCATAAATAGCCACAGGTGTTGCAATTTGTGGAATTTATGTCAGTAAATTGCACGAATAGCCTACAGTTGCAGGAAAGTGTGCAATTTGTACAAATAGCACAAATAGCAACGTATGTAAGCAATTTTTACAAATTGCATAAATAGCCACAGGTGTTGCAATTTGTGCCATTTATGTCAGTCAATTGCACAAATTGCCTACAGTTGCAAGAAAGTGTGCAATTTGTACAAATAGCCATGCACGTAAGCAATTTTTACAAATTGTAGAAATAGCCACAGGTGTTGCAATTTATGCAATTTATAAAAGCAATGAGGACAATATCTGAGTTGCTTCCAGTAAGTGCTATTTGTGCAATTTGTGCAATTGGTGGAAAGAAAATTTAAGACTCAACTTTTCCGGCTCATGGCGCCATTTCTTTCGAGAACCGCTTTCATATCCTCCTCCTCCTCCTCCTCCTCCTCCTCCTCCTCCTCCTCCTCCTCTTCATCATCATCATCATCATCATCATCATCATCCTCATCATCATCATCATCATCATCATCATCATCGGAGTCATCATCATCATCGGAGTCATCATCATCATCATCATCGGAGTCATCATCATCATCATCATCGGAGTCATCATCATCCTAGGTATCATATCGGAGTCATCATCATCCTAGGCATCATCATTATAGTCAAAAGCTGCGTCGGCAGTGTGATGATATTATATACGGTACAATTCATCATCCTGAATCTGAGGCATCGACGCAGCTCTGTCCCATTGCTTTCGAGAACCGCCTTTTTACAAACCGAGAAAATTTAAGGAAGAATGATACGCACGAGGATGTTTAGAAAGAAAAACAAGTCCGAAAACCGCCCTAACACTAACACTAAACTTTTCGGGGCTGCCTTAATCATCATCATCATCATCATCATCATCATTATCATCATCATCGTCGTCAACATCATCATCATCATCATCATATTCATCATATTCATCATTATCTGAGTCATCATCATCCTAGGCATCTTATCGGAGTCATCATCATTATAGTCAAAAGCTGCGTCGGCAATGTGATGATATTATAGTCAAAAGCTGCGTCGGCAGTGTGATGATATTATATACGGTACAATTCATCATCCTGAATCTGAGGCATCGACGCAGCTCTGTCCCATTGCTTTCGAGAACCGCCTTTTTACAAACCGAGAAAATTTAAGGAAGAATGATACGTACGAGGATGTTTAGAAAGAAAAAACAAGTCCGAAAACCGCCTAACACTAACACTAAACTTTTCGGGCTGCCTTAATCATCATCATCATCATCATCATCATCATCATCATCATCATCATTATCATCATCATCGTCAACATCATCATCATCATCATCATCATATTCATCATATTCATCATTATCGGAGTCATCATCATCCTAGGCATCTTATCGGAGTCATCATCATCCTAGGCATCATCATTATAGTCAAAAGCTGCGTCGGCAGTGTGATGATATTATGTACTGAATCTGAGGCATCGCCGTCTTATCATCATCATGGTCATCATGATAATCCAAGTCTATATCATGCGATGCATCGTCATCAACAAATTTCACGGTTGATTTAGCCCTTATTCCTGGGTAATTAGACTCCCAAAATAGCGCTGTCCCATTGCTTTCGAGAACCGCCTTATTACAAACCGAGAAAATTTATGGAAGAATGATACGGACGAGGATGTTTAGAAAGAAAAAACAAGTCCGAAAACCGCAGTAACTACGGTAACACTCAACTTTTGGGGCTCCCCTAATTTCAATATCGCTAATAAAATGACACCTTCATTCATTTTGTCATTATGCTTAGGCTTGGTTGGGGGAATGCTAATACACAAAATATCCCGGTTGATTTAGCCCTTATTCCAGCTAATAGCGTAATCATCGGAGTCATCATCATCTATGCATCATATCGGAGTCATCATCATCCTAGGCATCATCATTATATCCAATCATCCGAGTCATACTTAATTTGAGGCATCGGCATCTTGTCATCCTCATCATCATCATCCTAAGCATCATACGGCAAGTCCCGCCGGCGAGAAGTTCAAAATTGCATAAATCGCACAAATTGCTGACGGCTAGAAGGGACTTGGCGATCAATGTCATAATTGCTTATATAGTCGGCACGTTAAAGCCCTTTCCACCAATTGCACAAATTGCACAAATAGCGATCATTGGAAGCAACTAGGATATGAGAAAAATAATCTAAGTTCAAAATTGCATAAATTGCACAAATTGCTGACGGCTAGAAGGGACTTGGCGATCAATGTCATAATTGCTTATATAGTCGGCACGTTAAAGCCCTTTCCACCAATTGCACAAATTGCACAAATAGCGATCATTGGAAGCAACTAGGATATGAGAAAAATAATCTAAGTTCAAAATTGCATAAATTGCACAAATTGCTGGCGGCTAGAAGGGACTTGGCGATCAATGTCATAATTGCTTATATAGTCGGCACGTTAAAGCCCTTTCCACCAATTGCACAAATTGCACAAATAGCGATCATTGGAAGCAACTAGGATATGAGAAAAATAATCTAAGTTCAAAATTGCATAAATTGCACAAATTGCTGACGGCTAGAAGGGACTTGGCGATCAATGTCATAATTGCTTATATAGTCGGCACGTTAAAGCCCTTTCCACCAATTGCACAAATTGCACAAATAGCGATCATTGGAAGCAACTAGGATATGAGAAAAATAATCTAAGTTCAAAATTGCATAAATTGCACAAATTGCTGACGGCTAGAAGGGACTTGGCGATCAATGTCATAATTGCTTATATAGTCGGACGCGTTAAAGCCCTTTCCACCAATTGCACAAATTGCACAAATAGCGATCATTGGAAGCAACTAGGATATGAGAAAAATAATCTAAGTTCAAAATTGCATAAATTGCACAAATTGCTGACGGCTAGAAGGGACTTGGCGATCAATGTCATAATTGCTTATATAGTCGGCACGTTAAAGCCCTTTCCACCAATTGCACAAATTGCACAAATAGCGATCATTGGAAGCAACTAGGATATGAGAAAAATAATCTAAGTTCAAAATTGCATAAATTGCACAAATTGCTGACGGCTAGAAGGGACTTGGCGATCAATGTCATAATTGCTTATATAGTCGGCACGTTAAAGCCCTTTCCACCAATTGCACAAATTGCACAAATAGCGATCATTGGAAGCAACTAGGATATGAGAAAAATAATCTAAGTTCAAAATTGCATAAATTGCACAAATTGCTGACGGCTAGAAGGGACTTGGCGATCAATGTCATAATTGCTAAATATAGTCGGCACGTTAAAGCCCTTTCCACCAATTGCACAAATTGCACAAATAGCGATCATTGGAAGCAACTAGGATATGAGAAAAATAATCTAAGTTCAAAATTGCTTATATGGCCAGTACGTTAAAGCCCTTTGAACCCTTGTCTTTTGCATTTACTTCTAGCTATTTGTGCTATTTGTACAATTTATATATGTGGCGAAATGTAAAATTTCCCTATACCTTAAGTATAGGAAATTTACTAAAACAACCAATCCTGCGCCTTTCTCTAATCTGTTTGATTGCGAATTAAAAATACACACACTTCAGAGCTAACAATGGCATACTTTACACTCTGTGTAAGCACTAAGCAGTGAACTGTAAATTGCAAATGTGTAAGAAGGAAAATTACCAAATGAGTAAAGTTTTTCTTTAAGCTCACACCATGGAACTTGGAAGAATTTAGATTTCTTGCAAACTGATTATAATCTTTAATAATCTATAATAAATTACTGAGTTTGGCGAATTGGTAAGGCTAAAAACTTCTACGCTTTTACGTTATTTCGAAAACAGATTTTTTGCGTTATGTAGTGTAAAGTTGTCCGCACCCCAATAAAACGTCCAATTTTGTTTTTGTTTACGTTAAGGGTGTCAAATTATGTTAATTAATTTCAAAGGCACTACCAGAGCACCTGCATGCTAAACTTTTCACGCCAACACAATACACTAATATTGACATAGCCTGAATTAGGCCTTCTATCCTGTCATCGGTGTGAGGATATTATGCCTGTAGTCTCAACTATTACATGACACAGTAGAAGTATGCCTGTAGTCTCAACTATTACATGACACAGTAGAAACTCAATTAACATCTATTGTTTATTCAACTAATTTATCAACATTAGCATGTATTCTGTGTTTTTATGGAGAACCTATAGTCAACAGTAGAGTGTTTGTTTATTGAATTAGTTTGTAAGTGAAACTTTTGAAGGACAAATTAATCAGGGTTGCCAAACCTGTTGGTAACCCAAATGGGTGACTTTTGAACAATTTCACTGAGACTTCCCATATGAACAGATCATGGTTAAGAAAAACACAGATGCACAGTGGTGTAGCCAGGACTTTTTCAGAGAGAGAGAGAGAGAGAGAGAGAGGGGGGGCAAGGCAAATTTGTGGGATTGGCACAAATGGGCTAAAGAGTACGACAAATTTATCCAAAATGGGCTAACAAATAAAAAGTACAACAAATGCATAGAAATCTAAAATATCAGATCACCCAGCAGGCCACAGGGGCCAAGAGGGATGTGAATAAAATTGTGTTCATCTGCTCAGTGATGTAGCCAGGACTTTTGCAGGAGGCGGGGCAGCAAGGTACATTTCAAGGTGGGGGACAAACTTGGATGAAAATGATAAAAAATGAGCTAAAAGGTACAACAAATTTGTCCAAAATGGGCTCAAAAGTACTGTAGAAACAAATGCATAAAAATCTTAAATATCAGAGCCGCCAGCATCCCACAGGGCAAGACTTCTCACAGTGGATATGATATGGTGGCAAGAAGACTTGCTTCGATCATGATCTAATTGCAATTTCAAGCCATTGATTTATATGGAAAAGATACTAAATATTATACTTCTAAGTTCTAATAGATAATCTCCTCTCATACCTTTATGCAGGCGTCACTCTGCAGCCTGGACCCACCCTCCTCAGGTCATCACCTTTCTTCACCTGAGCCAATTATTTGCAACGTCAGGATTTCACCATCACTTCACATACTTTACAAAAAGCAAAGGCAGAGCATCACTCTTATCAGCAAATGTGTTAGTCCAGGCTTCACCCTTTGAAATATTTCCATAGGTGAGGCTTCACTTTTGTGAAACAACTATCATTGGGGATTTATAGGAAGCATGGCGACAGGTAGTGGATACGATGTCACATCACCAGAAAACACAAATTACTAGTCAAAGCTTCACACCTTTCATGATTTGTAATAGGTGAAGCTTCACCCAATGAAGAAAAAAAAAACGTCAGGACTTCACTACAACAACAAATAGGTCAGGGTCAGGCTTAGGCGTCTAATAGACGTCTATATTTGGTGACCTCTGAGGAGGGTGGGTCCAGGATGCAGAGTGATGCTTGCATTAGTCACATTAAATAAAACATTTACATGTACACAAAATATACAAAATTTACCAACCGCGAAAGACGGGTGACCGCTAGTAGCTTAGAAAGCAAAAAAAAACCTGAACTTTGATACCATAGCACTATAGTTTATTTGGCTCAACCAGATTTGCCAAACTGGAAACCTACTGTACAGGTGATCTTTCTACTTTTGTCCCTTTTCCCATCTTTTGGCCAGAATTTTTTTTTAGCCCATTTTCACAGAAATTCACAGAAAGTAATATAGGCCTAGTATAATTAGTAGTAGTACCATTGGATGAATTTGTCTCAACAATCAACATGCCTACCAAAATTGATGTTTGAAAAGTTAAATTTTGAGAATATAGGCTGAGAATTTTTGGCAACCCCATGAACTGCTCAAACTGTTTTGGTTTTAAAAGTGCTAAATATTTATTACTTTCTTTCTTTTCAGATTGATTCAGATTTCAAGCAACTATTTAAAGGAGTATTTCGTGATCCTAGCATCCTCTTTTTATGACATTTTTCAGTACATATCCACGGAAAAAGCATATTCCCAAAATTTCAGTTGATTCCGATATTGCGTTTATGAGTTATGCATGATTATGTGTATTACACTGCTCCATAGACAATACGTTGTAATTTCGTTCTGGTGCACCAGAAGCGAAATTCAAATTTCACGATATCTTGGCTAAACGAATTAATCTGCAAGAGATATTTTGTACATAAACATTATGTAGCCAGAGGTTTCCAGTGATATAAAAATCTCAACTTTTTTTGAGAAAAGTGGGGGGATGAGGCTGTGGATCACGAAATGCCCCTTTAAGCTCTGTGAGCAAGATAAATTCAACACAATAATTTTGTTCCAAAGTGACTTAACAATCCTGTTGGCCATTAGGTCATTGAACCAGAGATAAAAATCAGTATTTGACATGAATGCTTGTGGCGTTCTTTATAAATACACGTTCAGGTGTTTTTTGTACATGTTGTAAGTTTGCCTATAAACCTAAAGATAGAATCCAAAACACTGCAGCCTCACTCTAAAATCTACTGAAGTTTTGACATCTCCTTTCATACTTTACAACATACACTACAGTATGGTATGATCAATCATTTTATCAATGCAATGAAAATGGGAAACCAAAAACTCAATTGCCCATGGCCGGGCATGTCTTTTGGTATTTTTATAAAACAAACATTGACACCATTGAAATAAAATTAACAATCAAGCAAACACACACATGCACAGACTGGTCTTCTTACCTGATTTTCATCCTTGCCTAGCTAGCGCATAGTGTCACCACTTTTTTTACAGATTTGAAATGTGAACATAGTCATGTACTGATGTAGTTGAAGAGATCAATAATCCCAGCATATGAACAGTGAGGTGGGCTCACAAGGTCAAAAAGCATTCATGAAAGAAATTTAAAGCTCCAGGATGAAGAAGTTGGAACTCCCCACTGCATGCGTGCAGATCAACATCATGAACAAGAAATGTCTTTAAAAAAGACAATGCCTCAAGAGATTCCAGCGGGCACCATCTGTTATTTGCCATAAGAGATAGGCCTACTTGAAATGCTAGCTTTAAGCCTAGTACAAGGAACTTATACGATGTCCTCATATTCACAAACTGATACTATCTGTCCATCGTATAAGACTATTACCGTAAGGCAGCGTATTGAATGAATATTAAACAGTCAAGAATAAGCTCCGCCACCCGCTGTTTCGGATCCCTCACTGTCTCCCAAAACATCAAAAGCGTTGCGCGTATATACTTAAGACTGTCCTTTTTCACACAACGCAGACAAAGTAAGGCCAACTTGCCTACAAATGGTCAAATTTTGGCAAGAAATATCTCTGTGTAATCCTATGCAAGTCCCACATCACATCCATCACATCGATATCGGCGATCGTATTTTTTTTTACTGAAGTTAGGCTAGGCTGGTTACCACCAGCGTCATGCGCGTGACGTGACACAGCTAAAATAATCAACCGAAATCGGGGATCATTAAAACGTCAACAATTTCAAAATACGCAATGACAGTAAACTTAATGGCGAAAGCGGTCCCAATTTTGAGCCATACAAGTTTACGTGGTGAACTAGCTTTATTTAAGCCATCTTGCAATGGTAATAATTCTGATGTATTTAATGCAGGAATATACACACCCAGTTTTTGCCCACTTTGTACATAAATTTTAAATTTACACCCCAGTTTTTAAATTTACACACCCAAACCTTCTGATCCTGCCTAAGACCCTGCCTAGCATGGAGGACAGGCCTAGGCAAAATAAAAGCTTTTTTTCTAATAATTTCACCGCAAGCGTCATTTATGTCAACAAATTGTTCGCAAATCCACAGCAGGGTTGCAAATATACCATATGTCACTCGGAGTGCGACAATTTGTACAGATAAATTTATCACAGGTATTTTTCTATTAATTTGGCCATTCGTCTGCATATTACCAAAAATAATGCATTTTGGGCGACCGTTTCTCCACGACGTTATTTATGTCGACAAATTGTTCGCAAATCCACCACAGGGTTGCAAATATACCATATGTCACTCGGAGTGCGACAATGTGTACAGATAAATTTATCACAGGTATTTTCTATTAATTTGACCATTCGTGTGCATATTACCAAATAATTTTTTTATAACCCATTTTGGCCCACCGTTTCACATGAACGTCATTTATTTGCGACAAATTGTTCGCAAATCCACCGGTTAGTTTTAAGAATATAATACATGGCATAAAATGTGACAATTTATCAAAATAAATTGATAATGAACGCTTTTGTGGATATTTGCCAATACAATTATACATCTGACATGTATATGAATTATGATTATGTCTTCAGGCTGTCTTCAGTCAGTAGGAATTCAGATGAGTACATGCAGCTGAGACTAGTCAATGCTAGTCTCAGGTTGTAGTAAGCTACAAATTTCAAATGTAGGATTTGTTCTCATTGCTTACCTGTGTTTCACATCATATTTTGTGGTCAAAATGATTACAAATGTGTAATTTGCAGTCATTTCCGACGGCTAGTAAGGATTTGAATGCACACTAAACCCCGGGCCGTGACACTCGTATTCAATCCCTGTATAAAAGTGAACGGCAGTTGACACATCGTAAGTTTGAGTGACAGTTGCTAGGCATTTTAAATACAAGATGGCGGATGTCGATCGAGTACGTGCTATTTTATCAGCAAAAATACAGCTGATTTAGCCAAATTCAACATGGGGTCATCGGTTATAATATTTTCCTAGCATATTGAGCTAACACCACAGCTACATGGTTTTTCACAATATACTAGTAATAAAATAAAGAAAATCAGTAAGCTTAAGACGAATATTACCAGGGAAGTGCAACCCTGATATTACCTAGGGAGATCGGGGAAAGTGGAACATATTTTTGTCCAGCCCAAACAGGATTACGAGCAAGCAAGGCAAAACGTAAGGTTTACAAGATACATATTTGGTGCATACGCACCAATATGAACCTCGCGCCAATCAACCTTTTTGTTCCTTATGACCGGAGGAAAAGTTCGACATATCGCACGACTCTTTAGGATATTTGATTAAAAAGATACAGAGTTAAGTGCACAAAGTACAATAAGTGACTATATCTCATTAACCAATGATCGTACAGATACGCGACCACTGAATTTTTTGTTCCTTATGACCAGACGAAAAGTTTGACATATCGCACGACTCTCTAGAATATTTGGTTAAAAAGATAGAGGGTTAAATGCACAAAATTGGAAAAGTGTAACAGCTCTATCTCATTAACCAATGATCCTACAGATATGCCACCGCTGACTTATTTGTTCCTTATGGCCAGAGGAAAAGTTTGACATATCGCACGACTCTGTGGGATATTTGGTTAAAAAGATAGAGGGTTAAGTACACAAAGTAGAAAAAAGTGACTATATCTCATTAACCAATGATCCTACAGAGATGTGACCACTGACTTTTTTGTTCCTTATGACCAGAGGAAAAGTTTGACATATCGCACGACTCTGTGGGATATTTGGTTAAAAAGATAGAGGGTTAAGTACACAAAGTACAAAAAAGTGACTATATCTCATTAACCAATGATCCTACAGAGATGTGACCACTGACTTTTTTGTTCCTTATGACCAGAGGAAAAGTTTGACATATCGCACCGACTCTGTGGGATCGCACGACTCTGTGGGATATTTGGTTAAAAGATAGAGGGCTAAATGCACAAAGTAGAAAAAAGTGACTATATCTCATAAACCAATGATCCTACAGAAATGCGACCACTGACTTTTTTGTTCCTTATGACCAGAGGAAAAGTTTGACATATCGCTCGACTCTGTGGTATATTTGGTTAAAAAGATAGAGGGTTAAATGCACAAAGTAGAAAAAGTGACTATATCTCGTTAACCAATGATCCTACAGATATGCGACCACTGACTTTTTTGTTCCTTATGACCAGAGGAAAAGTATGACATATCGCACGACTCTGTGGTATATTTGGTTAAAAAGATAGAGGGCTAAATGCACAAAGTAGAAAAAAGTGACTATATCTCATAAACCAATGATCCTACAGAAATGCGACCACTGACTTTTTGTTCCTTATGACCAGAGGAAAAGTTTGACATATCGCATGACTCTGTGGTATATTTGGTTAAAAAGATAGAGGGTTAAATGCACAAAGTAGAAAAAGTGACTATATCTCGTTAACCAATGATCCTACAGATATGCGACCACTGACTTTTTTGTTCCTTATGACCAGAGGAAAAGTATGACATATCGCACGACTCTGTGGTATATTTGGTTAAAAAGATAGAGGGCTAAATGCACAAAGTAGAAAAAAGTGACTATATCTCATAAACCAATGATCCTACAGAAATGCGACCACTGACTTTTTTGTTCCTTATGACCAGAGGAAAAGTTTGACATATCGCACGACTCTGTGGTATATTTGGTTAAAAAGATAGAGGGTTAAATGCACAAAGTAGAAAAAGTGACTATATCTCGTTAACCAATGATCCTACAGATATGCGACCACTGACTTTTTTGTTCCTTATGACCAGAGGAAAAGTATGACATATCGCACGACTCTGTGGTATATTTGGTTAACAAGATAGAGGGTTAAATGCACAAAGTAGAAAAAAGTAACTATATCTCATCAACCAATGATCCTACAGAGATGTGACCACTGACTTTTTTGTTCTTTATGACCAGAGGAAAAGTTTGACATATCGCACGACTCTGTGGGATATTTGGTTAAAAAGATAGAGGGTTAAGTACACAAAGTACAAAAAGGATGCAGCCAAAGATAGAGCTTGTAGTCACCTGCTCCGCAGCCGACTGATGATTCCGCTTTGCCCCGTGTTCCACTTTGCCCCGATCTCCCTAAATATTCGTCTCAGGCTGAACTATTTAGCTACCGTTCACAAAAAAATTCGACATTTTTGTAAGCCGGGGGTGCAGGCCCTTTAAATATCCCTAAAATCCTTCACAGATACCTTATTTCAGATTAACTTCTTTAAAACAATAAAAACTTTACACATTCAAAGCTTTATATTCTTTTCAAAGTCCAGAATCAAGTCAAACATTTTTATAATCACTCTTCAAGGCAAACATTTTACTACAACCCCGTATAAAGAATTTATGACCGTCCCTTTCTTTTTATTTTCTAATGCATAATTCATTAGCCCGAAATGCAGACTCATTGAGCATTTTGTACTGTAAGAACTTCGTGGCAACATGGAAAACGTAGCCCAAATGTACTTGACAGAATGATTTGTCATGGCAATCCGGCCATTATTTCGCCCAATAGTCGTGTTTCATGTTCCAATTCGAATACATACTGCTTTCGGCAGAAAAAATTATGTATCACTATCATCAATGTCGTTCTATCATGGATTGTATCTCTGCTCTGATTGTAGGTGGTCAGTCCATGCAGACAGGTGGTCTCCGATTTATGCAAGGAACTGGGATGGTTTGTTGTTTACAATGGAAAGTGCAGTAATTGCAAAAGCAATCGAGCAGTGCACAGCGCTACTAGCTGAGACTATTCTCAGCTACTAGTCTTCTGTTCTTTGACTTTTCCGAAGCAGTCACTGTTGCCTGGATAAAACCGGAACACAAAATTCCAACAGGGCAAACCAGCCCTGTAATTTCGAGTCCCAAAGTCAATTATTCCAGTAAATTTTAATCAAGTTTATCTGCTCCCATTTTATCACAAACTCAACAATCCCGGCAGATCGATCCACATGTCAAAAGGTGGGCGAGATGCGATACCAGCTATCGAATGACGATTGTTGAAACTTCGTCGTGCTGCGCGGTATAGCTTAAGTACTGGATTACTGGCGGCGCTCACATCAAAAATTTGTGGTGGGGAAATTTAAAGGGGCATTTCGTGATCCACAGCCTCATCCCCACAATTTTCTCAAAAAGTTGAGATTTTTATATCACTGGAAACCTCTGGCTACATAATGTTTATGTACAAAAAATTTCTTGCAGATTAATTCGTTTAGCAAAGATATCGTGAAATTTGAATTTCGTTCTGGTGCACCAGAAAGAAATTACCACGCCTCATGGAGCAGTGTAATACACATAATCATGCATAACTCGCGAACGCAAAATCGGAATCAACTGAAATTTTGGGAATAGGTTTTTTTTCGTGGATAGTCTAATGAAAAATGACATAGATAGAGGATGCTAGGATCACGAAATACTCCTTTAAGGTGGTAGGTCTTTGGGAGCTAAAATATACCGGTAAAATAAATAAGGGTCTTTTGGAGCTACAAACAAGTATAAACAAGTCAAAATCAAGGTCTAAATCTCCAGAAATGTGAGTGAGCAATTTTACAGGCCAGTTTGGGGAAATGGGAGGTGTGGTTACCCCACAGAGGTCCACTATACACCTTTGGGTTACCCCCAGGGGCGTAGCAAGAGCATCAGGGGCCCATGGACAAGGAGCAGTATGGGCCCTTTTAAAGTCATAATGTACAATCTTATACTATGAATTTGGTTAATTTTTTTCAAACCTGATTTTTTGGCATATTTGTAATGTTTACACATGTCACAACTTGCACCTAAATGGAATCAGCCAAATTTGTTGTGTTTGTAGGTAAACAGAGCAAAGTTCGACATAAAGTCATGATTCAAAGAATTATGACTTTATGTCCTCCTATATATCATATAGTCTTCCTATAGCCATCATAGGCTTTAAAATGGTATATTTGACTTCAAACAATATCCAGATTCCAGAAGCGGGGTTATGGTCTCATATGTCCTCCTATAGCCATCATAGGCTTTAAAATGGTATATTATTTGACTTCAAACAATATCCAGATTCCAGAAGCGGGGTTATGTTTTTTTGAACTTTGCTCCTTCAACAAAATGGTAGCTTTTTTCGTTTCTACATGTGTCTCTTTTTCCACATTGCTGGCAATAAATATCAAACAGTCATAATTGGCGGTCCTTTCAATTTTCAAATCATCCCTAAGTCAACGAGGTACAAGAAAGTTCTCTCATTGTTAATTGTTGGTTGTATGATACCTATACAAAATACAATGTTTGGTAACCACCACTTGAACTTTAGCCAAAGCAAACGAAGACCAGAGCTATTAAAAATTCTATAGCCATCTAAGGTAGAAGCTTATAATCCTCTTCAACAACAGGATTATTGATTGGTGTTTGACTATCAAAATGAGATAGATGTCGTGCCAGCTAGAGGTACTGATGAATACGACCTTCATGCACATTTTACACTGTAACTCAGGATACAATTTAGGGAATTTACGGCTCATTCGTGCTATAAGGTCAAATATTGATTGATCCATATGAATAATTTGAGACACATTTTGGGGCATTTGGAAAATTTGACTGATATAGGGATATTCCACTTGATATCCATACACCCCCTATGAAAGACAACAAGACGTGACTTTAATCTTTCACACAGGGAGTGTAGATTTCAAATGGAGTCACCCATTCATGTAACCCAATTTGAAATTCACTCTCTTGTCATGTCTTCCATGGGGATATATGGATTTCAACTGGAATTGCCCATTAACTTTATATTGAAGTCCAAAACTAAATACTTCATTCAACACGTCATATTATAACGCATATTTATGTAAAAGTATCAAAAACAGGCTGAAATTAAATAAAGTTGCGGAAATTTTGAATTAAAAAAAATGAATTCAGTTTTAAAACTGAAAATTCCAATTACTATGTTATGAATGTATTTTTATACAAAAAAGGTCAAGTACTTATGGCTCCAAGAGCTGTAGACACATGGCTTGGTAATGGTGGACTGATCAAACCAAGTAAATAATAATGGAAATAGGTCCACCAGGTATCCCTTATCATAATACTAATCATGGCGTGTCCGTCCCTCTGTCCGGGCGCTATCGCGTGCGCGTGGCTCGCTAAACGCGGTGCGTATCGCGTAGTGCGCGGAGTATACCAACGGGCGCAATGCGAGCATCGGAAAGCATTACAGTGTGGTTAATTGTGCAGGTGCATCTCATCGGATTCCAAAACGGCCCACGTGCAGAGGCCTATTAGTAGTTTAGGTCAGGGCAAATAGGCCTATATGGGTAACGGGTGTTGGGTAATTAGAGATAGTCACAAGAACCACCCAACCCGAGAACTGCGAAATCTATAAGTTATAATAATGTAAGACAAACTACATCATGCAAATGAAACACTTATTATTACGCAAAATATGTCATTGATCCATTTTTTATTCCTTCCACACCAAATTGAGAGTAACAGTATTTCATGTCAACAATATGAACCGCACTAGTTTAGTTTCTGCTATCCACTATCATCTCATAACAGATAGCCAGGACCAATGGCCATGGCCCATAGCCAGGGGAGGGGGTGTATTCCAGCCCCAAAGTGACAAAAGAGTCCACTTTTCTGGTTGAAATACAAGGAGGGGAGGTCCACATTATAAAGAACAAACAACAAAGGAACCACTTATTCATGTTAAACAATTCAAATTAGCATGAATATTTTAGAGGGTTACGTTCACTTTTGGAAATTCCACCCCCCCCCCCCCCCAAAAAAAATCCAAAACATCCTAGCTATGGGCCTGCCAATGGCATACTTCATGATTAACATCAGACTTGCTTTGAGATAATTTGCTAGGATGGTGGTTAGCCAAACACATCTGTTTTCCTTATTCTTAATGATTTTTATATTTTAACCACTAGTTTTATTTAGGACATTTTCAGGACCTGACATGAAAGTCCACTTGCATTCATTTAATATGAACTTTTGCTACCAAGCCAATATATTTGTTCACTGCATTGTTTACTGCATGCCGATTACAAAAGATTCATTTTGAATTGCTCAATGGTTTGTTTACAAACTGATTTCTCGGGTAATAAATAATAATACCAGTAGCTTTTTAATAGAATGGAATTTGAGTAACGTAATAAGTTAAGAAATGTATCAAACTTGATTGACTCATTCAAGCTCATTCTGATACAATACACGCAGCAAGACAACAACAACAACTCAAGATCTGTACAGAGTGTACTTGCACAACAGCTGATATGTCTACCCCATCATGCTTTGCATTTACCACAATGAACGTACCATAGAAAATGTACATAAAATCCCTCACTTCAACTTTCAATTGCTTGCTCAAATTAGCGGTGCTTGGACTTTTGCTTTCAAAATAAGGTATTGTATAACCTGAGACCATATACTCGGGTAAAACTGTACATTTGCTTTCAATTTTTATGCGGATTTCTTATTTTTTGGATGTACTTGCTATGGACCAAGCAGATAGACTGTAATGCATGATGGGATACGCTCTTCAGCTGCTGTGGTGCACTTGTCAACAAGAGCTGTGTAAAGACAGCCCGGAACCATTCATATATAGTTATTACAATATGCCATGCCCGCTGGCAGAACAGAATGCATTTACATGTATTCTCCCTCTTCTACTTTTACATCTCAATCATAAGTGATTACTCCCAGAACAATAATTTTCCTTTAAATCAAAATACCTTTCACCTCAAACAGTAATTGGGCAATTCCAGTTGAAATCCATACACCCTCTATGGAATACATGACCTCACGGGGAGTGTGAATTTAAAAATGAATGAGTCCATTTGAAATCTACATTTCCTGTGTGGAAGATAACGGTCACATCTTCTATGTGGAGGGGTGTATGAATTTCATTTAGATTAGCCCATTTTGGCGACTTATCCACCTCCATTAAGATTATCTTAAATAAGGTTTTGGAAGTCCAATTCTGATTGAAACAACTTGGACCAATTTTACTTATTTTATGACACAACAAGTATTTCCCTTCAGGTGTCGAGAATAATTTACGATGGAGTATGTCCTATTTCAAATAGCGATCACAAGAGCATCACAGAGGCTTGTCACTTCGCCGCACTTGCTGTTAAGTGCTCTACTTGCTGTAACCGCCTGAAGACAGGTGAGGCACCATCAAGCTCTTCAGTGGCGTGCGCAGCACATTGAAAGTGGGGGGCAGGTTGTTCGGTTCCCCCAAATGGAGTCTGATTAGGAGTGTAAGGTGCGGCGAAATCAGTCATTTCGGGGAAATGACTGATTTTCCCCAAATGACCAACAAAAGTGCCCCCCCCCTTTGCGCACGCCACTGAAGCTCATGCAGAATTACCAAACCCGCACTTTGGTGGCCAATACTACTGATGACATTCATTGAGCCTTTTACCCAAGTTCCCGTCCCATAGAAACCAATGGTTAAGAACCAGATTGGGTGACTTTTCGGAGATTTGACCTGTCATTTAGGCTTAAAATTGCAGCTACCAACCATGAGCTCATGATGTACACTTTGCCAATCACATTCAGGTATTGGCGTTGCCAAGGCTCACACTTTAATAACAGCAAAATAATAATATAATAAAGTTATAAGGTACAAAAAGCACTACTAGCTAGCTATGTGACTATAAAATGTTCATGATTTTGCTGCTTGTGCTTGTTGTCTTGAAGACATCTCGGCTTGAATTTTGATGTTCATAACTTCTCCAACAACTGTGAAAGAAATGAGAAAATAAATAAATGTGTTACTAAAAGCATTTAGCATGCAACACCCTCATATAAAGAGCAAAACTATGTTATCCTTGATGAGCTTTTTATTCTAAGATTTTCCCAAAATTTGATGAAAACCCATGCTCATGCTAGTCCACAAAATGCATTGTGTTCACATAATTATCTGTGACATACCGTATATCGTTGAATAGTCACCCCGGGGGTGTTGCATTTTCTAAAAGGGAGCAGTTTATTAGAGATCATTTTTAGAACGATAATTCCCCTTGAAATCATTAGGTAAGCTTATGAAATGACAAACTATGAACTTAGGAACGATGACTTCCAGTTCACTTCCGGGTTTCGTTCAGACTTCAGCAGTTGTGTGTGCACCTTGGTAAGCTTACACTACAAGTCTACACAAGATAACATGGAAATATCAGCATTTTTGAAACATCTTGGTTGAAAAAATGGTGGGGGCATTTAATTGAAGGGAGCGACTATTTGAGGATATACTGTAAGCACTGAAGTAAGATGATCATTTTTAGAATGACCTCTTTAGTTGATTCATTTCATGAGCTAAAATCTAAATGGATTGACACCTTTCATACAGCTTAAGAAATTATAATTTTAATCCCCAAAATGTCACACTGGGTCAGTTAGGACCTTAGAACACGGTTGTGTTTTTTATCACCTTGTATGGTGTTATTTCTACATGACAATGATGTTTAACAATGACTCACTTTGTCTCATCTTGGATTTCTCTATTAGGATAGGTTGCACTTTCTCCATCTGTTTTGTCACAAATTCTATTTTTCTCTTCATGTAATCTTTGGCCTGCGGTAAAGTCTGCAAAATGGTACATAGATCACAGTTAAGCATGATACATACTTGTGTATGGATAGTGATCTACATGTACTTTGTTATGGTTGGAACAAAGTAACATAAATTTGCTTCACATCCGGAGTTTCTGTTTGCATGTGGGTGAACTGGTTTACTTGTTTCTTTGTTAGATAGCATTGTGGAAGGGCACTCAGGTTTCAGGTTTACATTTGTTATAATTTAGAAATGGGCCGCAAGTTCATCCAGCCATGACATTTGGAGAGAATTTTTTTTAAATATGATATACATTTAGAGCAATGTGTGGTATGGTGATTTTGCCTAACTTTACACACTGTTTTCTGCTGCAGTGAGAAAGTTAGGCAAATCAAACAGGCTGAAAGTTAGGCAAATTAAACATGCAGAAAGCTATCCCAACAATGCTCTACTGTGAAGCTTCTTCATTAAAACCCACTCAAACTCTGAGGCAGCTACTTGTCTCGCCTCAAGATAAAACTGAGAAGAAAGATATTACCGGACCAATATATTATTATTACATCCTCTGTCAGGGGAAAACCCTGAAGGCCAGTGTTCAGAATCCTACATTGGTGAGACTGATAGATCATTGAAAACCAGATTCTCAGAACACCGTTGTCCTAGTACTACCTTGTTGGAAGTCTCCCAGCACATCCACATTGAATCCCCCGGCCACCAAGTTGATCATGTTGATTTGGATGAGGTCAACATCCTTGACCGGGACGCTAGATACTTTGAAAGGGGTGTGAAGGAGTCAATTTACATCAGAGTCAACCAACCATCTCTCAACCGCAACAGGGGCTGATACAAGTTACCAAGAGTGTGCTTCCGGGTTTTGGGGTCAAGTGTCCAAAATGTCACTGATCCCAAACTTGCCAGTCTCCAGATGAAGGTCAAAGTTGTGACCGAAAATTTGAGGTACGTCTTAATTTTGTGTTGAGATCATAAGTTTAAATTTCTAATTATGAAGTTTACCAACACAGATGAACTTTCATGCAAGTTTTAAGGGGAAAAGGTATCTACTGTGAAGATTTTGAAATTTGATTCACACAAAATTCATAGATCCAAGCCAAAACATATTTGAATAGTCTACCTACAAGATTGATATTAATGTTTTTATATATTTTTACATATTTATTCTCTTCAAAAATGTTGTCATCATACCTTTTCTACATAGTAGCCAGTTCCAATGTCTATTAACACACTATTGACATCACTCAGGTTCCCTGGTACATAGAGCTAAAATATGTCAAAGTTAAGGAAATCTTAAAGTAACAAAAGTTAAAAGTTCTGATAAGATACTCTGTGCAATCAACTATTCAACAATCAAATTGGATCTTAGAGCACAGGTATCTCACCAATTCCAGGTTCCCAAGTTTTGGCTTGTCCTTGGCTCATCCATGTCAAAATTCCAGTTGCCGGTTACACAAATGTGCCAATTTCAAAAATAAATTCATGGTGGTGCATCTGACTAGCACAGATGCCCGACTATGATTCAGCTATCAGAATTGTAAACCCCATGAGAACCACCTGCCGATTGGCCAAAAAGAAGTTTTCATTATCAATTGGACCAATCAGCAACATGGTTAGAATAATTTCACAAGGCAAGAACAATTGGGGTGAATTATTTGCAAAGCACCATTCTGATTGGTGATTAAAGTAAAGATATCATGTAATTGACCAATCAGAGGCAATGTTAGATCGGCAGGTAGTACTCAGGGGGTTAACAGGAAATATTGATGTGCAAACAAGTCATTTCTTCATTTTCTTGACCACAGTAAGTTGGAAAAATCTTTGACAATGAGTATTATTTGATCCAAATTTTTACAAAACATGATAATGTAGACTAACGGTGCTGAATTCTACACCCGTACGTTTACTCGGATTCCCGCCCAGAAATTCAATTGGGAACCCGAGTACATAATTACCTATTTATGTGAGAGCCTTACTTATATTCAATTAACATTTTTTTTTTAATATAAAGGATACAGATGATGTCAGTGGCACCAGAATTTGTTTTCCTGAAAATAAACAACAAAACATGCAATTTCATAGTGTTAGACAAACAGAAACATGGAAACTGTTCTCTGAGACCAACAAAAAGCTTAAACTTTTGCACAGTCTTTAAATTGCTTAGATTAAAAATATTATATTTTTTATCTGTTACGGTACTAAAGAATGCTCAGCTCTAATATTCAGTGATCAATCAAAATATCTATCAAAATCTTCAAAGGTCCGAGGGCTTAAGTGGCTGTGCCACGGTATGGGGAGCATATCCCTAGTCAGAACTCTTGCCCCCCCCAAGTAAAAACCCAAAATTACAAAAATGTCAACTTTTTGCAACCACCTCTGAAATTCACCTTGCCCCCATGCCCCACCAAATATATTCCTGGTGCCACCACTAGTGGGTTTGCAATCTACTAATGTCACATGCCCAAACACCATTGTCAAAATTTCAATGTCACACTGGTCCACATTTTGTGACACTTTTTGTAAGACTTCAAAGTTGCAATCAACATCAGGTAATGAGATGAATTGATGTTAATTACACCACCTGATCAATTTTGTGACTAATTTTGCATTTTTCTCAAAAAATAACTACACACTGGTAACAAAAGTTGTGTATATTATAGGGGCAAGGAATCCAATTGATTCAAGACAAGTGGTTCATTGTGACATGTACATTCTAGCGGTACCTCTTTTCTTATCATAAATAACGTACCGCTTGTCTTGAGTCACTGAAATTCCAGTGTAGTAACTGGATTCCTTGTCCCTATAATACACATGACTTTTGTTACTAGTGTGTTATTATTTTTTTAGAAAAATGCAAAAATAGTCACAAATTTATCAAGGGGTGTAGTACCACCTTAAAGTCAGCATTGAGTTCATCTTGCTGTCTTTGAGACAACGTTTCATGGGTCCATAGCATATCAGCAGCCCTGTAGAGGTTTTTCCAAGCTTTTTGGTGGGCCCGCAACAGTTTTACAGGCTTGCGATCAGAGGGTCCATCTTATTTTAAAACATGCATGATTAATACAGAGATGCCACTCACTCAAAAAACCTGAAACTAGTGAGAAAAACCTGAAATTTAGCATGTTGACAGAATACAGGCCAAAAAGCCTCTAAAAGAACTGAAAATAAATAAATAATAAACTAGAAACGTCGCGGTTTTCGACGCAAGGCGTCGAATGGGATGCCTCCACCCTGGGGCGATTTAAATTTAAATGTGTACAAATCCAGTTTTAGTAATTTGACCTCCAATGACCCCTGGGTGTACTCCAAAATGACATGCCAAAAATTTGGCTCTAAATGTTGACTGTACCCACCAAGTTTCATGCCCATACGACCAATTTTATTAATTTGACCTTATATGACCCCCGGGTGACACTAAAATGACCTTCTAAAAATTGGCTCTAAATGTTGACTGTATCTACCAAGTTTCAGGCCCATGCGACCAATTTTATTAATTTGACCTTAGATGACCGCTGGTGACCCCGGATGATCCCAAAATGACCTTCCAAAAAATTGACTCTAAATTAATGTTGACTGTACCCACCAGGTTTCATGCCCATAAGACAATATTTAGTAATTTGACCTTAGATGACCCCTGGGTGACCCCGGATGACCCGGAAATGACCTTCCAAAAATTTGGCTCTAAATGTTGACTGTACCCACCAAGTTTCATGCCCATACGACCAATTTTATTAATTTGACCTTAGATGACCCCTGGGTGACCTCGGATGACCCCAAAATGACCAAAAAATTGACTCTAAATGTTGACTGTATCCACTAAGTTTCATGCCCATAAGACAATATTTAGTAATTTGACCTTAGATGGCCCCTGGGTGACCCTGGATGACCCCGAAATGACCTTCCAAAAATTTGGCTCTAAATGTTGACTGTACCCACTAAGTTTCATGCATATACAACAGTTTTTAGTAATTTGACCTTAAATGACCTTTGACCTCAGTATATGACCTTGAACCCCACCCAAAAAAAAGTAGCCAGAGTTTTTGACCATGACCCACCTATCCTGAAAATTTGAAGTCAATCCGCCCATCCATGCCCGAGATACAGCCTCCGGACGGACGGAAGCTCGGACGCTCGGACATTGTAAAAACAGTATGCCTCGCGGTGGAGGCATAAAAATGCAGGAATTTGAACTCACAAAAAACCTCAATTCAGACTAAAACCTGAAAAGTGGCATCTCTGTTAATGTTATATTCTCTGTCACTACATCTTACCATCATCTTCCGGTTTCAATTTGCCAATACTGTCTGATGACTCCAAGAATCTGCTTTGAGCCATTTTCAGCTGCTGAAGCGATGTCTGCAACATTTCTATCTCCTGAAAATGACACATTTATAAATTTAGGTTTTAAGAAAGATGCATGTACAAACAGGCTATTCCATTTTAAATCCACACTACCGGACTACCCCTGTGGATGATTTAGCTAAGTGGTCATGTGTTATATGGTGGGACCCCAAAATAGTGGGAGGCGTTACATTTTTCTCTCCTCTTTCAGATTTAACTTGTTGGTACAGAGCTATTCTTTGTCCAATTGCATAAAGTTTGGGCTCATTATACAGCTTGATTATTCTACTTTTCAAGTATGTTTCACAATTTGAAATTATCATTTGTTTAATTAGTGAAAAATATTAAAATGTTAACGAGGATAAACCTGGAGGATAAGTGGTGGAGGATAAGCGGTGGAGGAGTATGTGTAATCTCTATGAGAAATGTTGTGGAAACATGATATCTTAATGAATTTTAGATTTTATCATTGCCAAATTCTGTGCTATACATGCAAATCATATCTCAAATCAAAGCTTGTTCATTCATTATTCATATTCAACTATTAATTTGATCTATTTCATGTTTACAAGTACTCACTGAGAACCGTAAGTCACAAGACCCACAATTTTTCCCTATTCTCTACACACAAGTGCCTACATTTTCAGTCACAACACACGTTTTGGCTTTAAATTGTTGTATCTTGAGAATTATTCACCCTAAGATAGGAAAATTATACATTTTTGGAAAGCATTTTACCCCAGGAATCCAAATATGCAGTTAAAATAAATGTAGGATACACTCTAAAGAAAATATTTTCAAAAATGTAATAAATATTTGGTGCGTAAAGTTACGTACATTTTCACACCCTGTATCACCACTTTGGTCAATCATAACATAGCAAAAGTATACATTTTATTAAAGCTCATAGTTTTGCCTGCCACAAAATTAGATTATATTAGAGGTATTCCATATCAGTAGCAAATGCAATAAATTATCAATTTTCTAGTAAAATTAATTTTTTTCATGATATCACCCTATATATTTCTTTACACACCCTGTATACCAACATCAATTTTGCATTGTTGGATTCCTTGGAACATAAGCTTTCCAAAAATGTATATAGTTTTGTTGGTGTGAGATGTATAGTTTTAGACATGTATCAATTTAAGTGAAAATGAAGGCAAATGATCAAAATCAGTGCTTGTAACGCAAATGTGCCCCACCATAGGACACATGACCAAATGTCTTCCACAAAGGGAGTAGGGGTTTTGAATAGTTCTCAGACAATTGGGAAATTCCATTTGAAATACTCACTCCAGTTGTGGAAGAAATAGGTAAAGCCATAATACATGGGGAGTATGGGTTTCAAAATGATTAACTCTGACCAATTACATTTGAAAAACATACTCCCCCTGTGGAAGATATTTCCAAAATCTTCCACAGGGGTAGTGTGGATTTTAAATGGAACAGCCCAATGTAAGTGCGAGACAAATCACTAAATGTTTGATAAGGAAAAAAAAAAGGTTTGTCTCGAAAAGCATTTGAAAAAAAAAAAGAAACGTGGAAATTTCTTATTTCAAAAAAACAAAAACAATTTTCATTTTTCCGGAAAAATTTGGCGAAAATCTGATTTTTTTCTCAAAACACCATAAAAATACCAAGTCGGGAATAAAAAAACAAAAAATTCGCATTTGTTTTCAAACCACTCGTGAGCTTTGAGACAAACCTTTATTTTTTTTGGCCTAAAAATGAATAACAAAGTGGATATTCTCAAACCATGAGTCGCGTAAACCTGCTATTGCTTTAGCGATTACCTTGGGCAAATGAATTTCCCAACTTACACCGCCCACCTCCTAACCAACAGGAATGTGTTTACTCAATTTAAATTTATCTTAGAGTCCGAAGTTCTCCGTTTTATAAATGTTAAATTTCGTGTTGTTTTCCGTTTTAAGGCGTGTGAAAGTCGATTCGAGTTTATCGTCCCCCGGGCCCCCGCTCGCCTCACTTTTTGGAAACCAAAAATACCCACGTCAAATTTTCAATAATGCCAAAATAATTCATTATTTTCAAAGTATCCGTGTTATTGTTAGGTCAATATTAAATGAAATCTGATGAAATAATGAAAAATGAAAAAGTCACCTCACCAACCTGGAAAAAAAAAGTGACGATAAACTCGGAATTGACTTTTCATTTTTTTCATATTAAAAACAGTGAAGAAAAACGTAAACAGTATATTTCTATCTAGAACACTAACTAATCCAAAAGAAAAAGGTCATGAAACTGCAAATATATGACCCCTAAAGCAAGTACCGTAATGATCAATTTGAAGTAAATTTCAGTGAAATATTTAATCGGTTTGTGTATTTTGTTGAATGTACATTGGAAATTAGATCTGAATAAGCTTAAATTTTGCCTGTTGTTTGCAAAATGGCATTTTCCGTTTTCCATAAAACGGAAAACTTCGGGCTCTAATTTATCTTCTCTTTTGCTCCTTTCTTTTTCAACCCATCCTTTTGCTTTTTTTTTAACCCAACCAAAGTTAAAGGGGCACTGCGTGATCCACAGCCTCATCCCCCCACTTTTCCCAAAAAAAGTTGAGATTTTTACACCACTGGATACCTCTGGCTACATAATGTTTATGTACCAAATATTTCTTGCAGATTAATTCGTTTAGCAAAAATATCGCCAAATTTGAATTTCGTTCTGGTGCACCAGAGCGAAATTACAACACATTGTCTATGGAGCAGTGTAATACACATCATCATGCATAACTCGCAAACGCAAAATCGGAATCAACTGAAATTTTGGAAATAAGCTTTTTTCGTGGATATCTACTGAAAAATGTCATAAAAAGAGGATGCTAGGATCACGAAATCCTCCTTTAACTTGATACAAAATTATTGGACAAATATAATGTATGATTTCGGTCAAATTCTAGCTGCTTGTCGATCAACTGAATACTGCTTACTATACGGCTCTGTTCACAATCAATGGTAGAAATATGGTAACTGAGGGTCAAAATTTAAAACCTATTTTTTTGCAATATTTTTACTTATTACCTATAGAAATATGACTAAATTTTAATATTTCAAACATTTCAGAGCTTAATCTTTGGATTAAATGAGTTAAATTTTGGCAAACTTGTGAGATATTCCATAATTTTGTAAAAAAACATTAATTTTGTCAAGAAATCCAAATTTAGAAAAAGAATTGGATATTTTTAAAGAGGTAATCATTATTCAGTGGAGAAATATATAAAATCAAATTAAAATGAGTTTTTGTTTTATCATTTGGTTTATTCTACAAAATTTTGGCCATAAGTATAAAATTAAGAGACAAAATGCCAATTTGCTTAGGAAAGTTTTATTTTCTAAATATATTCTACAAGGACAATCTACATCAAATACCCTGCACAAATCCCTTCAGTAGGGGCTACTTTCCAATCCAACTCCCAGAAAAAATACAACTTTTTAGCGAAGTTAAAATTTTCACATACTTGTGTTTCGGAGGTGACAGTTAACAAAGTTGAGTGTTTCGGAGGTGACACAAATGTTAACATCATTTTTAATGACCCTGGATGTTCATACATTCATTAGCTCACCTTTATAATATAATTCACATCTTTTTCAATCATTCTAAATTACAAAATGATGAACAAACTTGTTCTGCTACCACATTTTTGTATCAATGCAATCATACGGTAAAGAACAATTAAAATAAGTCTGTACCAAACAGATCACAAGTTATAAAGTGTTCAGGTCTTCACCAAAGTTCAAGAATCAAAATTTATGACTTTTTTTGTAATGTATAAATTATTTTCCAGTTACAATTATTTACAAAATGATTACAATGCTTTCATACAAGTAAATTGAGTGTTTCGGAGGTGACATTATAGATGTTAACACAATATAAATGCAGAAATCAGTGCTGATTTGGTATGAAATAGGATCATAATTCCCATTAACTGACTTTTTTGTAAATGTATTTAATGATTTTTCAATTAAAAATTTTACTCTACAAAATGAATTGAAGGCTTTCATACAAGTAAATTAAGTGTTTCGGAGGTGACATAGATGTTAACACAATATATGCAGAAATGATATTGCCCATTTAAAGAGTTACATTACACATTAATTTTTGATCTAAATTAGTTAAATTGTGTAGTTAATTTGTAATGAATTGTGCAATGTGACATGTCTTCAGAATTAAACCAATTTCCAATTCCCCTTCCAGGCAGTAGAATAGGTTTTGACAACTGACTGATGAAATACAAATTGCAACTGAGCAACATCGAAGTTGTGAAAATTACTGGTCCCGAGATGTTGTGAGTTGTACCTATTACAATGTATATATGAAGTGCAATAAATAATATATCTTTTTAATTGTTTGTATATTTAGAACTACATGTATTACCAAAGGAGTAAGCTTAGTACTAATTGGTTGAAAAGCAATCTCTTGCGAATACTAAGCAGCTTTGATGCATTAGTATTTTATTGGACGTGATGGGGAGTCGTAAGTGCCAAACGCCTCATTTGGTTTGTAGGTTTTGAGGTTTTGGGGTTTTTGAAGGTCAAGTGGTCTACTTTGTGACTAAAAGTTGACCAAAATAGGGTTATTTCTAGGGAATAAGGTCCAAAAACTTTTTTGTTTCAGCAGTCAGCACCACCCCCCCCCCCCCATTCAATCCTGGCTACGGACCTGGTTATTTGAGTTTTCATCATAAAACAACCTTATTATAGATCAATGATACAACTAACATTTAGGCCTATAAATTAAGCCAGCCATTTTAAAGTTTGTACCGTATAAACTGCGGGCTGTGACACCCGGCCGGCACTTGGGGTCATGTCGCGGACTTCGAGTGTTTGGGTTCCGTGGTGGGCTCTGGTGTTGGAGACCTGGGGGGAAGGGGGGCACTGGCCTGGGCGCCTTTGGGGGGGCCGTCCTTGCCGGTCGAGGCAGGAGTCAGGCTGTTTCGGACGACGTGTGTTGCTGTCTTTCTGTGCGGGTGCGAGTCGTAGGTGATTGCCGGGGACGTGGAGGGCGGGGTCGATGCATTTGCGGCATCTTGCTGCGGGGTCGTGTTGAACGTCGGGCGTGTGGATCGGGTTCCGGATGGGGCCACCTGCGGCCTGGCCGGCACCGCTCCGCTGGTTGCCGGAGTCGGGGTTCATCGGCTCAAATTTCTCGGTCATGTACTGCGTCTTGATGATGGCGAGCCTGTGAAAGAATATGCGCTTTATATTCCACCACATGGGAAGAGGAAACTGGGACGGCCGCGCACACTGTACTTACAGTATGTCCAGCACCTCAAAATTGTTTCGCTTGCCCAAGATCGCATTAGTTGGAGAAAGCTAGTCGACTGATGATGATGATGATACTTAGTACCGTATGCATTGTTGTATGCCAACGCAAGGTTCTAATGTATACAATTCTATTAAATTATGCAAAAAGACAATGAAAATTGATTTCTTGGAGCTAAACGACCATAGGTGTTAAATGTAACCTTAATTTTATATTGTGTTATTTTTTTTAATTAATTTACGTTCTCTGTGGATGTGTGGGGTGTGGTTTCATGTAGATTTAAATACATTGAAAAAGAATATCTTGTTTTATAAATTATAATGTTTTCTCTCAGGTTTTTTCACTTTTCAGATTTCATATTTTCTTGGGCAGTTGCGTAACCTTAGGCCTTATAATAAGAATTGTCGATTTTTTTTCAATTTTGTTTTCTTTCCAACCACTAGCACCCTAGAAACCAACCAAACTAGTTCAGCACAATGCTTAAGAGTTGCCCATTTCAATTATGCAATTAAAAAAAAACCAAATGCATTAAAATGAAACAAAAATGTAAAAGGTAAAATCTTGAATAAATTAAATGTAGAAATTGGGAAGTAAATCGAGTACTTTCACATGATAAAATCCAAATCAGGTATTTGACCTACATTTACCCAGGCTTGGGCATTCTAAGTGCTTGAAAATTACAAAGAACTTTGAAATAGGATGTAAGAAAATGACCAATTAACCAAAACAGCTTTAATTTGTTCATAATTTTTACAAATAATAAAAGATTTAAATTACGAATTTCTATAAAACGATTAAAAGTGATTTAAATCACGATTTAAATCAGTAATTTAAATCAAACAGCCCTGGGCCTTTCAGCTAAGTTATAGCCTTTCTTTAATGTTTCTTAATAAAAATTGCTACAATTATCACTTTCTGTAATGAATTTGCAGTTGCAGTTGTAAAATGTATTAAAAAAGTAAATTATGTAAACACACATTTGAAACAAAATAACAGCGGAAGTGTCTCGGGCTTTTTGATCTCATTGTGAAGCTAATGTTAACATTAGTATGTCACCTCCGAAACATAGGAAAGTTAACTCAGAAACATGTGTATTTTAAAATTTATTCCAAAGTTCATTTGCCCAGAGTTGTTCTGAGAGTATTAACTTTTTGCAAGCTCTTGTCTGGAGGAGAATAATGTAAAAAACCACAACAAATATGGTGTAAATGTATGTTAAATGTTAAATCAGATCTGGTAACGGAGGTAGAAAACTAGTATATGTATCCAATATTTTAATTTATTAACATCAAACATGTACCAGTTTACATTCAAAGTGCAATATTCAGGTTACACTATTCATTTAATGATAAAACTACCATTAAACCTACAAATCTAGGGTTATTTACTCTGGAATTGCACAAAAGTGTTGTAAACATCGGGATGTCACCTCCGAAACACTATTTTTTAGTTCCATGTAACTTTTATAGATATTATGTTTACAATGAAAACAGGTTTGGTTCCACTAGAATGTACAAAGGGTGAGTAAGTACTACATTCACATTCAGTTGAAATGGGCTTCTCTAAAGCAAGGATAACCTGGATAATGTAACTGGGCGGTTTCGGACGTGACAACTTGTTTCGGAAGTGACAGGTGCTAACGGAAACTTTAGAATGCCTCGGAAATTTAAGCGATATGGTATTTTTTCATACCTGTCATTTATATGTGATATAAGTACAAAAGTAAAATTTTAGTGTGTTAAAAATAGAACTGTTACTGCCTATATTAATGTTATGATAAAAAATTAGTTGTTTCGGATGTGACCAAAAAGCTAACGGAAAAGTTAACACTCAATTTGAAACTTTCACAATTTTTTTTTAGGTCACAGATGAAATCTTTTTTTACAATGTAGTTGAAGCAGCATTAGTACAGGATACAGTTTGTGGGTAACTACAAAATTTAATCTTGTTTGTAGGAAACAATAGGTTTTCAAAAATAGGCATCAATTGTTAACGGAAAATGTCACCTCCGAAACACAGATTTACATCAACATGTCTTCAGAAATTAGATGGATAAAAACTGGGAAACCACGCTAGCATTTAAGTTTTGACACTTGCCTCTTACAGCAACTAAACAACAACTATGAATTCAATCCCTATAAAAAGTGGAGGCCCTGAAGAAAATGAACATGAAAACAGTAGGTATCCTAGGTGAATTCAAATTTGCCATCAAATTGCATCGTTTTATATATCAAATTAAAGCCCTTGAGTAAACTAAGCCAAAACTGAAAACCTTTTTTTCATAGCACTTTCCGTAGCAAAGTTACATCTTGTCAAATATTGACTTTCATCAAAAAGATTCAGCTAGCAAAATTCCCCAAAACGGCATTTCGGGGGTGTTTCTAGATCTTAGTCTCATGGCGATGGCAGCTTTTTTAATGGAACTGCTATCAAAATCCTCTAAAATTCCATGTGCGACTTGATTATCACCATAAAAATCATATATTTGGGTCAAGTGAAGTAGATAGAAAACATATTTATGTAGGTTTCCTTCACCCACCTATTCTCGAAAAAAATTCAAATTTCTATGTAAATATGCATTGTGTTGGGGCCCCGGTATCGGCGAATTCGCTGACTAGTAAATGTGTTAACTAAGGTTTGCCTAGGTTACCTAAAAACAGTTACCCTTCAAGTGGTAAGATAATCACCATGTTATTGGCTCCCAAATCTGAAAGGAGAAAGCTAGCAAGTTGGTTATGCTACCTGAGGTAGCCCCTGGTGGATAAAGTCTCCTTGCAAAAAAACAGCCAAATCAATCATGTTATTACAAAATTACATACCATTAACTGTCAATATTAAAGTTACAACACTGATTGTGAACAGAGCCACACTGTGTAATAACAATAGGTTACCTGGCGTCCCGTAGCCACTTTTATAAAACATCATCGTCTAAATCCAAAAAAATAAAATACACCATCATGCATGGCTCATAGAGCTAGATCTACTCCAAAAACATGAATACATTGTCATGATTGATTGAACCTACGAATTCGACAACCTTGTCCTTGTCTTGACAACAAGTCTCGTAATTTTTAATCGTGTTTTATTCACATCTACAGCTATGAACACGATCAATCTGTGTCCACATCTTCTCCAATACTTAAATAAAACATAATATATCGTTTTACCTGTTCTACTTCTTCTTTAAGCATGTTTAATTGAGGTAATTGAAGTGTCATCAGATCAACCTGCGCTCCTGGAGTCGACGCCATTTTGCCTTTTGTGAAGTTGAAGGGCGCCCTCAATAGTCTTGTCTTCATTTACAGGGTGTGCCAAACGAAAAAATCATAGCCATTTGGACTTCACACACTGCCCACGGAGGCTGGGGTAATAATCCAAAAAAAGGTACAAGTGTCCCTATAAGGCCAAAAAAAAAAAAAGGTTTGTCTCAAAGCTTGCGCGCGCGTTTGTAAAATCGCACGATTTGACAACAAAGAAATGCGGAAATTTTTTTATTTCAAAATTTTTTAGTTTTTGTTTTTCCAGAAAAAATCGGTGGAAAATCAAACTTTTTTCTCAAAATACCATGAAAAAAGTCAGGAATAAAAAAAAATAAAAAAAATCACATTTCGCATTTGTTTTTAAATTTCCCGTGAGCTTTGAGACAACCTTTTTTTTTTTTTTGGCCTAAGTGGGTGTCGATTCAGGTGCATGCAAGAGAATCATTCTGACCAAAATCAGATCTTTTCCCCCTTTACAAACCTATAGGCCTATTTTTGACAAATTTCACAGAAAGGTCTGCATGATTTGGGGTAGGCCTATATTAATCTAAAATTTTGACATTTTTGGGCTTTGGCCCAATTTTGCCATTTTTTACAAACACAGACCTTTTGCTGATTTATGAGGGGTGTCGGCCGAGCAGGGCTGTCAACTCTCACGCATTGGCCGTGAGTCTCACGCATTGGGTCACTTTCTCACGGTCTCACGCCAAGGTAGTATAATCTCACGGCAAGGTAGTAAAGCTCACGCAAAAAGCTGGTAAATGAGTAAAATCTCACGCATCGTCATGAATAATTTGTTGCTCCAAACCCCCCGCTTTTCACATTCTCGAGCGCCGTGGCTCAAATAATCATGGTACAAAATGAACATTAGAGTCGGCAAATCCCGGTACGTCTCTGTCTCACGCCAAGCAATTCCAAAAAGTTGACAGCCCTGCGGCCGAGTGTTGTAAACCCCCACCCCAGTTCGGCAGGTTTAACCTCCATTTTAATAGTCAAATGTAATAAAAAAAACCAGACCCATCCCGGGACCCATCAACATAATAGCAACACCATACTGAACCAAACTGTAGTAACGCGGTGAAAATGCGACATACCAGCATGGCGGCCTTTTCTATACAGTAGCCCCTGGGCATGGACCAACCTTGACAACCAGTCTCGTAAAGATGCAATTTTGTCTAAGTTGCCCTCATAAAACTTCATTTTTTAACAAAATCCTCACCTAACCAAATGGGTATAAAGGGGATGGTATTAAAGGGAGCAGACTTTTTCCCTCCAGCAAATTGAGGACAGAAAAAAGGAAATTTTGCTTCAATCAGCCCTTTTGATGCTCTTTCCCTATTATCTTGGGACCAAATTATGCGTATTCAACCAGCAGCTATTTACCCCTTCTTCGTCCCAGCCCATTGTAGCCTCCACCTAATGTAATGCACTTGCACTGGCACATTCTTCTTGAAATTATAACAAAATTTCTTTTGCCCATGGCACCACTAGATACAATCGGTGCACCCCCCCACCCCACACTCACTAGGCCATTCCCAGAAACCTCCGAGGGGCCTGATAACTTAATGTGGAACAAATGGGCTGATTTTTCACTTTTCTGGTGTAAACCCAAGGAGCTCAAGTCCCCAAAGCCACCCCTTGGCATGCACTTATACAACCCCACACCCGCATACTATGCATAGAGACACCCCGGGGGGATCACTCGCATACCAAAGTGGTATGCATGCTCGTCCCAGCACCTTAAAAATGGACCCTAAATAGCGTAATCTGTGTGGAAAAATTTTACCCCTTATTGGCGTAAGGCTCTGTAAATCTTACCCCTAAAATATGGCGTAATTCGGCGTAAGACACTAAAATGGACCCCTAAATGGCGTAAATTCTAAAACAAACCCACTGAAAATGAAAAAATATACCCTAAACGTCGAAACTTTACCTGAAAAGCACCCTTTTTTCTAAAAACGTCGACGCCGCCACAAGGCCAAATATCAACCCTTTTTCGACGTTTTTGGGGACGAGCATGCGTACCACTTTGGTATGCGAGTGACCCCCCCGGGAGAGACACTCATTATTACACCACACAAAAACAAATGTTTATCACTGTATCTTTCAGTTTTATTTTAAGATATTCTAAAAATGGCTACCGTGAACATAAAATAGGATATAAGGGTCCGATTCACCAACAACTGTAGTCTGAACAGTACAGTATGACCTGTTTTAGTCATTGTAAACCCTTGCAAGGGGACTAAAATGTATCTCCAAAAATGTTTGAATTTACTGAATACTGATACGTATTATGTACAGGGTGTCCCAAAAAAGAGGCCCCTCATTGCGCCCTCTTTTTCTCCTATTTCAGAAAAGTTGATCAAATATATGTTGGTATGTAAAGAAGCCTGTACCTGTTAGCTTTATAAACCGAAAAAATTATTTCAATCGGCTCATAACTTTTGAAGATACACCATTTAAAAGAAATGTATCCATTTTTCACTCTGTCCACGGAGGAGGTTTGGCTACTTCAAAGATTGAAAAGTGCATACCATGCATGAATATAAAACATTCCTCGATGATAACTTAATAAAATAACAACTTTATTTTAGGGAATGGTGGGCTTATGGGTTATGGATTTTGTTAAGTGTCATTAATTTGGGTGAAATTTATGTGGGATGGGACTTCTTTTGCTATACTTGCAATTACTTATGTTTTTCTCGGTTATTTTATGCATTTTTGTTTTATTATGTTTCTTACTTTCTTACTTTATTGTTTCTTGCTTTCTTTTTATTGACAACATAAGTCATTTCTCTTTTTGGAATATAAGGTAGCCCTGAAAAGGGTTGTTTAGTTTGTCATTGGTTCTTTTGAAGTGAGTTTACTGTGCTGCTCTGCCCTCTACCTGGTTGCCTCCTTGACGAATACAGGTTTCAGCCCTAGTCCTCATTGCATCAATTGCGTCAACCTTGTGCGCCGGATATAGCAGTAAATACGTTTGCACAGATCTTGAATTTTGCCACAAATGAAGAAATCAAATGGTGTGAGGTCTGTTGATCTTGCAGGCCACTCCACAGCATGACCCATCCCAACCACTTTGTTTGCTATCCGTGGACAGAGTGAAAAACGGGTACTTGTCTTTAAAAGGGCATATCTTCAAAAGTTGTGAGCCGATTGAAATAATTGTTTTGGTTTATTAAAGCTAACAATTAAAGGTTTCTTAACATACCAAAATATATTTGATCAACTTTTCAGAAATAGGTGAAAAAGAGGGCGCAATGAGGGGCCTCTTTTTTTGGGACACCCTGTAGCAGCTACATGTAGATAGACATATGGATTGCAAAGCGTAATGAATTGTGCAGTAAGTTTTAGTTAAGGAGTGAAGCAGATGCACTAAGGCGACATAATAAAACATCAGAGTTTTGGAAATACATGTAAATCTAATACTGGAACTTACTTTTTGCAATTATTGCTACGTTGCGTCTGGAACCACCAGACTTCATCAGGTAACTGACCCGTTGGGCTGGTGAAGTCTGGTGGTTCCAGATGCAACATAGCAATAGTTGCAAAAAGTAAGTTCCAGTATTAGATTTATAAACTCTGTTCGAAACTACTGGATGACTAAGAACATTCACTCCTAATAAAACATCCTTTTCTACAGGCGGACAGAAGTAGAGTCGGTCAGTCGGTCAGGCACTTTTCTTATCAATTTGCAAATGGCTGATGACCCTAAAAATGACCAAAATCAGTAAAATTTATGCATTTGCTCATATTTTTTCAGTCCAAATCAATCCACTTCAAAAGTGGCTGATTTTACATGCATACAACAAAAAATAGATATCCTCAAAATGCAACATTTGGGTCAAATGGGCCCATAGTATGGTGTTAAGGTTTTGTTGTGTTTTTTGTCGCCATGAAAACGTATGTCATACAATATAGTGCATCAACTCGGTACCTTTTACTGAAACTTGTTACAGAGTATAAATCCATTATCCATGTCCCAGACACTAATCCCTATTCCAGAAAAATGCGGCACTTTTAGAAAAAAAATATTCTTCTGTTTTGCCAAATGAAACATAACTAAATCCCAATCCGTTCATTAGTTATTCCTAACTGTGAAAGTCAAATTTTAATTTTTAGTCAAGTTTTGGAAAAATGGCCACAAACAAGCCCAAAGACATGTTTGTATGAAGACTAATTTGGATTTATTTTACTCAGGGATCATGGATCTTCTAAGGTACTGCGAGGGCTCTGATCAAGAGCTAAGTTTCAGTCACAAAATTCAAAGACTTGTGCCAAGTCTTTGAATTTTGTGACTGACATTGTCAGAAATCATGCAAAATTGCATGTTTTTTACTTTTATTGCCAGTTAGAACTAACTAAAGGATTAAGATTTAGCTATGTTTCATTTGGCAAAACAGATTTTTTTTTACCAAAGATATTACTGCTGTATTTTTCTGGGATAGGTAGTAAGCTTCAAGACATGGCCTACAATGTAAACAATCCAGTGGTACAAAATTTTTCTTACTACATTTTAAAATAGGTGACTGTGAAATGCAAACATTCTCTGTTTAGTTCATTAATTCACACACAATTCATAATTTAATTGTCCCCATCTTTCAGCTTCGACCATTTTGAATCAACATTATCCTAAATTATTGTCATATTTGATGAGTACAAAATAAAGCCATTGGATAATTAAGAGATAGTCTATAATCTCATGTTTACAAAATACAGGGTTTCTCAGAATGTTAAGTACCCAATGCTACCAGTACATTTACCATAACCTTTATTAGCCATCCGTATATCAATATAAAAGTGAGTTGTTGTTGTTTTATTCCATAATGGATCTTGTTGTGCACACAAAGAAACGTAACCATGCAGATGGTCAAGTGGTTTAAACTACCGCAGTAACTGTTATATGGATGGGTACTTATCATTCTGGGACACCCTGTATATGCCATAATGTATACTATTACAGTATGATAAAAAAAATAGTAAATAAAAACAACACAACAGTAAAGCCTAAAGGAGCAACTGGACCTTATTAACTTGTATTATCACAGGTCCTGTAGTCGGTTACAGAACAGAGTGAACACAAAGAAATTGACCCCTTAGCTCCCCTGGTTTGGTTATAAACACAATGCTTAACCCTAACATGACCAGGCAAGTGGGCTAATGCGCCTCTAACTGCAACACAATCAGCACTGTACATGCATCGGATAACCAAACTGTGTTCATTTTGTAGCAAAATTTCTTAGGGTTATAACAATTTCTCCTATAAAAATGTGCAGTACTTATAGGTTAATGAACGCGTATTACTTGTTGGGAGAGAAATTATAGAAAATAATATACACACGCTGATGGTGATGGTGACGCATCAACATCAGTGCAAGTGCATTATTTTGTCTAATTTCTCGAGCAATAAGTAATACAAGTTTATTAATCTATTTCATACACGAGAAGAAAAAAACATGTGATTTTTACTTTTTTTATATAACAAATTATCACTAAAAATGTTGGCAAACAGAACCAAATATAAATTCATCAACCCGCCCGAAAAATGAATCAATCCCTGCGCGACGTGAACATGCAAAAAACACTGCGCGTAGTAACTGGAGTGCACAATATACACAATCAATGCATGTTTCGTACTTTTCTAACAGCTTTTCTGATTGGCTGCTTTGATATAGGAGTGTATGAATTTACAACCAACTACTGCACCAAACTGTTTTGCATAAACTTGCCAAATGGGAAAAGAAAATCAGTGGTGGTACCAGTAATTTTTTCTGTGGGCGCCGGGAAATTAAAAAAATTGCAGCAAAAAGTGGACATTTTGGGATTTTAGTGGGGGGGTTATGACCCCGGTCCCGGCACTCCGTGCATCCGCGGGTATTCATGCTCGTCGAAAATTTCGCGAAATAAGGGGTGTTTTCAGATGAAGAAACGCGATTCGCAAAACACACACAAAAAAGGCGTGTTTTTTCAAACCACGTGTTCGCGAAATTGAAAAAAAGGGTATTTTCTTCGAGCAGCCTACGCGTTTTTGCCAGAAAAGAGCATATTAGAAATATCGTTCAGTATTTTAGCAAAAATAGGGTATTTTGAAGGGCAAATAATTCGCTAAATCGCTAAAAAAGGGGTGATTTTCCCTAAAAACTTGAAATGAGATACAAAAGGGGCGTTTTAAAGTTCACCGACAAGCATGAATACCTGCGGATGCACGGAGTGCGGGGACCGGGGTTATGACTGGGGAAATTCCCCCATCACCCCTGGTGCCACCACTGAGGAAAATATTAAAAACAGTCACAATCCCTTTAATACTGATCACTGCAGGTGTTTTTCTAAAATACAAATAAAACATGTAAACTAAAACAAACTGATTGTACAGCATTTGTATTTCATTATAAATATTATACAATGTAATAACAATATTGGAATGATTAATTATCTCTACATCAATTATTAATTTCATATTTAAATATTATACAATATAATCCAATTTGGTTTTATGAGTTGTTTTCAACAACATATGGTCATGTTTTTTGAGGTGGGACCCAATTGTGTCACATCTTGCAATTTGTCAAAAATCAACTCCTTTTTGTATTTCTGATTATATTTCAAAAGTTTTCACCCAAACTAGTAAAAGTATACATTTTAGAAAGCATATATTGTCATGATTGCAAATCTGTAAAGTTTGAATGGATATACAGGGTGTACCAAAAAATATACAGGGTGATTCCATTGAAAAATACCGAAAAAGTTAAATTTCTTTACCGCTCCAATATTTCTACATAGTATATTAAATTGGAAAATGAACTTGATATTTGGAATGTACACAGTTAGTCCTTTCATTAAATGTATAGTTTGCACTATATTTGTTAAGCCCATTGTGTTATACAGGGTGTGAAAAAAGTTGTAAATTAATTTTTTTAATTTATGTAAAATTTCCCTAAGTGCCATTAAATTTGGAAGATATATTCAAAATAGTTTACAGAATTGCTATAATATCAAATTTAAATATCCAATTCCTATATAGAGTGTTCCAAAAATCAATATTCAGTGAATAATTAGTAACAAAGGTACATGTACAATACATGTACAATTAGCCTACATCAATAAACTATTTAACAATAACCAGAGATCAATATGTCATCAGATTAAATCCTTTGACTGTAATAATCTCCTTTTAGAAGATTTATTTCATATTTCAAAGATAAAACAATATTGAAATTTATTTCATATGCATGCATGCAAAATTAAAGCCCATTGTATTGTATGACCCACATTCCACTGCATTAATTAAAAGCTTGTTAAATCCTTAATTACTAAGTTCATTAAGATTAACTGGGCAATTATAGTTATAGAAAGTTAAAAAATAAGATTAATTAACATTATGCAAAATGCATTTTTACTTCTACTAGGCAACAAAGTGCATACATTTTATTAATGAACATCAACTTCCCATTGTAATTACACAGAGCTCCTCCGCTCCGGCTCCTCCACTTCCGCACCACCCCTGACTAATTAACTTAATTAAGCTGTTGTAATTAATTAATACATTTGTTTAATTGTATTTGTTATTAATTCATTAGATTAATAATTTATCTTCAAAATAAGACCAAAACCATTTGTTCATGATGAATTTTAGCAAAAATATAGGAATAAGTAGACAAAATGATTTAGCAAAATGTGACAGCACCACCTTTTTTAGGGTCCCAGTATAAAAAACATGACCATATCAACAATTAATTAAGGCCATATCATACTCAGCAATCGCAAGGAGCATATCGTTTTGTTGCGTCACAACTTCAATCGCTTAAATCTAAAGCATCAGATCGCAAGCACATGACATGAAAGCAACTTTGTCGCTTTGTTGCTAGCCACGGATGAACGCTGGTAACGATTGTGAAAACACTAGTACTAACGATTTTTAAACTGCACGCTGCGACTGCAAGTATGATATGGACATAACATTTTTACGAGTGATTGCCAAATAGGGTGCAACTCTACTAGTCTTATTACAAGACTGCCCTACCCCAACCCTAAACCCTAAACTCCGTAAACGAGGACTGGACTCAAGTCTAGCAAGTTGCACCCTATTCGGTAATTGTACCCATTTTTATTTACACAAATTGATATGAAAGACTATAAATAGGTTACTAATAATGGCACTGGCAGGCAGAGTCCCTCCCTTCCCCTCCTCTCCTCACTTCTCCCTCCCATCCCACCCCACCCCAGTAGCTAGATTTTTTAAAACAATCTCTTCATCTCCATCAACATCACATTTTTCTCAGCAATTAAGAATAATATTTGCCATTCAAAGCGCACGGCTGTTTGATGTGATCATTTATTAATTTTTCAAACAAAACATCGTGTACAACCCAACTTTAGGCTTAAACAGCTAAAAGCGATATCATACCAATGTATACAGATGCTTTTGAGTCATTTTCAACTTTAAATTTTTCCTCTTTTACAAAATTATTCACTTTTACAGCATTAAAGCTTAAACAACCCTGACCCTGGATAACCTAAGAAAGCTTCTTGTGAAGCCCGTTTCCATTCGGGTCCATTAGAACACCGGCCTGGTTAGGACAGCCAGGGATGAACACCCTACTCTTTTCAAAACTGACTGCGAACTATATGTATTAGGTATGGCTCTTCAGTAAATGGGATCAACAGCTTTTAAAACATCCCCTTCAAAGGACGGAATTCTATTATGGTTTAGCCCTCTGACCCCCCCTGGCTATGACACTGGGTCAACGTCCAGTTGTTTAACATGTTACATGTACGCAATGTTTGTCCATAATTCAGCATCAAAGTGGTTACGTAATTCTCTTGGTTACCGGATCACGCTATTTTGGTATGCCTTCGAGTGCCATACTTTTTGCGGTGATCATTTCAATTGTGGTTCATTAATCAAGCGGGTGTGATACCGTTAACATAGTAGCATTACGGTTACAACTTCCGATACTGAATACTAATCAACATCTGAAATAGTTAAGCTTAAATCAGCATCTTGCATGTCAAAATTCATGATCTGGAACTTTCCACAACACATTTCAATTATTACATAAGCTTACCGCGACACTCACAATACCCCACAATACATGTCTCTTTCATATATTCAGTATTACCCATTTTGTCTATAAATTACTGCTTGCTAAGTGCTTTGAGTATTCAATCCATCATAGTATGGCGATAATGTCTCATTTGATTTTTTACGAAATCTCTCAAAGTCGGAGCCCCTTTAAAATGAAAAATAAATCAAAAGCAGCATTTAAAATAAAAAATATGGGTCTGCATATCCCTTTTTCAGCAAACCATTGTTTTATGTCTTAAGTGGCAAGAATACAATAATTACATTTTACACACTTGCAAACACTTTATAGCCTTTGTATTTCTCAGTCAAAGCAGCCCCAAGTTATTTGCACAGAGTAGTAGGCAATGTTTTATTGTCTAGGGAAGTAATAAAGTATATTGTCTTTATTATCTTTACGGGGTCGGTCACCCACTTTAGCACATTTGTGGGACTCCAGAGCACACCAGACTCCTCACCAAATTGCATTCTGAATCACAATACCAGCAATGTCCTCCTGATATCAAATAATTTTATGACAAATTATTATTCAAAAATTATATTTTTGATATTTAACAGTCCTCAAAGTAAACTTTATAAATCTAATGGTTTGTACTTTAAGTGTCTGTAGCTGGGAGGAAAAGCTATACATCATAAGAAAATTTTGACATTTCGTATTGAAGATATACATTTTTCCCCAAAAAACCTAAAATTTTATGTGCAAATATGCATTTTCATTTACTGGTAGGAGACAATCATACTAGTATTTATAAAGGACTGTTGAATGTCAAAAAGTCATTTTTTAAGAATTTGTCATAAAATTTGATTTATATTGAATCAATACAAATTTCAAAAAAACAAAATTTGATATTAGAAGGACATTGCTCATATTCAGAATGCAATTTAGCGTGTCTGATACCCCTCTCAGGTCCCACAAAAATACCGTCTGTGCAAACATCGCTACAGGAGCCCTTCAATATGGGTTTCCAACATCAGCTGTTCATCAATGTGATGGCTCACAAGTGTTAATACTAAAATTCTAAAAATAATTACTTCTGTGCCATGTCAACAAAGCTAATATCACACATGGCAAGCATACGTGCATTTCCAGTATAATCAATAAAGTTAGAAAATGGTAGACTCCCAATAAAACACAATGATAAAATTCGCAATCCATTAGCGCAATGGATACAAATTCTCACACTACATGTTCTGAGTACCAAGCCCAAAAAGTATTTGCAAAAGGCATTTTCGACCACTTACATGTACAGATATTTTTATATCTTTATTCTAGCAGATAATTTTATATCTTTCTAGAGCTATTAAAAATTGAAATTGATTTTTTTTCCTTTTTTTCTCAAGTCTGAAAATGGTCTACTTTGCAAAATTTAGTGGTGTAGCGTCATAGGGGCACGGGAGGATGCAAACTTTAAAAAATCCCACAGAAAAATGGTTGAAAAATGGCTTGTGCCCCCCCCTCCCCATTAAGATGACGCACGCTCCAACGGGCAAAATTTATGCATTTTCATACATGAGACAATTTATACAAGGTCAAATTCAATCAGTGAGACTCGCTCAAGTTAACATAGACAATTTGCCCACGTCAAGGTAACTCAAACCCAAAATAATACACTTAATAATAGTCACTATTCATAGTCACAAAGATTCAATGCCAAGCAAAGAATAAACTATCACTGACCTTCCAATGACTTGGTCTATGGCTTTGTGAAGGTGTTTATACAGTCAAACACAATCTAACAAATATATTCATACATGTACGTGGCAATGAAGGTGCATTACAGTGTAATATTATTAGAAATATTTAATCACAAGAAATAAAAATATTGGAGTGTCTCGTGTTAAAATGAAAGTTGCACAGTCAGTATTTGCACAACGATTTGTGACAATTTTTAGACAAAAAAGGGGCTCCAAAAAGATCCCATATCGGACACCAGTGTGTACATGGTATGCTGTTATCCACATCACTAGTGACTGTTTCGTGCCACCAACTGCTTCAATGAATTCAAAAATGAATAAAAAAATTGGAACGCCACCAAAATTCATATCTGCAGGAGCATTGTACATATATCAATGCGTAGACATGATACATAGGCTACATGTATAATTACAACATACATTGTACATGTGTATATCATGTATATGTATCGACTCACATATTTATGCTCGAACTAGATGCATGTTACGCAGCGCTGTAGCTGCAGGTTTTTTTTTTAATATAGTAAATTATGAAATCCCACCTTCATTGCACAGATAGAACTTGATTGTCCTTTTTTGGCACAATTCCCTGTATTTGATAAAATACAAGATTTGCATGTTCTCGACCATGTACTCATTACAATGTACATCAGAGTATGTGACGTCCAATTATCAACTGAATTGCATAATTTTGCACAAATAAAAAAGTCTTCCCATACTATTTTGTAATATAAATTTCAGTTGAGCAGGTTAATAAATGTATAATTTCACCTAAAATTTAAAAAGCTTGCTTCCTATTATGATAAAAACATATCTTCAATATAATTATGTGAAAATTAAAATTAACACAAAATAAATAACAGTATCCATACTACATGTACCTAATACATTGTACCTTTCCAAGGGCCAGTCACATGCGCATGGCATCCCTATTCAAAAAGCAGAACAGTCTTTTCCCTTTTTTTCTTTTTTAATTCAAAACAGTTGAAAGGTATTTTAAGTTGGGTGGGTCCCAATGTAACACATTGTGCTTTCTACCTCACATTAACCTAAACCAAACTCAAAAAAGCTTAATTCACAAAGCATCTGCATTCTGCAAGCACAGGAATCCCATGTGATGCAATTGCATTATGCAGAAAAATTCCTGAAAAATGTACTTTGCCAATATACATTTATACAGGATCATCCGAGTAAAATTTCCTGAAGACTGGCAACACTGGTCATCAAGTGAACAGTCATGGTCAAGCAGAGGGGTGTCTACGTTTACACGTTTCACGTTTAACCGACCATAAATGCACTGACCGTTTATAAACATAAAAAAAAAATTTAAGTGATTTTTTTTTTTTTTCGCTTTTGGAGTGTCCCTGAACATTACAAAACAATGTAATATTGCAAGTCAATCTCAATCTTTTGCCGATACAGCACTCAGCAGGGCACATGATATGCTTGATACAAGAACACCTGTCAGTGATATCTTGTTTTTTGTCGGTACATTCATAAGTTTGTGCCTCCCCCCCCCCTTTTGAAAACCTGGCTACGCCATTATAGATGAGGTTGTCAATTTATAGTTACACCTTTTTAAACATGTTAAAAGATGTAATTCATGGTACAGAAATGCTCACAAACCTTGAACCTGTAGGTAACTACAGATTTTTCTTTGGCATCAAATTATACACAAATGTGCTGGCTTTGGACAGGTTACAGGCATTTGTACAATCCTTTATACCTGTGTTATAGTTTGTTCGGCTTAAAATTGGCACAAAAAAATCCAGTAACATTGTGTATTGATATTGAATGACGTTAAGTGCGTAGTTGGGCGCAGCACATCCGCTAGTTGAGTGTTGTGTAATATGTGACCGGCGCATGCTCATGTGAATTTACACTAGCGAAAGTTCTAACTTTATTGACTTGCGCAGTAACAGGAACTGAATAATTTTCACCAATTATAAGCCAAACAAACTTTAGAAGTGCTCAGCAACACAAATGAATAATAATGTAGAACTCCTATGTGTACCTCAGGTACAAGTAAATTCATAAAGCTATGCTTCCTTTTACAACTATACACAAATAAAATGATTATAATACAACCACAATATATTTGACTGCTCACTAAAAAGGCATTTTTGTATTGCCGTCATGTGCTAGCCTTTTTTTCAAACAATATACTGTACTCTTAGGCTAAAAAAAGAAAAAGGCAAGTCTCTCAACCATTTGGGAAAAAACTATGCACATTGCTTTAAAAAAAAAAAAAAAAAACATTTTTGTGCACAGAATATTACATAAATTGTTAATTACCAGTTAATCGGGATCTGGTTAACCTTTACCAAAACACTTCATATACTTTGTATTAAAAAATACAGGCTTTTGTTATTTAGAAATTATCCTCTCTTTTTTCAGTAATTATAACACTTTTAAAATGTACAATGTAATGTACCCGGACACAGTCAGAATTCAGCTGTTACAGTGAATGCAATGATTGTTAAATCCAAATAATAGGCCATCAACACATGTTGCTCAAAAACATTTTCATGTGCACACATATGCTGTAATGTTGTGAATTTAATGATCCGTTGGATCAATTAATGTTGCATATTTTGAAATTTAAAAGGTGAACTCATTTTCCAAAATTGAATTCCATTGTAATTAATTAATCAGTTTGTCCTTAATATTAAATTTCAAATAGTGAAAAAAAACCATGAGGTTAGCACTAACAATGATTTGGCTTTTTGGCATTGATCATGATTGCGCAATAAAGGAAATAATTAAAATCAATATATTCATAAATTACACAATTGATGAGTATATTTGAATTCAAAATATGTGCATGTACAGCCACTGTGAAATATTGACACAGAAAATTAAACTTGAAAATGATAATGTTGAAAACTACCAGCACAAATGAAAAAGTAACACTGAAATTATGCACAGCGATGTTTCCGTATATTTTTCATTGGCATAATAAGTGACTATTATATTGTCAGGTGCAATGAGTATTAATAGATAATTTCCATTCATAATTGAACTGAACAGCATGTGGGTCTACCAAATGCTTTTCCGAGGTAATGTGTTCAGTAGCTTAGCCATTTTAGTCTTAGTCTTTTTCGGGTGGGGGCCCGGGGGGTGTCAAGCAACTTTCAAGGAGGTGAGATTTGGTAAAAATTGTCAAAAATGGGTGAAAAAGTACAAAAAGGCCTTTTTCTTTTTTAAATTTTCAGGGTAACCAGCATTCCTAGAGGGGAAAGTGCAGGACAAGACTTCTCACAGCTCCCTCTTTACCCCTCACCCACCCCCCCCCCCTTGAACTATGCCACTGACTATGTTTTAATGTACCATTTTTCGGTGTGGTTCACTTGCTTCCCAAACTTGCATGATAACAAAAGAACATGTGGTTTAATCAAATACCCCCGAAAATACTGATAATTAAATGTTTCAATGATACAACATAATTATTATTTAAACAACCCTATGAAAGATATGACCTGAAATCTCCCATACAAGGGGTGTGGATTTCAAATGCAGTCACCCATTCAGGTAACTTCGTTTGAAATTCACACTCCCTGTGTAGAAGATTATGGTGGCGACGGTGTCTTCTATAGAGGTACATGGATTTTGAACTGGAATAGCCATTGGTATCATCATCAGTATGATTTTTAGTGTTTCTAAGTTTCATTTTAGCGCACCTATTGCATTTAGCTATTTGGCGACTCCTTAAAAAAACTGTTTTGAAGAGATTAGTATAGTCCAATGCATGTGCAAATATTCTCACCTGGTTCTTTTAAATATAAAATATGGGACGGGGGTGGGAAATTGCTATCTGTTATCTCCAGGCTGTATTTTATTCAAATGAATTTTACTCTGCTAGCAATGATACCCCTTATTTGAATGTTGATCCTTCCATATTCTGTTCATCTCTGTCGGTGTTACCATATGTGTTGATATAATCCTCTTAAAACGACAGTACGAGTACGCTGTCCTCCAATTGTTAAATTCTTTGTGCTTAACTGGAACTATATGAAGTTTCTCAAGGCATATTGCCACATAAACATCTTCTAGATATAAAAATGGTGTGTACTCCGAAATTGCATAAACTTTCAACGCCACGTCGCCAGACATGACGTACACTGTGCCCGAGCAGAACGGCGGGTATTTATTTCCTGGGTACAAATTGCGAGGCATGTACCATTTGCTCTTTGGGTCTCTAATCGGCGAGCCGTTGATGACAAACCCAGCCACGTGATTCTGATCGGGAGTCTTGGGGCTCTTCAAGTACTTAACTAGACTGTCATAATTTATATACATGTCATCATCGGTCTTCATGACGTAGTTTGCTTTTGGGCAGTACACAGCCGCCCATTTTAAACCCATTATGGTTTTGTAAGTTAAATTCTTGTAAGTGTCGATAAATTCCTCCAAAAGAAGATCATGATATTGCTCGCTTTCTTGTTGCACTAATTCATTCAGTTTCTTATCACTATTTTTGGCAAGCGTGAACAAAGTCACAACTTTTTTACCTTCCACGTCTGTGACGCTTCCCCAAGTGGCGCGTATTGCCCGTCTCTGCTCAAAGTTCTTGTGAATTGAATTAATGAGTACAACAAGAAACACATCTTTCGTAGATCCCTCCGGATTATCACACGTATTTGGTTCGTTCAACGTAAGCTGAAAATCGTGAGGAAAGACCCGTTCTGTATTAGGCGGATTGGCTTTTGAAATAATATTACGTATTATGGCTGAGTCTATGTTCTTCAGATGTGGATCAAGCTGGGGTCCAAACATTTGGTTGGCTACAGCTTGGTTGTTTTGATGTGCTACAGCTTGGTTGTTTTGGTTGGCTACAGCTTGGTTGTTTTGGTTGGCTACAGCTTGGTTGTTTTGGTGTGCCAAAGCCGGGTTAACATTTTGTTGGTCAGGACCAATTTGCATGTTTGGATCCTGTTGTTGCTGCACCACCTGCTGGTGTAGATCTGTCAACTCTTGCTGTAGCTGTTGCTGCTGCTGTTGACCAGGATTACCTTCAGGTATAACATTTTGCTGTAAACTTTTCTGAAGAGCAGCCACTTCAGCTTTCATTTGCTCCAACTTTTTTACAATACCATTGTCAAGGTTTAACTGCTGGTTAGCTTGATTTAGATTTACGTCCAGTAGAGGGTTAATTACATTACTTATCTCCACCTCCTGCTGTTGCTGCTTTCGCTGCTTCTCTGGCAGGCCTTGCTGTTGCTGGCCTTGCTGTTGCTGTTGCTGCCCTTGCTGTTGCTGGTCATGAGGCTGTTGAATTTTGACAACAACTTCATTTGCAGCCTGCTCTATTTGATGTCCAACTTGAGGATTAGCACCATGATTTTCACCCCCCGTGTTTAGATTTGTTTGAGCTACAGCTAGCCCACTTTGATTTGGATTAAACACATCGTTTCTAGAATTATTCACATCACCGAGCCCTTCTGAGTTTTTCCTTGGATCCTCTCCTGCAGGACGCCTCAATATATTAGCGAGATTATGATGCTGAACATTTAATCGATGTTCATCTCTATGATTGGCGTGGATGTGTTTCTGTTCCACTGGGGTGCCCCATATCATGAAGGAATATCCTGACACGTACATGAAACCAACTATGTTGAGAATGGCAACAACAGAGAGGATAAGAAACGTTTTTAACCACCGCGACATCTTGATCTGTCGGCATGGGAATATATAGTGCTTGGTGAGATACTACGCTGCAGGAATGCTGGAATTTGTATGTGTTCTGCCTTCTTTCACGGGTCATGAAGCACACAAACTAGTCACAGCCATTGTGAATGAATCTGAAATACACAAACATAATAAGCATGGTTAATAAAATTCTATTTAACATCCAATATTGAAAACTAATAATGTGTTCTTTCTGAAGGTAACTGCAATTAATCATAACAACCTTACCTGGGCCAATTTTCAATAATGGTAAAGCCCAGAAGATATTGTACCCTTCCCAGAATCCTTTGCATTATGGTGCATCACCTCATTACATCAAATGACACTATTAACTTTTTGTCGGTACAATTACCAAACTGGGTACAACTTGCTAGACTTAAGTCCAGTCTTTGTTTACGGAGTTTAGGTTTAGGGTTGGGGTAGGGCAGTCTTGTAATGAAAGAGACTAGTACTATAGTTGCACCCTATTCGGTATTACCATTCCTTTTTGTCACTATCGATTGACCCATGTTGCGCTACGATTTACGAAGCAAATCGGTACAGAAAATTGAAATGGAAGAAATACATTGTAGAAATTGTACAATATCTTCTCTGGACAAAGCCAGAGATTTAAGTGACAAAACAATTGGCATCCTGAAAAGGGTCTGAAAATAAGATTTACACATCTTTTCCACATATTTATTTCCTGAAACAAGATTCCATTCCCTGAAATCAGGATATTTTCTAAAAACTAAAAACTCCATAAATCAGGCAATTGCGTATGAAGAGCCTGGTATAACAACCACTTAAAAATATACAATACAAATTTTACATACATTTTACAGTATACGCCATTGATTGCAAATGCTATCGCAACCTGTGATCTTGCCAAAACGTCGCGGGAAATTTATGGTTGACCGAACCTCCCTCCCAGGAAATTTCCATTTTTTCTAGCCCTGCATGCGATTACCTGTTATGCTGCACAGTTGAAAGCAAACAAGTTTGAGCGCTCGTTTTGGTCTCAATTCAAAGACAATCTAGCAAAAAGCGGCTTGCTTGGCTTCATGAATATCATATGCAATTTGTACACAATGTACTCCGATCAGCTCTTAATAGGCGACTCATAACATCGTAGATTGATACAGAATGGCGTACATACAGCTAGGCGCAGTACCTACACGAACTGCACTTTGCATATGCGTGACAGACACATGTTTTTGTGATTTTACACGGGTGTCAGCTGGGACTTCATTAACTCGTGCAGTTACAACAAAAACCAAATAATTCTCGCCTATTACGAGCTGATCATAGTATACATGTAGTTAGCCACAGGTGGCTACAGGTACGACAGACAGTAATATTATCCAGCAGTGTTGCCACTATTTTCAGCCCAATTTTGGAGAGTATTTTGGGACAAAATAGGTCTAAAATTGTATATTTTCTGTGAATTTGATCCAAAAATCATCTTTAAAAGTTTGTGATTGATAAAATATCAAAATTCACTGTAAATGGACTAAATCATTGTTTTTTTGATGAAGCTCTGAATCAGTAGCCAAAAAGCCGGGCCAGAAATTTGCAAAATTGCGGGCCACATTTTCAAGTCGTTGGACTTGAGAAAGTTGCCTAATTGGGCTAACAAATCGCAGATGTGGCAACTCTGCTGTGAGTACAGACAGTATTTTATCATATTGATTAGTAAACTGTATCTATTACTTCACTCATGCAGGAAAATGAATAGATGCCAATTATATGCCAACCAGTTTAATGAAATGTGTCAAATATCTCACGCTGTATTTAATGAGCCTTCACATCACAGACCAGCTGGTTGTAAAAATAATAGACGGGGGGACTGGTGAATTCATATTGATTTTATTTCCCTGAGTCTATGCCTTTATGGTACATGTAGACCTACATTTTTACAATTACAAAATTGTATTATTTGCAGTGCAAATCACATATTTTGTTTACTGCCGGTGCGGGAGTGGTTTACCAGCCAGAGGAAGGGGGTAACCACCCCTGACAAAAATTTGGCATTTTGGGAAAGGGGTTTTGGGGGGCGGTTGGAGGCTGGTTTCAAAGTGGGAAACGAAAATGGTCAAAATGGGAAAAATCTTAAATATCAAGGCGGCCAGCATCCCATGAGGGGGGGGCAAAAGATGGGTAAGACCTCTCACAGAGTTGGGGGGCACCTGTCCCTTTTCCCCCCTTGGCTACACCACTGATGTTGGTGCTATGTGGTGGCGCTCTGGTAGCAAATAATTTCTAGTTGTTATGGCGGTGTGCTCCAGATGCTTAAATACCGTATTGTTTGTAATAAACGCTCCCCCTCTAATAAACGCCCCCCTCCAATTTTTCTGTGAAAAATTGACAAAAATGCGAACATTTCCATGACATATCGTGTAGGTAAGCTTAAAACTTGCATCAGTTATGTCAGTCACGATCGCTAAATTGAATGGACAAAACCTATTATGACTCAACTCCCATCCATTTCATTGCCTAATTATGGTAGAATTTCACTAATTCCATGCACTTACAGGTGTAATTTTGTTGTATTCCCACGAAAATATCATTTTCCGTGGCGCCGCCATCATGTATAGTGTAAATCCCTCCTTTTAATAGGAGCACCATCGGGAAATTGAACACGATTTTTAAGCTTTTTTCACTGACAATTCACTTCCAATAAACGCCCCCCTTTTGAAAAAATGCAACGCCCCCGGGGCGTTTATTACAAACAATACGGTGAGAAAAAAAGGATATTTTGAACAAAGCTGCTTACATCACAGGGAGATAGAGGAAACAAACTTCAACACAAGTAAAATGAAGGATTAGAATGTAAAAGTCTACTATTCCCAGGCGGTCTCCCATCTAAGTACTAACCGGACCCGACGTTGCATTCTTAACTTCGGTGATCGGACGAGAACCGGTGTTTTCAACGTGGTATGGCCGTAGACATCTGAAGGTGCGATTTAAGCTTACTTTTAGCTTAGCATTGTCTTGGTTGCTCACCTTTCCCCCCAATCGTTTCTATATTAATTGTGCAACAATTTATTGCTCCTCATGAAACTTACAACTATTAAACTCTAATCAAATTGTGCATTTTTTCTAATAACATCCCAGTCTTTTCATTTTTAGGAACTATAATAAATCACGGGTTGCACATCCGGTCAGCGTATGTTTACAAATTCAGTGCCACTTTTACAAGGTAAACTGGTCGTCTTTGGCAAGATGCAGCCGATTTACTACTGGTAGTACCACTAGCAATTGAACTCGCTGATAGATGTATAGGCTTATTCGGCACCTCTGTACCATTTGTCTCGAGCTATCTTCAGTAGATAGCAAAAATTAACATCAGATAACATCAAAAATCAGCCGGCTGGTCTCACACACCACAAGTGTAGGCCCGTACATGAACTACCATACCATTGAAATTAAAACAGACTTTTTAAAAACATACAGGTGCAATCTAATTGCAATTTATGCTCATCCAATGACTTAGCTATGTGCATGACGTATAGGCCTAGTGGTACATTACTTGCACGCATCTACTGTAGATGTGTATTGATCATTGATGAAGTAGTGCATTGCTCACAAGTTGTAGGTCTATCAATGTGTGAAATAATATGTTATTTGATATTTAAAATAAACTTGTGAATTAACCATTTGCTACTAATAATAGGGGGGCCACAATGCTAGCTATTGTGTGTACCCCTGCCTACATACACAAATGTATGGTAGAAATGTAACAGATTCTGCAGCAGTTGGAAAACTTTTGGGCATCTTGAATTCCATATAATTTGTCTCCTAGTAACTTCTGTGCAAACCCGACTACCTAATTAGTTAGAAAATATTCTGCTCGTAATGAAGGTGAATATAGCATTTTTGTACGGTCACGCATAAAAAAGTTACGCACGAAATAATTTTTTGTCATCAAATAAAACTATTTTCCCAAAGATGTACAATTATGCTATATTCAGTTTTACAATCTAGACCATCAGAGCAAAATCCTGTGCAAAAATTAGACAATTTGGTTGTGTAGTTTAGGAAATACAGGCATTTGAAGGTCATAATTGGCACAAATAGCGCCCTCAACGGGTGAAAATCACATATATTTACCGGCAAAAGAGTTATTTTTGTGATTTCAGCCATTTTAAAAATGTTGTAAAGAAGCAAATATAGCAATTATGACTCTGGATTTTTAATATTTGCATAAATGAACATTAAATAAACAAAAACTATACGTCTCGTGCCTTCTTCGGTTTTATTCCCACAATTATCGCTCCGTGAATATGCAAATTTATGACAAAATCAGGATTGTCCTAAAAATGGAGTAAAAATGGCCAATTTTGTGAATCTTTAAAAGGCTGTATCTTCGCAACGAATTGTCCGATTGAGTTGATTCAAAGAGTTTTTAAAATCATTTTGCAGGAAAGTAATTCCAGGGGTGGGTTTGAAAATTTTCATGTGACCACCCTACTAATAATAAAAACAGAAAAATGCAGTAGACAAAATATTATATTATAGAATGTCCCACCGTAACATTTGTAGCTGTTCCCCCTGGTAAGTTGTGTGTTTCTTGTCAGGGAGAGCTCATACATATACTTTTAGTACCTCTGCGAACTCAGTGCACACAAGAAATGTCTTTAATGCAGACAGGTGTTGTCAACATGCTTTATACTGTTCCACTTCTGCAGATAATAACCTATTTAGAGCACAAGCTGTCACTATAGTAGGATCAAAATATGACATAGCTACCACATGACCCCAAAAAAATTGCAACAGAAGGTTTTTTGGTATTTTCTTGCAGTATGAGGTCTAATAAATAACATATCAAAAGTTTAGAAAAATTGAACTTGGGCGAGGGGTCCAACTGTGACGAAATCAAAATGGCCGCCAAAAGCTGGAAAAATACCCATTAATCTACTGATTTCATCCATTTTTCACTCGATATTGTGGGTTCCACTGGTGTCAATCTTATTCAGATGTACATTACTGGATGTAGTAATAAATCTTTATATTGTGGTATTCAGATGGATCAATTTGACAGCCATTATGAATTTCAAAATGGCCGCCGTTTTGGTACTTTGACATTTAAAATCAAATCATGCACGTAATTGTAAAGCGAAACTTAAAGCGTTGGCTTTTCTAAAATAGCCAACATCCTTTGTACCCATATTCCATTAAAATTTATAGGCATACGAACCAACTTGATAGCAAGAGTGAATTTCAAAATGGCCGCCATTTTGGTATGTTGGCTTATTGACGTAAACTATGCACTTATTGCAACTTGAAACTTAAAGCGACAGAAATTCTAAAATAACCAACATCCTATGCACCCTTAGTACCACTTTTAAGGTTGGTCTGAACCCTGGAATTATGAAAACTTTCGGGCCTCATAACTGCTAAATTATTAGTCTAAAGAATATAAAAGTATACATTTTAGAATGGAAATGACTTGATGAATTCATCTGTGAGGTCAATTTGGGCCAAAATGCTCATTTTTGAGAAAATCCCAAAAAGCGGGTTTTTGGCCCAAATTTTTTCAGTGCAACCTAACAAAAAATTGTTTGGCCAAAATTTTTTTTTTACTAATTTTTAAAAACTAGATAAAAATATCTAGGGACCGTTTTTTCATTTTTTTGAATTTTGACCAACTTCACCAAAAATATTTGAAATTTGGGTGAAAATCAGGCTTTTTATGATTTTTTGAAAATTTTGCATTTTTGACCATTTTTGGTGCAAATTTTTCAAAGTTGGTAAAAAATAAAAAAAATAAAAAAACGGTCCCTAGATATTTTGATCTAGTTTTTAAAAATTAATAAAAATTTTTTTGGCCAAACAATTTTTTTGTTACGCTGTACTTAAAATTTGGGCCAAAAACCCGCTTTTTTGGGATTTTCTCAAAATGAGAATTTTGGCCCAAATTGACCTCACAGATGAATTTAGCAAGTCATTTCCAGTCTAAAATGTATACTTTTATATTCTTTAGACTAATAATTTAGCAGTTATGAAGCCCGAAAGTTTCCATAATTCCAGGGTTAAGACCACCCTTAAGTAGGCATATGTACCAATTTGGTAGCCATATAGCATGGCTGTCAGCTATAATCACCATTATTGATATGTTGCTTGCAGTATATTCTTGGAAGTACACAAAATTCATCTTGCTATACCACGATGCGTCAATGCCTTTGTTTGCAGTAGTATATATCAACCACATTGTATTATACACGTCTGTTTGTCATCAATCATCATCATCATCATCTGAGAATAGTTCTTGATCCATGTTCTCACATTGGCCTATATGTGTCCACATGCTCCAGAGCAATTGAGTCCATTCTTTCTGTATCTACATTTCATTGTGATGCATCCTGCAGAACAATTGCATCAAATCATTTTCATCAATCATTCTGGTGCTGGACTTCTTTTAATCATGAGTGGAACAAATTTGTCACCTTGAACAATCCATCCCCAGTCACTTGGATTCATACCATCACTTTTACACATCCAATGCATGCCCTGTAGATACATTCTCATGAAGTGAAGCTTTGCAGCAGAGGGTGTGGGTGGAAGTCTTTCAGGTTCAACAAAGCTCTTTGCTGTGCAAACGTTTTTGGAAAGAAAAATGTAGAGTAAGGATTCCAAAGAGTCTGATTGCTGACCATTAAACAGAGACACCATTGCTTTGCAGCCTTCACTTAATACATATTCTTGATCCATATTAAGAGTGCAAAATGCCTTGGAACAAACTTGTAATACATGATCACCAATGACGATTTTGTTGAATACAGACTTGCCTACCCCAAATATTCTTGAAGTAGTGTCGTAACCTAAAAACGCATGGGCAAACAACAAATCCGAACTTAATGTCATAACTGAGTAAGCGCTTCGGAATCTTGATATCATACACATATGGTTTATCATTGTCAGACAGAAAGTACAGGTCCTTACCGTCCTTTTCTGCACAATGAAGAAGTAATACCAACAGATGTGTCTTCTACAATTAGGGTTGTTGACTTAAATGATGTCATTGCGACTGCTGCTTTCACTGTATCGACATGTGCATCTTCTTCGGCGTGGATCACATGGTATCCTTTCTGTTGCATACGGTCCCCAATTAGTTTAATGAGAATCTGTTTGTTCAGATCATTTGAGTTGAAGGCTTCTTTCTGCTAGCATCTGATATGTCTACCTTATTTGCAACCCGACTCTTGTGAAAGATGTATGATTATCAGAAGAGGAACATAGTGAGCAGTCCTTGGAATTGTCTCAGAGCCATCAGCCTCTGATAAGTCGCACGATCCTGTATGGCTTGTAATAGTGATGCAAGGGATAAATGCTGATGAGGATGTTAATGTGCAAAACCTGTTCAAAGTAGGTAAAGATACAGTCAAACAAATGGAAGGACAGGCTGTCCTTTCATATAGCTACAAATGGAAGGCTAGAGTCAAAATGTAAGGTCCAGGTCACTGATGACCAAACCATAGGGTATATTGCTGATCCATTAATTATCCTTTTCTGGTGCATTGTGGGATTGAAAAGGGGGCAAATCGATCGCTAATTTGCTCCCTTTTCTATCCCACAATGCACCAGAAAAGGATAATTAATGGATCAGCAATATACCCTATTGCTCCAGCTCTGTTGTTTCAAAGGTTCCTGGTTGTATCACAATCTGGAGATCTGTGCTTAGATAAGGAAGTTTATCATGAACTATCACCATATCCACCATCTTTGTTTGAAGCAAAGTATGTTTTACATAAGCCAGATAAAGCACCACTACTACAAGCCATGCTCCTGAGACAGTTCCAAGGACTGATCACTATGTTCTTGATGAAGGTTCTCTTCTACATCGCTTGAAGTGGGCAGAAGGAAGCACCCTTGCTGATAATTATGCATCTTTCACATTTGATCACTATGGCAAGACCACAGTTGTCTTTAATGGATACACTGGTGGACCAAATACAAAGGATAACACGCATCAGCGCCGCAAGAGTCGGGTTGCAAATAAGGTAGACATTAGATGCCGGCAATTTGCTGGCAAGAAACGCTTACTCAGTGATGACATTTGTTTGGATTTGTTGTTTGCCCATGCGTTTTCAGGTTGCGACACTACTTCAGGAATAGTTGGCGTAGGTATGAAGTCTGTATTACACAAAATCATCAATGGTGATCCTGTATTACAAGTTTGTCACAAGGCATTTTGCACTCACAGTATTGATCAAGAATATGTAGAAAGTGAAGGCTGCAGAGCAATGTATCCCTGTTTAATGGTCAGCAATCAGAGTCTTTGGAGTCCTTACGCTACAGGTTTCTTTCCAAAGAGGTTTGCACAGCAAAGAGCTTTGTTAAACCCGAAAGACTTCCACCCACAGCGGCAAAGCTTTACTCCAGGAGAACTCATCTACAGGTCATGCATTGGATGGGTAAAAGTGATGGTACATGTATGAATCCAACTTAATGGAGATGGATTGTTCAAGGTGACAAATTTGTTCCACTTATGATGAAAAGAAGTCCAGCACACTGAAGATGATTTGATGCAATTGTTCTGCAGGATGCATCACAGTGAAATGTAGCTGCAGAAAGAATAGACTCAATTGCACATATAGGCCAATGTGAGAATATGGATCAAAAATTATTCTCAGATGATGATGATGATGATGATGATGATGATGATGATGATGATGATGATGATGATGATGATGATGATGATGATGATGATGATGATGATGATGATGATGATGATGATGATGATGATGATGATGATGATGACAACTAATTCCAACATACATGTATAATACAATGTGGTTGATGTTACTACTTCAAACAAAGGCATCGCATCGTGATATAGCAAGATGAATTGTGTGTTACTTCAAGAATATACTATTGATTTTTATAATGGTGATTATAGCTGACAGCCATTAATGTAAATATGGCTGCCAAATTGGTACATCTTCTTCAAGTTACGGCTCAACACCCCAGGTAGAGAAAAGCTAGTCGGTACATATGCCTACTTGAAAGCATACTATTAATGGTGCTGTGGGTGCAAATGATGTTGGTTATTTTAAAAGTTCTGTCACTTTAAGTTTCAAGTTACAATACGTGCTTAATTAAACTCAATAAGGCAACATATACCAAAATGGCGGCCATTTTGAAATTCACTCTTGCTGCCAATTTGGTTTGTGTGCCTACCTCTAAATAAATTTGAATGGGAATATTGGTGCAAAGGATATTGGCTATTTTAGAAAATCTAACGCCTTAAGTTTCTTCTTACAATTAATATGTGCATGATTTGACTTCATTAAGCCAAAATACCAAAATGGCGGCCATTTTGAAATTCATTATAGCTGTCAAAGTAAACCATCTGAATACCACAACATAGAGATTCATTACTACATCCAGTAAAGTACTTCTGAACAAGGTTGTCACCAGTGGAACCCACAATAACGAGTGAAAAATTGATAAAATCAGTAGATTAATGGGTATTTTTCCAGCTTTTGGCGGCCATTTTGATTACGTCACATTTGGACCCTTCGCCCAAGTTCAATTTTTCTACTTTTGATATGTTATTTGTTAGACCTTATACTGCAAGAAAATACCAAAAAACCTTCTGTTGCAATTTTTTTGGGGTCATGTGGTAACTTTACTCTACTACTAATCGCATTTACATGTATATTATAATTATACAATGTAAGTTATTTTTTATGAATGTTTCAACCTCCAGATGACAGCTATCCAGCAGGCATGAAGGAATTCCTGTAAAAAAAAGGAAATTCTCATGCCTGATCCATGGCAAATTTGTGATATTTTGAAGTGACACAAATTTCTTACATTTTGTGGTAAAACTTTATCACAGTGTCAATAGATCACTGATTTTACAAATGTGTGAGCCAGTACTATGCAGTGTTCGAAATAAGCACTTATCCTCTTGTCCTCTTGTCCAAAAATCACTGGGGACAACCATATTTTGATCTGTACTTATCCCCTGGACAACCACTATATTTTACTCCAAAAGTATGACACATTTTGGGGACAACCAAAATGTATTGAGGACAAGCAGAATTTATGCTTTAGTTATCCTCAGGATAACCTCCATATTTTCCTTATTTCGGACACTGGTAACTATGTGTATCACATCCCAAGACTTCCGTAATGTACGGAAACACATTTTTGTGCACAACATTTTAGGCCTATAACAAAATGTATATTTTGTACAATTGTACAGCTATCGTTTCTACCCTATGACCTATAAAATTTACCTGTTATCAAAGTGTCCGCAAAAAACTGGTCATCGCAAGCATCTTTGATGCTGAAAACTAAGAATATTCATGCAGGGACAGGCCGAAAACCTTACCTCGATCGTAAAATCTAGCCCATGCATGTCATAAATAATTCATTAAATTCATTGTGTTAATGTCAGTGATTGTGTCCATGTATTGTTATTGCTGAATTTATACTCGATCGCTGGATCACCACGTGAATTCAACTCTCGAAAACCTCTACGAGGTTGTTAAGCATCGAGCACGCTGACTGGCTTAGCAATTATCAAAGTAGTTTTGTAAACCAATCAGATTAGACATACTTTACTGGCGGGTCACATGAGGGTCACATTAATTAATACCGTAAAAGGCTGTCGCGTTCATTGATTGGCTTACGATTGCAATGAATGGTTTTTGCAACCAATCACAAAACGGGTTATATGGCGCCTGTCAGAAATTTTGCACACGTCCATGACGTCATGCCCCAGTGCCATGAGACTTCGCTTTTCTGCAAAAGCGAGCGAGTGGTATAAAGTCAGTTTCACACCTGTGATTTATGAAGCGCATCCACAGAGCATTTGACAGTTCTTCGTAGATTTTGCAATACTGAGCAACAGGATTCCATGAAATTGACGATTATGTAAGTTATTCTGCAGGATTGGTAATAATTAATGTTTGTTTTATTTTGTGAGTAGTGCATGTTGAAGTTAGTGAGTTTGTGGTTTTGTATGTTATGTGCAAGGGTGTTTTCAGGAAGCGTAAATTGACAGACCGTTATGCTAACTTGTCCACCTTATGCGTTCGTTTGCCGATTAGCTGGACACATCACACGTGAAGTGTGATGTGTCCAGACTGGATGTAAGCCAGTACTAGTACTAGTAGACAGTACAGTAGGATAAATCGAACGCCCCTATGTCAACCTATTATGACGCAAACTTCCATCCAATTCATTGCCTAACTATGATAGGATTTCACAAATTTCATCAGATTCTTGTTTGATGATGCACTTACGAATACGATCCATGTAATTTCATTGTATTCAAATTGTACAAATCATGTTCCATACGGTTCTGTGTGCATGGCCATTTCTTAAATTTTAACACAAAAGTAGACCTAATTCTTCCAAAGTTTAAAGCTGATTTTGAAGGTTTTTTTCACTGAAAATTCACTTTTAATAAATGCCTTCCATTTGGAAAAATGCAACGCCCCCGGGGCGTTTAATACAAACAATACGGCATACCTAATTTTGGTCAATTTGTCATAACAGGGAATTGAGAGTAGATCAATTCTCACTTCCTTGTGATAATCATAGGAAATTGTGAACACTACGGTTTCAGATTTGAAGCAGGTTTGACTGCCAAAAATGGAAAATATAAAGTTTCAAAAAATATTGTTTTAAATATGTTTTCTAAATTTTGTGCAGAATTCATTTCTGAAGTCAGAAATGCACAATCTGTCATTGTTTTCCTGATATGAGCATTACAGTAGAGGCATATGCTTTTGACGGAAATAAAAATATGAGATCCATAAGTGACAACATCATCACAACATATTTGAACTCTATTGGCACACTTATAAAGGCTCTGCAAGGCTTACATCATGTTGTAGTGCAAGTCTGACATCTGATTGGTGCACACACATTGAATATATAGGTCACATGATTGCGCAATATTACAGGTACTAATTGTTCCCAATTTTGCTCAAAAATGGGGGAGCGCCATGTGGGAAAAGAGTGTAGACCTCAGTAATATGCGTATTTTAGCACAAGTTTGATACTATATCCCTGTAGTACTGTATCATGGGAATAACTGATTAGTTTTTCTGAAGTCAGAAATGCAAAATCTGTCATTGTTTTCCTGATATGAGCATTACAGTAGAGGCATATGCTTTTGACGGAAATAAAAATATGATTATGAGATCCATAAGTGACAACATCATCACAACATATTTGAACTCTATTGGCACACTTATAAAGGCTCTGCAAGGCTCACATCATGTTGTAGTGCAAGTCTGACATCTGATTGGTGCACACACATTGAATATATAGGTCACATGATTGCAATATTACAGGTACTAATTGTTCCCGATTTTGCTCAAAAATGGGGTGGCGAATCAATTTGATAAAAAAATTAGAACTCAAAAAATATGCATTTTAGCACAAGTTTGGTACTATATCCCTGTAGTACTGTATCATGGGAATAACTGATTAGTTTTTTAAACATGTCGCCCTCATATTTTTTTTTTTTTTTTTTTCTAAATGCCAAATTTTACGTAATTTACAGATGTCACAAATTGTTAAAAAAATTAGAAAAGAAAATTGAGAAGGAATGGAAAGATATTAATATTATACCCAAGTAGGAACTTATACTGTGCATAACTGATTAGTTTTTCAAGCATATAGCTCTTGTAGTTTTCTTGTAATCCTGATTTTTATAAATGGCGGGAATTTTTACACAAATCAAAATTTTAAGGGGTAGGGGAAACATTTTTACATTTTGCAAGTCTTTCCCTTAGTTAAAATGAAAGTTAGGTATCAAATGAAAGCCCATTCAATACTGCATAGACTGGTAGGTCAACCATCACTGTAGCACCTTCCTATCAAGATTTTTCAAATAAATTTTTTTGTCGAAAACAGCTTATTTTGGCATGTCAATTGTCACGAGGCATGTCATATTTGAATGATTCTGGCACGCAAATGATTAAGTCAATCACAAAACAAATACCTGAATCCATCAAATAGTACCCTCAGCTGATATGTTAACATTTTAAAGGGCCATATCTATGTATATTGTAGACTCTATGAGTATACAAAGTTGGCATGTGAAATTTTTGTCACCCAAAAAGTGCATTTTTCGGGCAAAATCGGCCACAAATCAACATTTTGTAGCAAAACGATGTACGATGCACGCGTTTTGACAAAAAAAATCATGTTCTACAAACAATTTTACCCTAGAAAAGACACCTTAGAAATTAAACATAGCTATTTTCACTCTGGAGTGAATTTTTACACACTTTGGCAGTGAAACCTGCTTCAAATCTGAGACCATACATACATTTTTAGTCTTGTGACCCTGCCTTCCTTGTTTTACATAAACTGCCAGTGGCGTAACGCAAGTCATCCTATGGCGGGGGGGCAGGGACCAACTATATGATGGGGGTGGGCACCAGGCCATGTGGGAAAGAGGCAGTGGCACAAGACATATATGGTACATGTATTTCAGCAATTTTCCTAAGGGATTTTCTAAATTCCCCAGCGAAGTGGTTACATAACTCCAGTCCCTGGTATTATAATAGTACATTATGTCAATGACTTTGTGTTGCGATCATTTCGATCGTGGTGCAGAACTCAAAAGCATGATCCAGTTGACATAGTGAGTGATAATCGGATTACACGTAACACTTCGCTGTCAAATTTTCAAATCGATTGAGACACCCACTGCCCATATGATGCCAAGCCCAGATCTGAATCCAATGCAGAATTTTTTGGTGGAGGTGCAGATTTTGCAAATTTGTGGAATTTTTTCAGGGGAGGCGATTTTGTGAAAAGTGGAGCTTTTTCCCAAAATTTGGACCTCATTTTGCCGAAATAAAAACCTGATTTTTTCTTCTTCTTCTTTAACGTTACTCCGCAACGCACCAGATTTGGACCCACACCACACGCAGAGGATAATAAAGCTGTTCTTAGTTACTTTCATGCTTGTAGTGCGTTGATGCTTGTTTCAGAGTTTCTGTGTTGATTTATACATAATGCTAATGAGGTTTCTGGTCAAATGTTCCAGTCGGATATTGATCTTGGAAAAAATGTGTTTTGAAGCAATCTTTCTTTGATTGATATCTTTGGAATGCTTTGCTGTTGTGGTGACAGGTGGGGCGTGTTACTTTTGTGCTGTAATGACAACCTGACTGTTTTGTATCTTGCATAACATGGATGGGCATGGTCATTCTTGAGATTTTTCCAATTTTGTTTTCACGCGACCGTGAGTCGCATCTTCAACCGGAAGTGACGTGGCACAGACCGACAGAATATGCTTGCAAATTGTGATTTGGGGGGGCTTTTACATATTTGTGCAATTTTTGGGGTGCGGCCGCAGCCCCCTGAGTATGGGTCTGCCTACTACGCCACTCATGCACTGTCAATAGCATCTGATCAATACTCATACTGACTTATATTTATATACACTCATGTCTGACTCTGGAAGAACATGAGCAGACCGATTCAAATCGGGACATACTGTCAAACACTATCTCGCATTTCACGCCGTGAATCTCGCTGCTTTTCTTGTTTTTAAAAGATTCATTTCTACCAAGAAATCATGTCACGTGACATGATGAAACTGGTGATATAATAGTGAACTCCTGAGCTCATCATATCATGATGCAAAATCAATCGACATACAATCATAGTTCCAGTAACTGTAACTCTGTATCTTTATTTAACATTATGACATTCTCGGATACCGAGTTACACTACAGGTCGCCATATTAATGGCCGTTTCGCAAATACGCTAGCTTGAGCTTATACTGGCCATTTCCCGATTGCCAAAAACTTAAAATTCTTCTTTCTCTAAAGCACATAAATAACTTACGCAAATGTAGTGCAATATGTGATCTTCAGACACTCCGGCAAACTATCCGCATATGGATGTCTTGATATGATTGTTAAAAATGGTATATTTTTATGGTTTTTTCCACGTTTTTGCTTTTTACGAGAAAAGGAAGAATGAAGTGAAATTTCAACAACAGCTTATGGAAAGATTGTGATGTAAAGGTACATATTATAGATGATGTAGGTATTGAGTTTATATATAAATTATTTTATGGGCCGATGAAGACGGCAAATTTCTTTTGCGAAAAGGACCAAAATATACCGCAGCATGTCGAACGGGCCAGTAAATGTCAGTATGTTGAAGGATAGGACCGAAGACATGCAGGCAGGTCTACATACAATCATACACGTACAATGTACGTACGGTACCGTATGTACACAATCATGATAATTATTGCAACTTCAAGTTCAACTTGATGCATGCATGCATGCAGTGAGTGAATGAATGACTCGCAGGCAGAGCCAGAGTCGTCGCTGATCAATGACTCGGAATCATGTTCATGTTTCTGTAATATTACGACAGCTCCTAGGCTAAGTCTTTTGATTATAATTATATGATAGCATGCTTACCTAACGTGATCTTTATCACATATAATTAGCCCGTCTATTGATTCTTTTCCGGAGATATTTTACAGAATTCAGCTGATCGTTACAGGAAACACGTCTGCCATTTTGCCGTGGAATGGACGATCTGTAAACTTTAGAGTTGGGCGTTAATGATACAATTTTGGGGTATATTCATGCCAGTACCTTTTTTGATGTTAAGGTCTTTTTACTGGTAATTCAGACTATTTTCTTTCTTTTTTTCTCATTTAAATAAAACTTGAATTACATTATATCTATCTGAAGCTAAAATTACTGGTATATCACATTTTTAATGAGAGAAGCGTCATTTTTATTTAAAGAATTATATTTTGACCATTGGTATTATGTTACACCCTATATGACTATAAAGACCACACGTTCGCCCAGCACTAATCAATCAATTACGGAGTTGCCAGCCCAGGTCAGTCATGGTGGGTTCAGTTTCTTCAATTCCCCCCTCTATTTTTACTTCGGGATTTTCGTTTTTCTCACCAATTTTTTGATGTCTGTATCAGAGTCGGCCCGGTTTGTATCGTAATGATCTTTGAATGGCAAATTCACGAGTGCTATTCTACTTGCATACTCCATTGATGCCTCGTAGCCCAGACAAAGATAAAAGGTGTTATTTGTAAGCGTTAGCAAAGTCTCAGTCATTGAATTTACAACCTAGGCGCAAAAGAGGAGAAATAGCCTAAGTAACTTTTTGCACAAGATTTATAATAAAAGAGAATTGCCAATTGCTCATTGAAATGAAGCTAGTATAGATAATACAAGTGTGCGCTTTCATCTAATGACATAAAATTTCAAAATTATTCAAGGAACACTTGAGGTTTGACTATTATTAAAACCTAGGCCTCATGACAAGTTAGCCCGCATTTTGGCCAAAAATTGTGCTGGGATAGGTCGTTTTCAACAGATTTACCACATTCGCCTTGCTATAAAATTGAATTGCGTTATCACTAATGAAAAAATGGGTTTTTTTAGGGGAAAGTGTTAGCGTTCAGTCGATAAAAAAAAATTCTGGTTGGATGAAGGGAACACTTGAGAGGTTTTGAGAAAAACCAATCACAGATGCCTATTTTCCACTATCATGATGCTATGCTTTCAACCGTGTGGTATAACCACAGACTGCGTAGAGGCTGGACTCGCTGTGGAAATATCTGTGCAGGCTGGTATAGTGTCCCCGGGTATATCGAAGTGGAAACAGTGCGTAGATGCAATGCATCAGAATCGTTTTAATATTGTAGTCAAACCTTTCCATATGCCTCATTCAAATTCTGAGTAGGCCAACGTACCATATTTAACATGCCAAATTGTTAGTACATCGCATTTCAGCTCTGAGTACCCAAGTTTAGGAAATATCTCCTCAACCCGCAATAAATATGATAAAAACAGAACAATATTAAAAATTCTAAAATTTTACCCCCCCCCCCCTAGGCAAATTCACTACATAATGAACATACACCATAAAGTAAACTCATGGAAAGCACATTTTCTAACAAAAAATTATTTGACACCATCTCCCGACATACCCCAACTAGGCCTAAATATTTAGCCCGTATGCAGATCCCTCAGAGCAATTCCGAGATTATAGTCTTGGCACTTCTTGAGAAAATATTCCACACTTAAAGCAATATTATAACATTATCATACAAAATAGATTAGCAATTCTTTGACATAAAATGTTAGTTTTACTGTCAGATATATCCCTTTATTTTTGAGCCGAACAACTACGGCAAAGCAAAGTAAATTGAATTTACTACCAGCGCGTATGTCGCCAATACGTACCACTCCTTCGGTCATGTTATGGTACGACCCTTTGTTGTGTAGATCACCGTCCTGCACGCCGTGTGTACTGTGTGTTATGAACATCGTGTATGCGTTCGACTAATAATTCCATCGTAATAATAAGACGCCGGTTCCGGCGCTTTATTCAAAATCTCGGATTTTGACAAAACTACAGCACCTAGAGTCTTGAATTTTGCAGGGTATATTGGTTTAATAAAGTACAATATAATCGTGTAAAAAAGTGAATTTAAAAAAATCAGTGAGGGCGTCCTCCTCAGCAAATGTTATAATATGGCTTTAATGTTAAGGCTGTACATTGCTATCTTCTGACGATAACGCCACCGTGTCAAAATACATTGTTTTCTACTGAAGATAACACACAGTCTCGTGTTAAAATGTATTGCTAATTTGCTATCTACTGAAGATAGCACAGTCCTGTTTCAAAATACATTGCTATCTACTGCAGATAAGACACGTGCAGAGTCGTGTCAAAATACATTGCTATCTACTGAAGATAACACACAAGTCCAATGTCAAAACATATTGCTATCTATACTAAAGATGCACAGTCCCGTCTCCAAATACATTGCTATCTACTGAAGATAGCACAATCCCGTCTCAAAATACATCTACTCAACTTGAGATACAGCAGACAGTCCCGTGTCATGCAAATTATATTGCTATCTAATACTGAAGATTATGAACAAACAGTCTCAAAAAGAGATCGTTATGCCTATAGCCCAGTGTCAAAATACATTGCTATCTACAACATAACGTCCAATGTATTTTGAGACGGGACTGTGCTCTCTTCAGTAGATAGCAATATATTTTGCTATGAGGCTGTGTGCAATCTTCAGTAGATAGCAATGTATCTCGACATTGGACGGTGTGTTATCTTCAGTAGATAGCAACATATTTTGACCAGAGTCTGTATTGCTATCTACTGAAGATAGCACACAGCCTCTGTCAAAATATATTACTAGCTAGAATGAGTTCAAAAACACGAAGTCAATTGTTTATCCAGGCAGTACTCATCAAATGTTTGCCGTTTAAAAAGCAGAAGATAAGTCTCATGTCAAAATATAGGCCTACTGCGCCCAAAAAGTATCCGAACGCATAAAACAAAAGCAATATCTTAAAGACACTAACCCTAAATTGCAAAATAAAGTAGTCTATTGAAAATAATTTTGTTCAGCTAGCGTGCTTTTATCAGTCGTCTTAGGGCATTTAAATAAAGGCACTTAATTTAATGCCCACGTGACCAGATGGGCGCTGACATTACAGCGTCTAGACAGGGTGTCTGGAAAAATTACCTTTGGCACAGCGGATGGTCTTCCTGAGTATTTCAATTGGAAACGCGGGATGCATGTCCAAATTTTCTAGCCAATTTGTCATTTTTTTACAACTTTGTAGTATTATTGTAAGAGTTTCCGTCGATAACCTTTTTTTTCCGTCGAGCAAAACTTTAAAAATTTAATTCTTGAAAACATACGAAACAGATTCATCAGGATCGTTCATAGTTCATTTGATTGATAACGGTTCTTTTTCAGATCCAATTAAAATGATACTACTCACTCAGAAATATTTCAATTCCTATCAGGAATCTTGTTCACTCTGGTACTGGTGTTTCTAGATGTTAACTGTTTATCACGATGCGATTTTATTCCAATAAGCTATACTCATTTGAATGACAAATGGTCAAGTTTCAAAGTGACAAATTTAGATATTTCCTCTTTCAAGGCGATCTTGCTATACCTTTTGTTGCGGGTTCAAAAAAACAGATGAACGCTCACTCCACTTTGATCAAAATCTGCGTACTTCGAGGGAATTGGAAAATTCAATACAAATTGTTGTCAGTTTTGACAAACTCTCTTTTTTATCTACTAGTTAGGAAAATAAAATCGTATCGTATCGAATGAGGTATCAAAATACGCAGAACAAAATTCTCTATCTATCGTTTACTTAGCTTTATTTTGTAATTTATTTTTGTGTGTCTTTAAATTTGAAGTATTTTGTTATAGGTATTTTGTTTTAGTATTTGGATTCTTTTGAGGCGCGGTATACACGCTATCTATATACCGAAGATAACACACAGTCCCGTGTCTACATACATTGCTATCTACTGAAGATAGCACAGTCTCGTGTCAAAATACATTGCTATCTATATACAGAAGATAACACACAGTCTCGTGTCTACATACATTGCTATCTACTGAAGATAGCACAGTCTCGTGTCAAAATACATTGCTATCTATATACAGAAGATAATACACAGTCTCGTGTCAAAATACATTGCTATCTACGGAAGATAACACACAGTCCCATTAATACATTGCTATCTACTGAAGATAACACACAGTTCCGTGTATAAATACATTGCTATCTAAGATATAAACTATGCCATAGTCGAATTTTGAGAAATTTAGAAATAGACCTAGGCCTATGTTATTAATCTCGATATTATAATGTAATAAATAGTCTCAATATCGTGTACCACAAATCTAGATGCCCTAGATGTAGGCATTCTAAGTGATTTGTGTCCTGCCTTACTTTAAGGGGGTACTACACCCCTGTGGACTATTTTTGCATTTTTCTCAAAAAATAATATCACACTGGTAACAAAAGTTATGTATATTATTGGGGCAAGGGATCCAATTACTACACTGAAATTTCAGTAACTCAAGACAAGCGGTTCAGCATATATGATAGGAAATGAGGTACATCCTAGGTACCTTATTTCTTATCATAAATGAAGGTCACTGAAATTCCAGTGTAGTAATTGGATTCCTTGCCCCTATAATACACATAACTTTTGTTACCAGTGTGTTATTAGTTTTTGAGAAAAATGCAAAAATAGACACAAATTTATCGAGGGGTGTAGTACCCCCTTAAACAATAATAATTGTGTTTTTTAATATTTTTTGAAAGAGGGCCCCTTCATGCCTACCAGTGATTTTCCAGCAGTCTGTTTTATTTTGGAGAATTGCTCACGTTACTAACTGCTGTCCCCGAGAAAAATTCTTGGGTATCCAACTAACAGAGGGCGTACGGTGACTGAACAGATCAGGAAAATCTATCAATTGTGCATACAATCGGAGTTTTAAATGCAAAGGTAATACTGAGTATGCACAATGGCAAGTGGACTACGGAGAAGTCTATCTAAGATAACACACAGTCTCGTGTCTAAATACATTGCTATCTACGGAAGATAACACACAGTCTCGTGTCAAAATACATTGCTATCTACTGAAGACAACGGTCCCGTGTCAAAATACATTGCTATCTACTGAAGACAACACACAGTCCCGTGTCAAAATACATTGCTATCTACTGAAGATAGCACAGTCCCGTGTCAAAATACATTGCTATCTACTGAAGACAACACACAGTCCCGTGTCAAAATACATTGTTATCTACTGAAGATAGCACAGTCCTGTGTCTAAATACATTGCTATCTACGAAAGATAACACACAGTCATGTGTCTAAATACATTGCTATCTATACAGAAGATAACACACAGTCTCGTGTCAAAATACATTGCTATCTACGGAAGATAACACACAGTCTCGTGTCAAAATACATTGCTATCTACGGAAGATAACACACAGTCTCGTGTCAAAATACATTGCTATCTACTGAAGACAACACACAGTCCCGTGTCAAAATACATTGCTATCTACTGAAGACAACACACAGTCCCGTGTCAAAATACATTGCTATCTACTGAAGACAACACATAGTCCCGTGTCAAAATACATTGTTATCTACTGAAGATAGCACAGTCCTGTGTCTAAATACATTGCTATCTACGAAAGATAACACACAGTCATGTGTCTAAATACATTGCTATCTATACAGAAGATAACACACAGTCTCGTGTCAAAATACATTGCTATCTAAGATAACACACAGTCCCGTGTCAAAATACATTGCTATCTACTGAAGACAACACACGGTCCCGTGTCAAAATACATTGCTATCTACTGAAGACAACACACCGTCCCGTGTCAAAATACATTGTTATCTACTGAAGATAGCACAGTCCTGTGTCTAAATACATTGCTATCTACGAAAGATAACACACAGTCATGTGTCTAAATACATTGCTATCTATACAGAAGATAACACACAGTCTCGTGTCAAAATACATTGCTATCTAAGATAACACACAGTCCCGTGTCAAAATAATAATAATAATAATAATAATGCATTTATAATGCGCCATCTAGACAACCTATTCCGAGGCGCAAACATTGAACAATTAAAAATTAACACACAATTATAAAAAACAGTCACATATAGAAGTCAATTGTCATAAGCAATCTTAAACAGATGAGTTTTTAAAGTCTTTTGAAAATATCAAGTGAATCACATATACGCAGATTTAAAGGAAGCAAGTTCCAAAGTGCAGGTGCACAAGCATAGAAGGCCCGGTCGCCAAATGATGAAGAAGTCCGTGGAACTGAAAGAAGACATTTATCCGATGATCTAAGGTTTCGTGATGGAATATAAAAATTGATAAGTTCACTGATATAAGAAGGTGCCATGTCATGGAGCGCTTTCCAGGTGAGAAGAAGGAGTTTGAAATGAATGCGATACCGTATTGGTAACCAATGCAGACGTTGTAAGACGGGTGAAATATGGTCAAATTTCCTAGTCCTTGTGAGCATGCGTGCAGCAGCATTTTGAGCCTGTTGAAGTTTATTGAGTTGTCGTTCAGTGATTCCATATAATAAAGCATTTCCATTGTCAAGACGTGATGTGACTAAAGCGTGGACAAGTGTTGCAGCAGTATCATAATCGAGCACTTTGCGAATTTCATTAATGTTTCTAATCTGAAAATAAGTTGATTTGCACACATTTTTGATGTGGTCGTCCATTGACAGAATGTTGTCAAATATAATTCCTAGATTGCGAGTATTAGTAGAAGCTTGAATGTTGGCAGAATCAATTTGAAGAGAGTTGGAGCGAAGTTTTGATTGATTATATTTGGAGGTGATAATAAGAAGTTCAGTTTTGTCATCATTTAATTTCAATTTATTTACAGTCATCCATGATTTAATGTCCTTGATACATTGCTATCTACTGAAGACAACACACAGTCCCGTGTCAAAATACATTTCTATCTACAGAAGATAACACACAGTCCTGTGTCTAAATACATTGCTATCTACTGAAGACAACACACAGTCCCGTGTCAAAATACATTGCTATCTATGAAAGATAACACACAGTCCTGTGTCTAAATACATTGCTATCTACTGAAGACAACACACAGTCCCGTGTCAAAATACATTGCTATCTACAGAAGATAACACACATGCAGGCATTGCTATCTACGAAAGATAACACACAGTCCTGTGTCTAAATACATTGCTATCTACTGAAGACAACACACAGTCCCGTGTCAAAATACATTGCTATCTACAGAAGATAACACACAGCCCCGTAGCAAAATACATTGCTATCTACGGAAGATAACACACATGCAGACATTGCTATCTACTGAAGATAACACACAGTCTCGTGTCTAAATACATTGCTATCTAAGATAACACACAGTCCCGTGTCAAAATACATTGCTATCTACAGAAGACAACACACAGTCCCGTGTCTCAATACATTGCTATCTACAGAAGATAACACACAGCCCCGTAGCAAAATACATTGCTATCTACTGAAGATAACACACATGCAGTCATTGCTATCTACTGAAGATAACACACAGTCTCGTGTCTAAATATATTGCTATCTACTGAAGATAGCACACAGTCCTCTGTAAACATAGGCATATACCTGAATATAACATGGTCCCGTGTTTAAATTAACTGCTATCTTCTGAAGAAAGCAACAAGTCCCGATTCAAAATATATTATTATTTACTGAGGACATTCTCGCTGACAAAATATCTCGTTACTATCTATCTACAGACAGTGACAGAAGTCATGGTATATCATATACATTATAGGTCTATACATTGCGCATGCTGTCTACTGAAGATAGCACGTATACAGTGAGTGACCACCGCTATTAATGCGCTGCATTCATTTTATAGACAGATGAGTCCCCTTCTCATAATTAAATATAAGAATTTATTACATCCCATCAGCTGAGCCTCTGAAAAAAATGACATCTTCTGATGTTAGGCCTATTTCTAAACATGCAATATTATTTTGTGACTCAATTCTACTGCATGCATTAAAAAAAGAGCAGGTATCACATTTTGCGCCATATTTTCATGAATTATATAGTAGTAGCGATAGCCAATATTACGCTAACAAAATTCTTGTCTCTCAAGGCTAATCGTTTCAGAACATAGCTCTGCGCCTGTGTTATCATCAGCCGTCACCACCGCGCCACATATTCTTCACTGCTACCAACTCATTGCCCTTGATAGCTGGGCAAACGACATGATTCCCTTATGCAAGTTTTAATATAACAATCATTGAAACAACATCGCTTAACAATATCAATTGCTTGCAGGATAATTATTCCCAATATTGTTACTTTATTAATACATTATACCCATATAAATAGTTCGTTTTTATCTGCTAAATTATCGCCTCGCTCGACACGATATACAAAATTAAACATCATTAATCTCAATGACACTTTCATCTTCTTTTCTAGTTACCTTCTCGCTCTCAAAAGACAGCTTGATCCAGGCTATATAAGAAATTGTAAACATTCTTCGTACCCGTCAAAGAATTGATTCAACCTTTTTGTATTGTGTACACTATAAAAAATAGATGCCTTTAGCAAATGAAGAGCCCTAATATTTATTGATATTACATTGCTTATCTGATAACCTATACAATAGCGCTTTCCACCTTGCAGCTAAATTCATAGTCTAATCGTAAGGGATGTGCGATTAGTTTTTTACCAATGAACATCGTCGTTATTACTAAAGCAGCAAGAAATAACATACTGTGATTGGTTATAATCTCATCCATTCATCGCTAGCGACAAAATATTTAAATCCAGCTTCAGTTTGAGCGCGTTTTAACGTATAAATATTCAATATAGCACTCTTCCAAAAAAATCCAAATCGTATCTCAAGAACCACTGAACCAATACCAGGCGTATTTGTTCTCATTCGAACGCATTTTGCATGAAAATTCAAACTATGGTAACGAAAATGTAAAATTTAACAAAAAAATTACTATTTGTGGAAAATTTCTCATCTCAGTCTAAAAAACGACGCCGCAAAGAGAAGGTTAATTTTGAAGCTCCGATTTTTAACGCGTGAGCCCCTCAGGCTACGTAAGCAATGAAAAGACTGTACAATTTACAACGCGCAAAGGACAAACACTTGAATTTTTTTAAAGAGTTGCTATTACTAAGTACGGAAATTAGGGATTGTTTCATTGTGTAAGGCAAATCAAGGGAGTTCAATTGAAGAATGATTTATTAATTGAATTTGAAGATATAAATGAAACCAAATGTCGGTCACAATATCCCCGCGGGGTGTAGCAATTTTATTCTTGTATTAGCCTGCATAAAGTTATAGTATATCCGTCGGTCAAAAAAATACAAATCAAACCTTTAGGCGATGAAAAAATATACAGTAGGCCTATATGGGCTCGACTGACCCAGATGTTGCGTTTTGGGGTGTTTTTTTAGTTGTATAAAATTAAAAACAGCCATTTTTGGCCGAAGAGGGTTAATTTTGACACCAGGTCCGTGCGCAGGATTTTTTTTGGGGGGGTGTTGATTTTGAAAAAGTGGAGCTTTTTTCAAGGGGTGGTGATTTTGTGAAAAGTGGACTTTCTTTCCAAAATTTGACCTTTTTTGACCAAAAAAGCGTAAAAAAACCGATGTTTTTGCTCGCTAATTGTGCTATTTTGGGACTTTTTTTATACTTTTTCCCCCACCCCCTTGCGTACGAGCCTGTTTGACAGAATTGTTTTAAACTTTCGGTGAATTTTTATGGTCATTTAGTCCCTTCCAGACTGAAAAAAAAGTGTAAAAATTACTTGCCTACTTGGAAAGTTCGTCCCCTGTAGAAGAAGGTTTTTCGTCGCCTTACGGAATTTGAAAACGCTTAACGTGCCTTTTCCTTTGAAAATGTTAAAATGATATATTAAATTTAACATGAAAACCTTCCTGAGGCAAAAACATTTTGTGAACTCTGACTGGGCAGTGTGAATTTTACATTAAATGGATGATATTTTTTTTAAGTAATTCAAGAATTTTGACGAGGGACTGCGCCCTGTCTTCAGAAGATAGATTATGTGTGTTATCTTTAGTAGGCCTAAATATAATTCTAACAATGTATTCTTACAGAACTCTGCATGCTACCTTCAGATTACTTGCTATATATATCTAACATGCAGTTCCGTATCAAAATACATTGCTATCCTCTGAAGGTAGGACGCAGTCCCACGTCAAAATACTTGCTATCTACTGAAGATAGCACACAGTCCTGGGTCAAAATATATTCCTATATATCTTCTACATATACACTGCTAGAATGTCTAGGTAAGACTTTACCCAATCCTGGGTGTGCTATAAACAATTATTTGCTGGGTAAAATATCACTCTTTTGGTGATATTAAATATTCATGCTTATCTGGGTAGACTTCTCCGTAGTCCACTTGCCCATTGTACCGGGAACACGGTGGCTGAGCGGAACGGGCTACGACTCATAATCGGAAGGTTGCGGGTTCGAGCCCCGGCGACGCCATCGTGTTGTGCCCTTGAGTAAGGCACTTTATCTCGATTACTCCCTTCCACCCAGGTGTGAAATGGGAGCTGTTATGAATACTGTCCATTGTCCGCTTTGGTACATGTTCACATGTGAAAGGCGCTGTATAAATACCAACATTTACATACTCTTAAAACTCTGATTTAATTAATGATAGATTTTCACGTCTGATCTGATCTTTTTAGTCACCGTACTCCCTGTTTGTTGGCTTCCCAAGTGATTTTTAACTCGGGCTTTCGCGATTAATAAACTGGTTGATTCTAAAATCAGAATTGTTCAGTATTGAAGTGTCATTATAATATGTTGCATTCAATAATAGCCTTATTGTTACTGTCACTAATATAATTATATAAACTATAATTATATAAACTTTTCATAACCATTTACTAGTATTTTGATGTAATAAATATCAGTATAATTTGGAGTTCAACTGAATGCGTCATCATGATTAATAACATATTTTTATTTATCAAAAATCGACTATGGCATACCGTAAAACCCCGTCTACAAGCATATAGTGTGCTTCTGATGAAAGCTACATTAATCCAGTCGCCATTATGGAGTTTGAGCAAATATATTACGGATCCAAGCATATACAAACAAGTATTATTTTAAGGCCGATCTATTTTATTGGTATATTAATTGCTTGCTTCGAATTAATCAAGCTTTTATAAAAAACACTATATATGCTTGTAGACGGGGTTTTACGGTAGTCTAATATCTGGGTAAAGTTTACCAAAGAATCTAATGTGACTTGTTTTGTCTGGAGTGGGACAAGGGAGTGTGTAACATGGCTTCAGATGCACTCCAAACACAGTGCATTAGGCAGTAAAACAACATGGTACAAGCTAAATGTTTAATATTACTCAACAACAGAGTGATATTTAACCCAACAATAAGGTTGTTAATAGTGTACCAGGGTTGGGCAAAATTGTATTCAACCACCGGGTAACGTTTTACCCAGCCATTAGTGTAGCGTGCACTCCTGTGTCGAAATACATTTCTACCTTCTGAACATTATGCCGTCTCACATCAAAATATATTGTTTAACAACAAAAGATAGCAGTTCCGTACCAAATACATTGCTATCCTCTGAAGATAGGACGCAACCCATATCAAAATAATATTTATATACTATCTATTGAAGATATTTCTCCAGTTTAAAGTAAAATGCCTAGTCAGAATTAACAAAACCATCAACTGCACAAGGTGTTCATGTACATTGACACTGAATTTTCGTGTTATCTTCAGTAGATAACAATGTATTTTGATACGGGACTGTTATCTTCAGTAGATATCAATGCATTTTAATACGGGGCAGTGTGCTATTTTCGGTATAGCAATATATTTTGACACAGGATCGTACTATCTTCAGTAGATAGCAATGTATTTTGAAACGGGAGTGTTATCTTCAGTAGATAGCAATGTATTTTAATACGGGACAGTGTACTTTCTTCAGTAGATAGCAATATATTTTGACACGGAATCGTACTATCTTCAGTAGATAGCAATTATTTTGACACGGGACAGTGTGCCATCTTCAGTAGATAGCAATACGTTTTGACATGGGATCGTACTATCTTAGTAGATAGCAATGTATTTTGACACGAGACTGTGTGTTATCTTCAGTAGATAGCAATATATTTTGACACGGGACTGTGTGTTATCTTCAGTAGATATCAATGTATTTTGACACGGGGCTGTGTGTTATCTTCAGTAGATAGCAATGCATTTTGACACGGGCATGTGGAATAAATTTTACGAAAATTTTGCACTTTTGGGGCTAAAATGGCCAACTCTGAGATTAATTTGGTGTTAACATTGGGGGGATGATTGTATGGACCATCCCCCCTGCCAAAATATTGGGGGGATTTATCCCCCACATCCCCCGGGATCTACGCCTATGGGACTGTGTATTATTTTCAGTAGAAAGCAATGTATTTTGATACGTGACGGTGTGCTATCTTCAGTATATAGATAGCAATTCATTTAGACGCAGAGTGCTATCTTAAGTATAGCAAATTGTTTTAGGGGCGGATTGTATATACAACCCTCATGAGGCATCACTTATCATCGACATATTTTGACATTGATCACATTGATATTGTAACGTATGTTATCTTCCGTATAATTAACAATAGTTGATTGAATGTGTACTTTCTTGAATATAATCAAAGACATTGGAGTTTTACTCGTTAGAGTGTTGGCAGCCTGGGCATTTGGTAGATTGAAAAATACCATCTGGTCTAACCATGACATTACCAGATCGCTGAAAGTAAGGATCTACCAGTCGCCCATCCTCCTTATTGCCACCTATGGATCAGAATCATGGGCGTTACGTGAATCTGATCGACACAGACTGGATGTTTTTGAAATGCGATGCCTGAGAGCAATGCTTGGAATTTCCCTACTTGACAAAATACGCAACAATTCCATCAGACAGAGTCTCGACATCACTAGCTCCATCAATGATGTTATCTACCGGAGACGTTTGAAATGGGCTGGGCACATCTTCAGGATGCCCCTACATCGGCTTCCCCACCAAGCCTACATTAATGACTTCAGCAAGAAAAGACCACCAGGTCGTCCACCAACCAGATGGAAGGACCAAATTCAGAGGGGAATGACCCCGCATGAAGCAAAGACACACGCAACCGACAGAACTGAATGGAGGAGGCTTACTCGGCATGCAGAGTGCAAAGGGCCACGCCAGCCTGTGCATATATATAGTAAGTCAATCGGAGACAAATGACTTTAACTCTATCCCCAATTCATTCCCTTAATCATTACCCAATCCTGATCAAATAAAGCCTAAGATTGATCATATAGTTTAGCCCAAACTTGGAGAAAATGCATATTCCAAGCTTTTACTGAAGAATTTTGTTGTTAATATGTTGCCCGAAACAATTGCGTCAAGAAACGGTTTGGGGTATTTTCTCTAAAAATGAGCATTTTTGCCTTAATTTGACCTCACTTTTTTTGTTCGTCTTTGCCATGCTTATAATGTATATACTTTTATATACTTTAGACCAACAATTTAGCAGTTATGACGTTCAAAAGTGTTCATAATTACTGGGTTAAGACTAACCTTAAAAACTACTAATTCTTCAGCTTAATCCTCCCGTGGACTTGGTGAAAAGATTTTTATAATAAACGTTTATCAGCTTTGTAAGTTTGTTTTCTCTTTAGCGTTTTTAAAGTTGAAGAAAGCTCAATATGTTCAGGTGCAATATTTATACCAGTATATATTTTCAACAAAATAAACAAAAATTGTCATTATACACTCAAAATTGCTATCTATTGAAGACAGAATGCGTACATACACTCACAGACACATAGTTTAATAAGCTAAATTATATTTTGAATGTTAAAACTACAGACATGAGCAAATTCAAATAACACTGTTTTACATTTAACAATTCCTATACGGTATATGATCTGACTACAATTCGCATTCCAAGCGATGAAACTCTCGACATGGGTGTGGATTCACATGTTTTAAACTTAACTAATTTTGGATGGACGGACGATAGCATCCCTCTCAGTTGTCTGTTTTGTCAACCCGAAAAAAAAGTTCTTCAATTTCCAACAAAGTCGTTTAAATAACACTCCCCACCTGTCCTTCTTACTGTTCCTTTCATCATAACAAACTAGAATAAACATTTGCCCCGGCACAAATCAATCTGATATCTCTACAGTCATTGTAAAGACTCGCCATGATTTCAAAAATAATATTGACTCTTTTTTTTGGTAGGCTAAAATGGCCGCGAGATTTTTCCTTCTTTCCAAAAGACTGATTCTTTACGTTGTTTGGTCTAGTATTTCTTTTTTGTATCATCGCGGTCAAACGTCTTTTGAGGGCATAGTAATTTCGATTAGTACGGAATCATCGTACATACAAACCGCTTTTGTCAATTACCTCGTTTCAAATTGATGCAAGAGTTGCGGGCACGTTAACATTTTCAGCTGTTCGTCTTTATATCAACGTGTGTCTTTTTATTTTATACCTCGGAAGGCGATGTGCAAACCCGCAAGGTGTTTTTTAATTTCTTTTGTGCCATTTTACGCCCAAAGCAATTAATGTCTCTTTCCTATTACGACTATGCCACAGGTATTTTATAACATTGAAAGAATATTTATGAAAAATTATCGACGAGGAGGCCGGGTTTGCCTGTCCAATCGCAAATGTTATATTTAACATTTAAAGAAACATAAAAAAATAGCGCAAAATTATATGATTTTAAGCTATCGTGATTTGTAGTATTTTTTTCATACTTAAGAACACACTCCAGGTTACACATTTGCGAATGATAATTACTAAATTATTTGAATAAGATCTCATTCAATTTATTTAATATGATTACTGTATACGTAAAGTAACTAGTATTATTATATGGTAACAAGCGCTCCCTGTTTCCTCCATAAACCCCGCTAGCTCTGCGACCCCAGTGTACCTCAATCAGTGATCGCGTTTTGTACTTTTCAAAACATTTCCTTTTATTCTTAAATTGAATATCGTGAACACATGGGCGTTTATGAATACCTTTATATGCAGTCTTTTGTTGAGCTCATTTCTTTTTATAAACGGCACTTCGATCCGAAGAAAAGATTGGCAGATTGCCGGCTGGCCGTTCTCGAAGAAAAAGTTAAGAGATATATATTTGCAACTTTGAAAAAGTGTAGTGCCAGATCCTTATAATGTAACCTACGGTATTGACCGATCATGATTTGATTTCTGACCAAAAGTAATTCTAATGGTAAATAATAAAAGTCCAATGCGAAGTTTGCACTTTATTTCCAAAACGTATTTCGGTGTTACTATAAATGATTGTTCTCCTATCATATCACAACATTTCATGCGTTTAAAAAGTGCTGACGATTTTGAAGGGAATTTTCATACATGTGATTTTTTATGTCAGTTTATGGACAAAGTTATTTAAAAAAATTGTAGACCATTATCATGATAATGCTGATACTTTCAACATGCACTAGGCCTATTCACCCCCGGTTTTCACCCAACTGTCGCCCAAACACCCACCGCCCACATACACACCCCCACACCTACACCAACACGCAAACACCCTCACACCACACGTTCCGTAACCCACACAAATATACCCCCCCCAAACACCCCACATATAGAAACTCACACCGTAACAAGCACCAACACATAAACATGATGCGTGACAACTTTTATAGTAATGTAGTCTTACCATCATCTGATCATTTGCAACACCCTGGTGCAAAAACATTTGCGGGGATTGTTAATCATAAGCCGAAGTTTGGTTATATATTGCATACACAACCCTGAACACACACACCCCCGCCCACCCCCACCCTACACAAATACGCAACCCTACCACACACACCCCACATGGCAAAGGAAAACATAATGTAGTTTTTCCAAATATTGCATTACCATTGATCAATAATCTTTGATTCTTCACATCATCATAGAGTGTATGGACGTTAGGTTATTTCGTGGTCTGCTGGCTGACAGGTTTGATAGCGTCGATCACCAAAGCACGTAAGTTAGTAAATAAGATCAAAGAAAGGTCTGATTGAAAATAAAAAGTCGTGTCGGGCTTTTAACTACCAGAACACACCTAAAAACTTCTATAGTAATGCTGTCTTACCATCATTTGCAATACCCTAGTGCAACAACATGGGCAGGGATTGTTAATTATAAGCCGACGTTTTGCTATATATTGTGACACGCATCCCCTATATCCACACCCCTACACACAGCGAACACTCCCCACACACCCCAAACATACCTCACACACCCTTCACGGTGATAATATGCACTCCACACTCACTCACATGACAAAGGAAAGCATAATGTAGTTTTTCCAAATCTTGCACTACCATTGATCAATAATCTTTGATTCTTCACAACATCATGAGTGTATGGACGTTGGTTTTTTTTGTGATCTGCCGGCTGACAGATTAGTAGCGTCAATCATTTTTCAGTTACCAAAGCACGTAAGTTGGTAAATAAGATCAAAGAAAGATCTGATTGAAAATAAAAAGGCTTGTCGGGTTTCTAACCACCAGAACACACGTAAAAAAGATGCGTGACAACTTCTATAGTAATGTTGTCTTACCATCATTTGCAATACCCTGGTGCAACAACATTTTGAGGGGATTATTAATCATAAGCAGAAGTTTGGCTACATATTATAACACACACTCATACACCCCCACCCCACACACCCCAAACACATCCCACACCCCCAAAACATACTCCATACATCCTATACACAATGATACGCACTCTACATCACTCACCCCCGTACATGACAAAGGAAAGCATAATGTAGTTTTTCCAAATCTTGCACTACCATTGATAAATAATCTTTAATTCTTCATACCATCATGGGTGTATGGACGTTAGGTTATTTTGTGGTCTGCCGGCTGACAGATCTGATAGCGTCAATCATTTTTCAGTCACCAAAGCACGTATTAAAAGTAAGCAAAATAAGATACACCAAAGCTCTGTTCAAAAAAATAAAATAATAAAGAAAAAAAAAAGGCGGACCGACTTCTAACCACCAGAATACGCGCGTGCAGGCGTGTGTAAATTAAGCTAAGCCACCACCCTCTTGTCATTTACTCCGTACTTATAAGCTTATTACAACCTGCATGCAAGCGCTCAAATTTGTCCGCCGCAGTCCTGTGTCTTCGTAACCTAAAGGTGTTAACCCCAAGCTACTCTACATATATATAAAGTCACTACTAATACTTATAAAATAATGACGGCAAACGAATTTACTGAAATCAATAAAATCATCTATCGCTCGGTAATTCAATTACGTAGAGTTTCCTGCCACACTGGCGTGTTGTAGAGATGCCTCTTTTCATTGCTCATGTTTGTAATACACATATAGAAGACCTAAACACCTGCCGACGAGCGCGCTAATTACACCCTCGCGACTTGACTATTTTTCAATCTTATAACTCTTATTTATTACGCCTGATTGGCAAATTGCACCGTATCATCATATAATTTTGTGTTGATGGTGACCAATTGAATGGAATAGGGAGAGATGGAAAATAGTATAGCTTTGTGTATATGAAGAGATGTTATTGACGACCGTGCTTTGAAGGGAGAAAATAGAATCCGCAATTTAGTTGCTTTATATTTTGATGTAGAGTTCTAAGTTGCTGTACTTTTATTTGAGTGTGTTGTTGAATATGTTTGTGTGCGTAACTGCCTTAATTACGTATTATATACAATGATTTATCGCGGCTTTTACGGGTTTACTTGTCATTTACTAACGTAGAAAAACTATTCATTTTAATGAAGGGTAATTTCTTAGAATAAGTTGAACATGGCTTAATTGAAGACTCATTTAGAAAAAGAAGACAAAGTAAATCACATAAATAAAATCTAATATTTATGAAATGTTTTTTTGCTATCTACTGACGAAAGTAAAATATTGTATCACGCAAAGTTCTGCACACTACAGTATACAAAAAGAGTTATCATATACAGCTTCTGAAAAAGAAAATCGTGTCCCTATCTTCAGAAGATGAAAGTTTTAAATGCTGATTACGAGGCACGCAAGTAAAATGTGATACAATCACATAAAAATGCCTTTGACGAACGGAATGGGCGTATGCAATTTGCTATCTACTGAAGATAGTGAAAATATGTTATCATGTCCAGTTTCTGATAAGAAAAATCGTGTTCTTATCTTTCTTCAGGAGATGAACATTAAATGGTGATTATGAGGCAGGCAAATAAAATGAGATTAAATAACATAAGAAGCCCTTCAACGAATAACCGTATTATCTTGCTATCTACTGAAGATAGTGAAATATGTTATATCTTATATTCCAGCTTCTGACAATGAACACCAACACACCGTGTTGCTATCTTCAGAAGATGAACATTAATCAGTGATTGTAAGGCAGGCAAATAAAATGAGATAGCATAACATAACATAAAAGGCATGAATTGCTATCTACTGAAGATAGTGAAATACATGTATTTTACATCCTAGCCACTTTCTGAAAAAGAAACAGTATTATTATCTTCAGAAGATGAACATTAAACATGCTAAACGGTGATTCTTAGGTAGTAAATAAAGTGAGATATAATAATAACATAAACTGAGCTCAAAAAGAAACTTATAATTTTTTACAACTTGTGAATCACAAGGTCATATCTTAAAATAGTGTCAATCAAAATGAACCAAAATTACACACAGAATTACTTTAATACTCTACTCAAAACACATACCAGTAACCAAGCAGTTGTCCAACTGACACAACAGCAAAATGCACTGTCATGGGACAGCTTCCTGGACTTCCTCCACTTTCACAGCCAAACATTTGGCACCCAGCACAAAAAATCTGTGAGAATGCACACAAGATCCTTGCACAGATGATAAAACGGTGCTGTTTTCTGCTTTTCATACACTTTTTTCATGAAACAGGGCTGGGCTGTGAATGTGGTCCAGGAAGCTGTTCCATGTCAGTACATTTTGCTGTCGTGTCAGTTGGATAACTGCTTGGTTACTGACATGTGTTAAGAGTAGAGTATTGAAGTAAACCTGTGTGTAATTTTGGTTCAATTTGATGGACAGGATTTCAAGATATGACCTTGTGAAAAAATTATAAGTTTCTTTTTGAGGCCAGTTTATTAAGCCGAATATTAAAACGAATAACCGTGTATACATTTTGCTATCTACTGAAGACAGTGTTGATATCTTCAGATGATGAACATTAAATATGACCGATCAAGTAAACTGACTGAGAACACTACCGTGAATAGTTAATCCAGCTTTTGCATCCTGGTAAATAACTTTATAATCAGGTTTAAATTTGATTTAACTGCAATTAAAGTATGACATTAAAAAGCTAAGGTATGTTTAAAACAAAGAACATAAAGATTTGAATGGTAAAGCAGCTCTGAACTAAAATAAGGATGGGTCGAAAATTGACAATTAATAGGGACGACAATTTGGCTTTGCCCCCTCACACTAAAACGCTGGCCACAATGCTGGACCTAAAACGGATATCCATACATTCTGCTATCTACTGAAGATAACATTAATTTTATTATCTAACATATTACGTGTTGCTAACCATTTACTTCATTTTTAATTGAAAATACTTTTCTATTTTGCCAAATATATCGTGATTCGAACTTTCTGAGAGTAAAAGTACAATTTCAATATTTAATCAATCGTTGGTAGAACTTGAAACAACCAAAACCCTGCATTTTTTTTCATTGTTGTTTGCAAGAAAGCTAGAACAAGCAAGCTCAAAGACTTATAAAATATATGTATACAAAACCAAAATCTTATATTTTAGTATTATTATCCGCATTCCAACAATTTTAATAATAAAGGATTATAACTATACATGCAAACTAAAGTCAAGAAAACAGAGCTAAAGTATAATTATAATTGAAGACCGAATTAAAAAGACTAGTTTGTATCTGACGTCAGGGCAAAGGCGAGGCGTGATTGGTTGCTGACCCGCGCAGTACGACATTTTTTTCTGGTGACAGGACGTCATACGCAAACTAGACTTTTTAATTCGGTCTTCAATTATAGTAATATTTTGTCCTGCACTCGAAGTGACTTATGCTAAGTCTTTTGGGTGACCGATATGGAAAAACTTGCAAAAGCAGCGAAATACCACGTCTATAAATTTGACTGACTCTTCTTGATAGAAAACATCCAAAACAATGTGTAGGCCTATCGCCGTTATGTTCTAAACATTAATAAGACATTTACATTTAAATATATGTTATTCCCAGTAAGATCCAAATAACAAGCTTCTATCCAGTGTTGTTGAGAAATTGATTCTTCGTTTTTATTTAAAACAAAAGTAGGCTATCATGTTGAAATATGAGTTCGCATATTTTCTACCCGGAGCTCTATAACTTTCCATAAATTAAACTCTTTAACTCAACCAAAATTGATTCCTCATTGTGACGGCTCAAAGTCGATATTTGTTCCTCATTTCTCGTGACCGTTTTCTTTACATATTCCTATAGCTTCTGCTCCAATAATAATACCTCAATTACTTTATGTCGTTGCTATGTGAGGGGCAATTGTTGTGTTTCTCAAAATATATACTCAAAGTATAAAAAATACGTCGATTTCTAGTTCTTAAATGATGGAATATGTTGCATATTTATCATGATTTAAGAAGCGAAAATTTAAAATGCACTAGACGGTGAATGCATGTATCGTAGGGGTCATAGGTAGAAAAGGGGGAACAGACATACAGACGGACAGACAGATAGCTGTGACAGACAGGTAGACTGCGATATGTGGAGGAAGGGTTGGCACACTCTCATCTTAGGATTTAAAAAAATTCTAAGTAGGATCTAAAAAGGTTCTTGAACTGTCATGTATAAATGGTTATATACGAAGAACCTAAAATGATCGGAAAAGGCCAGAAAGAACTATTTTAGCACTGAAAAGGGTTCAGAAAAGGTCAGAAAGAACCATTTTGGAGTTCCCTCAATTTTCAAAACCCTTATCTTGAGGGTTATTATATATGCATGCATGACATTCAAGAACACTCTTTCTAACTAAAATCCAGGGTGTGTGCATGGGAGAGACAGATAGGCAAGCACAGACAGTGACGGAGCCGAGAGAATACAAACCAAACATCAAAAGTTGTATGATGAATCGTAAACTTCAAGCTTGTAACTCAGGGGTGTATAGTAGGGCTGCAGAAAAAAACTGAAGATCTTGAAAAAAATCTTGTGAATTTGGGCTACAGAGCCCAAAAACGTGCTGAAAGTAAATAAAAGTGACGAAATTTTGACGAATAAAAATCTTGAATTCCAGATTAATCCTAAAAACTTACATCCCTGTATAAATTAACGACAATAACGAAAAGATTTGCAAAATAAGAGTTCCTTTAATAATCTCAGATATCACACACAGAATAAACATTGGTTTTCCATGTGCAGTGAAGTAAAGTGCGGTAAATTTTGCTATCATCACTAGATAACACGTGAATCCAGCTGAATGCTGTTGCTATCTTTAGTAGATAGCACATGTCCTGCTGAATGGAAATGTCGTATCTTCAGCATGTTGAGTAGATGCATCCAGTTGCTATCTTTGTAGACATACATCCAACTGAATGGCAATGTTGTTATCTTCAGTATAGCATAGCACACATCCTGCTGAATGGGAATATTATTTTAATCAGTAGATAGTACATGCATACCGTTGAATGGTAAAATGATGCTATCTTCAGTAGATAGCACATAGATTTGTACAAAGTGTTCATCATGTAGGCCAGTACATGTAATATAATTTTAGCCTAGTTAAGGGGGTTGTTAACTTTTCTTTTGAATAGGTCTTTGAGCTCATTTACATGCATTTTTATTTGGATTTGTAAAAAACGATGCAAAATGTCAAAGTTGGAAATATTTTGGACAAGTTTTGTTATTCCCATCTTTTTTATGAACCCTATCTATAATTATTCGCGCTCAGAAGGTTAAATAAAATGTCCATTCCATGGCCTTATTAAATCATAATTGTAGGCGAAAACCCCTCCAGCAGAGTCAACATGGTCATGATGATAAGAAAACAATCTTTTTCTTAACTCGAGTTGAAAAATAACGATTCCCCTTGCTGATATATAGCACACAAATCAATAGCCTCTTTTTTGGCTCATTCTTGCCGTATTGACTATACCCTGTGATTTGTAGCTTTTTAAGTGAAATCATACGGAAAACGAACGACGCCAACAAATTTTCTGAGTGATAACCTTCTCGTTTCTTCAACACAATCGGTCATTATTTCCACCACATCTAACTCTCATCAAGATTATCGAGACTATTTCATTCTCTACTTCATCATCATCATCATCTGCAGCATCACCCTGGGTGTTTGCGGTATATATAACGTATCGACCTCTCGAGTGTTGTATAGTCATGAAAATAAAGTGAAGAAAATCTGGGGGAAATTAATACAAGTTAATAGTATTTTGCCCCCGATGGCGACTTTTAATGCGAGATGTTACCGTTATCACCTGCCAACAACAGACTTATAAGGCTGTTCCATTTGGAATTCACACTCCCCTGTGGAAGATTTAGCTAAAGTATTCCACAGAGGGAGAATGTTTTTCAAAAGGAATTCTGTAAGTATTTTGAAACCAACCCATCCCGTTGGCTTTACGTCTTCCACAACTGGAGTGCACAGTGTATTTCAAATGGAAGCTATACTCTATTATATATTTTATTTGAAAACATACTCCCTCTGTGGAAGACTTCTTAATTCTTTCACAGGGGAGTGTGTATTTCAAATGGAACAGCCCATTTGATGAGGAGGTTACTTATCTATTTTATCATCTTGTCTTAAGACAAAAGTTCTTTACGCGAAGTTAAGTTTTCCATGCGCAGTGCAGCTACCGGTATATAGTGGATGTGGTAAATTTCTTTCTTGCTCATATTACTTCTAACGAAGCATTCCAGAAAATGCAAACCAATACTGCTTAGATAGCAATATTTCAATACAGATGGCTGTATGTGTTATTTACTGAAGATATCAACATTCCTATTCAGCAAGATGTGTGCTATCTACTGAAGATATCAACATTCCTATTCAGCAAGATGTGTGCTATCTACTGAAGATAGCAACATTCCTATTCAGCAAGATATGTGCTATCTACTGAAGATAGCAACATTCCTATTCAGCAAGATATGTGCTATCTACTGAAGATAGCAACATTCCTATTCAGCAAGATATGTGTTATCTACTGAAGATAGCAACATTCCTATTCAGACAGATATGTGCTATCTAATTAAGATAGCAACATTCCTATTCAGCAAGATGTGTGCTATCTACTGAAGATAGCAACATTCCTATTCAGGAAGTGTGTGCTATCTACTGAAGATAGCAACATTCCTATTCAGCAAGTGTATGCTATCTTCTGAAGATAGCAACATTCCTATTCAGCAAGTGTGTGCTATCTTCTGAAGATAGCAACATTCCTATTCAGCCAAATGTGTGCTATCTTCTGAAGATAGCAACAATCTTATTCAGCAAGTGTGTGCTATCTTCTAAAGCAAGTGTGTGCTATCTTCTGAAGATAGCAACATTCCTATTCAGTATGTGTGCGCTATCTACTGAAGACAGCAACATTCCTATTCAGCCAAATGTGTGCTATCTATTCACAGTCAGATGGATGGATTCACAGTCATATGTTATCAAGGTCAGTTATCTGCTAAAGATAGCCAAAATACGACTTCAAAAAGCTTTTATAAATAGTAAAAAAGTAAAAACAATTTGGATGGTATGTATAGTTATATATAGATCGATTGAATAGCGTATACATGATACTTAAATAGTGATGAATTTAGCCTATAACTTTAGAATAGCCTTCATATTGTCATGTGTTTATCCTCGACCTTAACTCTTCACTTCATTCATCGCATATAGACTATACATTTCCAATGGCTTTATTTCAATAAACAATAGTCAACAACCATATCTCAATTTTTACCTTAAGGTGTTGCGTATGATGCTTAGTACCCAGATACATTCAAAGGTCACTATATGTGTGTACACGCATTTTGGGGTTAAAAAAATCCGCACTGGCAGATGATCATATTTGAAACACTTGTAGTGTAGTGTAACTCAATATTGACAAAGTTATATGCTATATATCTAGCACTCAGTCATCGAATTCTGATTGATAATACAACTTTTATTTTCGTCAAAAAAACTCGCGCGGATTTACAGTCCATCTTATATCGCATGATGTGAACAGACAGTATTTTGCACGACTAGTATTATACTTAAACCAAATTGTTTAAAAAAATGATCGATAAGTTACACATTTATATTAATGCAAGGAACCCAACAAATCATAAAATGACAAATAGTTACATCTCCAATTCACGTGTCTAACCATATAAGTCACTAACCATACTTATAAAGTGCCTTTGTCTACCATAATACGTGATTTCCCGCCATATCAATCTATCCTTGTATATACTCATATGTCATCATTTCTTACCCTTTTTATTGCCCTCAACAATCTCATATATGTAGCTAATAGACTGTGATTGTATATACAAGGGTTTAACATACAAGACCTATCTATTTGAAGCTCCTTTTCCCTTCAGGGGAAAACCGCGCAAGCTACTATACTCCGCTCATCCCTCCACGAGCCTTATCACACAACATCGTTTACCCAAAAAACACCTGCTTTCACTATCATGCAAATTAGCCCGCGCATGTGAGGTCGACTTTGAACCAATCAGAATAGAGCAGGCCGGAAATAGTCGGTAATAAGGAGTAATGACGTGTCAATCATAACATCTAATTGCCTTATGGGTATTGACATGAGTATTTAACACATCGACTGGTACTGTCACTCTTTTAACTACATGTATTATAGCTGGCTTATGGTAACCACGGGGCGGGGCAGGTGCTTCTGAGACTGCGAATTTTACGCTTCTAAATTGCGATGTCACTCTATGAAATCTCACTCGAGATGAAGCGCGGTGTAATCGCGCGTACAATCAGCCCCGTCTTCTCTGCAATTGTACTCTTATCAGTTTATGTATCTGAAAGTAAGCAATTAGTATTACATCATGGCAAGTCTAGATGTGGTGGAAAACGGTATTGTTACTAATCATGCTACTACTGAAGATAGGTTATCTCCTAAAAACGTAGAAACTAATAAAATATCATCTATTTCGTCATCTTTATCATCTTTACCGGGGATAAATTTATCCAGCTCTGAACCAAGACTTTCTGCGTTCACATCGTTAACTTCGAGTAATAATACATCTGTGAAAAGAGAACCATTATGTGCAGCAAAAGATTTTGTTACATCATCGCCGCCTGCTCTTGCTAGTCCATCAAGTGGATTTCAGGTTTATTCAAAAATGTTAGACTCTGCTACAGCCGCTGCTGTTACAAACGGGTTTCGTTATGCGGATCTGTCGGGGTTGCCGCTGGGTTACGGTAGGACGGCTGGACTGCCTTTTGGGTCGCCGAACAGTATTTGTAAGTTTATTTCAATGTATACTCTGCTTTTCCAGTTGAAATCCATATACCCTCTGTGTAAGACATGACCTTAATCTCCCACACAGGGAGTGTGAATTTCAAATGGGGTTACCTTAATGGGTCATTCCCATTTGAAATTCACACTCCATTAATGACAATTAAGGTAATGTCTTTTATAGGGGTGTATAGATTTCATGGAACAGCCCACTTTATCATTAATTTTGTTAAATTGAGAGAAGAGTAATTTGTTTTAAGTTGTATTGGCTTAACAAATGCTCGTACACTTAAAACCCTATTTTTTCTATTCAATGTAAAGTATCACAAATTGCACTTGTTTAATAAAAGCGGGAAATTTAACTTTCTGAAATCGCTATGAAGATATTTCTAAAATAACTAAAACAATTTATTTTTGAGTTACAATAAACATTTCATGTCTATTTAATTTTGTAGCTTTAAAATGAAAATTATTAAAACAACACGTTCATAGCATGCTTTTTTGGTATTTCATAAACCGAGAATATACTTTTTTTGCGCGCGATGATGAATGTTATCTTCAGTAGATAGCAGATGATTTTTCTCGCTTCGCACCGCCGGCGTGATATTTACAGGCACTATAAATTTATAGAGGCCTCCCTGAATCACGGGCAAAAATGGATGAAGTAAGCGCTCTCTTGCATCTCACTTATCGCCTGTGTTATACATGTAATTTGCTTGTGTCAAGATGTATGTTTAATTGTATCGGTATATGCATGTAGGGTATATTCTAATATCGAATCATCTTCAAAACCATACTTGAATGTAGACATTACATCTGTTACATTATTTATACATGTACATGTTTTGATTTGATTGAATTAACCGTTAGATAGAGATGTATACAAGATTCACTCTGACATACACATTATACATGTAGCTATATACTTATGTTGTGCTAACCTTGTCTTGAGGTACTGTATGATAAATTTGTGATATGATCCTGTATAATGCGAATATTTTTGCACGTTTTAAAGGTTTCAAGTGAAATAAAATCACCTAAAAATCAACAATTTGACAGCGGTAAGACCCAAAACATCTTAAAACTTAACTGATCATGCTACTGTTGTTAAGTTGTGTTAGGGAGGGAAAACCCCCCCAAAAAGTATTTTTCTTGCCCCCCCCAGTTCCCTCCCCTTTTGAGGCAAAAACCCCAAATTACGTAAATTTCCACTTTTTGCGGCAATTTTGCGCAAAATTAGTCGATTTTGCCCCCCCTGAAATTCACTTTGTCCCCCATGCCCCACCCCCCCCCCCTGAAAACGTTCCTTGTTCCGCCACTGTGTAAGTGAAACGAATAGATGCAAATGTTCTTGATGATTTGATTTTATAGAATTGTTATAGATAGGTATATTTTTTTATTTATTATTGTTACCTTATAGGAGACAAACATGACATCTATGCCTAAAGTGTTATACTGTGTTATTACTTTTGAGTCATAGTTTCTTTTGTTGAATGGAAGTCCACTAAAAGTACTAAAAATTATAATAAAAAGAAAAATGTCTAGTATATATAATGGACATTTAGAAAATAGGGCCCACAAATTTTAAGTTATTTTAAATTTATTACACTTTTAAGATGATTCAGGTCTCACAGTGCCAAATTGTCTGTTTTTTTTAATCGGACCATGGGAGGCAAAAGGGGGATGCTGAAGGTGACTTTCAAAAAAAGCTTAACTATTCCTCCCTCTTTTTTTGGCTATATGCCACTAAACGAACAAGCAAACACAAATTAAGTGCTCAGACATTCATATTTCATTGAATTAACACTCAAATTACCATTAACCTGCCGTTTGTTGTTAGCAGCCCTAACCCTCCACCATTTTGTATGGCTTTCTGTGTTTTTTTGTGTGTTTTTTTGGGTAGTGGTAGTCTTATCTTGGATAGTTATAGTTTACTTTACAATTAAAGTTTTAGTTTATATTTCACATCAAGTTTCTCACAAAGACAACAGTTGCTGATTTTATCATTAAGTTCGTGACACTCATTTAGAGTTATATGCAAACCATTTTTGTATAGACTGTTTTTGTTTTGTTTTAGTTGAGGAAAAAACTGATAAGAAAGATACAGATCATCTTTATTTTTCATTCTATAACATAAAATAGCATAATGTTGGAGTTGCTCAAAAGCGCATATATATGTAAAAGAGTGAAAAATACCATCTCCAAGAGAGTAAGAAGAGTGAAAATCACTCCAAAAGAGTAAAAATCACTCATAAGAGAGTGAAAATCACTCCTAAAAGAATGAAAACCACTCTTTCAAGGTATAAGGGACATTACTCTTTTTATATCACGGCATGCAAGAGTGGTTTTCACTCTTTTAGGTATAAAGGGACATTACTCTTTTTATATCATGGCTTGCAAGAGTGTTTTTTACTCTTTTAGGTATATAGGGCCGCGTTACTCTTTTTATATCATGGCTTGCAAGAGTGATTTTCACTCTATTTTATTTACTCCTTTGGAATGGTTTTCATTCTTATCACTCTGTTAGAGTTTACATTAAGCGAATACAGGCAGGCACCATGGAAGGTACACCCCTTCACATTAAGCGCAAATTAATATCCTTTTACAAGTAATTCTTCTCATTTATGTGAAGGTTTGTTCACTCTTTCATAATTTCAAGATGTCTAATTTGATAAGCGAACGTATTTTGAGCAATCACAGTTATATATGTAATAGAAATATTCAATGATTGTCCAAAAGATATTGAAATGCTCAATCTCACTCTATATTGCTCACTAGGTACAATGTCATCAGCTTAAAGCGAAGCTTAAGTAGATTCATAAGTTTTGATTCATTTTCCAAATTTTAAATCTCAGAAATTTGTATCAATAAAATAAGCCTATACTGCGTAATGAATCAAAAGTATATTAAAAGACCAACATGACCGCGAACGCTATATACGCGGTCACATTTTCATATGCATGTAATGTGTAATTCGAAAGAATAACATACTTAATAATGTTTTCATGTACTTCATATAATTGATCTTTTAATTGCCTTTAATGCAATTAACAGACAATATCGATTATAACACATTTAATGATGTAACTTACAGACCTTCTGTATTGATAATCAATTCGTAATATTTCAATGATGCTGACGAATTTGTTTATAAAGTCATGTGAATTTTTACACATAGTATTCTATCTATTGCACATTAAAAACGGGCACTGTTCGGTATTAATTTGTCATTGTAAAAGTTCATATAAGTCTAATCTGAAAGAAACAAGACAGTAAGTACAAGAATTATAAGATTTCGGAAATTATTTTCCTTGCGAATTAAAACCATTAAATCAAACAATAATGATGAAACTATTTTGCTCGTTTGCATTTTTTAAGTATGGGATAGTATATACAAACATAATGCATGCACTATGCTATCTCAAATAACACCGAGTTTGGCTGTACCTTACTGCGAGACATGCATGTATCAAAGGGTTGACATTTTATATAGATATATAGGTTCAGGGAAGGGGTACTCTTAATATACACGGGGTTTGTAGATGGCGAGATGTAACTCAATTAGGATAGCTAGCTTTATTATTACGCAAATTTACCCCAGCATCAATATTATGTATTTTTTATACTTCATTGTCATATAAATGACGTGTATTATTTTGCTATCTTCAGTAGACAGAACCGTTAGCTATCTTCAGTAGTATACTAGTATTATTAATATAGTATAGTAGCAACATTTGCTATCTTCAGTAGATAGCAACATTTGCTATCGTCAGTAGATAGCGGTATTTGCTATCTTTAGCCGATAGCAATATTTGCTTTATATATTCTCAGCATATATCAATATTATCTTCAGATTATATAGCAATATATATATTTCGAGGGCTTAAAACCTGCCTTGACTACTACTTAGAATTTGGTCCACCGTTTATCGCGAACTTGGACATGAGGCCAATAACAATTTTTTTGTTTGCCCTTAGATTTTGTTGACATATGGAAAGTGAAACCTCAACGCACACCGTAACTAAAGCTATTGAGCACCTGATGTATATAGTATTTTGGTTGTATTTTAAGTTCGATTTTAAGATAGTAATAACATACAAGAGTGTTTCTTAGAAATTATTACTATAGGCCTACTTTTGGGAGAGAAAACGTGCAAATATTTTATGAGTTTAAAAACACCCGACATCGACACAAGATTTTGGGTTTTTTTGGGGTTAGTCACAAAGGGCAAACAAAATCAATCATTTTTGCTACAACCTGTATTGGATCAAAATTGTGTTTCACAAAACGGCCATCGTTATAACCTTAGGCCCACATGTACACTCAGACATATCTACATGTCAGAATGATATTTAAGGTTTGATACAACAAAACCTGGCCTCATTTTACAACTTTTACTTGAGGTCATCTTTTGAGCCATTGAATGTACATGATGAAGGTTATTTAGCATATCTATATGTCATGGGATAAAATGGGATATTTTCATTTACTTTCATTAATTACTGTTCATTTAAACCCAAATTTTGATTGGTACCCAGCCAAACAGCTATGGTTGTTTTATACGTTTTACTTCACCATTGCATGATTTCCATAAAAACAACTCATTTCGCGAAATTGTCTTTGTATGAACTTATGATCTTATGATCGCAAAAATCTAACGTACTATCGTATAATAGTTTATCGATAATGTGTTGACTTATAAGGTTCTACAAAAATAAAATAATAATAATAAAACTTATAATAGCGCATCTTTTATGTTGCGATTTGCTGCATGCATCGTAGCTATTAAATATATTTATACATATAAACCCGATTTGCATTAATTTGTGCACAATTGATAGATTTTCCACATCTGATCTTTTCAATGGCCTTTCCTCGGGGAAATAAGCATGTCCTCATTACAGTTATGCCGAGATAACATACGTATACTGTAGGCATACTTTTATATAAAAAAATAATATAAACCTTTTTATGACTATATATTGACTTTTTACTTGCGATAAACATATGCAAAATTTCGACTTCAACTGAATGCGTTCATCATGATTAATAACATACTTGCTATATCTCAAAAATTGGCAATGTATGGCATCAGGTATAGCATAGTCTACAAATGGTCTAGACAAGAACCGGTATTAATCCTTCATAGCATTACATCAACGGAAATATTTTAAGGTTACAAACAGCGATGTTCAATCAAAAGTTGAATAAAAACGGTAACATATTAACAAATGATCTTCACTTTGAGTTATATAATCCAACAAACAACGTTAATGGCATATTACTTTCGTAAGAAATTTTGTTGTTCAGTGTTAAAGAAAGTTAACATTAGTTTTTCTTTTTATGTCAAACTTTTATTTTAGTTGCAAGAAGACGAAGAAAAGAAACAAGACAACGCCGCCAACGAACAACTTTCACCAGTGAACAGACTCTCAAACTTGAAATGGAATACCATCGAACTGAATATATAACACGCATGCGTCGCGTGGAATTGGCAGAATTGTTAAATCTTACCGAGACTCAAATTAAAATCTGGTTTCAGAATCGAAGAGCAAAGGATAAGCGGATTGAGAAGGCGCAGATTGATCAACAATATAGGTAAGTCTTGGCATATTGATCAATAATCTGTTTAATTGATGAATTGAATTAGCTAATTGATCCATTGATTGATGGACCATTTATTTGATTGATTGATCAATCGATTGATTGATCAATCGATTGATTGACCAATCGATTGATTGATTAATTAACCGATTGCATGAGTAATCAATGATTGATTTGAAAAGACAGGAAACAGATTGTCTCCAATAACAAACTAGCCAAAATATTTGCTATCTTCAGAAGATAGCAATAAAATAATTTAGATAACAATATGTTTACTTGTTATCTCATTTACTGTTTTCTTCGAAAATTTAAATGACGTTTTTCATCAATTGTTTGAGTGATTGATCAATTGATTGATTGATTAATTAATCGATTGCTTGATTAATCAATCGACTGAATTATTGATTCGAAAAGACCAGAAACAGATTGTTTCCTATATAACAAGAATAGTCAAAATATCATTTGCCATCTTAGGAAGATAGCAACAATTTTATGTTTGTTTGTTTGTTTGTTTGTTTTAATCAATGTACTATACACAAAACTCTTTTCGTTTTGTGCCTCTTAATACTGTTTTCTGCGAAGATTAAAATGACCTTTTTCACAAATTGTTTGATTGATCAATCAATTGATCGATCGATTGATTAATTAATACATTGCTTGATTAATCAATCAATCGATTCGAACAGACCAGAAACAAATTGTCTCCAATAACGAAGGAGCCAAAATATCATTTGCTATCATAAGATAGCAATAAAATAATAACGATTTTTTTAGATAACGGTTTTTCGTTTTGTCTCTCTTACAGTTTTCTTCAAAAATTAAAATGAACTTTTTCACAAATTGTTTGATTAATTGATCAATCGATTGATGAATTGATAAATTGATTGATTGATCATTAACCGATTTTTTGATTAATCAATCGATTAAATGATTGATTCGAAAGGACAGGAATCAGATTGTCTCCAATAAAAAAACTAGCCAAAACATCATTTGCTATAAATTGCTATCTTCAGAAGATAGCAATAAAACAACATAACAATTTTATGTTTACTTGTTATCCCTACCGTTTTCTTCGAAAATTAAAATGAACATTTGCACAAATTGTCTGATTGATTGATCAATCGATTGATTGATTAATTAATCGATTAATTAATCGATTGTTTGATTAATCAATCGACTGAATGATTTATTCGAAGAGAACAGAAATAGATTGTCTCCAATAACAAAAATAGCCAACATATCATTTGCTATCTTCAGAAGATAACAATAAAATAATAGACATGTCATAATTTTATGTTTACTTTTCTGAATCAATGTACTATACACAAAACTCTTTTTGTCCCTTTTACCGTTTTCTTCGAAAATTAAAATGACCATTTGTACAAATTGTTTGATTGATTGATCAATCGATTGATTGATTAATTAATCGATTGTTTGATTAATCAATCGACTGAATGATTTATTCGAAGAGAACAGAAATAGATTGTCTCCAATAACAAAAATAACCAAAATATCATTTGCTATCTTCAGAAGATAACAATAAAATAATAGACATGTCATAATTTTATGTTTACTTTTCTGAATCAATGTACTATACACAAAACTCTTTTTGTCCCTTTTACCGTTTTCTTCGAAAATTAAAATGACTTTTGCACAAATTGTTTGATTGATTGATCAATCGATGGACCGATTAATTAATCGATTGCTTGATTAATCAATCGACTAAATGAATGATTCAAAGAGATCAGAATTCCAATAACAAAAATTGCCAAAAAATCATTTGCTATCTTCAGAAGATAGCAATAAAATAATAGATAATTTTATGTTTAGAAAATAGAAAATTTGTAGTGATTTTAACAGTTAAAAAGATATAAATTCCAATAACAAGCGAATCAAAACATAGGGCCTATTTGTGATGGCATTATGTTAACGTCCTTTCGTGGTAAATTTGCTATAATTATTACTTCAACATGTTCAACAGGGTACCGTATTCCAAAGATCTGAATACTCAAACAATATAGTTTAAAATATGTCTTATATTTTCATTTTCTGTTCTTTAGGAGTATGGGTCTAGCTGCTCCCGGTACCGTGACGTACCCAACAGCCCCAGCACCTTACGGAGGTTTTTGCGGGGCCTGCTACTATAATCCGCCGTCAATTTCCATGGCTACATCCAATATGACCAACATCAATAGCATTACAGCAGCAGCGTCTTCCAGTAACATCCCGCGACCACCTTACCCAATACTTTAAGACAATTTTGGTAACTCTTTAATGTACAGTATTTTTTACCAGTGATCATTGTCATTATCTGATTAATGACCATTATGACGATGGTCAATAAACGTGATTAAAGCAAATAAAGTCTATCCAAACGACAGATGGAGTCTAATATGAATGTTTCCGATTTCAGATAATTGCGGAAACTAATTTTCTCTGAGTTGCATTTTCCCCAAGAATCTCCAGCAAGTGTTTTACAGTGCGTATCACTCCAAATACAACACGTTTGACAGAAAACATTTAAATATCGGGGTGTAAAGGGTATAAAACGTTTTAATAACATTCAAAAACATTTTTGAAAACTTGCTTCAAAACAGTCTACCAGGGTTATTTAAGTATTACAAAAATATTTTGCAAAAACGTTTGCCAACAAGCATTTTACCAGAACATTTTGACAGCATTTTGATGTGATTGCTTTTTTTCCCCATATAAAACGTTTTAAAAACATTTTCATGACCTTTATATAATCCGATATTTAAATGTTAGTATAAAACGTTTTGACCACAACCGGTTACCAAAATACGTTTACGTTTTCAAAACCTTATGTGTTTCCTGAGTGGATGAGACGTCCAATGTATGCACGTGTGCTATCTTCAGTAGATAACAATCATATATTTTATAGTTCTGTTAGTATGCTGCAATTTTACGTGCGGCAAAGTTCTCAAAAGTGTTCGGTAAAACGTTTTGTAGAAAATATACATAACGTTTTGTAAGAATAATGAGCTTTTATATCATTATGGGCATTATTATTCTGGTACATGGTTGAATCTGATTTGGTGTCGATGGACAGTCGCGCATTTGCAAGTTTGTTCCACTGTTCTCGAAAAAATACGCCACTGTCGCCGAAACCCCGTTTTTAAATGTTGTCAATGGGAAATATAGATGCAAAAGAGCCAATCCATGTCAACTCCAGGAATGTGCACCGCAGCGTCTCTTCAATCTTTTTCTTTTGTGTGGTGGTAGATATTGTTGAGAAAGTAAAATGCTGAAAATTTGAGTTTCATACTCCATTTCGTTTTCCCGTGTTCATTATGACCACTGACCAGCCAACTCATTTGTTGATATGGCATGGAATGACTTGCAAGTTGCATGTAGTAGGTAAACCTAACTGATGTTTTTAAAGCAAAGCCATCAAGAACCCAAGCCAATATCTCTCATAAATGTTGTCCAAGGACATATTTTCAACACACCTGAAGCTGATGGTGGGGTAAAATGTCTGACATTGGTTTTCTGGGGGGTCAAAATGTACAAAAAAATGTACAATTGGGGGTTTGCATGGGTAATATCTCGGCGAAACGTATTCTATAATAGGCTCAATATTGGATAATAGTAATGTGCCACCAAAGGGTTCTGAGTGGCAAAAAAATGGACAATAAAATTATGTTTACTTTTGGAGTTCTGACCCCCGAAGTTGGTCCTGGAGGGACTCACGAAGTTGTATTTTGAGGGCCCTACATCTTCTAAAGCAAGAGAGTTACACATTTTCTGACGCCAAATTTGAATTCTACACAAAAAAGTACCTCCAAACATTGTTTTTCGCATCGCGACACATTTTTTACGCTGACCCCCCTAAATTTCAAATTGCTGCCATGGGAAAACGAAATGGAGTATGAAGCTTAAATTAATTTTCAGCATTTTACTTTCTCAACAATATCTACCACCACACAGGAAAAGAAAAGAATTGAAGAGGTGCTGCGGTGCACATCCCTGGAGTTGACATGGATTGGCTCAAAAGCACTTTCTTTCATGATAACAAGGCTGTTTTCAACAAAACAATTAAAATCATGTCTCGAAGCTAAGTTAATTGAACACATTATATAATTAGGTATAAGACCGTAGGCATATTCCAAACTATATACGAACAACAATTTGTATATTTTCTAACCATGTATAAGCACACACATTCGTTTATAATTTATCATAAGTAGCAATATTTTATATTAGAAGTACGGTGTAATAAACTATAGTACTATTTTCAAAAAATCAATATGAGTAAAAGTTGGCAACATTACGTTTTAAGTTAGTTCACTTGGGGATGATGAATTCAAATATATTGTCTACCAACACGTTTTGAGTGTTAACAGGTCAACAGGACCTTAATAATGGCGTACTTAAAATGTCGAACCGAACGACTCTTGAACTATATACCATCTTAAAACATTTGAATGCTATAAGGCCTAATTGGAAATGGTCCCCTTCCATGCCCTGTCAGTTTTGGAATGCATAGCATACTCATCATCATCTTAATGTATCCCAACATTGATTGGTGGAGAAAGGGGAAGGGTATGTGGAAGAGCAACATTGGGGGATACATTACCGTAAAATGGGGTAACTTCGGTCAGTGGGGTAACTTTGGTCGGTCAAATATATATTTTAAATGGTCATATTTTTTTTGGACCAAAAATGCAAATTTTTAAACATTTTTTTCAGAAAAAATAAAAATCGATATTTATGAGCAAGGATGTGTGCTTGATTAATTTTGCAAGGAGCCAAATGTCACAAAAAAAAAAAAAACTTGCCCATATACAGCAAAGATCAATTTTTTGTTGTTTTTGTTTTTGTTTTTCTTCATGGAATGTAATACTCTGACCAAAGTTGCCCCAAATGCGGGGTAACTTTGGTCAGGCTATTTTTAACCCCTAGGGCACACTTACAAAATTATTTAAAAAATCCTTTTCAACTTCAAGGTGTAGAAGGGAAACCTAATGTCATAAAAAAAGAGTTAAACTCTGAAAAGTGCCCAAAGTTACCCCATTTTACGGTAGTATAAATACGCATAGTGTGTAAAAAGAGCATGCGAAAGAGCAAATGTTCGAACGCATTTTATTTGGAGATTGTAGTTTCCCAGAAAACACAAAACGTTTTTGACATTATTTGGAAAAGGTTGCCAGAAAACGTTTTAAATGTAGAGTTATGTAACGGGTATAAAACGTTTTCACAACATTGTAAAACTTATTCTAACACACTGTTATTTAAGTGTTGACGAAGTATTTGGCAAAATATGTTTGCAAAAAATAGTTCACAATAACATTTTGACAACATTTTAGAAATGTTGTTGTAGTGGTTTTTTTATACAAAACGATTTTAAAACGTTTTGATGCGTTTTAAAAACGTTTTTATGACCTTTATATAAACCGACATTTTAAATAAAACATTTTTACCAAAACCAAAATATAACTCGTTTAAAACGTTTTAAACCCGTTTTGTGTTTACTGGGATATGGTGATGTCATAATGTGAAGAAAATCTGTTGCTATTTTCCCCTTCATCTCAAAGATATAATAAACTACACTGTAAAACAAACATGTGCTGTAATTTTACGGAACTTTTTGGTAGGGCCTACCAAAGTTTTTTTTGTTTCTCATGCCCCAAACAGGGCTTTTATTTTACTCTTGCAACAAAATGGCACATTAAAACATGGGAAATGATATTACCAAAGTTGGTTCTGTAGGGATGTGGAAATACTTCATATTATTGCGGTATTACAAAGGCTGTTTTCTTGCGGTATTATAGAAGCTATTTACAGAACAGTTCCGGCTACTTTGCTGTCGGCAATGTCCGTAAAATTACATCATATACCTATTGATTTTTACAGTGTAGGCTATGCACAAAGTTTGTAAAGTTGTTTATATAAAGTGAGGCAATATTTTCCTGAGTGTGCAATATTTCTAGTGCAATTTTAGATAATTCATAACAATTTTGTAAGTGAGGAAGAGGGAACTTGCATTTGTATATTAGAAGAATGATATTTGTACAGACTGTATGCGAGGAAAATCTTTTTGGGGAAACATTGCATTGGAACTGAAAAACGGAGGAGCTATGTATGTGGCGCCTGCTGCATGCAAAGGAAAGGATGTAGATAAGGGACCGTTCACAAACACTTGTTAGGGGGCTGATGCAAAAAGGTGGGGGGGCCTGAAAATTTTTGACCCTCCTAAGGGAGGCCCTGAAAAAATGACCACAAATTTTCCTGGGAAAATTGAGTTTATATGCTTTTCTATGGGGTTGACCCATAATTTTCATGTCAAAAGGAGGGCCCTGAAATTTTCGAGGTCTGTAAAGGGGGGGGGGGCCCGAAAATGTTTGCGATGAATTTTTTTTTGCATCAGGCCCCCCCCCCCTTACAAGTGTTTGTGAAAGGTCCCTAATGGTTGAGGATGTAAGGCTGGGATTCTGAAAACCGACCCCGAAACAAATTTGACGAGAAGTGACCCAACATATTCTAATATTCTGGATTTAAAAAATAATTTCTGTTGAAAATAAAGCAAAATTTGTCAAAATTGCTGTAAAACAATGTAAAAGTATATATTTTTCGGTTCAGAGTATCCGCGTCCCTCCTGCGTATACTATAAGCCAATGAATTTGTAAGCAAAACCTGAAAAAGGTATCCTTACCCAGGTTGAACTAATACACCATGATCGGTGGAGTAAACTCAGTAAACAAGGCTCATTGCATATGATCCAGAAAATGCATTTGTGTACGTTTCGGTAAACACTGTTACCTTTGTCAACATTTGACGAACTTGGAGTGATGGCAACAAACGCTACATGTAACGCTATAGATAAAGAAGGCTATAGAAATTAGAAAGAGAAGGGGCACCACCTTGGACAGAGACGAAGGAAAGTATCAATTATCTCACATTTTCGATAAGTTTCTACTACAGGGATCAAGAAAACCGAAGATGGAAAATCAACTGGCGACCATAAGATCTGCGCTGGATATACATCTAGTGTCGGTTGCCAGTGGCAATCACTCATCATCATCAAGTGTTGTCAAAGGCAACATTGACTGCTGAAACCCGGGGCTGAAACGCACACAAGTAATAGGCTATAGCATTAAGGATCAGATACAACGAACATTGTTTACTGGGAATAATTACCATTTACCATGCATAATTAAAACGTATCGTCACAGTATTAGAAATTCGTGAGTTACAGTTTACCCATCTTTTAATACATGTAATCGGAAGTTTCAAGAACGGAGTGAGGAACAAACCAGAGTCAAAAGTGGAAAAATTAAAATAATAAAACAAGTTTTATGAAGAAAAGTGTTTCTGGCTTGGATGTTTTGTTTCGTTTTTGTTTTTCTCCTACAGTCCCACAAATAATTTTAGTTGAAAAAGTGTGAATCCGTGGGTTATTTTAAAACTATTCCGTGAAGAGGAATGATCAAGTTTTATGTGGACTTTATTCCAATCCATTCGGTGGTTTATAGAATAAAAGTTATATACTAGTACTTCATCCGATTCATATTATGGCCCGTATTTGGTCAATAATTCAAAAAGTCAGGCCAAAATCCAAAATATAAAAAAGGGGTTCCCTGGAATTATGGAGGATCTAAATTAAAAAAACAAACAAAACACAAGTATAATTTTTGATTTTTCCTTTTCCTATAGTGCGTCCAAACAATCGAGTAATGTTGTTTTTACACCTCTGTGATTATATTTAGATTCATTGACTAATTACCCTCAGACCGAGAAAGCCAAAAAGGACAAGGTCACAAAAGATTTTGCTAATCATGGATGGCACTTCATCAAGTTACCTTTTATTGAGCGATTTGTTTCAGAATTAACACCAATTACCTTTGATCTCAGCCGAAATAAAATTAACAAAATATATTCTTATAGAGAAAACGTTATTGGACACATTTGGAACGCGACAGCCGCCATCGAATTCCCCTTACCCCAGTGACCCTGACTGGAGTAAAGTGTTACACTTTGTACTACTGAAAATAGATCAAAACCTATCCTAGGGTAGACCCACCCCCCTAGAATTAAATTCCAGAGTGTACAACTCTGAAACCGTTGATTAACATAACATATCATGGCTGAGACCCCCACAAGGTATATATACTACTGGTGCATACAATTCAAGATCTCCAGGGGTGACTGTCCCCTGGGATTCCATCAACAGGTGTGTAATTGACCTGGAGGTTACAATGGATAAAAGGATTATTGTGACTTACTCGTCTACCTGTGCATGTGTATCATTATAATTTACGAAAGGAATATCTAAAAATCCCAATCCTCAATAAATGTACTATACTCGAGCAGCAACCAAATTTTTGCACATATAACTCTTTTAACATATACATTGATTATTGACAGCTCTCCATTTTCTAGAACTGATATATACATATATATAATTTATAGAAGGGGGAACAATATTATATTGTGACCCTTATCCTTGAAGATATTGTGCATATTTGAAGATTTCAGAAAGCCTTTCTCTCGCTTACCTATAGCATCTGTGATAAACACATTTGGCATTTACAAGCTGGTTAATTTAAATTAACATTCTGAAATTTTTTACCATTTTGCTTGTACTCCTGATCTATTGAGGCTTTCTGCTTATCCAGTATTTCAATAACGTAATTTATACAACATTTAACAATAATATCCTCACTACTTTACTTGCAGCTATTTCTGTAAAGGATTCCCTCTTCGCCTGTGCTGCTAAGCCTTAACTCACCTAAGGACATTTAGAAATCACCATGCTAACGCAACATAATTGACATATCATAATACCCTTCCTTTGTTTTTGTTTGTTATTGAGCTGTTAACTTCTCTCTATTCCCTTTACTTAATGAGAGTGAATTATCACTCTTAATTATGTGTTCACTAATATATACTTTTCATTGCCCCCATACCCTTATTGGGAGTGGTGGGTGGGGAAATTTTCTGCTGATGTTTACTTGATGAAGTAACATACATAAATGCCCATCCGGCCATCCAACTCAATCACTCACTAGATGTTTACAAAATCAATGTCGCCTATTGATCCCATGCCATGGCAACACAACAACACACACAGCAGGGAGCAAGCAATGGCCTGATAATACACAATTGGGATCGTCCATTTCTAGTAAATTTGTTTTCCTTTCGCTTTGCCCGTAAAACATTATTTTCTTTCCAAAAGGTGTTTCGTTATTATCTTGCATGAATAATCAAGAAATTACCGCACTTTAATCGTTTCTGAATGCAAATAGGCGGCGGAATCCCTAAATTTTTCCATGGGGGACGTCTCCCCTTACTTTAATTTTGGGCAAAAATAGTGCTTCACGTGCAAAAATGTAAAACCAGCATAAAATATGCCCCCTAAATTGTAATGCCGCCACTGTGAATGCAGGCCTACTGATTGTTGAAGATTATTCCTCTTTAAAATACCCCATATGTTTCACCGTTTGTCTACAAAATGTTCCGCTATCCAAGTGTTAAGATCGTTTTGGGACAACCTGTACATAAGACTTTCATCAAGAAAGAACACCATAAAATAATGGAATAATTGTCCATATTCTCACAGGAATTTATATATTTCTACAGAATATTTTACCCCGATAACTAAAATGTTGGGAATAAGATATTTTCGTGGACAACTACTGAAACATGCTATAAAAAGAAGATGATAGAATCACAAAAATATACTCTTTTAAGATCTTTTTTTTTTATGAGGAGCTTTGTTGCAAAACCCCTTACATCCACTTGAGTAATTTTGAGAAAACATCAAAAAATCATCAAAAAAGTACTGATATATGAGGGTTTGCAGTTTTTGGCGGGATGCTTAGGTAGGATGAGCATCCCACCAAAAACTGCTTTTGCTGAAAACACCCTTATATCAGTGATTTTTTGGATGATTTTTTGATGTGTTCTCAAAATTGCTCAAGTGGATGTAAGGGGTTTTGCATGCAACAAAGCTCTTTTCATTTAAGAATTTCATCAAAATAGAACACCATAAAATATATGACAAATTATAGCCATAGTCTTACAGAAATTGAACCATTTCCATTTTATTCTGTGATATTCTAGGTAAAAATACCATAAATTCATCCGAAATTAAAATGTAAAAAAAATTAAGAAAAAATATTTTCAGAGTAACCCGGTCGATCACAGTGTCGTGTAACACAGTACAAGCAGCAAGCCTGGCATTAGCGTATTTTTGACAGTGATTGAAGAACAGGAAGAAGATTATCAATGTCTCGGTTAAAAGACATGACAATCTGATAAATAGCACGGCTTACTCAACACTCATAATATTCGTGAAATGAGACGACAAGTGCAGATGATTTTATCACATCCAAAGATTAACACTCATAGCTGCCTCGTGTTTCGTTTCCGAGGTGTCGATCGGCAAATGCATTCATATCAGTGACTTTGTTTGGGATAAATTCCTGCATATAGGCCCCATAAAGTGGTATTTTTCAGTGGCGTAGCCCGGGGGGGGGGGGGCTGCCCTCCTGTAGAAAACTTTCCCCTCCCCACCCTTGTGGGATGCTGGCCGACATGGTGTTTTAGTTGTTTTTTTTGGACAATTTTGCTTCCACCTAAAAACACCACAAATTATTTTATAAGCAGATTGAGCAGTGAAACCTAGGTTATTTGTACACGAAATCGAAAGCTTCTACCAAATATAATATGCAGGCTTTCTTCTGAAGATAGCACTCATTGCGACTGAGTACCAATACCCGAAGTGTTATAGTTATGTGGATTAGTTCTCAATAAAAATATATTGAGAGCTAACAAAGTCTAATCCCAGTATTGTACATGAGAACGTTACAGCACTTGTTGAACACCACGCCGCGCTGGCTAATAAATTAATGATAATCAAGAACGAACCCGAATCAGGAAAGAGCACCTTGCCACGCTATATTGTATCGCATAGGGTCATTGAACACATTAATAAATCCACATAACAATACTTCGCTTTGGGCTTTGGCAAGCCCCAGTCGCAAATTAAGTGCTATCTTCAGTAGAAAGCATGCATGTTATTCTTGGTAGACGCCTTGGTGTAGGCCTACAAATAACTTTTAAATTTAACTTAATTTAAAAGATGAGATAATTTGACCAGATTTTCTTATAAAATTTCAGGTCAAATAGGCTTCTATGTTACATTTACCGATAATGAATTGAAATTTGGTAATGGGAAGAGCTTGACATTGTTTAATTTCCACGCGTCTTTATATTGAAAGAAAAGCAGACAAGAAAGCAACAGAGAATGAATGAAACAAACAATAAGAACAAATGGAAGGATACAAATTAAGTACAAGTTAGTTCAAAGTATAACGAAAATTATGGAGAGTGCCAAAACCTTGCCTTATCATGAAACAAACAGCAGCTTTTTTGTTAGGCTGTCTTTTCACACGCGAAATCCGCTTCGTTATACGGCCCATAAAGCGCCGATTTTTGCCGGAACCGTTTTGCAAGCTGGTTTATAGTTGTCGATGACGCATAATATATCTCACACAATACAAAAAGTAGAAGAGAAATAAACGTCCGTAGTTAAAAAATAGGGGGAAACTGTGAGAAAAGCGCACGGCAACACAGCACACACCTGTCCCGGAAACCATCGCACGATAGCTGCTCCTTCTTCGCCCATTGACTTTATATAAATTATATTACAACTCTGTTGTTGCTTGCAGGAAGTGTTTCTTGAAGCAATTTTATGATTTTATTGTATTATAAGAGATTTTTTTAGTAATCATGTATTATATAGATCTATATTTTGCTTGTGGGCATCATTTGAGTTAAATTCTTGAGATGAAGTAATTTATTAATGAATAAGTATTGGGTATTTATACGGCAATGTGCAGAAAGTCATTTAACGTGTTCAAAACAATGCAAACGTACGTGGGCAATTTCATGATTGGTATTAACTGATAAAAGTGACAAATTTGAGGCATGTAATTTGTGATCGGTGTTTAAAATCAATTTTGTTTTCGTAATTTTTGTGTTATTTTGTTTTTTACAAAATGGGAAAAGAGATGAGTTAATGTCCCGTCAAATCGAATTAATAAAGTAAACTTGGGGCACACACCTCAATCAATCTCTTTGATAACGTGAGGAGACCACATGAAAAGCAAAAGTAAAACAATAAAGCATTTATTTTTCTGGCAAGTTTCTTTTTCTTTATTGCTATGAGAGAAATTAATGTTTAATTTGCGTATTCTCTGGCATGTCTTTTTATGTCTACATCGCATTGCCGTAAATAGATGCATCCTGAGTCATTTGAAAAAAGGCCTGAAATTAATTGGCAACCTCTGTAGATTAAATTCAGACCTCCGCTCTCCCCGTGGTTCATTTAGAATTGGGTAAATGAATCATGAAAGTACTTCGTCCTTCGGAGGGGACGTTAAGCCGTCGGTGCAGAGAGCCATACCTGTACATGTATCTCGCAGTCAGTTCCGAAAAGAGTAGGGTGTTAACCGACTGTTTCCAACCCGTCCCGATGTTCAAATGGACCCCAGTGGAAATAAGCTTCAAAAGAGGCTTTCTTGGGTTATCCAGAGTTGTCAAAACCCGGGGTCAAAATCCGAACAAATCAAACAAACTGGTTGCCTTATTTTGAGCCGGTATTATCGGTGGTATTTTACACGGAGTGGATCGGTGGTACACTATTTGGCCCATAATCGGAGTGGATTTTGGTGGGAAACGGGCTCCTTTCCCTTCCCGATTTTTCCATTTCATTTTTGTCAGGGGGCACTTTTCTCTTTTTTTTTATCAGGGAGAATTCTTCCTCCCTTCTATACTGCTTCCGCGCATCGTAGGATTTAGTTTCAGAAGAGTAACACTTTTACCATATTAGACTTCGTAAAAACCTCGTTTATTAATTATCACTACACTCTAATTTGACACTTTTCATTTTTTTGAATAGAATCCCCACTCATTTATTTTTTGATCCCGTAACTATTCGTTTTGATGAGATGTAGTGTTCATTTTGAGTATGCAGGACTTTGAACCGACAATCTTATCAAAATGAATAGTACTTTGTTTTATTTTAACAAATAATATTTAAATTCAAAAGATCTTCAACTCATTATTTGACAAGATTATCCATTTCAATTTGAAAAGGTTCTGTTATTATATCCCCCTCGGAGAAGACAATCTATTCAAATTCCATTTTTTGGTCATTTTTGATTAGAACAAATTCATTTTATTAAATGACAAGGCAATCTTATTAAATTTGACGAGTTTCTGGTCATTTTGATGTCCCTCTCCGATAGTCATACTTGTCAAATTTGAATAGATTCTATTCATTTGTGAAGAGTTAATTTTTAGAGTGTACTCACCATACCATGCACATTTGCCTATTTTTGCGTTTTCACTGCGGTCAACGGTCACAGATTTGATCCCAAATATGATCAGCTTCTTGGATTTCTGACAAGCCAGTTAAACTCGAGAAATCCCCCAACTGCATATCCAAAAGGTGTTTATTGCCATACTCATGTAGAAAAGAGTTTTAAAGTATATCCTCCTAGAGCCCTCACACCCATGAACGCTCAGAAAGGTTATTGTAAAATCCAAGAACCCTTTAGGCAACCATAACAGGTTCTTCAGCCCCTTTAAAGAACCAAATTTCCCAGAGCGACCAAAGATAATTTATTCTATAGTTCTTTTAAAAACCATTAACATGTTTAAGGGTTCTTCTGAGAGGACAAGAAATCAAGTACATTTGGAACCTTATTTTGTAAGAGTGCATTAGGGTCCGTAGGCTTATTATAGCGAACAACACCGCTAATCATTTTCAGCACTGATTATACTACCGACTTCAATGCGAGCAGAGCGCGTGTTAGGAAAGTGTTAGGATACTTTGATTTTGTCATGTTTTCCGCTATCAACCGAAGATAGCGTTTAGCATCTCATTCCGATTCATCATTTTTTCCACTGTAGAATTCATGTTTTACATTATTAATATTTTCTCAATATTTTCATTTCATCAAGTAGCGGCGTTTTTTGTTCTTTCTAATACATCAGTCCCGATCAGACATTTTCAAACTAAATAATAGACTCACGTTTCGGACCTACATGTCTCTCTGCTTTCACCCTAAATAGCTCAACATAAATGCCGATTTTAGTGCGCGCAGAGCACGTGTTATGAAAGTTTTAGGGATATTTTGGTTTTTCATGGTTTTTCCGCTATCTACTGAAGATAGCATCATCTCTCTACTGTAGAATTCATGTTTTACATTATTTTGTCTATATTTTGATCTCATTACGTAGAGGCGAATTTTTTCTAGTAGATCAGTCCCGATCAGAATTTGTAAATCTTTTTGTTGAAATTTTAGGTTATAACCACCATTAAAAAAGGGTATGGATAAAGGGGGGTGCCTAAAGGGCGGGTCTCCCACCCCCCCTTTTGGCTAAGGGCCTGGACACATGGATATCCTTGAACATAGACCATTTACAAAGTTAAATGCATTTAGGCAAGCAAGTATAATGTGTTTTCCGGGTGAGAAGAATTTCACCTGAGCGATTATTCAAGAAATGCGCGCGAATGTTGACATTTTATGTTCCAAATCATGAAAAGGGGGTCTTTGGTGAAAAAGAACATTTGTGTTCCCCCTTTCAGTTTATAATAAAAATTATGCCCCCCCCGTGTTTAAAGATTTTATTTCGTGTTCCCCCCTCAACTCCTCCATTCCACCAGGCGTAAATAATGACCCCTACCTTAAAACTGCATGGGCGGTTGGCCATACGGGCAAGTAACAGTCTCACTTACTGACCCTCAGTTCTCTGGCACACCTCTCAGCTATCGAGCCCGGCTAACGAGGCGCATTGGTACATTTTAGTCGAGTCATGTGCTAAATCGAGCTTAAAATTTACACAGTACCTAAAAAATTTACTAAAATAGTTAATTTAGAACATGATTCAGTCTATTTTATGACCATTCTCCGATTGCTGCTTCTATCAGTCCATCATATAACAGGACGCCATCTCGGTAAAATGTTGGATGCAGCATTTGAAAATATCTCACACTATTTTCAGAAGAGGGAGTTGGTGAACAAAATAACTTGCTGAATAAAATAATTAAACCATACCGTATTATTAAACACGCAAAATGCTAGTTAGGCTATAATAGGCATATTTACTGTGATCAAATGAATTTTATACAGATCTATATATTGATAATGCATAACTCATTATGCATGTATACATTCATTTTTGTACATTTCATGCAAAATAATGATTTCATGATTTCGAGTGTAAACATTCTTTTCCAAGCTTTTGTGGAAATGTCAATTTTTCTGTGTAACATGGAATTTACAGGTGGTGTATGACGTGCAGTCCCTAAATTCAGTAAATTTTCATCGTCAACCGTGTAATTGAATGGGATTATTTTGAAATTTAAAAACGCTTGAAATATCACAAACAAATAGGCCTATGTTGATAAATAATATAAATACAAGCTAAAACCGTTGGGGTTCGATAATGAACCCCACAAAACTAACCGAGTATATGGAAAATGCCATACGGCCGGGCGGTTTCACAAGTTGCCGGCTCGATCATGTCATCCGCCGCCTGGATCCAATCTCTACCATGGAAAGTTTTGGGAGAAATTCTTTATCTATTCCAGCTCCAGTGACACCTCATTTAGTTTCTTTTGACTTAAGGTGGATGTAAGGCTTTTTGAAATTAATGGGCATAAAAAGCTTATTGTTTTACTTAAAATCAATTCAACAGGTGCTATGGTGATCATAGTTTGGTGCTCCTCCAGTGACCATTGGCCGGATCATACCCATGGCAACATGTATGAGGTGTCACTGGAATTGCAACAGATAACAGAAAATGACCCTAACTTATTTAATCATATGTGCACATGATATTTTTCAAACATTTAGGTGGGCATTTAGGTATCTCATTTAATAGTTCATTAATTAATCCTCATTCTTTTAATTACCCAGCAAACACAAAACGTTTTCGACATCATTCGCAAAATGTTATAAAAGGTTGTCAGAAAACGTTTAAATGTCGGGTTATATAAAGGGTACATCAATGGTATAAAACGTTTTCATAACATTTAATAACATTTGTTGGTAATTTACTGCACAGCAAACACAAATGTTTTACAGAAAACATTTAAATGTCGGGTTATATAAAGGGTATAAAAACGTTTTAATAACATTCCAAAAACATTTTGAAAACTTGGTACAAATCATTCTAAACAGAATGTTATTTTGGGGTTGAAAAATATTTTGCAAAAAATGTTTGCCCAAAATATTTACAATGACGTTTTTAAAATGTTTTCACGACCTTTATATAACCCGACATTTAAATGTTCTTAGAACGTTTTGTAAAAAACATTTTACGAACATTTCTGTCTTTGCTGGGTTCAAATATTTTAACATAATGTTATTTAAGTGTTGACAAAATATTTGGCCAAAAATGTTTGCAAAAATAGTTTACAATGACATTTTAAAAATATTGTTGTAGTGTGTTTTCATACAAAACGTTCTAAAACGATTTCATGACCTTTATATAACCCGACATTTTAATGTTATTAAAACGTTTTCACCTAAACCAAAACCCAAAATATAACTTATTTAAAACGTTTTAAAAACGTTTTTGTGTTTGCTGGGTATCCACTCAGTAACAAAGGTGACCTGTCCCAGACAGGGTCAAACCAATGTTATAGATTTTTTTCTTTAACTAACTGCCACACAAAGCCTTGGGTCAATCCGTTATTTTCTAATCTACTCTGTTCTGGTAATTCTACTTCAAAAACTTTCGTAAGTTGCTTTTTTATTGGATGACTTTGTAAATAAAATCTCCCTGGATCACCAATTAGAACAGTTGTATTAAAAGATGAAAGATATTTCAACCAATCAGAAACCATGTTAGTAAAGTCATTGTCATAGAACATGTCTCCCAGTAGAATTACATCCCAGTCTGAAATATGGCGTCCGATAAAGTTCTCTGTGCTGGTTTCCAAGGTAACATGATTGAGGGCAGCATTCATCTTTATGGCTTGTATGGAAACTGGAAAAAAAAAATGCTTGGGTTAATATATATTCCTGTAAACTATGTCCTCAGTCTATCAGTCAGTCATCAGCATGATCATCAGAAAGTCATCAGTCACTCCCCCCCTCACCCTATCATGTCCCAATCACTCATCCACTTAAAGCAATAATGTGTGATTTGCATAAAGAATAGCATTTGGCGGAGGTGCTCTATTTAGCATTAGCTTTGGATAGGCCTATTTAATTATTTTCTTTATTTTTCACCTGACTTACCCGGGTGAAAATCAATAGAGCGCCTCTGCCTCATGATTCCGCACACCTATACACATACCTGGGTCTATGTCATTAGCCATGACTCTGTATGCACCAGCCACTTTACATCCAATAGCACTAGCCCCACAACCACTGCCAATATCAAGCACTGACTTCCCCCTCACAAAGTCTGGGTTATCTAATAAAAATCTGAAGAAATGAAATACAATCAACAAATTGTAAAATGCATACTCAGTGGCAGTACCAAGGGGTGGGCCAACCTTTCCACATGATCACTGAAAATACCACTATTTTGGGAAAAAATTCACAATTTTAGTCAAATTTTTAACACCCCCCCCCGATTTCATTGAAAAAATTTCATTATGCTCCCAATTAAAAAATTCCTGTTGAAACCAGAGATTATTTTAAATTTTAACTATTGTGTCACAGCAGTTATTTCTTTGGTGTTAGGGTGCACAGTCAAAATAATGTAGTAAGAATTGCTTGATAAAATCCATAACCATGATAATTAACTCTGCTTTAGAGCTAGATATTTATGTAGATTTTTTTTGTTTATAAACCATGCAACCCCTCGGGTTCTGGTTAATGCCCCACCCCTGACAATACACACAAGATACACGGCACAGTACATGAGAAAGAATATTATGTAATAATTTTCAAATTGTCATCATTATGAGAGCTTCCCCTCATCTTGCTATGCTATAGTAAATGTTGGGCCCTATCACACCCCTCCATTTATCTATATAAATAAAAGGAAGTCGCTAAATCTTGTGCGCGAATAGACTCAGAGATGATTTCACTTTCAGCTCTGATTTATTAAATACATTGATCAAGTACATATTGCCATTAAAACATCTGAGGTTCATTTTTGAAAAAATTGATGGTAACTAAGAGAATAACATAAAAAACTGTCGTGTTGCTATGCAAAATCGCATGCAGTGGCATTGTGGGTAATAAGGACAGTGTGAACCGCGTAAAATATTTCCATTAAAAAACCATACGCAGAGCAACATTGCCCTGTTTTCTGCCAACTGCGAGGTGGCCAAGAAATGATTCAGGCTATCTAGATGCACAACATCGGGTACTTTAAGAATGATCTTACAAGCTTTTCGCCCTCACGAGAGCTACGCACCCCATTTTCCGCCACTGCACGAAGTTGGCAGCCAAGAGATTAAGGCTACGTCGCGTGAATTTTATTGTTTATTCTAGGCCTATAATGAATCGTCGTTTAGTTTTACAGCCACATTCATACGGGAGATTGAGGAATATACGGGTACGCATTGCACTTTATTTGTTTGAAAACGGTCAAGACCAAGAATTGGCCTCAAAATCAGTGAAAATATGGTTAAAACCGGGGTTTTCCGGGATTTTTGTTGTCAAAACTCAGTGGTAGCGCGTACCGTAACTAACTGGCAGCAGGGGGTTGGCGTTAGTACGTCGGCGTACTGAGCAATGTGACGCGCACGTACGGGGTGCATAATATGCACAGACCAACTTTCCGTGCCAGAAAAGAAAAGAAAGGAAGACAAAACTGAAAAGGTAGGCCTATGAATAAATAAATAAAAAAATAAAAAAAAAATAAATAAATAAATAAATAAATAAATAAATAAATAAATAAATAAATAAATAAATAAATAACGTAAAAAAAAACTAAAATAATGAGAACAGAATTAAATAGATAAAATTCAAACGGGAAATCACAAGCTAAGCAGGAAATATGAAAATGGGAACAAAATGTAGAAAAAAAGCCAAAACTAAAAGGAGAAATGTAAGAAATGGTAGATTTATAAAATAATGCATGGGAACGGGGCTCAATAAATGAATAACATGGAAACGGAAATCACGAGCTAAGCAGCATGGGAACAAAATAGACCTATGCAAAAGAAACTGAAGAGAAAGAAAGGAGCTAAATGAATAGAAAAAAAAGAAGAAGACAAAAAAGGTAGGACTACGGGTAGGCCTATTATACAGGTTATGATTAAAGTACGGTAACTAAATGAAACGGGAGCAAACTAAAGAGGGAAAGAAAGAAACTAATCAGGAAAATTAAGGGAAAAAAGAAGTTAAAATTAGAAACTAATCAGGAAAAATAAGAAAAATAAATAACAACTGAAGGAAACGGAAATCACAAGCTAAGCAGCTGATAAAAATGAAGCTATAAAGGGAAACGTATAAGAAAGGATAGATTTAGAAAATAATGGGAATGGGGTAAGGCCTAGATAGATAAATAACATGGAAACAGAAAATCACAAGCTAAATAGCATTTTGTTTTAATGGAAACAAACTAGGCCCGTGCAGAATAAACTGAAAAGAAAATGGAAATGCAAGAAGGGACAGGTTTAGAAAAATAAAATTTACCTTTCAATGATTCTACCTTTTCAGTAATTCCTCCTGTTTTAGTGATCGCTCCCATTTACTCATCTAGCGTGGACCCGCGCGAAGCGCGGGTATCCCGCTAGTATTCACTAATTGAAAGTGTTAATTAAATACATTTATAAGAGAGCAAATTATAAAGGGCGCTCCTGATTTCTATGAATAATTTCAGCACGTAGGGATGAAAACAAGCCTGACATAATTTCCTGAAACTGCTGAAAATGTGCATTTCTCTATATTTGTACAGGGGAGATCCAAGCAAAATTTCCTGAAATCAGGAAATTTCCTGAAAATTTACTTCCCTGAGCATGAAAAATGGAGGCTTTGTATAATTTTAGGTTGCCTTCTTTCCATCAAAGCTTGTTCCTTATACAGAGCTTCATCTTGTCAGGGGTCCAGTACTTACTTGTTAAGAACAGCTATTTAGACTGACCTTATCAAATCTGTGTTACTTTTAACAAAGTTGGGGTTACCCCGGTACTAAAAAATACACCTTGAAAAACTAAATCCAATTCTTATGCAATAACAATCTCTCTTTAAACTAACCGTGTGAGCGCTTGACCTCCAGGCCAATAAAATGCCCAATAGGGATCTGTAACACCCGCATCTTCACACTCCGAGTATGGCACGCTCCATAGATGACACCTTGGGGTAATCAGTCGCAGCGTTATCTCTGGTGTCAGGTGATCAAGACTAACCTCCGTGTTATCCTTTATAAATCGTTCCCAATCCTTAGCATTAATGGCTGCGTCGGAGGTTAATGGTTTACACCAGGTGATGTGTGAAAGTTTCTTTAGTTGTGGCTGCATAAATCTGGTTGCATGATCATGATGATGATGATTACGGAGAGTTGATAAGGAGTGTTTTGGAGAATTCATACAAAGGTACCGGTACGAGGAGTGTTTGGGAAGAGGCATGAGCCATCTGTGCATCATATAGGACCGGTGAAGATGATATATTCGGAACTTCATGTCTGGATTTATATGGATGCTATCTTACAGGCTTAAAAGTGACACTATTCTATTCCTGGAAGTTGGGCACTGGCAGAATGCTGTAAAAAGGAAATGAAGAACAATATCTTTACTTTAAAATGAAGTTGAACACCAGTTAATTAAGGTAAGTGACAAATTGCAACAAGGGCTTGGCTCAGAACAATTTTTATGTAAGAGTGTAAAACAAGTCTTCAACACTCACTTTTTTGTTCCGTATTTTTCGGAGAAACCCTTCTCCGTCATCAACGGGTGGTAGCTGAATGTTGACTGCTTGATCCTCTACCCAATCTGGATGTTGTTGAAGACTTGTTTTAAACTTTTACATAAGTCTACTAGTACTACCAACACGTATAAGAGCAGTATTGCATAATACATTTTCAACAATAGTTTTTTGTAACTCAAATCCTATCCTTTGGTTTCCGACTTGCTATAGTAAATTTGGCTTCTTCGAGAGAGTAACTTTGTCAGAGTTACTTTACACATGAACAGATGTACCACCTTTGACCGTGCATGTAAACAGGATAGTTTTTTTGAGTCAATGCATGCAAACTACCCAATAAAAAAGTTGCTCTTAAAAGTACACAAAATTTATGTGTTATGCCCTTTGACATTCTATTATCATGATCCGCAAGTCTTTCAATTTGTGCGAGTGTCCTTTACTATGCTTCAGTGGTCATAAAAAGAATCAAAAGATAACCTCTGCCCCAGTAATCCCCTCTGCTGTCTGAAACTACAAAGAAAGTGTATAATTCAAACTTCAAATGATAAGTCATCAAATGGCCAACTCAGGATGGCCAACATTGCTCAAGAAGTCTAGCCAAGAATTTGCTCACCGATAGCTTCACATTCTAGGCTAGAGACCATTGCATTCAAAATCTAGTCGGATTCGCTGAAGCATGACACCATGTAAAGCAATGGAAGGTCAGAAGTAAACACAGCCGATCATGACAGGCGATTGCATCAAAAATGTTCCTAAAGTTACAATCAGCAAAATTTTAGACTGTCCAAAATAGGCAAATCTTGCTCAAAAGATACAGTTGACTCATCAAATAACTTTCATCCAAATTTCAACATTAACAGAATAATAACCTCCGGTGCAAAAAATTTCACCGCTGTCTGACTGAAAATATAGCAAAGCACTCTAGCATCGAATGCGTAACTATTGTGTGCAAATTCGGAGCTAGAGTTCTTGAGTAAGGCCAACAGACAAATGACGGACTATCATTGACTACTGCGTTCCACGGTCTACAGGTACACCCGGCATGAATCAACGTTACCATGATATAAACACAGCAAAAATAAAAAGTCTCCACTAGTTCCATCCCCATTTAATCAGAGTCTGATAAGTGTATGGCAAAATAATTGATATAATAATTTTCTATACACTTTCCTTCAAAGGTTGATACCAAATTTGATATCAAAAGTTTAATCATCGTGAGCAGAGGAGCCGTTGTTTGGAAATTCGTGCAATTTCAAAAATGACAAATTACGAATTGACCACGCAAAATCCAATGCATGGTATCAGCTTATTATGTGGCCTAAAGCAACCCGTACAGGAATCGTTGTACACTTGCCTGCGCACAATTGAAAAAGCGGGGTATTTGATTTGCATTTTGACATGCATGGGTAAACCTTTAACCTGCCGGCCTATTCAGGCGACGTAATTCTTGGCACTCGCGCTAGCTCTGCTACGTGATACAATTCCCTATGTCATTTTTAAAATTGCATGAATTTCCAAACAACGGTTCCTGCGCTCACGATGATTAAACTTTTGATATCAAATTTGGTATCAACCTGCAAGGGAAAGTGTATAGAAAATTATTATATGAATTATTTTGCCATAAACTCATCAGGCTCTGATTAAATGGGGATGGAACTAGTGGAGACTTTTTATTTTGGCTGTGTTTATGTGCACATTGTAGTAAAAATGCAAGGAATTGTACACAACTACACAGTCTTTGATCTTTACCCCAAAACCCCTTGAATGGAGACTGATTAATCATGCTGGACCCACCTTAACTTAGTGAGAAAGGTCCCTCCGTTTGGTCCTTTTTCACCTGGCTGCAATGGTGAAAATTGTTTATGCATTATGCCCTGTTAAAACTTATCTAGTTGTCCACATCCAACTTAATATCGTCAGCAGGCTGGGAAATAAGAAGCGCCGGACCAGGGGCTACTTTGTAAAAAAAATAGCCCCTGGCTCACAGGGTTTTACAGGGAACCAAGGGCTATTTTCAATGAACCAGGGGCTATTTTGTGATCACATAATTACTGATGTTTCAACAATGTTATGATAAATGCCTCAATAACCAGATGAACAGGCAGAGAATGCAAGAAATAACCTAAATTCTATGAACAAAATGCACAATTCTGATTAATAGTCAAAATGACACTAAGGCCAGGGGCCAGTTTGAACAAAATAGGTGGCCCCTGGTCACAGGTATTTACCGTACTTGAGAACCGAGTAATGACTGCGCATCAGTTGACTGTTTAATACCCGAAAAATAACTGATGCAAATTCATTAACCTCATTCATAACCGTCACTTTTCACTTGTTTTAAAATTCAATTTACGTCACATTTTCTTCTTTTAATTTGAAAACAGAACACAATTTTAACTTTATCCGCCGTTTTCCCTGTAAAAAATCGAATAGCCCATGAAAGAAATACCGCTAGCAACCAATCACACTAGCACGCAATCATGCGTTGTCCAATACTTTTTCAATGACCTGCATTTGTGTCCATGTATTTAAAAGTTGTAATCTGTGATTGGATCGCACTTGCTGCGTATATTATCATGATGATGTGTCGGGCTAGTCCAGGCCATGTTATCCTTTACTATATTTTAAACACCTTTATCTGATCCCACTCATTTTGTTTTTAAAAACCTGATGTGCAGACGATAAGTTGGATGTGGATTGTGGACAACGACCAAATCATGTTTATGTTAACATTTTAAGCTTTCGATTTCAATCACACATCATCATTCATCATTATCATTTATGGTGCAGAATTCATCACCCCCATCATGCCCGGGTCACTCGACTTGAATTGAATAGTAAGAAACTAATACTAAGGAAAGAAACTTACTAGATTTGTGCCATTCTTTTAAGCGTGTTCTTCTGTCTTTTATCCTCCTCGTTGCATTGGTAAACTTTTGTTTAAAACATGAAAACTTAAAATAATCACGTAAACTGCACTATACAGCATGTACAGTACAGTACAGTACAGTACAGTGCGAGTATACCATGAGTTAATGAGTATAAACACAAACTTTGCTTGCACCCGGAAGTTCTTGCGGGATAACTCATGGACTGGTACACGCATATATAGAGGGGTAAAATGACCGTAATATGTAAATTGTAAAATTATGTAAATTTTCAATGGCATTTTTTGTATCAATTATCAAATATATAACAAGTAATGTAATTATTTAATTAATATAAAATTACTATAATTTGATTTTATTCTAAGAAACTTAATTTTTTACTTGTTGTCTTTCACTTTTGAAGTTTTATTAAATAGTATACCCCTAAATTTAGAATAGAATCGTCTCGCGGGAGTTTCGGGGAATTTCCCACCCGCGGGGTCAAAAAGGGCCCAAAGTGCAAAGTTCTACGCTTTATTGGGTGCTTAATTCGTGAATTCTTTTATATTTTTATGCAGTTGCAAGGCCAAAATACGCCAGCTGCGGTGTAAATAAACACCCAATAGCGTGACTTTATGCTTTTAACTGCTACAGGCAAACAACCAGCTGCAGCTACCTGTTGCGTGTTGGAGAAATGCAGTAGTCAGTGTGCTCGGAACAGGAACTAAGTTTGGAATACCACTTGCATTGTGAAAGGCGTTGAACGCTAATCATATCCCGGAAGTGTAGGTTTTGAACTTATTTTAACATTGAACAGGTATAATAATCAACATCAACCTGACATCGGAATAAAGACAAGATGGACTGGCGAAGAGAGCTGATTACAAAGTGGTTATGGCATGCATACAATGGATTTGTGGAATCGGAGAATGAGAAAAACACAGAACCGTCTGGGGCAGATATTGATGTATCACAACTCAAAGTAAGCCTGTAAAATAGACTTGTAATGTCTGTGTAAACAAACTTGGAACTAACATACAACACACTGTAAACTTGATAAATGTTTGTAGTAATTATAATAATATGTGTATCTGAATACCTCTACTAGCCTTTTTCACTCCGTACGAACGACGACTTTAATTATGAGGATATTATGTGTAGGGCATTTGGTGAATTGGTAGCATTTTAATTTGGGCACAAAAGGCTATTATTTTAGTCCACTGACTCGTGTCATTGTTTGCACTTGATAGTACCAGTATAAATAACCCTGACATTCAAGTATACAAGTGAGACACATTTTCATGTCAAGAGAGTCTATATAAATCTTAATTCTCTATGCCCAGGCATATTGACCACACCTGTGATTTTCCCGGATTTTTTAAAATTTCCGGAAATGTAATTCTTTTTAAAAATATTGTTTTAATGGCAATTTGGTGTTTCAGGAAGTGAGTTTTTAATGCAATATGTAGTAATATAAATGCTTTGAATTTGAATCCAAAATAGCCCTACTTGAGTTTTCAAATAGGCTAAAAACCCAGGAGCCTAAAACCCCTGGGTTTTTTGGGTCCCTGACAGATCTTTGCATTTGCAATGTAAGTCCCTTTAAACATGTCAAATACAATGAACTTAAAAACAAACAAAACAATTGAATGTGTTGAAAGATATCGTAATCATTTTAAACAGGATGCAGATAGAAAACAAAATGTGACCCACTCTGACAAAACCAGGAATGAGTCACATTTTTGATATTTCATGATTGTAATATAAATGTTTAAGGGGTACTACACCCTGTGGTAAATTTGTGACTATTTTTGCATTTTCTCAAAAAATAATAACACACTGGTAACAAAAGTTATGCATATTATTGGGACAAGGGATCCAAATTACTACACTGAAATTTCAGTAACTCAAGACAAGCGGTTCAGCATATATGATAGGAAATGAGGTACATCCTAGAGGTACCTTATTTTTTTATCATAAATAACGAACCGCTTGTCTTGGGTCACTGAAATTCCAGTGTAGTAATTGGATTCCTTGCCCCTATAATACACATAACTTTTATTACCAGTGTGTTATTAGTTTTTGAGAAAAAAATAGACACAAATTTATCGAGGGGTGTAGTACCCCCTTAAAGCACTAGACAATAAGTGTTAAAATGATACCAAAATCATATAAATAGTCATCAATACTTTTTAAGATATGGATAATGTTGTAAAATAATGATACATGTACCTTTATATTTTTGCCTAATTGCTCTTCAGAGAAATAGTCCAATTAGTTTTCTGCTTTACACAAGATTGAATAGGGATTATTTTACTAGTTCATCTAGCTGTTAATTAAATACATAAATGGGTCATTCTTCGGTAAGGTGCAAAATTGCAGTCCCTCCACTTTCAGGAGTCATAACTAAAATATGAAACATGATTTCGAATTTTATTATTTGCAGTTGTTTAGTATTGACGTTCCTTTTATATCTCAAAACATCAAAATATTAAAAGAAGTTCTTATTTGCGAGAAAATTGCTTATACAGGGTGTCACAACCCCCAAAACCCCATGTCCTGATTGGGGTCATCAAAATTTTTGATGCTGATATCTTTTAGTGGATAACTTCAGCATCGTAAAAAACACCGGGAATGACAAGTTATTTATTGTATATTGTAGAAAAAGTTATTGTAACACATCTTTCATAGCCAGGAGTAAAAATAATTTCACCCTATATGTCTAAAATTTCCTGTCCCTATGTCCGCATCATCTACCGTCACGAAAATTGAGAAGCGCCTGGAGAAAAATACTAATTTTGTAAGGTCATTTATTTGACCTAGAGAGCACAAGTCAATATGCAGTAAATTCATTTAGAAATTTTTTCCTCATGTTGGCGCAATAAATTCATCAAAACTATAACCATTTCTTCACTCATACGGGTGGGTACCTTTATTAATCATCATCTCCGAACGCTTCTGATACCTAAAATGTTCGCATTATTTATTTTACTTTTTTCAAAATTACAACAGTTATACGTTTATTTCTATTCACCTCCTTTATTGACCATGTGTATGTTATAGTTGTACCACTAGGGTCGTAAGTTTGTTAATTTCAGTAATATACCATCACGTCATATCCGTCTACAATTTTGTGACGGATATGACGCTTGAAAGTGATTTTCACTATGAGAGAATCATTTCCGTCACGTCACGGAGATGATACAGCAGAATTTCCATTCCTTGACATCATCTCCATCACTCTACAGATAATGCCCTGCTTTGACCTTAAAACTGGTCAAATGGAAATGTAATGATATGTTGCATAATCTTGGTTATACTCCCTTCCTCTGTAGGTAAAAAACAAATGTTCAATGTGCGACACATTTTTGGTATCAGTTGAACTTCGTTGCAATTGTGACGGAGATGACGGCGGTGATGGAGATGACATTAGCTGCAGAAAAAGCCAAAAAATTACATCAAGCTGCTAATATAGATTGAGCCAAACACTTTTTTACTACACTGGAGACATGTCTCTTTCTTAATCTGTAAAAAAATTAACAGAAAAATCATTTTGAAATGTCTATTTTCCAAACCTTCAAACGTGCACCTTACCGAAGAATGACCCAAACCTCTTTTTAATTATTACATTGTAAGTACTTTCAAGGATTTGAAAGTCTACAGTGAAATACCATGAACTTGAGAATTTCAAAATCAGAACTTTTTAATGGGAATATCATCTTTAGAGTCTTTAAGTTTTAGAAGCCTATTATGTATAGCTCAAAAACGTGTCTGGTTTAGTGGTTTGTTCCGGGTTTTGTTGGAGTAGGTCACAGATTATAACAAATGCCAATGATTCCAAAATTCATATCATGCAGTGCTCCTCCAGCCAGGGCAAAGCCAAATTTTGTCCATATCTGTCACTTTTTTGTCCCATTTATAGTCATTTTAGGACAATTTACTCAGATTTGCTATCCTCATTTTATCCCTGAAAATTTTCTGTGGGGGAAGGGCATCCCCTCTCGTGCCTCTGGCTATAAAGTGACTACTTAGTTAAAAGGGCATTTCGTGATCCACAGCCTTATCCCCCCAACTTTTCTGAAAAAAAAGTTGAGATTTTTATACCACTGGAAACCTCTGGCTACCTAATGTTTATGTACCAAAAAATTCTTGCAGATTAATTCATTTAGCAAAGATATCGTGAAATTTTAATTTTGTTACAACACATTATTATATTACAACAAATTACAACACATTGTCTATGGAGCAGTTTAATACACATAATCATGCATAATTCGCTAACGCAAAATCTGATTTCTAATTATCCTTCATTTCCTATAAAGTGCTCATATCCTTTTCCATACCCAAATATCCCAATGGTGACACATTTTCAATTATACAATTAATATTTCTTTTATTATACATGACCCTGTCCTGTATTTATTTTGTTCATAAAAAGTAAACAGTTTTTATTCATTTGTTCTCTCTTTATTTACTTGACCACATCTGAGGTACATTGTTGTTTGTACTGTGCACAGAACAAGGTCAATGTGCAATAAGGAAATAAGAATGCTACCAAACATTGAATTTATGTGAAGGTTTAGTACACAATATGGCACCTTCATTGATATTTTTTGTTCAGTGTAATTCATGTGTTTGCTGATAGCAATTGTCCAAAATATTTAAAAGGTCATGATATGAATGTTTGTTTTGACTTTTGTTAGCAAAATATTATGGCCAATTCATTTCAAATTCCACCTGTATTTAAGGCAGGAACATCACAAGGCAAACAAAAATGAGGTTGGCTATAAAGAAATACCTTAAAGCTCCTTAAATAAACTCTACAATTGTAAGGGGATACATGGGGGGGTAAAACCTCCCTAAAGGGGTGAGTTATAAGGCGTAAGGGGTATGGATGCTTGATCCCATCATGGCCATAAGTGAGATTGGACGACAGGTACAATGCCTATATATCAGGGCCGGCGCAACCTATGCGACAGGTCAGGCGATCGCCGCACCAGTTTTGAGCAAAGCAAAAAAAAAAAAAAAAAAAAAAGAGAGAGAGAGAGAGAGAAAAGGAAGAAAGAAAGAGAGGAAAAAGTATGCAACAAATCAGGCGGATTGAGTTCAGAAATGCAAAATTTCCCTAGGGGACGCTGCCCCTTCCAACACACTGGACCCCCGTATTGGTCATAACTTTACATGAGGCGCGGTTTAGGGGCGGGCCCTCCTCCCACAAAAAAGAGGAAATGAGAGAAGAGAAAGGAAAAAAGCGAAAAAAGGAGAAAAGAGAAAAGGAGTTGAGAAAAGTTAAATTGCACGTAATTGAGTAGGTCCATGCCTAAAAAAAACGCACAGTCGGGTCGATCAGAAGTAGGCTACGCCTGCAATTATTTTAGGCATTGCTTTAAGGCGGGTCCTCGTATACCAAAAGCATGTGCAAATTACTGCGGGTCCGCCGATATGCCCGAAATAGGCCCATTTTGTCACCAAAGTCACTAGACGACAATAATAGGGAAAACCTGTTCACGAAAGGCTTCATGGACGGGTCGTCATTCACAAATATTTTCGGCTTTTTCAACATTTTCTAACTAAAATTTTACACACTAATAGTTCCAAAATGGTCCACCAAATTGCTTCAGTTAGGTCTTCATTTTGCAAAATTTTCCAACTTCTCAGGGGGGAATATCCCCCGGAATATCCCCTTTAGATACCCCCTTGCGCAGTGGATAAACAAGTGTCCATTTTCGCTTCTGCTTTCAACATTTGCCAGTTTATATTTAAAATCAATTTATAGGCCTACAACAATAGGGAAACGAAAGGCTTCATGGCCCGTCATTTCACAAATTTTCAGCTTTTTTAAACTAAAATTGTACACAATTATAGTGCCAAAATGGTCCATCAAATCGCTTCAAGTAGGTCTTCATTTTGAAAATTTTCCTCAGACACCCCCTGCGTAGTGCATAAACAAGTGGCCATTTTCGCTTCTGCTTTCAACATTTGCCCATTTATGTTTAAACATAGACCTACAACAATAGGTAAAACTTGTCCACAAAGGCTTCATGCCATGACATTTCACAAATTTTCGGCTTTTTCAAACTAACATTTAAGACAAAATGGTCCACCAAATCGCTTCAACGAGGTCTTCCATTTTGCAAAAATATCTTACTTCGGAGGGGGGCACATCTCCCCTCAGACACCCCCCTGCGTCGCGCAATCGCGACTTGATTTTTTTACATTATTTTATTTTAACGCACTCCGGGGGGAGCAATCCTGGATCCGCCCTTGACACCTTGTATATATTGATGGGTCTACTTTCAAATTCTCAGCGGCACCCCCCTTTCCCGGGTTTATAATTTGAAGTTCTTAATATGCATGTTTACCATTGCAAATTGGGGGGAAATTACAATAGAGCGAATTTTTTTTGTGTGTGATTCTCGCGCAACCGGGACCTTATTTTGGTGTTAACTTAAGCCTAGAATATCCTCAATTTTGTTTAAAAACAACAGGAAATGGCCTCTAAGCGCATCCAGAAACAAAAAATTTCCAGGGCCCTACAGCGGGCCCCTGCACCCCACGCCGTTAGACGCTTCGCTCGCATCGCTCGCTACGCTCGAATGGGATAGTATATTTCTAGCGCCGCACCACTTATAAATCCCTTGCGCCGGGCCTGTATATTTCTCCTTTTTCAATCCATTTTGTAAAACAGTTAGACAAAAGCCCTGACTCGTAAAGCAGGGCAATTTTAACACCATATATAGGCAGTCACTGCACCCAGCAAACATTTTTTCTAGTACTTCCTCTAAAGTTGATTGTTAACTTAATGATAAGTTTATTATTGACTAGAATACACAAGAATATGGTCAATTCTTGTGTGAACTTGAGCTTGTCTAACCCTTGTAGGGAATTTATGCATGACTGTACATAAAAATGTTTAAGTTCAGTGCACATGAAGAGAAAGTATATAGCCCTTACCATTTACACATAATCACTATATTTAAGGTACGTACCCGGGTACGTACCATACTTTTATGTTACATTCAGGTGCACAACACACAATACATGTACAGGCATACAAATACAACATGTATCTGTATACATATTTACATACATACCCTGGATACCTTATCACCAAAACACATACATACCAAAATTATACTACATTTTACAAGTACCCCAAAATTAAAAAGTATTTTGAGGCCTGGGGTGGTCAGTCTCCCTCCCCCACACACATTTTTTTTTGTCAAATAGCAATTAGGCCTAAAAAAATTGTTTGATTGGCGTAACATAAAAAATTTTTTAGGGTAGGTAGGTCGGGATTCTTTTTTTTTTTTTTTTTTACTTTTTAAGCTGTAAATTTCGTTTGATAAAGGCTTTGGAACTTTTTTTCTTCTTTTTTTTAAAAATTGATTTATTTAAATTGATTTTTTTAAATTTTATTATTTTTTTTGCAAAAAACAATAAAAAAGTTAGGGTCGGGCCTAATTTTAGGGTAGGTCGGGTTACGCCAATCAAACAATATTTTTTTTAGGCCTTAGTTCATTATGTAAAGAGAGATATCTATTTATTGAAATGTTATAAATATTTACTTTGGTTCTTTCTTTGCATGTTCTTCTCCTCTTTCTTTTTATGCCTCCACCGCGAGGCATACTGTTTTTGCAATGTCCGAGCTTCCGAGCTTCCGTGCTTCCGTCCGTCCGTCCGTCCGTCCGGATGCTGTATCTCGGGCATGGATGGGCGGATTGACTTCAAATTTTCAGGATAGGTGGGTCATGGTCAAAAACTCTGGCTACTTTTTTTTGGGTGGGGTCCAAGGTCATATACTGAGGTCAAAGGTCATTTGAGGTCAAATTACTAAAAACTGTTGTATGGGCATGAAACTTGGTGGGTACAGTCAACATTTAGAGCCAAATTTTTAGAAGGTCATTTTGGGGTCATCCGGGGTCACCCAGGGGTCATCTTAGGTCAAATTACTAAATATTGTCTTATGGGTATGAAACTTGGTGGGTGCAGTCAACATTTAGACCCAAATTTTGGAAGGTCATTTTGGGGTCATCCGGGGTCACCCAGGGGTCATCTAAGGTCAAATTACTAAATATTGTCTTATGGGTATGAAACTTGGTGGGTGCAGTCAACATTTAGAGCCAAATTTTTGGAAGGTCATTTCGGGGTCATCCGGAGCCACCCAGGGGTCATCTAAGGTCAAATTACTAAAAATGGATTTGTACACATTTAAATCGCCCCATAGTGGAGGCATCCCCATTCGACGCCTTGCGTCGAAAACCGCGACGTTTCTAGTTTCATTTATCTGTTAAGTTTGTGTGATTGTATGTTGTAACTTGGGGCAGTGTAAGGGGGTGCTCGCTTCAGGCCTTTGGGCCTTTTGAGCATCTCCTGATTCTCCTCATTCAAATTTTGTGTCTTTTATATATATTTTGTTGATTTGAATGAAAATAAAATGATGATGTATGATGTATGTATGATAGCAACACAACACATCAAACCATTTAAAAATGTGGAAAAAGTTCCATGCATACCTAAAGGGGACACCAAATTTTAATGAAATTTACCTGGTTCTCTAATTTATTCAATCACACACATACCAAAGAAAGAAGTATGCATCATGGATAACATAACATAAATTATCCCACTTTGGAGTTGGCAAATTGAGGACTTCAGAGACACTGCCACTGGAGTCCATTGTATTCAAAATAAAATGTGACAATGTTTATTACTCCACCATCTCCTTCCTAGATTATTTCATAAATATATTTATTTTATTTTCTTTAAAAACCTGGGTTTTTTGTTTCCAGAAGGGGTGGGGATGTGGGGGAGGAGGGGAGACTCAGAAATGAGAGTGTACACTTTATTGACCAAATATTTTTCAAGCATTCACCCGGGCATTCACCCCTGTAACAAGTTTTCCTCTGCAAGCAAAAATGACCTCCCTAACAAGTTTTTGACATGCTTTTCCAAACATTTTGACCCCTAAACAAGTTTTTGTCTAAATTGTACCACATAAACAAGTTTTTTTTCCCTCAAATTTTGACACCTTGTAGTAAGTGGTAGGAGCCATATAGTTCCATCCAGACCACCTACAAATTTTTTACAGTGAATTCCAGCATGCATGGAATACATTTCTTTTGAAATTGGAGTGGCAACAGATATGAAAACAGTATCTAAATTTGTGATGATTTTTTAAACTACTTTTTTCGAGGCGTCATGCACCCAAGTAAAAAAATTTTTCACACTTTATTTTTGGACACGCATGTGTAAATTGTTATATTAGAGTCCCCCCCGGTTTCTTTTCCGTGAAAAGTACATAATTGTGTGACCCTTAAGGGTATCCGTAGGGAGAACACTTTGTTTTACGGCCAGGTCTGACCAGGTGCATGTTTGTTCGCAGTCTACAGGTGTAACTAGGTTGTTGTATATTCTATAATTTTCCTGGTGTGTTAACTGTGATTACATCTAGACACCAGTTTATTTTTTATTTGAACGGGACCCTAATTTAATGAGAAAACGCCGAAAAGAGAGGCCCGGCAAAAGCCGATTTGCAGACAATTTTGTAGCTACAGACAGCTCAGTATTCCATATAACAACTACGGAAACCAATCAGTGCCAGAAGTGTTGATTTATATTTCATCCACTTAGGTTTGGCTTAACCCACTAAAAGGTAAAACTTTAAGGCTGATCATTTTAATTATTTATGTAGTGTGTGTGTAAAAGTATATTTCTCAAAATGGAGGAGAGCGCCTATGACTATTGTCCGTTCTGTCTACATGGTCTATGATAATTATTTTCTTACCGAAATATATTCACTTAACACAGACCACGGTTGCCAAACAAATGAGGGCAAACCGCGGGTCAAATCATTGAAAAGTCGCCCAATATTTTTTTTTTTATCAACCGTTGGTTTCTATGAGATAAAAAACTACCAGAAGTCGCGTAAGCCAATGTTGAGAAGTCATGAAATATTTTTCTTAACCATCAATTGGTGTCTATAGGACAGGAAATTGTCGCGAGGAAAATCTTCAAAACTCATCCGATTGACCTAGGCCTATTACATCGCGGGTTTGGCAACCCTGCAATATATACAGTTATATAACATCGCACCGCATTGTGAGGTGAACGAACTGAATGTTGACATTGTATTCAGGATTTAAAACAAGAACTGTCTTTAACCAGACAATGCGGTTGGTATAAAACATAGCGTGTGATATCATGATATCAACTTCAAAATCTAAAAACAAAAGTAAAGAAATAATTTAGGCGAAATAAATAAACAGCGTACAGCAGGTGCTATCTTGTCAATAATGATAAGAGGAACATGAAAAAAAACCAGCAGAGAGCATGCACCCCAGTAAAGAGTTAAATAAAGCAAGGAAAAATCATAATGTGCAGAAGGCCTACTTTTCGGATGATATTCACAGAAACAAAAATAAAGAACTAAAGATCTATAAACAAAAGTAAAGAAAATGAGGGCGAAATAAATAAACAGCGTACAGCATGTGATGACTTGTCAATAACGATAAGAGGAGCATGTACCTCAATAAAGAGTTTAAATAAAACAAGGAAAATCATAATGTGTAGAGGCCTACTTTTCGGATGATATTCACTGAAACAGAAAAAAAGAAATAAGTTTAAAGAATTATATATTTTAAGATTAGATAATGAACAACCATACATAAAAATGTGACAGGTGTCTGATGATATTTATACACTTCGAGCAAAAAATAAAGAACTACTTAACACGCGACATAAATAAATAGCCATATTTTATGAACGAACTGAATGTTGACATTGCGGACCAGGATTTGAAACAAGAACTGTTTTCAAAAAGAAAACGCGGTTGGTATAAAAACATAGCGTGTGCTATCATGATATAAACTTCAAAATCTAAAAACACAAGTAAAGAAATAATCTAGGGCGAAATAAATAAACAGCGTACAGCAGGTGCTATCTTGTCAATAATGATAAGAGGAACATGAAAAAAACCAGCAGAGAGCATGCACCCCAGTAAAGAGTTAAATAAAGCAAGGCAAAATCATAATGTGCAGGAGGCCTACTTTTCGGATGATATTCACAGAAACAAAAATAAAGAACTACGTTAATACGTTAAAAAAATTATATAATTTGAAATTAAATAATGCAAAATCATACATAAAAATGTGACATGTGTCTGATGATAATTATACACTTCGACCAAAAATTAAAATTAAAACACTTATAAATAATACTCAAGGGTGAAATAAAAAACACCTTATCTACCGATATTTCCACAGTTAAACATACTCAGTGATATATAATAATAATAATAATAATATCTTTATTTATTCACGGTAAAACATGTTCAATATAAAAGTCATTGTTCTTCCACATGTCCGTGGCATATACACATTAAAGTAACAGAATTATAAATTAGTACGCACAATTATTAAAACATTATTAAAACAATAGTCAGTATATTACAAAATTATGAAAGCATAAGAACATATAATATTTTTAAAATTTTTAAAACCCAGTAAAACTCATTTCAGTATGACATCAAAATCTAAGAAAATAGGCAAGAAGATAAATATAATCACCAGAATAAAATAAAAGTTGTAGACCTTATATTGCAACATATATATCTGAATACCACTTACACATTCACCAAGTTCACACTCGCGCTACAAACGCCTATACACACCCCAAGTACACCCCAACTCCAGCACACCCATAAATACCACACACCCACACCACCACACACCCCTTGCACCCACATCTTACTCCCATAGCGCACCTTCATCCTAAATCCACAAGCATGCATCCATAACACAATGACACGGTTTTTAAAATATAAAATAGGTTATAAGCTATATTATAATGTACAAAAATATTAATTAAAAGAAGAGCACCAGCAATATAGGAAAATTAAACCACATTGACAAAAGTCTACATCAAATTCAGAATTAAGGCGATTTTACAAATTGCACTAAACTAATACACATTTAAGGAACATCATATTGTACAGGAGCAAGAAGCCAAGATTGAATTTCTATGACACATAAATAAAAAAACATTCATATAATACTATCAACATGGTTAAAGCAGTATTTAAAATGTTTAACATTACGGGCAGCTTTTAGATGGTCATCTAGCGCATTCAAGACACAGCACCCGGTAACTTAGACTTCTCTTCTTAAAATTTGTGTTAGGTTTAGGAATGCTTAGCGCCCGATAGCCACGAAGGTTATATCTCTCATTATTTCTCATATTAAAACGATCACTTAGATAGGGTGCCGTGTCGTTATTCATAATTTTGAACATTGTAACAACATCATGATAATCACACCTTTGCTTAATACAATCCCAACCTAGAACTGACAGTGCGTTTGAACTAGAATCAGACCATTTAGCGCCAGTGATAATTTTGGCAGCTCTGTTCTGGAGTTTTTGAACAATATCCATATCATTAACATTACAAGTAGACCATATTACATCACAGTAGTCTATGTGAGGTGCAATAAGACTTTTAAAAATGAGAGACATTGTTTCTGATGGTAATACATTCTTACATTTTCTGAGCATGTATAGACCTGAAAGAACTTTCTTCCTGATGTTGTTTACCTGATCATGCCAGGTCATACTATCATCTACAATGACACCAAGATGTTTACAGTTGTGTACCTGACGAAGTTTAACACCATTTATGTTGACATTGATGTCGTGGTCTTTGACTACAGCAAGACGTTGTCTTGACCCCATTAACATGAATTCTGTTTTCGACACATTCAACCTTAATTTATTACATGCAAGCCAATCACTGACATTTACTAAGTCTTTATTAATAATGTCAACTAAGTCATCAATATTGTTACTAACAGCATACAATGCAGTGTCGTCAGCGTACATACTAACATTAACATGTGAAGTACAAAGAGGTAGATCATTGATATACATAATGAACAACATTGGTCCCAAAATGGAACCTTGAGGTATGCCACAAACACTATTTGCTGGCTCAGACATATTACCATTAATTACAGTGTTATGACTTCTTCCAGTCAGATAACTATTAAACCAATTTATGCTTGTCTCGTGAACATTAAAAGCTTTCAACTTCTGGAGTAATATTCCATGATTAACCGTATCGAAAGCCTTTTTAAATCAATCATGACAAGGCCAACATATTTACCTTTGTCAATGGCTTCATACCAGTCCTCAGTAATATTAATTAAGGCAGATAGAGTGGAGTGCTGGGGTCTAAAACCAGACTGCTTATCATAAATCATACCATTAGTATTAAGGAAAGGGTATATTTGATCAAACACCGCTCTCTCAATAACCTTGGAAATTACAGGCAAAATGGAGATGGGTCTGTAATTACCTGGATCCGTAAGCGTCACCACCTTTGTAAATAGGACAAATCCGGGCATTTTCCAGGCATCAGGAAAAATCCGCTTTCCAAAGATAAATTGATCAAATAGGCAATGGGTTCAACGATTGATGCAGCCGCCATTTTGATGAGTTTAGAAGGAAGATCATCTGTGCCTGTAGCTTTTCCCTCCGCAACGATCGTAACTTGCTGAGGACATATTGATGACTAACAGGCTGGAACATAAAACTCTCACTTGAGTGGGGCATCCTTTCATTGACCAGTTGCCCATCTGCACAGGCGTTTGGAATCTTAGCAGCAAGATCAGGACCTATATTGGCAAAGAATGTATTCATAATATTTGCAATATCTTTTGGTTCTGTTTCATTACCATTTTCTCCTTTAATACAAGTAATACTGGTACCCTTACTTTTACCAGGAATAATCTGTCTAATTGTATTCCACACTTGCTTAGTGTTGTTACTATTTGTTTGAATACTACTAGCAACATATGATTTTTTACTATGCTTGATTTCATAGTTAACCCTATTTTTCATTGATCTGAAGTCAGACCAATCTTTACTAAGTCCAGTCTTAATAGCTTTCTTTTTCAGACAATCGCGCTCACGCATTAGCTTAATGATATCATCGGTGAGCCATGGTGCTTTCTTGTCTCTTACACGTTTCTTTGTAATAGGTGCATGATGGTTACAAACATTTGCAAAAATTGATTGGAAATTATCAACAGCAACATTAATATCATTACAATGTATTACTGGTGTCCAGTCAACATTATTCAAATCCGTGACAAAATCAGTAACATCTAGATGCTTATAGTTACGATTGGATTGATACTTGTGCCCATTGTTACTAACCTTAGTGTTCTTCCCTATATTTACAAACACCAAAGAGTGATCACTAATACCAGTGTGGATTACTCCACTATCATTAACCTTGTTTACATCAGGTACATAGATGTGATCAATTAAAGTAGATGACTTTTCAGTAACACGAGTGGGCTCTGTAATTACTTGATGGAGATGATAGCTAATTTCGACGTTACGTAATCTGTTGGTGTAACAACTTGGGATTGGGGCAATTACATCGCAATTCATATCACTTGATCACTTGTACTAAAACAAAAATAAAGAAATACTTCACAAATGATAAGAGGAACACATAAAAAATAAATAAGCGAGCATTTCCCAAAAAAAATTAGTAAAAGATAAAATAATGATAAAACGCGTACAAGAAGGGGCAAAATATTTGTCGTAAAAACTTATTAAATGCTCATTTGCTCTAAGATATTTAATGTTTGCAATTTACTCCTAGTTTATCATTTATTTATTATTTATCTAGGCTTATATATCTTTTATTTATTTATCTATTAATTTATCTATTTATCAATTTATTTCAATATCATTATTATTAAGTGCCTATTTATAATGATATTTAAATCTATCAACATTATGCTTACGTCATCCAGGAGTTATTATCCCACTTGAAATCGCCATATAAACACAAATTAATAAAGAAATACCCAATGGGTGAAATAAAAGCATGATCTATCTTTTCAAGAATGAAAAGAGGATATAAAAATATAACAGAGCATGTCCTATAAACATGATAAAGAATTATTTAAAATCGTACAAATGTGAAACATGTAATATGACATATACTTAAGGGATCTGGAATGAGCGTTTTGAGCTTTCGACAGTATTTTTGTGGGAAATGAGAGCACATCAGACACATCGAATTGCATTCTGAATACGAAGAATGTCTTTTCATATCAAATAATTTTCATTTTTGAAATTCAGGATATACCGTAATGCAAATTTTATGACAAATTATTAAAATTTGATATTTTTCACAATTTTTGATATATAACAGTCCTCGAAGTAAATTTTATAAATCTAATGACATATTCTTAAAAAGTGTATGTAGCTGGGAGGAAAACCCTGACGATCAATTGAAAATTTTGACCTTTCATATTGAAGATATGGATTTTATTTCCCAAAAAGACCTATTTTTTTTTTGGGGGAAATCCATATCTTCAATACGAAAGCTCAAAATTTTCAATTGATCGGCGGCCTTTCCTCCCAGCTAGGCCTACATATACTTAAAGAATGTATCATTAAATTTATAAAATTTACTTCGAGGACTGTTATATATCAAAAATATCAATTTTAATGATTTGTCATAAAATGTGTATTACATTGCTAATTTCAAAAATCAAAATTATTTGATATCAGGACATTCTTAGTATTCAGAATGCAATTCGATATGTCTGATGTGCTCTAATGTCCCACAATAAATACTGTCCCAAACGTTCATACCCCAGCCCTTAACATAAAACAAAATAAAACGGTCATGATAATATGACATTAAGGGCGTAACACCACTAATGAAGCGCCTTGGTTGAAATGCACGTGAAAATTAATGTCTTTCTTTGCTCAACTTGAGGCCTTTTTGGCTCTCATAGTTGCCTGATGTACCCCTGTTACATTTTATTAAGAAACAAGGTAGTATAGTTTCTCTCCATTGATTTTGCAATAGCGTCTCCAGGAGGGGGCTCAGAGGGGCTTTCAGATTTATGCGGTGGGGGGGCTTAATGGCTAAAATTTTACATATCCCTCTAGCGTTGGTTGTCAGTAGATTGCAGTCACTCCTCATCAAGTGTTGACAAAGACAACAGTGGTTGTTGAAACGTACACAGTACTGAGTGCATTTTCTTGGATCAGATACTACGAACTCTGGTTTACTAGTTTACTCTACCGATCCTGATGAATTTGTTCAATCAATAACGATATCTGGGGGACCAATCACAAGCCAGATTCATTTAAAGATGCATTACATCATGACCAATTTTAGTTAGGCCAGAAATTGGCCTAACTCTCCATAGAATCCCGTGTTTAAAAGTTATCCGCAATCCAAAGTCAGTAGTCCACTTGGGAAGCTAACAAACAGAGGGCGACGGTGACTGAAAAGATTAGATGTGAAAATCTATCAATTGTGCACAAATAATAATCAGAGTTTTAAGCTTAAATGCAATAGCCAGAAGCACAATTGGCAAGTGGAGTACGGAGAAGTCTAGCTACACCCTGGAAGGGAAAAAACAGTATTTGAAACGAGGAAATGTGCAATATGACTTAATGTAATACATTAGAAAAGGCTTAAAAGGCAACTATTAGGCCCTGATTCATATTTAATCATCATTTAGGCCTGTAAATTAGATTGTCTGTGTAAATTTAGCAGGATCTGACTTTTTATGACGACTTTCAAAATGTGTTACATTTCAGAAACACCAAGCTGTTTGTGAGGTGGCGTTAGCTGTATGGGTTATAGGTTGAACTTTTACAATATTTCTGGAAAAAAATCCTGAAATCCATATATTAATTTTTACAATGGATGTCGTCATCTGACCTTCTGCTTGCAGAAAGGGAAGTTTTGAAGAACTGAGTTGTTTTCCGGCCCCTGTCTGTATAGAAAGTCAGTGGGGGTTATTTACTGGTGTGCACCCTAAAAGGCCCTTGTCATAACCAATGGTGGCGGCATGATTTTTTCCGTGCATGAGGGTTTAGGGAAAATTAAATTATATGTCTAAACTTGAGGTTGCATGTGTAAAACATGGTCTTTTTTTAACGCATGTTTGGGGTATTGAAATGATATTTTTTTGGCTTGCACAATCATGGTAAAGATCCATGTCATACATATTAAAGAGATTATAGGACATACAATACTTGGTAGGCCTAATGATAATGCGTAAACTTTGTACCTGTTAGGGAACTGAAATCAGACTGAAAACATCATCATTCGAGGCTCTGTCTCACCAGTTGCATTTACAAGGCCCTTGTTATAACCAGTGGTGGCGGATGATTTTTTTCTGGGGGGGGGAAGGGTCACACAAGGTTCTGAACAGAAACGTCACATACGGACCAACCCACACTACCGAGAACCGCGAATGCCGAGAACCGCGAAAGCCGAGAACCGCTCTAGTTTAGTTAGATTCCATGATCCAATTTATTTGGTTTGTTTATATTAACCCTAACCTTGCTGACTCCAACAAAACTGCAAAACCAGGGGTGTCTTACCTCGGCAGAAGTTGGCATATACACACAAACCACTCCTTGTTGGTTAAATTTTTTTTTATCTCAATGGTTAAAGAGTTAAATAAAAATCATATTTGACCTGTGTTTTCCTTTCTTTTTCTCTCAAGCTTTTGACAGCACACATAGGAACCTCACTGGGCACTGCAAACAACAGCCCTAGCAGCATCAACGCTGATCTTGAGAAACATTTCAAAGAAAAACAAGGCCATGTGAGTTTCCAAGATTATCTGGAATTCCTCCACGTTCACACCTTCATCGAACCTGATTTGGTCGATTTGCAAAAACTGGAAGAAAGTTGCTGGTCACTATGTCAGAAAACTTATGGTAACAGAGTGAATAAAGTGTTAGATATGGTACAGACAAAGAGGATATGGAAGCTGTTTAACTTTTTATCCGAGGCGGACGAGAGTCCTTGCGTGATGTGTAGGGAAGAGACGCAGCTTCTCATGGAGAAGTTGATTTTAGGAACTGGGAACCGTTGGGATCCATCGACATTTGATTACCATACCAAGAATATTAAGAGCTTTGCATTTCTTCAGATTATGGCGTGTTTTGAGACGAATTATGCTAAAGGAATGGACAGGATGTGTGTGTCAGACTCTGTAGATGACTTGTATGATACGGTGATTGAACAGTGTGAGAAAAAGGTAATAATGAAGTATAGTAGTGGAATAACTATAGAATACCCTTTACGGTTTTGCTTCGTTATTCCGAAGGACCGTTATTCCGAATGGGCAATATTCCGAAGATTCTTTATTCGGAATGCTTATTATTCAGAAGTTACATTACTCCAAAGGGTCTTACTATGAATTTACAAGAAGGTTTGTTATTCTGAAGGGGGATTACTCCCTTTGGAGTAACAATCCTTCGGAGTATTGACCCTTCAGAATAACAAACCTTCTTGTAAATTCAAAGTAATGAATAATGAACCTTTGGAATAATGATGACCCTTTGGAATAATCGTCCTTTGGAATAACGAGCTGTTCCCACCCTTTGCACCCTTACACTATAATAGTGATTAACCCATAACATGCTTGTGCGTCCTCAACTTTTAACATGGGGTATGTCTTTCAGGGGGAAAAGGTGTTGGTTAAAAAATCAGGGTCCTTCAAGGCAAGATCTAAAAATGGGGTCTTATCACCTTTTGGGGACAGATGTTTAAAAACAAGATCCAAAAGATTGTTTCTTTTGGGTGAAGCTTGAGTCTTTAGGGGCAGATGTTGTAACAGTACAAAACATGTAGGAATTTTCCACAAAAAGTGTCATCTTGGGAGCAAAAACTGGCTTATTAGAGAAAAAAAAGAAAAATACTGGGGGAGAGGTCTTTGGAGGGAATGGAGTTGATTGGGGAAAATGTCAAATATGAGGTCCGGGGGGGAGGGGCAAATGGGCGAATAAAAAGGGGTCGATGGGACTTAGTATTGAGTGCCCCCGACTAATCTTAACCCTAAATTCTAACCCAAACCAAAAACTCCAATGTGAACCAAACACTTTACTTAACCCTTTACCCGACTAGTAAGTTGCCATAATGAATGTCATAATATATATGATGTACTATGGTATCAAGCTAAAGCACCTTTGGTGCTCTAGTTTCCCCCCGCAATATCTCAAAATGAGAGCAGATAAAGGTGTATTTTCACAAGGTTTGCGAGCAGGGATATACATGAATGGTGAAATAGCAAGAGCAACACCATAAGTATGCTACTATCCTGCTGTGGGTTTTGCCTACTTGAAAAGTGTAACATGCTTCATATTTTAGAAATTTTATTTCAAGGGGTCAAAATTTGTAGGGTCAAACATTTCCTCCCCGCCCAAAAAAAAGAGGAAAATATGTTTGTATTTGAGGGGGTTGGGGTTTCAATTGTGGGGGTAAATCACCACCCCCATACAGACTACACTTTTTGCCCATAAATCTTCCAACTTATAATGGTTGGTAGCTCACCTGATGGACCGAGTGGCTGACATGTATCCCAAATGGGCTGATTTTTCATGAATCATGATTTGTGTGTAAACTGGGTGGGGACGGGGGTCGGGGCATGTGCCCCAAAGCTCACTCCCCTGTTACAAAATGTGATAATATGTTATTAGCCATTCAATTGTTTTCCTTTTAAAAAGAAAGGGAGATGTTACAATATGTGATAATAGCGATACCGCCCATCAATAGTATCGCCAGGTTATGTGTATCAATAAACGCCCAAGCTTGGGTACCACTGTCGGACTACAGTATAAACCATGTCTGCCAGAGCTCCTGATTTACTATAGATTATAACGAACAGGCTATCGTTACAACATTAATGTAACGATAGCCTGTTTGTTATAATCTATAGTAAATCAGGAGCTCTGGCAGACGTGGTTTATACTGTAGTCCGACATCTTGGTACCCACTTAGTCTTGGGCGTTTATTGATACACTAACATCCCCTCGGCACCATTGGCATAGCCAGGGGGGGGGGGCAGTGCCCTTGCTTTAACTGTTTAATGTAGTACTAATGTTTGTAGCATATCTCTTTCCTTATTATAAATTTATGCAGGGCTGGATGATTAAGAAAGGAAACAATATAACCAAGTGGAAGGATCGCTGGTTTATTCTGAAGAAAGATGGCATGTACTACTATACTGATAAAAGTGCAACCCCAAAAACACAGAAAGGAATGATCAAACTGGATAAAGCTTGGTCATCTGAGGTAGGTGGATAAATATGAAGCTGTAGTGGGCTAGAACTAGACCCTCCCTCGGGTCCATGGAGAACGACTGGTAATGTAGATTATATAACATTAAATAAACCCGATACATGGACCCTTCCAATCTGTAGGCAAATTGACTTCCAGTTCCCAGCATTTTGTGGGAATTCACTTTTACATCCTGGGTCAGACGAAGTTTTCTATATATATCACGTCCGTGGTCTCACTATGTCTTGCCGTTTGTGTAAGACTTGTGTAAGCGGCTACTCAGCCTGACCAATCAATGTAGAGCTCAGCAAGCAAGGCGATATTTGAAATGAGTTTTCATTGATAGTCTGTTGATCATAACCAACGCGCGCGCAAAATGACAACAGAACTGGGTCATGCATGTTATGTGCCTAAAAAAATATTTGAATTAACAATGGGGCGGGGCTATCATAATTGACGCCACAGTCACGTTACATAGCTTGATAATTATTTGGAAGTCAGTTTACTATCAAAGCGGAACAGTCTCGGATTAGGAGAGCTATTATAAAAAAATAAACAAGTTGGTTTGTAGATTAATTGAGTTTTCGTCAACGCACAGTGCTCCAGGAGCACTATAACTTTGTTGCCATTAGTTAGGGTTTAGAGGTGTGTTGGTTTTAATCTTTGGAGTGAAGGAGAAGGTGGTTTTAGCTCTAATTAATAATAAATAATAATAATAAATAATTAAAATAATAATTATTTACCCAGAGATGGAACCGAGACTGTGGGACAGTCTAGTTAGAACTGACTAAGTGGTAGTGCCACAGATCGCAATGCACATGCACGAATAGTGTGTGTATGGCTGCAAAATAAAGAAAGAAAGAAAAAAAAGAAAAGAAAAGAGGACAAAGAACGAAGAGGGGAAAGGAAAAAATGAAACTCTTAGGCCTATAGTTTTCCAATTTCCAACTACTGTACCTCTCAGTGCTAGAGAAGGTTGGGTTGGTCAGACATCACTGACCCATGTCTGTATTTTATTAAGTGGTTGGGAACAATGCAGTTACCAATTCAACTTGAAATTTGATAGAATGTAAATTGAACGTGAGAATCCTGTGCTGTTTATCTTTTGTATATTAAAGGAGTATTTCGTGATCCTAGCATCCTCTTTTATGACATTTTCAGTAGATATCCACGAAAAAGCTTATTCCCAAAATTTCAGTTGATTCGATTTTAAGTTTTTGAGCTATGCATGATTATGTGTATTACGCTGCTCCATAGACAATGTGTTGTAATTTCGTTCTGGTATACCAGAACGAAATTAAAATTTCACAATATCTTTGCTAAACGAATTAATCTGCAAGAAATATTTTGTAAATAAACATTATGTAGCCAGAGGTTCCCAATTATATAAATATCTCAACTTTTTTTGAGAAAAGTGGAGGGATGAGGCTATGGATCACGAATGCCCTTTTAATGAGATAATTTGCATAACTTATATTTGGTTGGGTGATATGAACATTTTTTTTGCTTATCAATGATGTTTTTGCATAGGCCTATATGTGAGTCATTGCTTCTACCACTGTTCCCCTGAGGTATTAACTTTGACTTAATAGGGCATTTCGTCAAAAACTTTTCTCGAAAAAAGTTGAGATTTTTTTACCACTGGAAACCTCTGGCTACATGACTTTGATGTTCAAAAAATTCTTGCAGATCAAATCATTTAGCAAAAATATTGTGAAATTTGAATTGTATACCAGAACGAAATTACAACACATTGTCTATGAAGCAGTGTAATGCACATAATCATGCATAACTTGCAAAAGCAAAATCGGAATCAACTGAAATTTTGGAAATAAGCTTTTTTCGTGGATATCTACTGACAAATGTCATAAAAAGAGGATGCTAGGATCACGAAATCCTCCTTTAAGTCTGCAGATGGATGAGACCATGATCACACTGATACAGTGTACATTGTTACTATCAACCTGAAATAGGTAGACTCCGACAAAAATAAAAATATGGGTGTAGACTATCAGCTCCAGATACGAGAGATCAGTAACACTAACATATCATAATGGCCATACTATAACAGTCTGTGAGTGTGACAAAGCTGTATTTTTCAATAGCTGCCAAATGTATAATAAATTCCTTTCAAAGAGATTCTAATCAAGTAAGATATTGATTAAGGGAAGGGAAGGGGAAAGGGAGATGGTTTGTACTTCTAATCAAACATATTTATACTAATTTCACTGAACTATAATGATAGACAAAGATAAAAAGACTAGTTTGCGTCTGACGTCATCTGTCAATCAAACTCCGAGCACGGTTTGTTTACAACTGTCGTGATGATATGAGTTGCTGAACACGGCGGTAAAACCGCGCGCCTTATTGTTAATTTTGCACCTTTTAACATACAAACCATCTCAAAAGTTAGGTCTTAATAGTAGGAAACTTTTTGGTGAAGGCACCATGTCCACAATGCCTAGAAAAGTTGCTTTTTGCCTTGTAAGAGTACGTATTTTTCGCCATTCACTGCTATTCCTTTTCTCCGATCGGCACCAGCCAGATGAATCGACCTTCCTTATACGCGCTATTAGCCAATCAAGGATCGTAGAGAATTTGATTGATTTGACAGTGACGTCAGACGCAAACTAGTCTTCTTATCTTTGTCTTTCATTATAGCAGAGTGGCAGTGAAGAAATTTAGAACTTGTCGTCTGTAGTCGACACCCATTTGGAAAGGGTTAAATCTCTTCATGCAGGTGTCGACTGCAGACGACAAGTTTCACATTTTTGTTTAAAAAGTCAAAAATTTCTGAAATCATGACCATATTTGGAATCAGCATGAAAAGAAATCAGCATGTACAAACAAGCCTTAAAGGGGCATTTCGTGATCCACAGCCTCATCCCCCCACTTTTCCCAAAAAAAGTTGAGATTTTTACACCACTGGATACCTCTGGCTACATAATGTTTATGTACCAAATATTTCTTGCAGATTAATTCGTTTAGCAAAAATATTGCCAAATTTGAATTTCGTTCTGGTGCACCAGAACGAAATTACAACACATTGTCTATGGAGCAGTGAATACACATAATCATGCATAACTCAAACGCAAAATCAGAATCCACTGAAATTTTGGGAATAAGCTTTTTTCGTGGATATCTACCGAAAAATGTCATAAAAAGAGGATGCTAGGATCACGAAATACTCCTTTAAGTAGTTCTTAAGATGAAAATATCTCAAAACTATAACTTTTTTATTTTGAAGCCTATGGCAAGCTCACAGAGCATAAATAACATAACTATTGAATAATTACGCATAAAGCAGCTATTATAGTTACTACTTTGTGGCACCTGTATGATATAATAACACATTAGGTGTGGATATGCCTGGATATGTGTCATACCATAAATGGTTTATGACAGCTTCTATGTGTGCTCAGATGTCAAGTTCTGCTGCACTATATGATCCAAAATGATATTCCGCTGGCTAGATGGGGCTATTGTACTTAATTATAGTCATTTGCTATGTGTGCTATTTGCAGATGTGTGAAAGGGAATGTTGTTTCAGATATTGTACATCTGAAAAAATAGTTTCAGACGGTCATGAATGATCATTTTCACGATTGTTTTTTTACCATTACACAAAGTTATTTTAGTGCATTTTACTCTTGAAATAAATTTGAAATGATAACGCTGTATGAGGAATCACTAACTTTGGGTTTCATCTTGTACCATATCAGAAATTCACCAACAACAAACCATAGCGCTTTTATACACCAAATTCTCTAAGTACTTACACAAAGTTATTTTAGTGCATTTAACTCTTAAAATAAATTTGATGTAAACAGTAAATTAGTGCAATCAAGGGTGAAAATAAGAGATTTTCTAAGGACTCAGTTTGGGAAAAAAGTTAGTCCTGGCTCACCTTGAATTTAGTCGGGACCAGGACTCATTTAAGTCTAAACAGGATTCCTCTTGTTTTTAGTAACAGCCAAAATGGTCTTATGGCACAGTTCAAAAAGTCTACTTTCAACAAAAATAGCTGAAATTCTGACCTCACATTATTAAATCAATGATTAATGTTGTTTTTGGTCTATTGTATAGGTGCAACACAAAAATGTTCATGCATGGTGCATGTATTTCCCCCAATATTTCAACATGACACAATCAAAGCCGAAGTGTTAAAATGATTGGATAAATAATTGATTATAACATATTTCCTAAATATTTAATATCATATTGTTATTTTGTTTGTTTCAGTCCTTAGCAGATCAACCCAATGCCAAACACAAGAATGTATTCACTCTTGCCAGAAACCCAGTAGATCCTAAGCAGAAGAGCCATTATGAACTCAGTACAACAGACCCAAGAAGTAGGGCACAATGGATTGCAGGTAAGATGTCAATCAATCAATGTCAATTAATCAATCAATCAATCAAACAACCAATCAATCAATCAATCAATCGATCAGGTGTCAATCAATCAATGTCAATCAATCAATCAATCAAACAACCAATCAATCAATCAATCAACAATCAATCAATCAACACATCAATCAATACATTTATGAATCATTTGATTGATCAATCAAAGTCTTCTTGCAACTTTAGTGCAATCAGCCAAACAATCAATCAGTCAATCAATCAATCTAAGTATCAATCAATCCAAGAACCAATCACTCAATTAATCAACTTCATGAGCAAGGAATAGGGCAGAGTGGATTGCAGGTAAGATGTCATCAATCAATCAATCAATCAATCAATCTACATATCAGTCAATACATTTATGAATCATTTGATTGATCAATCAATGTCTTCTTGCAATTTTAGTGCAACCAGTCAAACAATCAATCAGTCAATCAATCAATCTATCAATTAATCAATTAATCTAAGTATCAATCAATCCAAGTATCAATCACTGAATTAATCAACTTCATGAGTAACTTAATGAATCAACTTTTAAGTTAAAATGAATCAACACATTTAGTAAATTTAATACATACATAATCAATCATACACAAATTAAAATAACTTTGGGACTTCAATAGTAACTTGCCTCTGACACCCACTGTATTTGACTCCGCTGTCCTATATCATATTTGCATTCAAAATATTCCTATATTATGCATATAGTTTTGCAAGAGTTGGCTCGAATCCCTGTATAATACCATTTTCAAGTTAAGAGGAAGTTCATGCACTATTATGTCACCTTATTAAGGAAACAATTGGTGATAAGATTTAGATAAAAATTCCATGACTGGTTGTTCCAAAAAACTGGGAACAAGTCGCCAGACACAGTCTTTAGATATGCTTAATTTAAAAGCTTTAACAATGACATTCTTGTAAAAAATTAAAATAACTGATCAACCTTAAATTTATGCCAATTCATAATAATTCTTGTAGGGATCTACTTGTCCTATTTCTCAGGAAACCCCATTTGATATTCACACTCCCTGTGTTAGAGATTAAGGTTACCGGTATGGCTTTCATAGGGGGTGTATGGATTTCAACTGGAATAGCCCACATCTGAGAATGCCAATGAAGCAAAAGTGCCAAGATATGCTTTACAAAATCATTCCTATCTTGATGTGGCGGACGGCCGATTGCCAAGATAGCACGAATGCTTCAATGTGTTTTTGAAAAGAAACCTGGTTGGACTGTATTTTGATTATGAAAGTCAGGTGGCCGGGTTGACACCAGTTCCCAAAATGGGAACACAAAAAGTTTTGCACGAGGCTTGGGCAAGTCGTGGGGGCAGAACCCCACCCTCGATATTTTTACAAACAGGAGTGCATCTAAATAATTCTTCACGTAGGTCGTTCCAATTTGTCTTCTTTATCTTCAACAATATTTTATTTACATAACTCCAGACTACAACATACAGGATTCAGTCACACCCCTATTCAATGCACCCCACTCCTACAATGGCTTCTGTAATGCTACTCAGTTAGCACCCTCCCTCACCTATCAAACGGATCCAACAAGTAAAAGAAAGATTACCGCGTGGAAGACTGCCCAGCCAAAACGCGCTCTGATTGGATACGGAGATAATTAATTGAATACGTACGGCGCGCTAATTGGCTGACGGAGATAATTGATTGACTGAAAATTACAAGAAATCCAATTTAAAGGGATACACGCGATTTGGGGATAGGAAAATGATAGGAAAATGAAAAGACAATTACCCAAATATAATATTATTTGTTGGCTTGATTTACCAATACCGTTTCATTGATAAGTTTTGTGCTATGAATATGATTTAATTTGCTGTTTTATAGTTATTTATACCAAAAAATGGCAAATGTCAAAAATATGACATTTTCCTTCTTTCATGGAATCATAGAAGTAGGTTTAAAAGGTCAGTAGGCTGCTTGGGAAATCACAACATGGACATTGTTTTTGATTGGTATAAGAATAATATTTGTAAAATATTTCTTAAGTCTAAGATAATGTAATATTTACAGAAAATATTATAAAAAGATGTTTTGTAAATATTATTTCAAGAGATAACCATCTTCAAATGACACTTAAAACACCATAGAATTATGAAAATGGGGATATCTTTAGTAATATAAATAATATTTACAGAAAATATTATTAGTGGAGATATTATAAACCATTAATAATTCTAGGGTGCCTTTTTAAAGTATCATTTGAAGATCTTTCACGTCCTTATCTCAAAGTTGTAGCAAAGTAAGTTTTTGTCCAAAATCAACATGAGTAATTATTATCAACTTATCTTTGCATGTTTTGCCTAGTATATAATTTCAGCTTGCTTCCATTACTATCAAAACTGTCCCATAGAAATTGTCATGTTTGAGATCCTAGTGTGTTTAAAAGTCATTCTTTGAGTGCAGAATCATTTGGGGGGGTAATGTGTCCTCTAGATTGTTATGTTTGAGATCCTAGTATATTAAGTTCCCTAAAAATAGTTAGTTTAGTTACAATTACTAGATACACACCAATTTTTGGTCGCAATTCAGCTCCTGACCCAATACCGATCACAAATATTATGTTAGAATATTATAAGCTTTTAAACTTTTACTAATTCGCTTTTGAGAGCAAAAGTTAGGTATAGTTTTAATCATGAAATCCCGGGCATGAAATATGAAATTGGGTAGTATGATAGCATCATTGTGGTGTATGGGATAGCCGTTGGAGGCTTACATAAGCAAACAGATATGCACTTGTCATACAGTGTCTTTTCCTATGTGAGCTGTCTGCTTTTACTTCCATTGACTTTTTGTGGTAGAAAATACCAGTCATTGTCAATGTCATTGTGCGGTTTCCAAACATTGGTCATGGGATGTTTATATTTCCACATATAGTATTTTTCATGATAACTTTGACCTTTTGTTTTTCACCTTTGTCATAGTTTTGGTTATTGATTAACACAACAATCCTTGGAACCTTATTCATAAAAAATATTACACTCACTTTTTTTACGTAGTGAAAGTTATACATTTATTATCACCGATATTGTGTGAATGTGGCAAGAGTGAACAATTATATTTTTTTGCAGAAATGAATGATATGTTTTTGTAATACCTGCTGTCCTTTCATCCATGACGTATGGTTTGGCTATCCAATCAAGTGATATGAATTCAAAATATTTAGAAATAAGAAAAAGAAAAGAAAAAGGATATAGGCATAAACAAACAAACAAACAAATATAGCTTTATCCTTCTCAGTGTTAAAAATTTGGAAACCTCATAATGATAACATCAGTAAATACCACACTTTAGCAAACTACCACAGTCTGTACATGAGTTTAAATGTATAAATATCCTCAATCAATCTCCCTGGATTGTGCAATCGTCAGAGACTTCCTATAATCACCAATAAAAATTCCTTTAAAAAAGGAATGGGGTGCCCAATGGGAGCTATATTGCAGTGAGAGAGGTGTAAAATTGTACTGCTTGGGATGGAAGAGGGTTGGTTTCAAATAAAAAGGAATAAAGATCTTACCATTACGGCTACTATTGTTAGGAAATCATGTTGTGGAGGGTTGTTGGATGGAGCAGAATTATTTTATTTAGAATATAATATAGGTTTGCTTTGGTTTTTTCGCATTATGATATAACTGTTGGTTGTAATACCTGACAATATTGCATGCCTGTTATTGATTTAATGGGAAGTCGGCGCGGATATTTTGAGAGCATTTGAACTTGTTTTGTGGATAATTTTGTATTTCAAACAAAGATGACAAGCCTATACGCACGGGATTTTAAGGATTTTGGTAAAGGTAAATGTTTTAAATAACACTTACAACAAATGTCAATTACAACTACCGTGCTAGATTTTCCAGGGATTTCCTGTTTTTGTTTTTTTTTCCCCATAAGAAACCATGTTTATCGATGAAGTTCCTGGTTCCTTGATCAACAAAGCAGCTTTTTGGATCAATGCCGCATCAAATCAAATCATGCCGCTCTTCACCTGGATCATTGGCCTACTCTGCGATCGTAATAGCGCCATCTCTTCAAAAGCGTTTTTAAAAGACATAGAAGCATTTTTTTTAAATTTCGTATTTCAAGCGTTAATTCCCGCTGTATATAGAACTACTTTACTTGCATTCAATGCATATTAGTAAACAGTAATAAAATCAAAATCAAAACCAAGCAAGTTGTGTTTTTATTTCTAAGCTGGGTATACTTTTAAGCAAAACAGTTGTGAAGTAAATCGAGCAAGACCGAAATTAGAAGCTTTTTACAAAGTCATGCCAAATATAAGGGGCCCGCCATAGCGGGCGCCCCAAAAGTTGCAGTTGGCAACAGACTTGCCATGGCATGATGCTGGAGACCAGTTGCCTGTTACATAGGTGCCTGTTAGGCAGGGGCCTGGGTTCTATCCCTGGGGTGTTAGGGTTAAAACAATTATGACCTTTTTTGATGATTTTCTTGCCTATATGGACTGAATATTGTTTTAGCACTTGAAGTTTGCCATGAAGAAATCAGGTTTTTATGCTTTTTTTGGTGAAAATAGGTCCAAATTTTGGAAGAAGGTCCAATTTTCACAAGATCCACCCCTTATCTTAAAAATCAGCACCCCAAAGATATCTTGCATATGGAATTGTTTTCAGATGATGCATAGGCATAATAAGTATATGGCCCAAATTTATAGGCCCATGTCCACTAATAAGAGGAGCAGTCATACTTTATTTAACCCAATACTCCAAGACCCAAACAAACCATTCTACAAAATGTCTGCATGGTTCTTTTAATTTTATGCTTCTACCATTAGACCCTTATATCAATTTTTTTAATGGTCCATTGAGTTCAAAGGTTAACTTTTATTCTCATTGTTGGCGTGTGTTCATAACTTTTACCATGGTAATTTCTTTTTCCATTCATATGTGACCCACACAAGTAGTGAAAAGTACAATGGTATCATTTAAGCAATAATGTGTGATTTGCATAAAAATTCAATAATTCAAACTATTGCAGTGCCGTAGATTTCTTTTTGACATTGGGGGATGTATGGGGTTGGAAAAAAATACAGCAACATAATAATTTTATTGCACACACAAAATTGCCATATTGAAGCTAAAACGGTGAGATATGGTGCAAAATTGAAACAAATTTGTGTGAAGAGTGCAAAAATTGGCTGAAGTGCCCAAATGTGAGGCATCAACATGGTGGTGGGGGGGAATTTATGGACCATATTCCCCTTATCAAATTTTGGGGAGGGGATTTATCTCTCCCATCCCCTGGGATTTACGCCTACAGTATGAACTATAGTGGGACAAATATCTACAAAATGCTCAAAAATAATGCTTAATCGGGCTAAAATGAAGCTAAAATGACCAACCCTATTTGAAAGGTCCATTTTTTTGGTCGCTTTAATTTCGTTTTGTCTAAATATCTTTGTGTGCTTAGTTCTTTTTTAATGGATATTCTATTTTGATGAATAAACTATTCATCTTTTACACTGTAAATCTCACTTTATTATAACATATCATGAAAGGCCTAGAATATTAATGACAAACAACACAAGGCATCAACGGTGAATATCCTTTTTTTGCATCTAAACTCTTCACTTGAATATACCATTATATAATTTTTGTCTTGCCTGAACTTTGTTCGGAAAGAGAATATGCAGTCACTTCCTGTCTGTATGTTTGTGTACTAATTTGATTAAAGTTTCATAAACAGATGCTGTTCCAAAAGTATCACTACTACTGAATTCAAAAAAAAAAAAAAAAGGTAAAGGAGACGATCCTGTATAAACAGTGATCGGAGTGCCCATCTCTCTTTCATTGGTGATTGGACCAGACTCCTCCATGTAATGTGCTATAGGGGGATCGCTACACCACCTCTACAGCGAGTCTGTTACCTTCCCACCCATTTAAACACCTGGGTGGAGAGGAGTAATCGAGATAAAGTGCCTTACTCAAGGGCACAACATGATGGCGTCACCAGGGCTCGAACCCACAAACTTCCGATTATGAGTCAGTGCCCGTTCCGCTAGGCCACCGTGCTCCCGAACCTGAATTCAAACTTGGTAGCAATGATTAGGGGGAGGGGACTTACAGTGACCTAAAGGATTTGAGGCAGTGAAGGGTCGATCATGAAGTCAATTTGCATGGATACTAAAAATAAGTAAGGTGTTGTGGGGTGTCAAGAATAATACAGTCAAAGGTCATCCAGGGGTTATATAAAGTTGTTGGTGAAATTTCAGGAAATGGAAAAGGTATGTGTGGGAGATATGTCAAAAAACAACTATATGTCATCTAGAGGTCAAATTATAAATTACTCTGATTTGACAGAAACCTGGCCAAAATAACCATGAGGAGAACATGCTTAAAATAATTATTTGTTTGCCGTAAGAAGCAACAAAATCATCTACCGTAAACGTTCGCCTAATGGCGCTCTGGAGTTTATAGAAATGAGAGAGCGCCCTCCCTGTAAAAGCCCAGTATCATCACTGAAAATTAAGGGCGTGTGTAGTTAAAATGTGTAACTTATCGACACATTCAATTATGACCAAGGTCAAACAACGATATTCATGATAATGCGGTAATCATTCAACACCTGATCCTCACGTATGTACATGGAAAACACTGTGACAATATGTAGTGTATTGTGTATTGGGTCCATTCACCTATTACGTAGTGGCCCAGTTAGCAAAGCATCAGACGAGGATAGAGGGAACTTTAGATCGTCTCCCATGCAGAAATTTCTGACAGATTTGCTTTAGAATGTCTGTCAATGTGTTTTTTTTCTGATTTGGGGAAATGGTATCTCTTTTTGTTTAAATCTGTTAATTTTTATTTGTTTAGGTACTTTTTCTCTATTCTGTTGATTTTGTCTATATCTTTTTTTGTTTATTTATTTAATTTGTTTGAGTCTTTTTTTTCACGATTCTTTGTTTCTCTGTTGGTTTTATCTCTTTTCATTTCATTTTGCTTTGTTTCTCTTGTATTTAACAATTAATATGGAGAGTAACTACTATGGCATAATGGGTTCTCCCCTGAAATTATATGAAAGCAATATTAATTATTATTATTATTATTATTATTATTATTGTTAAGTTCGACGGTTTTTATTAAATAGTATAAAACCCATAAAACCCTCACATATCAAATTTGTACCGACTTCTCTATACATGTTTGCACCCAGATTCCTTTGTCGCGAGCGACAAGTCTTTGAATTCGCTCGAGTGTCTTTGACTATGCTTCAGTGGTTATAAAAAGATTCAAAAGATAACCTCTGCCCTAATAATCCCAAGCTTTTATCTAAAATTGCTACACAGAGGATGTTTCATTATAGTTCAGTCTTTGGTTACGTATAAAGCGATTATCATTATATGGACTATATCACGCATTAAGTTCTGAACCTGGATCATAATGATCGCCATACAAAAATTGCTTGACTCCGATACCACAGAGTAACGCAACCACTTCGTGGTCTGATGGATATGCTCTGTTGTCTGGTCTACTAGGGTTCAACCCTTTTAATAAAATGAAGGAAAAAAAAACCGACTGAGCTATTAATTTTATAATGAATAAATAAAGAAAGTAAATAATACACTTTGTATAGTTACATAATATGAAACAGTGAGGATTATAATTTGCAAAGGATTTATCTTGGTCATTTAACTTTTACGTGTAAGGCGATTACCATTTAATGGACCGCGCATTGATAGGTACCAAGTGTAGCAAATTTGGTCCCACCGCGGTTTTCATTGCCGTTTGGAATCATGTTTCGTAGTGACTATTTATCTAAAAAAATAATTAAAATAAAAAATAAAAACGAATCATAATATTCATTCCAAAAATGGGGACATAAAAATCTATTCACACTTCTTCACATAAAATAGGGTCAGTAATCAAGAATTGAACCAGTACCCTGTATCATTCAAGGCGCACGCTCTGCCGACTGAGCTAACGGGCAGACAAAAAACAGTGTAATTTTGAACAGAAGAATATTCACACACTATGAAAAAAAATACAATGGCAGATGTACCAAAATGAGTTAGGTATGAATCGATCTGCAAATTAAGGACAATGAATTTTTGAGAAAGAATACCTGACCCACACCCCCCACAAAAAAAAAAAACATTTACTACTCTAGTAGTTATAATTAACCTAGAGCGTTTTTATAGTGAGCCAGATTATACGTTATTCAGCGTATTCGCGTATAAGCACTGCAAAATCAATAGAGGATGTCCGTGTTGTATAATCTGCATATCCTATCAGCGACTGCTATACCTTGTTTAGGACTTTCAAAAGAAGTACCTGCATGTGCAATCATCACTGTTTCAAAATAGCTCGCCAAAGTCATGCAGGTAACTCCGAGGTCGTGCATTGAATTGGTTTGAATGAGGTATACTACAGGAACCAGCACCTTTTGTTAGAAGTCACACATGAGCAAAGTGGATAACCTCTATTGTTATTGCAGTATTATCTTTCCGCATACAGCCACTATAATCACGCTGCGAGTAACCTAACTGTTTGATCACGTCACGAACGTTTCTGAATCATTATCGTGCAGACTCTAACCACACGTATCCTTATTGCTGTTAAGATTTTGCAAGGATGGCGCTCTCTTATTTCTATAAAATCCAGAGCGCCATTAGGCGAACGTTTACGGTATTCGTCTGGAGGATTTATTTGATAATCTTCAGTCACTGTTCAGAGCAAATAATGCATTACTACTAGTATTTAATTTTAATTATTTTCCTTTTGTCTAACTTCGTAGCTGTGAATGCTGTTATCAATTCTGCCAACCAAGACTCCATTCATAGAACCGAGTTGCAAGAAAGACGTCGGAAACGACAGGAAGCAAAAGATAAAGAAAAAGCGGAACAAGATAGCTTGCAACAACAGAATATAGATATGGCTGCACATCAGATGATGGTGAAAAGACTTGAAGAGGTAGTAAATTGTTTGAATTTTTAAATGGAGGGGGGAGTTGGGAAACAATTAAATTTGTTATTTTGAATTTTTTGAATTTCTTGTAAGGGTCCAGACATAAGCAACCCGCAACCATTAGATATCATTGATGTTCATCAACTTTAAGAAGAAAGTAAAAATGAGGTACGTGGGCAGCTTCATGGAGTCACTCATTCGGACTGTGTATAACATTCGACATCAAAATACTTATAGTTACATGAGCATACCGCTGAGTTTGGTTTGATTGTTTCCATAGATTCGTTTGCATGATCCTAGTTTTAAACAGGTTGACCTTTTTTACAAATTATGAAACATGAAGTTTTATTTAACTTAATTGTGGTTTCCATGTATTTAATTTTTAGGAAAAGGCAGAAGCTCTACGTAAGCTTCAATTGGAAGAAGAAGAGCGACACAGACTAGAGGAAGAAGAACAAAAATTCAGGAAACGTGAAGAAGAGGAACGTATACGTATTCAAGCTGAAATGGAGAGACTAAAAAAAGTAAGCTTTCATATTCTATCCCATGTTCGGAATAATGTGGAATCATGTAGGAAACCAATTCTGGGGAAGTTTGGGATCTTGAGGGACATTTTGGGATTTTGAGGGAAATTGTATGAATTGGTGGAAAATTTAGCTTCCCAGTGTAAGAAATACAACTTATATGGGAAATGTTGCTATCTTGAAGTGAAAGTTGGCTTATCTTTCTGGAAAATTAATATTTTTTCCAGTCCTGAATTTTTAGCCCCTCTCAAATAATCGAATAGTCCAGTCTTACTGTTCGCTGGGGGATGAGGACCCCCCCCCCCCCCTCGCCCACCTCACACTCAGGTAGCTGAGCACATCCATAAATCATATCCATTACTCCAGAATAGTTCAATTTGGCATAAGATTGAAAAATAGGCTGGATGATTTGGCTGCAAAATTAGGAAATCACCTTGGCCTATTTTTCAATCTAATGACAAATGGAACCAAGGTTAATTATCATCACACACACCACAAGATTGAGTTCACCAAAACAATTCCTGTGCAGAAATTGGCTTGACCACAAATTGCAGTAAATAGTGCCAGCCAGTGTGGTTATTTTTAAAAATCCTTTTTTTTTGGGGGGTGGGGAGATCCAAGTTTTTAAACTTTTTTACATGTTCAGTGGTGGGCATATCAGGATCAGTTGTTTGAGGGGGCAAAGACAAAAATATTGGTGGTTGACATCATTTTGCCTGTGTTTTACTCTTATAATTTTTGTGTAATTTTACACTATTTTTTTCTCAAGCAGCTCAAATTTAATGATGCACTTATAAAACTGGGCCATATGGGTCCTGAGGTCAAGAGCATAATAAAGGCCCAACGTTTAGCCATTTTCAAAAGGCTTCCTTTTGGATGAAACTTTTATGTTATTTTTTTTGGGCTTACACATTTCCTTGATATGTCCTCCATCCACATACAAAGTGTTGACTCATTACCACAACTTAGTTTGTAAGTTGTGTGTGCCCTGAGCCCAGACCCAGACCTCAGGTCCATTTCACTAAACATTTGGCCTGTCATAACTCAAGTACCTGTTTGTAAAGTTATGAATACCCAAAACTTTACAAAGGGTCACTGTAGTAAATCCCAGTTACTTATGGACGGTACCCTTCATAAGTAAGTTTAGTGAAACGGAATTTACGACTTGTCGTAAGTTACAAACGATTTCAAATTTTAAGAAGCTTCGTTAGGTTTAGTGAAATGGACCCCTGGACCATCTCATCTACTCATGGTCAACAATTATTTGCTATATCAGTAGCCCTGTTATACTCACTAACAGGGTTTTCTTTAAGCATTTTGCTGAAAGGGTATTTTCAAATTTTTTTGACCCTTTCAATTGTGAATTTTTCCTCTGAAGGAGTCAAAAACATTGCCCAAGGGGTATTTTTATAATACTATTTTTGAAGACATTTTTAACAATATGTGTGTTTTTGGAGCCATAGATGTAGATTTTTTGCCATCAGGGGGATGGTCCATACAATCATCCCCCCAATGTTGACGCCTGTATGTGGGTTTCTGCTTAGTGCGAATTTATTCCACTTTTGCACCATATTTCAACCCCGGATTTCAACAGTTTAGCTTCAAAATGGTAAAACTTATTCTTTCGCCAAAAGGTGCTGGATTCACTATACTTCAAGACATTTTTTCACCCCCCAAGTCAATAAGAAATATACGCCACCTTTTGGAGCAGTGGCGGATGTCGAAAGCAGAAGTGAAAGTGGCCGTTTGTTTATCAACTACATAGGGTGATGTTCCCCCCTCAGAACTTGGAAAATTTGCAAAATGAAGACCTAATTGAAGTGATTTGGTGGACCATTTTGGCACTATTACTGTGTAAAATTTAAGTTGAAAAGCCGAAAATTGTGAAATGACAGTCCATAAAGCCTTCGTTGTCACGTTTCCCTTATTAGGCCTATAAATTGTGTTAAACATAGGGCCTAAATTGGCAAATGTCGAAAGCCGATTCGTAAATGGTCATTTGTTTATCTACTAGGCATGGGGGTGTCTGAGGGGGATGTTCCCCCATGAGAGGGAATATTTTGCAAAATTAAAGTCCAATTGAAGACATTTGGTGCATCATTTAAACAGAAAAAAAGGACCCGAACCCAATTTGCAAGATTTCAAACTGACCCTCTACAATTTTACTAATCACTAAAACATGCATGGATTGATGCTGACAAAATGTGATGGGCCCTACATATCGGGAGTAGGTCCAAAATGCCAAAAGCCGAGAATAAATGCACAATATCGGGTGTTTCTCTATTCAAGTCTTGCAATATCTGAAAGCGTACGTTTTCAAGATTTTGTACGCGTTGGACTTTGGGACTTTGGATTTGAAGGAGTCAGCAAAGTGCCTGAACATGTAAATACGTGTGTTTTGTGCATTAAAGAAAACCCTGCTCACTAACATTTATATTTATTTACCATGACTATTATTAGGAACGCGAGGAGGCAGAGCAACATGCTCAGAACGAAGCTGCTATGAGAATACAAAAAGAACAAGAAGAGTTAGAGCGACAACTTAGGGAGCAGGAAGAAAGAGACAAACAACAGGCAGAATTGGATGAACTCAGAAGGGTAGGACTAAATAGCTTTTATTTTTGTTTAATTATACCCATGTGATAAAATCTTTGGGCTATAATTTTTCATGATGCGCACCCAAACAAATTAGCAGGTCTGATTGCATCGAAGAAATCAGGTACAAAAAATCAGATGTAGTATAGATCCAATTTGTTAAGCTGTAGTTACCTTGCCATGTTGGATTGTCATCTATTGGACACCAGTAATTTTGTAGGTGGGCTGTAACGTTTCAGAATTACTGGGCAGACTGCAGGGGATTAAGGTACCAAAATAGTGTATAAAGACCAAAATAGTGTATGTGCTTATGGCATATTTTCAGATAAAAGCAAAAATGTGTCCACAATTATTTTAGCAGCAGTATCAGATCCATTATGCATGCAACTCGTATCATGTACGCACATAATTTTCCAAACAAAACAATATGAAATTTTTGTTTTCAAACATCAATGTTGACAGATACTTGAGGAAGAAAAACTAAAGAATGAGGAAGAGAGGGAGCGTTTAGAGGAAGCTTTGAGGAATTTAGAGCGTTTATTGGCAGCAGAAATACAGGCTAAGAAGGATGAGGAAGAAATAAGAACACGCCAAGCAAGGTATGTGTATGATATGTAGATGTAGTATGTGTAGATTAAGTGACCGCTTATTCAACATGCCTACATATCTACCTCGAGTCACCGGCATTAGCTTTGAAGTCCAGTGTGTGCTGTGTTGGCTTAGCGTGGTTTCTTGCATGTACATATGCGGCTCGTTGATCGCACACGAAGAAGTATGTCACACACCAAGTTACGCTAATCTAGCACACTATATATGGACTATAATCATGAAGCTCCCGTTGACCAAGTGGTTAAAGCACAGGTCTCGTAGAGCAAAGGTCCTGGGTTTAATCCCAGGTGGGATCACTTTTTAAATTTTTTGTGATGAGAACCTGATGAATATTATATAATTATGCTTAGATTATGTTTGTATGATAATTACAGACTTATCATTATGATCTGAGTTGTATGCTTAATCAAGTTATAAGTCAGCAAATGTTATTAGCTCATGCCAGTTAAGTCAACAGCAAATCTGAGAATAGGCTTTTTATACTTTTTAACTGTGATAGAAATATTGAGGAATTGGTGTTTGATAAGGCCAAAAAATTGTTTGCTTGCCCTCAAATGAATTTTAAAATTGGATCGGTTGGTCTGGATTGCTTTTTTTTACATCTTCAGAATGCAAAAGTTTAAAAAGAAAAGAAAAACTTTTTCAGGAATCTCCAAAAATAGGGTCGGTATTCTTTTGTACAGTAAATAGAAATTTGTTTTTTCTAATTTCTAAAATTAGGGTCGGTCAGTTGAGGGCAAGCAAACATCTTTTTTTTTGGCCTAACAGTGAGATATTTAGGTGTGTCTCCTGATAGATAGCTTTGCTTTGTAACTCTTTGTTGACGAAGTTTTTGTATATTTTTAAGCTTTAGCCTTCCAGTTTCTTGTAATGTTTTTGAGCATAAACCCAAACTAATCCAGAATTATCTCATTTTAACAATTTTACCTTTTGACTTGATGATGCAAACAGAGTAAATGATTTAAAACGAAGGCTTAACAGGTATTTAAATAGCTTTATATAAATTCTTGCAGAAAACATGTTTGAATCACTGTAAAATTTTTATTAACTTTTGTCAAATCTATCGATACCATAATCCTCTAGATGTGAAGTATTTATTTTGGTTAATTCTGTGATAGATATACTTTCAATCACTGCTTCCCTGTGTGAAAGAAAAGCCCACATCTGCATATAGTTATTAACTATAGTCTTTATTCATTTCAAATAATTATACTGTTTAAAGCAATCATTTGTGATTTGCATAAAGAATAGATTCATATTTAAATGTTTGTTTTCACTGATCAAATTATCCCCTTTTAATTTCTAGCCAAACAAATGAGGTATAACGAAGAAAATTGCGATTTCATTTAGTGCCTATAATGCGTGTCGTGTACTACGCTCACCGATCATATTAAGTAAAAAGTAGAAATCCGAGTAAAATTGAGGGCGTCGCTGTGAAGCAAATCACACATTATGGCTTTAAGTGTACCAAGATAGTTTCATTTTGTTTTCTTGTTTCTATGTACATGTGCAGAACTCTGTGCCACCTTTTTGCCGCCAAATTGCTCTTTTCGTTTTAAACAGAGTAAATTGTATTTCAATTGAGATGTAAAAGTGACATTTGTATTCTTATTTTCAAATACTTTCATTAATGCAGAATTAAATCTTTTTGGGATAGCAGGTACAGTGCTTGAAAGTTGTAGTATAGTAGACCCTGTATTTTGTATCACAGTGCTATTTTGATTAAGTGTTTTGTTCTGAACAAGTTAGTATAGTTGACACACAATTGTTTTAACCTTCCTTATTATAACCATTGTCATATCGGACAAAGATACCTGACAATACGCGGATTTAGGGTTTCTCTACCGGAAGTCAATTTGTGCCGAAATTCCTTCCCACAATGCAATATGCTTATAACAAAGAATAGTGATTAACCACCGAACTGTATCTATTGTTATGCAAAATGCTTATTACATTATGGGAAGGATTTTCGGCACAAATTGACTTCCTGTAGCCTAATGGTAAGAAAACCTTAAATCCGCGTATTGACCTGACTGAATTACATTCTAATTTGCCATGAAAAAGTATCATATTTGACAAATTTAAAAAATAATTTGCAATGCAAGAAAATTGATTTGTATTGTAAACATTTTAATTTGAGATGACGAGGGCATTTCGTGATCCACAGCCTCATCCCCCCTCACTTTTCTTAATAAAAGTTGATATTTTTACACCACAAAATCTCTGGCTACATAATGTTTATGTACAAAAAATTTCTCGCAGATTAATTTAAATCGCCAAAGTTGAATTACGATCTGGTGTACCAGAATGTAATTCAACACAGTGGCCTATGGAGCAGTGATACACATAATCATGCGTAACTCGCAAATGCAAAATAGAAATCAACTGAAATTTTGGGAATAACCTTTTTTTCGTGGATATCTGTTGAAAAATGTCACAAGAAGAGGATGGTAGGATCATGAAATACTCCTTTAATTTGTTTTACACTCAAATTAGTTTGTCATGTTGGCAATGTAATTTGTGAATTGACAAAATGAATTTGTCACACTACAAAACACATGTTTGGTGTTTGGTCTGGATTTTTGTGCTAGAATAAAATGGTAAAATGTTGTATTTTATTGTAATTATTCAGTTTTGATAGTAGCGCATGTGTATGGGATAGATAGATGTATGATAAAGTTTTTGTTCCTTGTTGCCAAATAGGCTGTCTAGAAAATTCAACAGCAAACTGTGGTTAAGCTATAATTAACTGCACTAGTATACAGGGCCCACTTTTGGCAGGATAAAAAAAGTTAAAAAATTTAAATAGAGGCCGTCAGCGTGACGTCATTTGCCGCCATCTTGTGGGTACACTCTGTGATGGTCGTTCGGTCTCCACGCGTGGACAGTAAAATCACTGCGTTGATGCTTGATAACAGCTGCGTGGCAAGCTGCGCCCTGCGCGTAGTGTCCGACGCATGAACACGCAGATCATTTGTACCCACAAGATGGCGAAAGGCTGACGGCCTCTAGAAATTTAGATGTTTGGATGAGAAGTAGGTGACAGGGATGGAATAGACAGGGGTGTAACACATGGATCTGATAGCCACAATCAAAGAAATTAATGTTGGCACACTTGTGCATACTACATGTAAATCGCCACCCCTCTCCCCCAGTTCAATGTTGATGAAAGTACTTTTTCCATTGGGCTCTCCAGTCTCCCCAACATTGATTGAGGGGGAATGGGGGAGGGAAGGGGAAAGGAGAAGGTATGTACTTCTCATCAAACATAGTTATACTAATTTCAATGAACTATCAGAGCGGCAATGAAGAGTTCCAACATATGAAGAGTTCCAACATATTGTCAAGGTGTGTCAACTATTAAATTCATTAATTGCAGGATGCCGTAAATTTTGGTCTGGCCCAGACCCCTGAAAAAAGTGTTATTAAAATCCGGTCTGGAGTACATCCCTGTAGTGACAGTTAAAGATGCGGGTTCCTCCCATACAGGTGTTGTTGATTCTGGTTCATTATTGTCAATAGTATCTCAGTTCATTATCTTTAATGTTGTGTATTGGTGTCCTGAGGAAAGGAGTTAATTTCCTGTGTAGCTGTGTATGTCAAATTGCCAGATGTTAAAGAACTTACTTTGTTAGTTCTGATTAGGGTGTAATTAAGAACATATTTATATAACTTATTGTTAGTTCTGATTCTTATTGTGATACACCCTAATGTTCTTTTGCTTTCTCATGCTTCCATAGTGTGTGCATTTTGGATAAATTTTTGTACAAGTGCATTATGCTTATGTATGCATGTATGTCTGTATCATGATATAATACAAGTTAAGTTATGTCAACCATGTGGTCAATATGAATGCAAACTACTTTTAAAAACATATATGCTATAACAGTCCAGGAGTTCTCATTTGTGACACAATCTGGTCCATAGGGGCCAAAGGCAGCAAACTTAAAACCGAGATAAAGGTAAAAATATGGAGTAAAAAACAATAAAATACATAAGAAAGTAAACATCAAAAAACTTCATAACTTTAAAACCAAGTATGCTAGACATTTAATGTTTACAGTATATGATAGCCTATTGCAATGTAATCATTGCAGCAACTCAATTTTCAAAAATGCCTCTTTTGGCCCCCATGGACCAGATCATGTCACATTTTGCTCTCGGGCCACAGAGGGCCAAAATAACTTTATTTTTAATAGGTTTGTGTTTGAGGGCCGGCCAAATACACATCCAAGGGTTATGGCATGTTGACTGTATATTTCAGACCTGTTCACACAGGCTGTCTATTAAGAACCCTTGCTCTATTGCATTTGGTTTCCTTGACACAGTGACATCGGTACTTAGTCGCAGTTACCTCAAATGTGTAGAAGTGTACAGATGTGCTGCCTTTGACCGTGTGTGTAAACATGCCAGTTCTTTAAGTCAATGCACATGATACTGATGTTACTGCATCAAGGAACTCAACTAGACTAGAGTTGAAACTATAATTTAATTGTGTTAAAAAAATCAAATGCTTCTTTTGACTTTACCAACACATTTTGCAGAACGTGATAAGAAAGTTAGATTTATGCACAAACAGCATTTTTTAATGTCAAATAATGTGGACCAAAATGACGGAAGATTTTTTTAATTTGGTAAATTGCATAAAACTTAAAATTATGTTGTAAGGCGACATTAAAAAACACCATGTTCTATTGGCTGATGTACTTGCTAAGTGAAGTCAGTTGGTGGGGCTAAATAACCGCAACAAATCGCCCTAAAAAATCACAGAAAGCTTGAAAAATGTGAACAAATCTGACATTTTTGGCAAACAAGCATGTTTTAAAAATTTCAATCGAAATCATCCACTTTAGCCAAAAAATGGCTGTCTTTAATTTCATACAGCAAAAAAATTCACAAAACCTTAAATCTGGATCAGGCAGGCCCACAGAACACAGGGTGTTTTTTAAACTGTGGGATAGGCTTTTACGACGGGAATTCATAACAATTAGTATGGTTTTTTTAGCGGGTTCGCCCTTGGACAAGTTTAGAACTTGTGTGACGGCGAACCGCTTAAAAACCCACTAATTGGTGTTTTTTAAGTTCGTTTTCCCACAGATCCTGGAATAGGCTGTGCGCATTTCATTTTGGAGCAATTTTTATTGTATTTCATTTTTTCATTTGAAGTTAAAATGAATGGCAGCATTTTTGAAAATAATTTTCTCGTACCATATGGAAAAGTTAGGCTCACTTTCGAGCAAAGAAGATTTGACCAGTCAGCTGTGCTATGAGCATGAGCTATTATGACCTATCATCATGCATACATGCACGCACACACGAACGTCATGCATTAAAGCCATATTATAACATTTGCTGAGGAGAACGCCCTCAAAAAAAATTTAAATTCAGGTTTTTACACGATTGTAATGTACTTTAGTAAACAAAGATTCTCTGCAAAAATCAAGACTTTAGGTGCTGTAGTTTTGTCAAAATCCGAGATTTTGAATAAACCGCCTGAATCAGCATTTTATTATTACGATAGAAATATTAGTCGAGCGTAAGCGATGTCAACACAGTACTACGCACACGGCGCGCGGAACACACACACACGCCAGAGGTCGTACCATATTACAACTGCCGACATGACATGCATTGGCGCTAGTTGTAAATTCGATTTTCTTTGCTTTACCTCACTTGTTCGGCTCAAAATTAAAAGGGACATATCTGACAGTAAATGCTAATATTTTATTGAAAATTAATACTAATCTATTTTTAAAGAAATGTTATAATATGGCTTTAATTGACGATCGATGACCCCGGTCAATAGACATCCAGGTTCGCCATGCTCGTTGTGTTTTAGGGCAAAATGACACCCTCTGCTCCTCTCCAATCAAAACAAGTTTTATATCAGAAGAAACGTTAGCTCATGTCCTGGGGCTTATGTACATCAATAAACCAGCTGTGTTCTTAGAAAAAGTCCAGTTACGTTAATTGGCTGTTACATTTTGTTGGTGGTTGATGAAAATGTATATCTAATATTATTGCATTGCATGCAGATTGCTGGAGGAAGAAGCAGAAAGAAGAAAGGAACTAGAAAAACTGAAAGAAGAACAAGAGAAGCAGCTAGCAGAGGAAACAGAGCGACGGAAGGGATTGGAGCAACAGAGCGAACAGTTAGCCACAATACAGAAGGAACAAGCAGAGCAGTTACGTAAAGAACAAGAAAAGCTTCAAAAACTTTCTGATGAGAGGAAAGCCGCTGATGCCCAATTGCAGGTGAGTCAATAATGAATTGACATGGTGGTGAGAGCAGGCCCATTATTAGCCTGAATTTATTTTGGAGGTGCTTGGAGCGGGGCTTGGAGCTAACAAGTGGACCTTATGTGAATTTTTTCTTCAAAAAGGGCTGAATTTCAAAAAAATTTACGAAAAAAGAGAATTTTTTTGTATTGGAATGGGGGGAAGGGGACTTCATTAGTTGTTGATGTTCATTCACTGACAATGTGTGACTGCATTTTTGTGAAACCTTACTAGGCTTCAAAGCTAGTAATTAATTTGAGAGTGATGAGCAGGATCCTTAGCCATCATGATAAGTCTGTTAATAAACAGCACTTTACAACAATACAAAAATATATTCAAAACAGAATACCTGAAAAATAAAGGCCTAGTACAGCAGCAGCAATCAGTAGGCCTACAGGTAGATTTTTAGGTTTTAGGTCTCCAGTACTCTGATGTCTAGAGGGATGTTGTTCCACAATTTGGGACCCTATACACTGAAAGACCTATCATCAATTAATCTGCTGCTCCTAGGGAAAACTAGACAAGTTACGTCAGTGTAAACAGGCTCGTAACCAGGATTTATTAGAGTGGGGGCTGGTTTTAAAAAAGTGGACTTAGGCGGCTTTTGAAAAAGTGGACTTTTTTCAAAATGTTGACCTTTTTTGACCAAAAAGGCATAAAAAACCTCTACTTTTTCGCTTGCTACAATCGCACGTGGGACTTTTTTGGCCTTTGGTGATGCGGGGATCTACCCCCTTGCCTCCCCTTTAGTTACAGGGAGCGTAAACCATCTCTGTTTGGAATATAGGTCTTCAAACAATCAGACAGGTAGGTTGGTGACAGATCATTCAGTGACTTGTAGATGTATTAGAGGATTTTGAACATGATACGTTTTTCGATGGAAGCCAGTTGCTTGAAAAAGCAAATTCTGAGCAACTTGAATTTATGATCAATGTCCATGTTCTTTACTTATTATACAGGAAGCCAAAGTTAAACTAGAGCAAGCTGAGACAGCTCGGGCAGAGCAAGAAGCGGAGAAGTTACGCAGAGAAGAAGAAATCAAGAAGAAGAAAGAGGAGCGAAAACGTGAATTAGATAAACGAGTTAATATTGGATTGGCGAAACCACTTCAAGTAAAAGTAACTAAATTGACATCTCATCGTGGTGAGGGTGCTTTCACAGAGGCTGAGTTTGACATCATTAAAGAAATCAAAGCGAAGGAAAAGGAACTCTCACAGAAACTTGTAAGTTGTATGAAATAGTATTCCAAATATCTTATAACATAAGCAGTGAAAATGTATTATTGAAAACTTGAATCAATAATTCAAGGCAAATATTGCTGGCTCTCATTAAAATCTGTGGTGATTATAAACGTTGGAAATAAAAAAACTACTTCAAGTTTGACAATTCTGTCAATCAAACTTCCCACGGCCTGTGATTGGTTAGTATTGTGTAACTAGGGTGGTAACTGGTTATGTGATGCTAACCAATCACAAGCTGAGGGTAATTTGATTGACAGAATAGTCAGATGCAAACTAGTTTCTTAATTTCTGGCTTTTATTTAATATGCCAACTTGCGCATAATTATGTCAAGGAATCTCTTGGATATGCTACTGGTCGTTATCTTGAAAATTGAAAAAGGAAGTAAAAGAAAATAATTGACTGATATTCCTTATAACGGTACTGCATGTGTAAACTAAATAATAATGGTGAATTGTGTATTTTACCCAAATTGGGTATGGTTTGAAACCTAGGTGCACTGATCTGGTTCTGATGCATGTTGTTTCCTCCATGTATTTATTTGATAATAGTATGGTGTACATAATTAAGCCGCAACTGCACCATTATGTAAGTAATAATGGTTGGTTTTTGGAATTTATTGAAAAAAAAAGCTTTTCTCAAAACGAGATTCTACCTGCAAAGTGCGTGCTGTGTGTGTGTATGCATGTCAAACGTATGCTTTAATTTATACTGCGTACACATTGCAAAAGCCTTCCGGCACGTTGCTAGAAAAGCGTTTGCATGGAGAACCTCGTTTTGGTAGCAAAATGGTGGATCTGTGCAAAGGGCGAATAGGAAATCTACTTGAAATTAACATGACTAAGTTTTTGAGTTACTCATTTCATGATAACAATTTTCTTATGATTAACATTTGATTTCTTATTTCTTCTTAAACTAATGCTTTGGTGTCGGTGCTTGTTATGGATTGACTATTAACAAAATAATTGTGGTAAGTTGAGTTCATTCTGCTCCACTGCAATATTATTTGCTATCTTTTAGTTTAACTACAATCTTGGGAATAAAGTCTTAGAACACTTGTGTTGAGAATGGAAAACTGACACCCTCTCTCCCCCATGCAATGTTGCAATATTCACTGCTTGCATGGTTATCAAGTTTTGGATAGAGCCTCGAACTGGCAGTAATCAGTATACATGAATGGGTATTGAATCAGTTATACAACAGTTATGTAACTTACAGTAAAGTTACATAATTTTTCCTTTCATGTCTGTTGCCAGTTTGAGGCTCTACCCAACATGGCAGAACCATGCAAGGGGTGAATGTCAATGTGTTCAGCTGTGTTCTAACATTGTTTGATGGGGAGAGGTGAAGGGTAAATCATTGTTGCAGATGTTCTGTTTATTCCTGAACACAATATACGAGCGTAGGGGAGAGTGGGGTAAGTTGAGCCACTTTTTACATTTACTTTCCCTACGCTCAAGTAAATAAAGCAGGACCCAAATGCAGTGTTACAAATGAAACATATGTATGTTTACTTGGTTATGATACCACAAAATTGTAATCAATATTTTGCACTTTCTCAAAGTGAGACTTCAAAAATCATTTGCAAATTGGCTCAACTTACCCCAAGGGTGGGGTAAGTTGAGCCAGTCGCAGGGGCAAGTTGAGCCACCATAGAAATGCACAGTATATGCCATAGCTGTGAAATTCAATTTGCCCTTTTTTTTTATTGTTGTTTTCAGGTATTTATTTCGAAAAATAGTTTGATATAGAAGTAGTTTGATCTAAATATTGCAAACAAGTAATTTCTGACAAGATTTTACTTTTATAAAAAAAAATTGGGGAAATTTCTGCAGGTTTTTCCTATGCTCAACTTGCCCCATGGCCTTTGGCTCAACTTACCCCATGTGGCCCTTTTTGTCAACAACCAAGCCTCCCGCCTGACTAAAACTTGTTACAGTTGTAAATAGTTTCCTGAAATAGTGTTCATATATCACATCCTCAATACCCAGAATGTTATCATTTTAGCCTTTTTCTTTCTGGGTGAAACATGAAAAAAATTGGTTTTTGCCAAAAGTTCAACAAAAGTGCGAAAAATGAACTTTCTAATGCAGCTTTCTTACCCTATGAGCAAGTGATTCCATATTACACTTGAGAAGCCTCTGTTATGTCATATACAAATAAGTGGAACTGCAAAGTAAGATAAGTTTTAATTTTCTTTCTAGAGGGGTGGCTCAACTTACCCCTTGGCTCAACTTACCCCACTCTCCCCTACATCATTTCAATGATCATGCAAAACTCTGCACAGAATATCAACAAAGTCTGCTAACTTGTGCCAGAGGATGATTTAAGCACTTCCCAGCAAGTCTTGCGGTTAGCACAGCTGTGTGAGTGAACATGACACCACTGCCCGCCCACTGCATACACACGTGCATGGTTAAATTTGAATTTGGACAGATATATTTACAATAAAAACACATTCTAAAAATTGGTCGATTTCACATTTTATGTTATCTACAGAAGGTGTGAATTATCCTTCATGCATACATCACTTTAGATCTGAAATCGACCAAGTAATAATGACACACAGGCAATTCTAAAACAACATCTTTTGCACAGAGTTCAATTGGATTTGAAAAGTAAAGTGGCAGTTGAAACTCTAGTGATAACACTTTTACAGTGCATGATGGGGCTTCCTTAAATCATCCTCTGAACTTGTGCTAAGTGTTGTCAAATATTTTTCCAAGATTGTAGGTATGGTGCATTGTCACTGCTCAGATTATGTTCATTTTGAATCACCATTATGCAGTCATTTCTTTAATCATCAAACATTAAAATAGTCATAAGATATCTACTGCTAACTTCCATCTGAACATCAGAATTAATTAGTAGCTAATTAACTGGCTTTTATTGGCACTCAGTTGTTTGAGTTTTGGTTTTGTTTTAATTCAGGTCATTATTTCCCAATACTCAAGTAATACTTCAGGAATACAGACATATTGAAACCATCGTTTGAAACTACTCCGTAGTTTTCAATTTTTTTAAAGGTTTTAATAATGCAATAATTATCAAAAATTTAAAAACTGCATGACACTATTTGCTATTATCATTTAGATTCCATTTCTGAACATTCACAGCTTGCACAAAGCCACTTTTCTACAAATAGGCCTGCATCTTTGGTACAATGCACATTAGCCCTGTTACAACTTCTGTCACTAGCAGGATTTTTTTGTACATATGCCTTGGAACAGATTGGCTGATGGAATCGTATGGAAAGTGAACAGAGCATGTTCCTCGTCCTGATATGGGGGGGTAGAGATGGTGAGAATGGAAAGGTATATTAAATCAGCCCTTTTTGGGCCCCTATTGCTCCTTCAGTGCTAGGTATTTTGCTCTGGAAGACCAGGCTAGTAATGTGTCTTGGTCTTATAATACAACTGATTTAGAATGAATCATGAAAATGACTGGAAAAAGACTGTAAAGGTGGTCAAAGATAACCCCAGCTGCTTTAGAAAAAACAACAAGCAGATGTACCAGTACTTACAACAATAATGTGCGATTGAAATAAAGAATAGATCTCTTATTTGGTTTCCACAAAATGTTAGTTTTCACTGATCACATTGTCCCCTTTTAATTTCAAGCCAAATAAAAGAGGTAAAACGAAGCAAATTGCCATTTCATTCTAGCGCTTATAATTATCGTCAATGCATATTATGGCTTCCAGGTATAATATTTTATTTGATCATTTACATCAATTTAGCAAATAATGAATCAAGAGAGTGTCACTACTATTAGTATGTTGTTATAAACCTCATCAAGTCATGTAACACAGATTACCCAATGGGTCACATGACTTTTCTGAAGAAGTCCCATGGTTGTGGGATGAAATATACATGTAAAGTAGGTCCTAAACATGTGTTGAGAGAATAAGGATTGGAATTCATTAAAGAAGGATCCAGCAGCTTTCCCAACACTTGATACCTCAAGATGGCGTTGAGGGACACGGTTCCATCTAGATAGCAGACAGCATCATTTTTAGCAGCACTTCACTGTATATATTTTTGCACATGTGATTTATATTATGTTATATTTTGCATTCGCACGCACCACTCCAGTGAGAGATAATTGTTTAAATCTTTGTTCAATATGTGTTCTTGGATTTTTTTTATTCACAGAAATTATCACGCTCAAAGTCGCTCTCTATTTCCGAAGATGAAGATTTGCGTAATGGAAGTCAGGCAAATGGAGAAAATGAAGTGTTTAAAGAAGAGTTGGAACCTGTCATTGAATGAAAACAAATACAAGTTATACAGGCAGTATGTTTGAGACAAAAAACACACCAAAAAACAAGAACATTTATAGTGCCCTCTTCTGAGGATGCTTCTAAAATATCAGTAGGGCTTCTGACGAGGGCTGTGTAGGTTACAGCCGAAATAACAAGGTATTTTATACAAATTTGTGCTGACAGCATGTTTGTATAAACTTCATTATTTCAATCAACAGTAGAGATTGAGTTTTATTTCAGAACTAAGCTAAGCTTATGGAGAATACTTGGTATTCTATTCACCCTTTGCACGGTCATCTCAAAACGAGGTTCTATTCACAAAGTGTGTGTTGCTAGTGCATACGCCTGTCAAACACATGCTTTAATTACCACATATTCTTTGCAAAAGCTTTCTGGCGCATTGCTAGAAAAGTGTGAAAAAACAAAAATGCACTTTTTGTGCATGCGTCTACAGGGAAAACCTCATTTTGGTAGCAAGATGGTGGATATGTACAAAGGTCGAATAGGTTCATTTGTGCATAGGTGCGGTAGTATACATGCATATACTTTGAATCAGAGGTTCTAAACAGATGATGTGCAGGCCAAATCCAGCTCACCAATCACTGATATTTGGCCCTTTATTAACTCATAAAATGTATGGAAAAACATAAGAAACTGCATGGGGGTGTAATTGGCCCTCAAGCATCTTTTATGTTTGAAATGTCATACAACATATCATGGGAATGGGCTATTCCAGTTGAAATCCATTCACCCCTATGGAAGACATTATCTTAATCGCCCACACAGGGGGTGTAGATTTCAAATGGAGTCGCACATTCAGGTAACCCCATTCACACTCCCTATGTGAAAGATTAAAGTCGTAGAGGGGGTGTATACATTTCAAATGGAGGAGTGTGAATTCACTGATTATAGGGCAAGATGATATACATAATATAAAATTTATAGTTGGTGCATTGATAGCGCAAAAGCAAAAACAGTCAATTTTTGTATATACTGGATATAGAATTTATGTGCATTTTCCCTCAGTTTTCATCAAAGGTTGTGTTATGAGTGCCTGTCTTGTGATGTATGTGACATTTCTTACTTGCCAATATTTCCAAGTCTACTTCTGATGTGCCAAATATTATTTGTATTTTATAAAACAAAACTACAACTCAAATGATGCTATAATGTTGCATACTCTATCTAAATGGGTATATAAGCATAGTTAATAAGAGAGGGGGGGAAACTTACAATCGATCTTCTGATTGAATTAATAGGGCTTTACCTGTGGTAATTTCATAAGTATTTTTAACGTTATAAGACTCTCACTTTCGCTAATGTTACTGTTTTTGAAAAACACATTTCCAGATCTTTGTCAAATAATTGCTGTGTAATATATAATCGTATGCCAAAACCCCTGTTTCTATCAAATATTTCCCAGTTTTTGTGCCAAGTTAGTAGAATTTACTGATGACTTAATTGTCTCTCTTTTCTAACTTGCCAAAATGTTTATACAAAATGTAATTATTTTAGGACAGGCACTTGTAACACATTATAATAATGTGGTTTGGGGGCATTATGAATTTTTGTAATTATTTATGTAATTATGTATTATGTAATCAATTTTGAAACTGAGACATTTGGCAATCAGTGCTTCATGTATCAAGATTTGCATTTGTACTATGCTTTACTTCTCGGTATTGTTTAAAACTTACAAAAAGATTGAAATTCTGCTATACATCTAATTGTTGCATTGAAGATGAATATAAGTTGCAAATAGCACTGACAAACACTCTTGTCTGGTTTTCATAAATAATCAGCAACAAAGAAGTTTGGCGACATCATCAAAATCAGACAAGAATGTTGCCAGTGCTAAAAACATCTAGATATACCAGACCAGCGTGAACAAGATTTCGGACAGGAATTGAAATATTTCTGAACATGTATCAGTATATTTGATATGAAAAAGAACCTTTTACAATTAAATTGTAGTTTCTTTACACTGTTAAATGTACATGATATGAAATGTATAAATTGTAACAATGTTAATTTTACAAATTAATAGGCATTGTACATTTCCTGTGCAGATAAACCCAGCAGTACTACCTAGTGAATGTGGTGTGGTAAAGGGAAAAATGATGTGGGGTCCATGAAAATATTCTTATAGATAATTTTGACCAAAATTTACTAATATATTATTCCAGTTGAAATCCATACACCTCTATGGGAGATGTGATCTTAATCTCCCAAACAGGGAGTGTGAATTTCAAATTGGGTTACCTGAATTGGGCGACTCCATTTGAAATCTACACCCCCTGTGTAATGTCTTCCATAGAGAGTGAATGGATTTCAATTGCAATAGCCCAATTTATGAGTGTTTAATTCAGAAGTTGTTGTGAATGACTAATTTCTAATTAGAGAATACAGGTATTGGTTTTAGCCCATGGAGTGCATCTATCGTCTCATATAACACGGGCGATTATTTTAAGTAAAACAACGAGGCGAAGCCGAGTTGTTTTTACAAAAATAATGATGTCGCCGTGTTATATGAGACGATAGATACGACATGACTAAAACAATACCTTTATTCTCATTCTTAAACACTTCAATTCAAATAGAATATCATAAGTATATTACAAATTTTAATCAAATTAAATCCTACATTTTATAAGGAACTACCTAGGGCTTAAAATCGATCAGTCCCGTTGTTGCTATGCGCCTCCCGATTGGTCCAAATAGCGAGTATGCATATCACGTTGACGCACACACGCTGACGCTGACCCGTGTGATATCGTGTCATATCACACGGGTATTGCAGGAACGTTCTCAAGTGTTTAAGAATGATCAATTTGACCACAGAAATGAACTGGATAAGTGCATGTGTTGCTATGAGATATCTGCCATAATGGATTGTCAAGTATAGGGACCAAATAAAGTGTACCTTTGGATGATGCTGATTTCATACTTTCTGTGACTTGCCGCTCAGCGGCATGATGCTTCATCATGCTGCTGGCACTTTTCTGCATGCAGAGCAGCACACCACAGAGTGGCAGCGACATGACTCTGAAAGCCAATTATTGCCACTCGGCTCCGCTCTGTGCTTATTGGCCAAATATCGTATCCAGTTCTCAAATATCAAAGCGGCACCTCTCCCAAGTTGACTTGAATTCAACTCAATCACTGCTTTGGGCTTCCTGCTGGTCAACGCCAGCCAGCCTTTCAGGTGTGACTGCACAGGGAAGCAAAATCATTGTCAGAGCAACAGGAAAAGTATCAAACCAGCATAAAGCCTTGATCAAATTGCATGCATTGAAGAGTCAGAAACTGTTCCAGTCAAATTCTATTGGATATTACCTTCCTGTTTCACAGTGGCAGATTTGAATTGCACACACTAACCTTATCCTGTGGGGTGTATACTCACACGTAAAGGGGCAAATATTCCGTACACTAGTGACGTAAACCATGTTAACACACCTATTCTAATCTGCCACTGTGAAATCCAACATGGTGTTACTCTCAACTCGAGACAGGACAAACTTTAGTATCAAAACTGGAATTATACAGCTAACAGAATAAATCTTAATACCTCAATAGTGCGTTCTTCTTGTATGAATAAAGACCATATTTCATATAACTCATCTGAATATTATTCTATACCCAACACCCTATTGGTTTGTATGAAAATAGTTTAGGTATGTCTGTAATTTGGGTATAATATATTATGTAGAATGGTGTATTTATATTATATTTATCACTACTATCAGCAATACATATTATAATCATTTTGAAATTGAATGAAATAAATAAAAAAAGGTGCAAGACACATAAATACTTAAACCATCACTTTGTTCATTCTTGTTAGTAGTGGTTGACTGATGTTGTACAAATATTGCATTACAATTAACATTATAAGCTAATGATCTCAAAATAATTTGCAGGCATGAGAATTTTCAGGCTTTTGCCTGAATTCAGGCTATTTTGTTGTCCAAATTTACGCATTTTTATTATCAAATTTATTTGATATCATCAGGACATTCCTCGTATTCAGAATGCAATTTGGTGTGTCTGATGTGCGCACTGTCCCGCAAAAATACTGTACAAAGGTGAGTGACCGACCCCTTAAACATTTATACTACAGTAAGAATTTCATTTGAATGAACACAGCACGATGAAACAGCATGATGGAATGCCTGTGTACACTGCTATTTCTGATGTCTTTTGATTGATGTGGTCAGTATTTTTGTCACACCAAAATTCAGCCTTTGAAATGCTGCATTCATTCAAATGAAATTCATTAAGATATTTTTATATTTACAAAATATGATGGCACATAAAGAAATACATATAGGTAACCATGGTTACATTTATTTTTGGACATTTATTTTGATATGTTAAGTGCCCATTTAATGCACTACAAGTTTCTCAAATACCGTAAAAACTTGATAGTTGGCATATGTGCTTACTATCGTGCACTTTTGAAAACATGAAATTGTACCAAAGTCCGGCGCTTAACCAACTGAGCTATTGGGTTGAGCCAAAAATTTGCAGGTTTACTTGTTCGTATATAACTGATTTGCTCAAACCCTTTACACTTTTGTGGATGGGGGTTAGTAAGCACATAATTATGCGAACTATCGAGGTTTTACGGTAGGTTGGTAACAAAATGTAACATTTTATCAACCGATTTAAAGACACTGTCATGTGTGATGTTTCATATTAATACCATGAAATTGTCATGAGTAGTTTTCTAAACTAGGTCGCATTAACAATAAGCGGCCATTTTAGACACCCATAATAAATTGTTTGGTTGGCATAATTTGACCTACCCTAAATATACTGTCAAACCTGAATATTTTTATTTAATTTAAAGGAGAAAAAGAGACAAACAAGTAATTTAAATTGAATAGATAATAAATGCACTGAAAATGGAAGTAGTTTGTAACCATTGAAGTTCAAGCATTTACTGAGGACGCCCTCAATATTTTTAATAATTCTGTTTTTTACACAAATATTTCCATCGTAATAATTAAACGACGGTTCCTGCATTTTATTCAAAATCATGGATTTTGACAAAACTACAGCACCTTAAGGGATCTGGAATGAGCGTTTTGAGCGTTTGAGAGTATTTTTGTGGGACATGAGAGCACATCAGACATATCGAATTGCATTCTGAATCGAAGAATGTCTTTCTGATATCAAATAATTTTCATTTTTGAAATTCACGATACAATACAAATTTTATGACAAATTATATTTTTCACATTTTTGATATATAACAGTCCTTGAAGTAAATTTTATAAATCTGTTGATATATTCTTAAAGTGTATCTAGCTGGGAGAAAAAGCCGACAATCAATTGAAAATTTTGACCTTTCATTTTGAACATATGGATTTTTTCCCCAAAAATACCTAATTTTTTTTTGGTGTTTTAGGAAAAAAAATCCATATCTTCAATACGAAAGGTCACAATTTTCAATTGATCGTCGGCTTTTCATCCCACCTACATACACTTTGAGTATAAATCATCAGATTTGTAAAGTTTACTTCGAGTACTGTTAAATATCAAAAATATCTATTTTTAATCATTTGCCATAAAATGTGTATTACATTTCAAATTTCAAAAAATCAAAATTATTTGATATCAGAAGGTCATTCTTCGTATTCAGAATGCAATTCGATATGTCTGATGTGCTCTAATGTCCCACAATAAATACTGTCCAAACGTTCATACCCCATCCCTTAAGTCTTGATTTTTTGCAATTGGTGTAGATTTGTCAAATTCCAAGATGGAAATATTAGTAGAACGCCATGCGATGTTCATAACATAGAACGTACATGGCGTACGGGACGGTATACACACATCAAAGTATAGTGACGGAGTGTATTGGCGACATCAGCTGCATTGGAAAATTTAGCGACTATATGTAGCTATATGTGGTGTGATCAAGCAAAATCAGTCTGAAGTCGGGCATATTTAATTTTCAGTTTTCTATATGATTGCATAACACTCAGTTCCAAAGATATGAACAGTTGTTATGTTTCCAAAACAATATATGTTGCATAGTGATTTATATAATACTGTTGTGGTCCATTACACTGTAACGCTACAAAATCTTTGGCTACACACCAGTATGTATTATTAATTGAATTCTACGCTACACAATACGAGCCAGAATGCACAGTTCAATGACCTCCATATCTCACAAGTTGACCTCATGTTGCCGAGTATGAGTTTTTGTACCCAACACATTCAAAGGTCATCTATGAGTGAACATAACACATTGGGGTTAATGAACTGTGCCCTCACAGGTTTTAAATCAGCGATGTGGCACTCAAATCATTTTACCACAGAGGAGTAAGATAAGACAGAGCGCGTACCACTAGTCAAAGTCCCTGTGTATTGTATGGTACCAGTTCTCGCATATTCATGAGGGCCGATTGTTCGATCGTGCTGTGTCAAACAATCACGCCAGCGCTATGCGTGCCCTTCGGCGTATCTGCGATAGAGCGTTATGCGTGCTTCGCGATAGACCATGAAAATACGCTGTAATTGCGTAGCAGTCTCGCCTGTCGCATTTCATGGAACAATCGGCCCTCATTATCGGATGAGGCGGAGACTTTGAGTGGTGGTACGCGCTCTGTCTTATCTTACTCCTCTGTGCATTTTACACACACTATGGACCACAACGGCCACACCCCAATGGCATAGTTCAATAACCTTTAATAAACTATAATTAGGCAAAATTTGACCTCAAGTTACAGAGTATGATCCTGTTTTTGTACCCAAATTTTCAAAAGGTCATTCATTCAATGTACAAATGTATTGGGGTTAAAGAAGTGCGCCCTGATAGATGAGCATGTTGTAGCTCCTACTGACATACATTCTCTGGATCATGTCTACATTACTATGTTCTACTTTAATAGATCATTGATTCCAACACACAGTGTTTGATGTGCTCAATACAAAATATACTATTTCACATTTTAAATCAGGCGGCGGATGACATGATCGAGCCGGCAACTCGTGAAACCGCCCGGCCGTATGGCATTTTCCATATACTCGGTTAGTTTTGTGGGGTTCATTATCGAACCCCAACGGTTTTAGCTTGTATTTATATTATTTATCAACATAGGCCTATTTGTTTGTGATATTTCAAGCGTTTTAAAATGTCAAAATAATCCCATTCAATTACACGGTTGACGATGAAAATTTACTGAATTTAGGGACTGCACGTCATACACCACCTGTTTTAAATAATCTTTCAATTTACATGCCAATTTACAGAAATAAAGATTAATTTAAGTGAAAATATGCAAATGAGATTACATAATCTTCTCTATTATGATCATTCTGATCATCACCTCTCACTGACGTTTATTTGCATTTATACCTTTGTTCGCCTCAAGTTAGGAAGTGACGTATGTGCGTATGTTGCTGGTTGCAGTATCCAATCACACATGTAAAGTTAATTGGCAGAGCGTACATGCAAAGGGCAATTTGTTTGCAAACTCATAGCACAACTGCAAAAAAACATTCACGTCAATACCAAATTTGAAGTGAACCAAAGAATAGTCAGCGTTGTATAGCAATTACATTCGGCTAATACATACAAAAATGTGTTTTTTCTAACAGTTGCTTTTTGTATATTAAAGTTAATTTTTATTACTTCCGTGGTCCGGTATGCGCTGGTGAATTGCGATCGGCGTAGAAGTGACAAGGTAAGCCTACTACGTGACGCCCGATGACCAATGGGACAACCGGCTTGTTGTCAAGTACGTTGATCAGCTAATCAGCGTGATTGTCTATTTCTTCTGTGTGTACGCTCGTCTACGTTTGGCGCACAGCTCGGACCACGGAAGTAATAAAAAATTTACTTTAATGCATATGTTTTCTATCGCCTGAATTTTGTTGTCACTTTTACATGCTTATTTTCTGAAACCTTACACAAAGTTGATGCTGTGACTAATAATAGAATTCTTTGGAAAGACGTAACAAGTAGCAAAGACACAATAATATAAATGAGTGTTAATTAGTACAGGAAAACAAATACTGCTAATTAGCTTCCTACATCTAACACTTTACAATTACCAATACATACTGCTATGACCGAGTTGAAACTCACTACATACTAAATTATATTGGGACATATCGACATGACACTTATAAATGCAAATTAATTTAGATTGATTCAGATTTTTTTGGAACATCCTAAGTGAACCACATTTAAGGTAGATATGAATCTGACTGGCCACAAGACATACAATGCAAAGAATGCTTGTCACAACCAGAAAATGTGAGCTTTGTTTCTTACATCTACACATCAGCTTAAAGGAGGATTTCATGATCCTAGCATCCTCTTTTTATGACATATATCAATAGATATCGAAAAAAGATTATTCCCAAAATTTCAGTTGATTCCGATTTTGCGTTAGTGAGTTCTGCATGGTTATAATGTATTATACTGCTCCATAGGCCACTGTTGTAATTTCGGTCTGGTATACCAGAACGAAATTCAAATTTGACGAAATTTTTGCTAAACGAATTAATCTGCAAGAAATTGTTGGTACATAAACATTATGTATGTTTCCAGTGGTATAAAAATCTCAACTTTTTTGGAGAAAATTGAGGGCCAGATGAGGCTGTGGATCACGAAATGCCCTTTTAATTCAGATTAGTGTAATTCAAATTGATGCAGATTATAAAGTGTTACATAAATGACCCACTATCACTAATTGGATAATATTCCTTCCATATATCATTGTGTGATTCTAAAATAGTCATATCAAAAGGCTGCAATATATTTAACTTACTTGGATCTTTGCCAAAAATGTCAATTTCTAACCTATGAGGATCTTAAAACAAGTTACATTAAAAGCACATAAAAAACAGTAACATACATTATAGCCTACATAAAAAAGCACAAGATGACAAGATTTTCCCATAGCCATAATAATTAGCTATATAATTTTTATAATTCCTAATTTCTTTGGTCAATTTGTTAAGGCAGCTGCTGGGAAAAAAATACACTTCAAGTTGATATGTTGCATTAGGGCTAAAAAAATCATTATATAAGTGGATCTTTGCCAAAAATGCCAATGTCTACCCTATGAGGATCTTTATTCAAGTTATATTAAAAGCACATTAAAAAAAACCAAACAAACAAACAAATATATATTATAGCCTACATAAAAAAAGCACAAAATGGCAGATTTTCCCATAGCGGTAATAGCTATATAATTTCTAATTTCTTTGGTCACCATTTTAAGGCAGCTGCTGGGAAAGAAAAGACACTTCAAGTTGATATGTTGCATTAGGCCTAAAAAAATTGTATTGCCCTTAGAGCTCCAAAGAAGATCAGTTTACTTTTTTTTTGCCACAAACAATATCAAGAAATGTAAGTTCACCACAAAATACCATGGTAAACAATGATTTATAGGGTTTCTTAAGCTTGTTTTTAAATATATCCGAGTTGTGGAGTACAAATTGCAAACAGGCAAAACATTTTCACAACATTTTTGTGTATTGTTTACCAAATATGAAAATTCAAATATGAAAACCAATTTCAAAAAATTCAAATATGAAATATGAACCACACCCTTATTTTTTACATATTTTAGAGTTGGGTCAAAAAGGGTAATACAAATCTTTCTTTTTTTAGGCCTTAAATACATGTGCAGCAAAATAAAATATGACAAAAATTTTACAGTCTAACAACCACATTCACATTTTGTCATCAGAGAATAACAACAGGCCGTTGCAACTCATATGCTAGCGCAATACAAAAAGGTGGCGACAGCGTCGGCTTTCCCTGTGTATTACCCTGCACTAACATGGTGTCCAATGGCGTTTCCCGGGCGGGCCATTTTGGAAAAGTAAAGAAAAATGCTGCTGCCACCACGATAGTACTAAAAGCTACGTAAAAAAATATGCGTAGTGCTGTGGAGACTTACTTTAACATGGCGTCACGAATATGCTAATTAAAGAAAAATGCTGCTGCCATCTACGTCCACATGTTGCAAGCGTGACGATCGCCTGGCCTCACGTCGACGAACAGAGTTTCAAGTCCATCGCACTACGTGCTCTATATACTTAGTCCATGATAACAAGCATAATTTGGTAACAAAATGATCTGTAAATTATGTAAATGTAGGACAACTACATGTAGGATTGTGAATGTAAATGATCCTGCTGGGACCAATTACTGTCAAAGTGGAAATTTTCATGGTACATTAATTTTCGCGCTTTTCGCGTACAACACAGCTACCGTGAAAATAAAAACACAGGTCTTAATGTATAGGTCTATGTAAGAAAACTCAAAATCGCGAATCGGCAAATCGCAAAAAAATACACACAAAAATGACCACTTTTACAGTATTATGTGATTTGATTGATGTCCATGTCAGAATTACTAGTGTCATCAGCCACATCACATACTATCTCAAAAGCTTGCCTTCTGTGACTTATTATTATCATATCTGACTTGCAGTGTTGTAAAATTAACTTTTATATATTAATTTTGAGGCATTATCACAATATTACAATCCTATGTCCATAAAATAAAGATCGAAGCACACTGAAATATCAAATAACAATATGAAATGCAACAATGATAATACATGACATAGGCACTTTGGTATGAGGGTGACGCTATATAAATGTGTTTGTGTCAGGGAAGAAGCCAAAATATCAATGAAGCCCTATAAATTTAATAAAGCTGCATAAATATTTCACAAAGCTGCATAACTGTCACTCCCATTCACTCAACCAATCAACTTTATTGTTACATTATCACATACTCTTGTTGCTGCCAAATTAGCCAATCAGAACACATATTAGATCATTTCATTGTGACATCATTAGCCAATTGGATCAAACTGTAAAAATTAAAACAGACCAAATGTTGTAAGCTTCATTGCTTTGCAGATAAAGCAAGTCATAAGCTTAAAACACTGATTGCAGATTAAAAAGATATTCCCATAGTGGTTTAAGGTAGGCCTCTAAAGAACCCTGATCATTACACTATGGTAAATCCGCCTTATTGTATTTGCCCATTGCACGGTTCTGCCATGTGCGAAGATAGTCTGTGTTACAGACCATGTACCTATATTATCCATAGGGAGAGAAACTACAAAGTGCCAAAAGGGGAAACAGTTGATGTCAAAGCTTCACTACTCACCCCCCCCCCCTTGATCGTGAGTAGTCTTTGACAAAGACTACTTACCGCAAAAGTGCCTTGATGTCGCGGAAGCTTCTCTGTGTTGCAGTTTCAGCACTCCGCCGGCCATTACCCCGATCGCAAATAGTCTTTGACAAAGAGCCTTGATCTGGCAGCATATATGAACAGGAATTGAACTAGTCATATAACATTGTTTTAAGTTATGTTATACTTCCCTTCATGTCTATTGTCATTTCAAGGCTATCCTTGCAGATGGCGGAACCATGCAATGGGCGAATTGTTATGCATGTTGTCAAATACACTGCTGTGTAGCTTCAATATTACAAAAGTTTGCACATGTAGTACTTCAATGTGTTATCATCACAACGCATTACACACAGAATGCAAATAAGCATATATTATAAATAGTTTGCTAGGTACATATTGAAATAATCTGAAGGTATACTGTTTTGCCCTCCATAAACAGCTAGCTACAAACATTGTTCTCTGTAATAAAAGATCTTTGGACATTCCCTTATACTGTTTAAGGTGGTACTACACCCCCTGATAAATTTTGTGACTAATTTTCCATTTTTCTCAAACTAAACACTGTTAATAAAAGTTATGTATATTATAGGGGTAAGGAATCCAATTACTTCACTGAAATTTCAGTGAGTCAAGACAAGTGGTTCATTATATTTTATGTTAAGAAATGAGGTACATTCTAGCGGTCCCTCTTTTCTTATCATAAATAATGTACCGCTTGTCTTGAGTCACTGAAATTCCAGTGTAGTAACTGGATTCCTTGTCCCTATAATATACATAACTTTTGTTACCAAAGTGTTATTATTTTTTTTGAGAAAAAAGCAAAAATAGTCACATGTGTATCAAGGAGTGTAATACCACATTAAATAAACATTTTAGAGCATATAAATATACCGTAAAATTCCGTCTACAAGCATATATATGCCTCTAAACGAGGTTTTTTTGACACAAGAGACAGACACTCTCAACAAAAACATTATTTGGAGTTTGAACAACTATATTACCGTACTGATAAAGGCGGCTGTACAAACATGTATATTTGTAAGACCAATCTATTGCAATGTTTTTGAGAAGGGTATTGGTCTTTCATATCTTCGTTAAAAAAACCCCTCGTTTAAGAGGCATATATGCTTCTAGACGGAATTCTACGGTATTTGAAAAACAGTTCTTTCTAGAGGCTCAACAGTACAGTGTCTTGGTGGTTTGCGACATAACACAAGCATGCCAAGAAGTTTAGCCTCACTTTTCCTCATTTCTAAAGTACATGTTTTCCAAATAAAAGCATACAATACAATTTGTAGTTGTTACAATCATCAGCATGATAATAGTTACATTAAATATTATGAAAATGACAGATATCATGTATCATATATCAAATTGTAGGATATGTTGAACTGTGTAGTAGATGGCAGGACAGTGAATTACAAAATGACGGCCTAAAAATGGCAGTCAAGATACATTTTGTATAATGCGACTTTATGTCATCAAAAAATAAACAATTTCAATGCATCTTTGTTTGTAATGCTCACATATCAGATTTTGAGCTCTTCCCAAAAATTTGCCACAAAAGGCATTTGGAAGTGCTTTTATACAATTTTCATAGAAACAGTATCACACAATTTGTAACAAATGTATATGAATTAATTCTGCACATGATTGTTGATTAACACACTTTAAGATTTGTATAATTCAACAGTGATATGTGATTACTATTTTTTTCTTCTTTTTCAGTACAATAATTTATTGTGTTTCTGGGCCATTCCAGTTGAACTCCACACTACCCCTGTGGAAGATTTTGGAAATATGTTCCGTAAGGGGAGTATGATTTTCAAATGTAATTGGTCAGGGTTAATCATTTTAAACTCATACTCCCTCTGTATTATGGCTTTACTTATATCTTCCGCAACTGGAGTGAGTATTTCAAATAGAAACTAACCAATTGTCTTTTCTATTCAAAACTCCAACTCCCTCTGTGGAAAACTTTAGCTAAATCTTCTACAGGGGTAGTGTGGATTTTAAATGGAATAGCCCATTGGTGACGGGCGACTCTACACTAGAGGCCGGATCTGCATTAGAAAATGCATTCTTGTGATACGTTTCAATATGATCTCCTCTTGTGCGCACAGACCGCATCGCGTCAAGAGCATCCTATACACACACGGCATCACACCATGAACACCACAGCACACGTACTGTTATACTTACAAGAAACACGCTCACTATGTGATCACGTTTTAATGCCGATCCCGCTCTCATGTGGAATCACCCAATGATACAACCATGAGGCTAAACTTGTGGTACAGCAGAAACGTGTTGGCTTCATCCAGCTGTCTTGTGTTTCCACAACAATTTTACCTTTAACTTTAAAAATAGAAACACTGTCTCAATTTACTCAACCCAAAGAATGTTCATGAGATTGACAGGGCATAAATTGCTATTATAGTTACAATATATGAACACCCAAAACTCATTACTCTTATGTACCATTACCTCTATCTTGCTAACACAAAGTCAGTGACACTATCAGATGGTCAGTGGAAATTGTTTGGTTTGGTCTTTCTCCTTTTTCTTCAGAAAACAAGCCTTAATGGGCTACTTTACAATGTAGATGAAATCCATACACCCTCTCTATGGAAGACATGACCTTAATCTCTAACAAAGAGGGTGCATGTCGATGTCAAATGGAATCACCATTCAGGTAAACCCATTTGAAATTCATATGCCCTGTGTGGAAGATTAAGGTCATGGTTTCCATAGGGGTGTATAGATTTCATTAGCGAACATTTCGTGAACATGATTACAAAATGTATGTACAGTGAAACTGGCCAGGTAATTTTTTATCACAATCCACAGAAAAAAATATTGCATGTAACCTTAAATATAAAATTTGCTATGAGGTGGTATCAAGTTTAAGGCTTATTTCATGATTATGTACAAAGAAACTGACCAGGTAATTTTATGATTTTTATCACAATCAAGAATGCACCGATTTGAATACTAGCTGCTTCAGCCGATTTGGTTTTGTTTGTTTCGTTGTTTTATGACAAGTGTTAATACAGGATTAGTTAATATAACAACTTCTTGACTGATTTCTTCACATTTGTTTACATTTGAATGATTTTGTTCATCTTCAAATAAGCAGTAGTTTTACAGCAAATGTAAAATGATGCTTTCAAGAGTCACTTTGGTCGTGATTTTTTGGTATACTGGAAACTAGACATTCATGTTTGCTGGTTGCCTGGCAACCTGCCACATGTAAGGTTACTTCATTATGTAAAGCTAAACAATATCAAAACATACACCCTTATTCTCCGATCAGCTTGTAATAGGCGGGACTCATAACATTGTGGATTGATATAGAATGGCATACACACTGCTGGGTACAGCAACTACGCAAATTGCGCTTTGCACGACTGATGCACGCTTTTGTGAATTTACGCAGGTATCAGTTGGGACTTTATTGATATGCTCAGTAAAAAAACCCGAATAATTCCCGCTTATTATGACCTGATCATGGTATGCAATATTCCATGGAGCCATACATTTGTACACAAGCTGGTTCTCCCTTTGTGCTTTCTGTGCGCCTTTGAACGGTACAAGTGCGACTGACGGTTCACACTCTTCACCAGCCTTTGCAGCACCTTGCAATTTATCCTCATGCTTGTATCATTTAGCATTCATCTGAAATGGAGGGCTGCAGGGAATCTCTCATCGCTTTCCGTTGCGAGATGGGTTCAATTCTGTTCATGACGTACTTATTCGTTTCAACCCACAAATCATAACATATGTTGTCATGATAAAAATAAAATGTAAAAGTTTTCACACAGTGTAAAATGAACTTTGCAGGTTTTCACTTGTCCAATATACTAGTATCCTTAGGTTGTCTATCGCTTCGAAGTATAAAGTCACTCATCAACAACCTATAAAACAATACAATATTAACAACGATCATGATGACCAGTCCGGACGTAGCAACCGCTACGAGTAAAAACGGTACTTCGTCGGCGTGCTTCGTTAGCCACCAACCCATCCAGAGTAGCACCCCGAATCTAAACACCAGGAATGTGATGATGTTGACTATGCTATTTACTAAATACAATTTGGATTGTTTGGAAGTGTTGACCATGAGAAGAAGCTGTCTTGCATGTAGAAAAATACTGTTGGTTTCTGCTGTTAAGGACACCAGGGCATAACCTAGATAGTTCTTGGTGTACATCGCTATGCCAAAGCAGCAAAATATCTGTAATGAGCAGGAGGATGAAAATAGAATACAGTGATTATATTTCTTATAAAATCAAAGCAGTTACACTGTATCGATCCCACCCACTTATAAAGCCATTAACCATATAACATGAAGACCCAGTCCACACTAGTATTTGTTCATAATTGTGTCATAATTACCCGCTTATTATAATGAATGATGAGAGCATTCACACTGTCAGCACTCTGTGTCTTCATCATTTCTGGTTACGGACACACCACAGCAATTACGAAGTCCATTGAGTAAACATGCGTACCATGGCAGTAAGAGATGCTAGACATGCATACAGTAATTGTCTTCGGCAATTATGACACAATCATGCTACGAACCCGCCCACATGGACATTTTCATCATTCGCAATCGCAAATGATGACACGATTGTAGGCTAGCCGACGACATTGAGTGGACACACTATATAAATTTCATAATATGATTATAACATGGTTGTAATCAACAGGTAAAAATGCACTGGTGTGGACCGGATCTTAGACAGCACACCCACGCTAGCGGCCATGCTGTCTTAATGACTTGTACCCATTCAGTGAATTTCAGCCTAAGAAACTTCTTCTTGTCACCTTAATTGAGACCTTTATCTGTCACAGCTGTATTTAAACTTTTGCCAAACAACAAATTCTATTATTTATTACTTTGACAACTTTTTTTTACAGAATGTCTTAAAATGTTTTCTTAATCTTTTTAATATTACTCAACATTCAAAGTTACTTCAAAGTTTTTACAGATATATTGTGTTTGCTATTTTTTACTGAAATCTGCCTCCTGTACTTGTGTTGTCACATACATACAAACACCAAGCTCTCCCCAGCCATGCAGCCAGGCTGCGACAAATCGCCTGTCCGATAGCCCGGGGCAATCACATCTTTTGTCGGGCAATTTAAACTCTGAAGAGCTGTGCCCGATCGGGCAAGTCTAAAGTTAAACCAATTAAAGCTTGATGATTTAAAATGGAGTATTTCTGTCCAAACTTCTGTTCACAGAAGTAAAAAAACCTCAAAACAAAGTAGAAAACTTCTTGAAATGGAACTCAAATTTCGCTAGGCACTCGTATCCCACACCAGACTTGCAGACATATACATGTATATATGCTAATGAACATCATGCCGTTACGTGACGTATTGGAAGTTTGGCCAATTATAGAACCTGTTTCGTCAGCTGGCCATGTATTTGCATATGATTGAGATTGAGATGCACTAGTGGTTGGCGAAATACGTAACTCGCCGTGACTTTACTGACAAAATTTCACATAAAATACACATTATTTTCCACATGTAAGAAACAAACAGTGAAATAATTGAATGAAATGTTCATTTTTTATGCATTTCATGAATACTCATTTATTTATCAACTTAACTGAGAAAAGTATTGGATTTCCGTAAGAATGAAACTGCCAAATTCGGCACACTTACGGTACTATGCACTGCACTGCATGATGAGTACGGTATGTGACTTTGTCGACAATTGTTGCCGGGAATATGGGTTAATTTTGGGCAACCAATTTTTGGATATTGCCTGCCCGATCGGGCAAGCTAAAAAATAAAATTTGTCGCGGCCTGCATGCAGCTATGAGCTATCATGACTGATTAAACATGTTGTGTAACAGGTTTGTTCATTTTGTGTGCTTAAGTTCTGAATGTTTGCAAGGCCAGACAAATGGATTACCATGCAGCAAAACATTCAAAACACCACAGCATTGGAGACTAAGGGCAGGGTCACATAACACTTTGTTTCAATTGTTAATAATACCGTACTATCAATTCTAACCCAGCTCCAGGGACTCAATTTTGAAAATATATCATAGATCTGGAGCAAGATCCCAGGGGGTCACTCCCATTGTGGCCTGTACACCATCCGCGATAATGAAAATGCGTAAAAAGGGTCGTTTTTCGTGGATAGGCACGATACGCGCATATCGCGTTTAGGGTGTCAAAAAATTGGAAAAAAGGGTAGCAAAATTGCAATTGCTAAATACGCGGAAATGAAATTTAGGGTATGAAATTTGATGTTAGGAATGAAATTCCTGTTTAGGGTGTCGTTTTAGCCAAGGGTTAAATCCTTGTTTAGGGTGCTTTTCAAAAGTTGATTATCGCGGATTGTGTACAGGCCACAATGGGAGTGACCCCCCCCCCTCCGGGAGCAAGATTCATCAAATTCATCCTAAAATATCTTAAATGGCTGTTAAACTATCAACCTCCCATGCCACGTTGCCAACCATGAGCCGTGTCTGTGACCATCTGGGGATGTTGTTGGCTCCACTCTCTGTGGAGGTAGCGGATGCTTAAATAAATTCTTGAAATTCTACGACCGCTAGGCAACTGTTTGAAACTTATGATGTATTCGCATCTACCAGATGTGCAGTACTGGATCCATACAACGGCATCACATAAATGGAGGCAGATAGCACACCCTCTAAGAGAAATATGTGACATGACCTGGTCCATGGGGGCCAAAGGCGGTCAATTTGAAATAGAATAAAATTGGTATTTTCAGTATTACGATATCCTAATATTTGTATATACATGGTAATAATTATAGTAGTTCAATATTGTAAAAAAATCCTCTTTGGCCTGCATGGAGCAGATTATGTCAGTCACATACAAGAATTCATTTCAAATGATACCATAATTTTTAGAATCTAGATACTCACCACTACATGATGAAGCAGAAGAGGCCATGTGTTGGCTAACCTTTTGTAAGCTAGTATATCAAAAAGATCATATACAAAATATCCTGCAATGAAAATGAAAAACAATACAAGGGTCAATCTTAAATAAAACTATTAATTAAAGGAAAAGTAAAAAAAAAGTGTCCATTTTTCATGTGAGAAGTTAACTACCTGGTGGCCCTGTAAAAACTCATGTTACTACTTGGGAATAACTTTTGGTATGTATCTGATATGTACAGACTTTATTATAGTCTCCCATGAAAGCTTAACCCTTAAAAACTGTAAAATCTTACAAACTTGTACAAAGCACAACCAATGCACATGTATGCATCCCAGGTCATATACATGCGAGTCAATCCATACCATATCAAGGAAGGCCCCATCTGACCCCCACAGATTTGCTTTATATTACGTATATGTTGTACCTGTAGAAAAATTAAAAAACGGCAAGTTTGAGGTTTGTAGCTGTTGCAAATTTTCTGTGGCAGCCATTTAAAGTTGGAATAGGGGGGTCTAAACTTGGACCCAAAAACTTGCCAGTTTACAACACATGGCATATTTTTAAATAAATTTTAAAATAACCCACAACACGCAATTACAGACATTTTTTTAAATTTTTGACAAATTTGGCATGCAATTAGTGTGTATAAAAGGTTTCAGACCTCTCTCTCATTTTATAAGGAAGGTACAGGCTCCCAAAGATGAAATTTAATTAAAGGGCAGCTTTTGGGTTCAAATTTAGACCCACCTACTCCAGAGCTGCCACAGAAAATCCTTAAGAGCTACAGACCTCAAATTTGCAGGTTTTTAATATTTTACAGGTACAACATAATGAGTAAAATATTTGAGCAAATCTGAGTGGGTCAGGTGGGGGCCTCCTTGATTTGGTATGGATTGACCCAGAGGATGATTTAAGCACTACCCATCACGCCACTGTGTTGACTTGCGGTTAGCACAGCTGTGTGAGTGAACATGACACCACTGCTCGCACACTGCATAGACGTGCATGGTTAAATTTGAATTTGGACTAATATATTTACAATAAAAACACATTCAAAATGCTGGTCGATTTCACATTTGATGTTATCTACAGAAGGTGTGAATTATCCTTTATGCATACATCTATTTTGTTCTGAAATCGACCAAGTAATAATGACACACACACAATTCTTAAACAACATCTTTTGCACAGAATTCAATGCGATTTGAAAAGTAAAGTGGCAGTTGAAACTCTAGTGATAACACTTTTGCAGTGCATGATGGGGCTTCCTTAAATCATCCTCTGGGATTGGCCAATGTATGCACGGTTTCGTTGGCCAGACCAGCAAAACGCCCATGGCTACTGCTCGAAGATGCGAGTACAGGCCATGTGCCAGGGGTCTGGGGTTCAAATCCCGATGGTAACAAACAACGTCTTTGTTCGTCTAACTCTCTTTTTTTTTCATTCTTTCTTTTCCAATAGCTAACTACCACTTTTAGCGGAGTTCTGTTCCATATCACATTTGCTGCTATGTAAAAGTTATTACTGAGTTTATCATGTTTATTCATAAGCTTGATTGCAATGTTTCACTGTAGAGATGACAATATATCGCATTGGTCAAAATACCCGGTCAAAATAGTTTCTCTTTCCATTCCAGCATTCCATTCATAGGTGAATGTTGTAATTATGGGGCCAACTGGGGAAAAGAGAACTGACCGGGGGGGGGGGGGCATTCGGTGAATTCACTGAGTGATGCAAGGAATATGTGGTAACGGCCCAGTAGAAACAGATTGGGTGAAGGTGAATGCAGGGTGATGGGAGTGAACCTCACATTTTGAGGTGGTTACATAGTTAATAGTAGTGATTACGTGGTAATGTTCTCAATAGAAACAGTTGGGTGAAGATTTGGTGGGTGACACAGCAAGTTAGCCTACTACAATACAGCATGAACATTCAAAAATCTGACCTTTTATAAGGTTACAAACAATTTTTCTTGACTTCTGCCTTCCCCAATAAATACAGTGAATCGCTAATATCTGTTACCCTGTATCTACAGCGCAGTAGAAACGTCATAATGATGGTGAGTGGATGAAAATAGCTTAAAATGTGGGTGAAGTGAAAGCGTGGTAATGCGAGGTGCTCAGTATAAAGTTATATACACACTGAAAGTGAGTAAGTTTAAAATAATTGCAATACAGCTGACCCAATTGTGAAATTGCTGTTCAGAACTATGCACTGTGATACTCTACATGTAGTATTGTGACAATGAAAAGACGCTGTCATGTATAAAAAAAAGTTACTTATGTCACATTCTTTCGCTATGTGCAATGATGGTGTATGATAATTATGACTCATTCTTATGCACTTTATGTGCAATGCCTATTCGTATAAATGAACTTGGTGGTTTACTAAAGCATTGTTGTTTACAACATTGTTTCATGAAGGCCAGCCTAGCAGGCCTACACTCATCAGATCATAATGCAAAGACAAGCTTCAGTAAACCACCAAGTTCATTTTAAATATATTCCAGCTCCCTTCTTGGTTGAACACTTTACTGTGGATATGATTTACCTTACTTGGTTTATTTAAATAAATGAATGAATGAATGAATGAATGAATAAATTTATTTCTTTTTAATTACTCTTAATAACTAACATACAGGCCTACATATGATTATGCAATAAATATATAGTTTATTTAATATAAAGTTTTGGCTTTCATTTGAGACTGAATTCAAGTTCAAGTTGGTACCACATCCACAACAAAAATTACAACTCGCGACTTCATATTGGGCCACCCTCAGGGTCAGAATTTTGTTTCACAGTGCGCGAATCAATCTTGATTCTTGCAGAATAAATTTGCGGGAATCATTTGATTCTCGCAAATCATCTGTGTAAACTACAAACGTTTGCGAGAATCATGCAACTTTGATTCACACAAATCTGTTAACGAGAATCTTTGCAAGAATCGATTCTCTGATTTACGCCAAAATTCTGACCCTAAATACACCCTGTATGACTATACTCTGCATATTTCCATGAAAAGCATATTTATACAAATTCAGAAGTTCTATTTGAATTTTGATAAAATCATTCAGAAACAACTGATATCATGAAACACTATCAATTTGATATTTGTTGTTTGTTTACTGTTATAAAACCAGTGAGAGCACTGAACTTGTTTCGTAACTAAACTTCATACAGGAAGTCTCTGTTTTGGTTTAAAAGAAATAGCAACTTCATTGGCAAAGATGATAGAAAGTAGACAGATAATTTTGATAAATATTTATTTGCCTCTTTGTATCAGCAATCTCAGAATACTTGTAATATACATTGTATATGTACTAACAATCTCAGCATACTAAAACACTTAATTGGCAAACATCCTGTCCAAAACCAACGTTGGAATGCGCAATATGCTCATCATCACCATACATGTAATTATGTTCTCCCAACATTGATTGGTGAGGAAAGGGGAGGGTACATGTGTTTATCATACCACTAAGGGAAACATCAAAGAACACCGCTAACCTGATATATTTTCGTATCTAGTCAGTGAGTGCGTATCTTACGCTTTATATCTAGTCAGTGAGAGCGTATTTCATAAGCCCGACACTGCTGCATGTACGGCGAGGTACGCGATAAAGGCGATTCAGCGTAAACGGGCGCGTAAAATGCACGCAATCTGTAATACGCGGAACAGTCATCTATATTTTGTAATGTTTTTCCTATTTAGCAGCAATTAAAATGTTTAAAAACGTAATTCTTTCAATATTTAGAATGACTTAGTAGTATGATAAATTCGTTATTAGGTTCAGCGTCGGTATGGTACGGGAAATTATCGTGCGCTCAGTGTCATACTGGGTTCAGCCTCGGCTTCACCCAGTATGACACCAGCACGATAATTTCCTGCACTACATACCGACGCTGAACCTAATAACTAATAATATGGAAAAGCAACATTACCCTTGTGAGCATATAACCTACATGTATGTAGTAATGTGTACTACATACATGTAGGTTATATGTACATTCATAATAAAAAAATTCAAAATAAAATATGATCAACATCTTACTCAGTTTGCTTGATCAACCGAATAATCATTTACAAGAGAAAGTTACCAGATAAATTCCAGATACATATGAGCAACTATTCATACAATGGATGTGTCTTATCTTGGGACCCAGTTTAGAAAGAGAAAAGTCAACTAGTTTGTACATCTGGGACATCAAATTCAGATTCCGACTAAGGATTAGCATAAATTTTTTGTTGACAGGGTGTTAACATTGTATTCAACTTCAAACAAACTGTGAATTCTAAATTATGTGTTCCTTTACACTGCAAAAGTTGAGTTTCGACAAAAGTTGCTTCAGGTCGTCATTAGAAATCAACTTGTGAAGTTGTGTTCAAAATGTGGCGACTCTGTTTACATACAAAGTCAAGTTCAAATTTGACTTAAGTCGACTTCAGGCTCTGTGTAAATGAGCTCTTGATCAGATCAGTAGCATCTGAACTAGTTTCTTCATCCACCCACCAATAAAAATAGTACACATCGTAAAAGCTTTCATTCAAACAGAAAGATCGCACCATAAATAAGATGGTTATCACTAATCAGTAAAGATATGGGCTGACCTTTGTGCACTTTTTATCACGAAACAAACATAATATTCAAGCCAAATAGTATGAATAGACTGGACATAGTAAGGTCCGATAGTAACAGTATGGTGTTTTCTACTGCACATTGAGACCTGCTATACAAACATTTAAATTTCAAGTTTTGAGACACATTTCTCCAGCGGTTGGATTCTAAAAACAAAAATGTGTATCACAGATTCACAGTAGGTCGTAAAACAGTATACAACTTTTGGTGTAGTAACACCAAACTACCATGTTTGTACTAATTTTTTTTCAATAACATTTTGATAACATTTTAAATACGTTCATGTAGTGTTTTTCATACAAAATGTACATGAACCTGACATTAATTTTTATATGTTTTGACCAAAACCAAAATATGACCTATTTAAAATGTCTTAAAAACATTTTGCATTTGCTGCCACCTTAACTGAGCTGGAAAATACTTTTGAGATAATGGAACCATAACCTGTTCTATAAATTGCTATCTACTGAAGATAGCTGATCCTTTCTAATTTAATATCTATACATCACCGGATGAGAAATACAACAGCAATCCCATTATAGCAATATGTTTAATATCTCCTCCTGCCAGTAACAATTTGAAAACTTTTTTTTTTCTTTTCGACAGCCATAGTGTTACTGCCTGAGGTTTATTCATACATGTAGTTTCAAATACACACAATACAAAATGGCTGATTTTTTTTTATCAAACAACACCAAAACAACAAAGATACACACAAACAACTAAACAACAACACACAAAAACAATGACAAAAAGCAACATATCAAAAATAAGTCAACAACTACCAAGAACTTGTACATTGTAACAATCTTAAAATAAATACAATTATGAAATAAAAGCCCACTTTTTATAATGAAGAGAGAGTTGGTAGCTTTCCCCTGTTTTCATTCACTGATATCTACAGGTGAAGGTATTTTGCGAGCTGGGAGTCGATGCCCGTTGCAAGTTGAAATCGGTGAGTTTCAAGTTAAAATTGCAAGTTGTAAGGGGAATACCAACTCGCAATTTCAACTTGCACCTTCCTTTGACAACTCAAATTTTTTGACTTGCAACTCTCAACTCGCACATTATCCACACCCGATATCGACATAGTGGCGGCGCCAGGATTTTTTTCCGGGGGCATTGAGGGGCAAAGTGAATTTCAGGGGGTAAAATCAACAAATTTTCAATAGGTGAAATTTTTGTACGTAATTTTGGGGTTTTACTGGGGGAAACAGGGGGGCATGAGTTCTGACTGGGGGGAATTTGCCCCCTCATGCCCCCCATGGCGCTGCCACTGTATCAACAATACCTATCTCAAATGTAACACAGGATGTCTATCCTTCTTACCTGTGGATAATGCTACTAGCACCTCACAATGGACATTATAGTTATGTATCAAATCATCTAAAATTTCTGGTGAGCTGTACAAACTGAAAAAAAAAGAAAGAATAGGAAAACAATACACATACATATTAATTGTCATTATAAATGAGAGGTAATCATGAGAGAAGTGGTCTTTGCTTGCAATGAACAAACATTAACTCCAACCTATATGTATCACAAAGTACATCTGAACAAAATCTTGCAAAAGTGTCAATTTGGAACCACATATAGATGTTACCACATGAAATTTGTTTAAATAAAAATTCCCTTTAAAAGGGAAAGCCAGCCTCAATGTAGAAGAGGTCTTGTAATTAGTTTTGGTCAATGTGAAAGGCATTTTTAGGATCACGCTTACATCTACATGACAGTCCACCAAACCATCAACGATGAGAACATGCACACTGAAACAGCAGAAAACATTAATTCCTAATCTCATGTCAACTCTTTTAATTCATTACATGTACTCCAAATTGTTCTGGTCTGTTTGTTTTTTGTTGTTGTTGTTGTTGTTGTCGTTGGGTTTTTTGTCTTTTCAGCTTTTTACCCACGATATCTCAATTTCCAATTTTGTAATACCAGAACTTACGAACTCAATATCTTCGCTTAGGAATGTCCGATTTCACTGCTTTTCGATATATACACTGCCGGTTTGAGTTAACTTACATGTACATTTTATTTTAAAATAACTTAATTAATTCGCAATGTATAGTTTAAGCCTACTATATTATAATAGATAGTGGCCAGCACATTTATAAAGGACTGGTTACTCACTACAATCTTCACTCTTAAACTGTGTTTTTCTGAATGTGCTGATCATGTTGATTGCTAGTCGGAAACTCCATGAAGCTATGGACATGGCATCTTACATACTCCATTCTATAACAGTCTGCCTAGTGCCTTGTGTGTTTTCTCTTCAATCATTTTGTTGAATGTAATTTTATGAATCAAATAGTTATGTGTCATTTTATTTATAATAAAGAAGTTATTAAATTAATAAAGTAAGACAATTTATTTATCTATAAGTGCATGTCAAATGGGGTACATTGTTCAATACTATATGCATAAATTATGCCCATATTATAGCTAGGCCCTAAAAACTTTATTTTGCATCGGATTTTTCCCGTTGAAAAGACAAAACTGATGTTTATGATAGCAACCATTTCATCAATAACATTTTGAGTCATTTTTATCCATAAAACAACACAGGATATGATAGATAACTACTTTCACATCAATATGGTCCATATGATCACAGATTGTTGAGAATCTGTGATATGATCCGGGATATGATGAAGATTTTGATTCTATAGATCTGTTATCAACATGATATCACGCTGTTCAGTGGTCAAGGAGTAAGGACCCCGGTCAAGGACACTGATATGACATCATAGGTGATGTCAGATTTTCTTCTGCTGACCATATGATGCTATATATATTAACTATTATTGTTACATTTAGGCCTTTAAACTTTTAAAGTCATAATTAATTAGTTCAAACATAACTTTGGTAATACTCACTCGTTTTGTTCGTTGAAACGGCAAAACATACTTACTTTTCCTAACAAATCAATTAAAATATTTTAAAAAAATTTAACCACAAAAGTAAAAAAAAAAATCATTCCAATACCACTAAAATATAATCTCTTGAGTAAACTGACCCCAAACCTGAAACAGGTACCAGCCCGAATGGGCTGGCGAAAATGTATGAATTCAAAGCAAGGACCTTTTTTTCATGCAATTCAATAAGTCACAGGAGACAATAAAATTTTGCAGTTCTTGGCTTGCATGGTTCTCAATGCACTGACTACAATGCCTCCAACCACAATGCCTCCTCCTCGATGCGTACATATGAAAAGAAATTTGTTTTGAAAAAAATCTTTAAAAAAAAAAGAAAATCTTTTTAAAATACAAAATTTGAGAAAAAAAATATTATGATTCTAGACAAATTAAGAAAAGTAGCCTGAATTTCTAAGTATGCCCTACGTACCTATCCTAGAATATCTGAAGTCAATTCACCGGGACTTTTACCGAAACTCCCAGTGAAAACTAGTCCCAGTTGGGATATGTTTAAGTTATAAAAAATCTCAAAGGGGCATATTTTTACTCAAAACTAGGCCCAGTGGATCTAGCATGGTTCCCAGAAAATCATTGAGCCCCCCTGATCAGCCTATCCATTCAGAATTGGAGCTCCATACAGCATCTGGACGAACAGATGGCACTACAGACAGACGAACTTGCTTACTTCATTGAATATTAAATGATAAAACATCATTAATATTTCATTGGATCACAGTTTAAAGATATGAAGCTGGATATTATTTTATGGGGGTAAACAAAATGTTGTTATAAAAACAACAAAGAAACAAACAAGGCGGTTCTCGAACCACGAGTCTCGCCTGCTTTTGTGACCGCCTGCTTTTGCGATAACTGTTGGTAGAGAGGTAAATGAATTTGGCCGATGGTAACTGTACCCACCAAGTTTCATGTCCATACGACAGTTTTTACTAATTTGACCTCAGATGACCCCTGGTGACCCCAAAATGACCTTCCAAAAATTTGCCTTGAAATGTTGACTGTACCCATCAAGTTTCATGCCCATACGAGTTTTTAATAACTTGACCTCAGATGACCCCTGAGTGACCTCGGATGATCCCGTAATGACCTTCCAAAAATTTGGCAAAACCAAAGAACTATTTCATCAAAGTAATAAATCAAAACAGAAAGATGCTTCCTTTACGAGTTATCACTCATTGAAAGTGCTACTTTGCTATACTTTACATGGAAAGCGACTATCTTAAAGTCGTCATATTTCCTTAATTACATGACCGATCAAGCTGTTATTGGGATATGTGATGCACAGTTGAAAATTAATTATTAAAAGATTTGGTGACCTCAGATGACCTTTGACCTTGTATGTGACCTTTGACCTCACGAAATTGGATAAAGTATGTTGCGCTGAAAAATCAAATTTGGCAATACCAAAGAACTATTTCATCAAATAAATCAAAACAGAAAGATGCTTCCTTTACGAGTTATCACTCATTGAAAGTGCTACTTTGCTATACTTTACAAAGAAAGCGACTATCTTAAAGTCGTCATATCTCCTTAATTACATGACCGATCAAGCTGTTATTGGGATATGTGATGCACAGTTGAAAATTAATAATTAAAAGATTTGTTGACCTCAGTTGACCTTTGACCTTGTATGTGACCTTTGACCTCATGAAAATCTAATCAGGTCGAGTACCTCTAGCCACGCAACTCCCCACCAAGTTACGTCACTGTACCCCATACGGATCTCCAGATAATCTGTTCACAAGGTATTTTGCTTATTACGCATATATTATGCAAATTAGGTACTTAATTACCATATTTTACCAGGCCGCTGCAACTTCTATACTAGCGCAATACAAAAAGATGGCGTCAGCGTCGGCTTCCCCTGTGTATTACCCTGTGCTGATAGCCTAAAGAAACTGCAGAAAAATGCTGCTGCCACCTCACGATAGTACTGCGTAGTGTTGTGGAGACTTACGTTAACATGACGTCACGAATATGCTAATTACAGAAAAATGCTGCTGCCATCTCGTCCACATGTTGCAAGCGTGGCGATCGCTGACCTCACATCATTTAACGGAGTTGCAAGTCCATCGCACGCCGTGCTCTATTATACGTCCATGATTTTACGCTCAAAATCTAATCAGGTCGAGAACCTCTGGCCCCGCTACTCCTCACCAAGTTACGTCACTGTACCCCATACGGATCTCCAGATAATCTGTTCACAAGGTATTTTGCTTATTACGCATATATTATGCAAATTAGGTACTTAATTACCATATTTTACGCTCAAAATCTAATCAGGTCGAGAACCTCTGGCCCCGCGACTCCTCACCAAGTTACGTCACTGTACCCCATACGGATCTCCAGATAAGCTGTTCACAATGTTTTTTTTGCTTGATACGCATCAAATACGCATAAATTATGCAAATTAGGTACTTAATTAGCATATTTTGCGCTGAAAATCTAATCAGGTCGAGAACATCTGGCCACACTACTCCCCACTAAGTTACGTCACTGTACCCCATACGGATCTCCAGATAAGCTGTTCACAAGGGTTTTTTGCTTGATACGCATCAAATACGCATAAATTATGCAAATTAGGTACTTAATTAGCATATTTTGCGCTGAAAATCTAATCAGGTCGAGAACATCTGGCCACGCTACTCCCCACCAAGTTACGTCACTGTACCCCATACGGATCTCCAGATAATCTGTTCACAAGGTATTTTGCTTATTACGCATAAATTATGCAAATTAGGTACTTAATTACCATATTTTGCGCTCAAAATCTAATCAGGTCGACACCCTTTGGTCATGCTACCCCCTATAAAGTTTCATCATCATAGCACTTACGGTTCTCAAGATAACGCGTTCACAAGCTTTTTCCGAACACACACACGCACGCACCCCCACACGCACCCCCACCCACACACACACACGGACACACCCCCACCATAGTGATTACTAAGTCTCTCCCTGAACATTCAGGCGAGACAAAAATGGCTTGCTACACTTTTATCACACATATGAAAAATATATCATCAGCCTACTCAGCTACACTACATAATATATGTGGATTTTTAGAATATGTACATATAAGAAAAAGTAAAGTATTTGAACTATTCTATTGATTAGAATAATATCACATTTATCTCGATCAGACCGTGCAAGGTTTGTTGAAGGTTTTCTTTGAAATAGAACTTCCACAAATCAATGTCCAGATCAATAGATAAATTTGGCAAAAGAAAATTTGATTTATTGATAAATGCATAATATGATAACCTTCACCTAAAATCATTGACGGCCTACCACTGAAGGGAAAGGTCTACTTTAATATGGGCATTTTATGCTTTATTCTAAAAACATTCTTCTCTAAGTATTAAGGGCGTACTACACCCATATATTGGTTTGATTGGTCTAAAAAAATATTTTTTCATTTATAGCTAGGCGATATATGCACGGATCATGTGAAATTTAAAAAAAAAAAAAAAGGTGCTTTTAAACCATTGTATAGTAAGTCATTTTAGCCCTATATATTTTTTTGTTTACATGTATCCTAGTAACTCAGATCGTGTTTCATAACAAACCATAATTTATTCTTTTCAACATGTTCAAGTAGGGTACATGAATAGAATACATTAAATCCTTTGTTATACTATCTATAGAAATGTACTCACTGATTATAACACTGAATAAATTAAATAGGCCTAATCTCTTCCACATAGACAATTTAATACTACACTATGTATTTATCTTATATAATGTGTTGTTAGGAAAAGAGATTAAAAAAGGCTATAAGGTCATCAAAGGTCAGGTTATAGGTCAATTGGTTCAGGTCAAATTCAGGCATCAATTTTGAATACATGTGATAGTCTGTGATATCATACATGTCATAATGAGGCATCAATTTTGATATTTTGTCTGTTACTGGATATATAATGGCAATGTGTGAGGTGGATATACTAAAATACCTTGGGATGTAAATGGTGAGTACAATTTAGATCGCCTAGTTGAGATGGATTGGGCAAATAAATATAAAATAGTTACCAAAATCACAAAAAATGAAGCTTACGGAAAACTACCTAATATGGTGGTATAGGTGACAAAAATACAATCTTTTTCAACATTGCTGTAGTGTGGTTGTGGTAACCTGTTACCTATAAGCTTAATTAAGTTTCAGTGAAATAGTATACATGAAGTTCAAAATACAAAATATAGCTCAACATTGAAAATAGAAGCATTTTAACTGGTTCGTTTTTGATAGTTGTGGAGCACCAAGTTCATGAAGTCATAAAAGAAATCAGGGACCACTTATTCCCATTTTACATATCAACATTATTTCCCTAATGTGTTAGCAACACATATCCAAAATTTAACGAAATCTGTTGATAGTAAGCTTTCCAAAATGAAGTGAATTTAAAACATCAGTGATGTACCACCTTTTGGCTTATATCATTAGAAGCATATGCGCTTCATTGATACTGATGCCACCAATTGAACGAGAAGATTTGCCCCTTCATTTTGCATACCACTTTGTCCAATTTCTTTTTCTCATTTCTTCACAAAATGCAAAAAAATGCAAAAAAAATGCAATGGGTGTAGTATCCCCTTAAAGCATTTTACTTTATTTTCCTGAACTGAAATTACTGAATTGCTTGTAAGAGAGTTGCTCTGGTTTCTTTTTATGAATTTCTTCAAACATTGATATATGAGAATATCCATCACAAAAAAACTCCCTGGAAAACTAAATATGATTTAACTATGTTTAAGGGGGTACTACACCCATTGATTTTTTTTTGCATTTTTTTGCATTTTGTGAAGAAATTACAAAAAAATTGGACAAAGTGGTATGCAAAATGAAGGGCAAATCTTCTCGTTTTATTGGTGGTATCGGTATCAATGTAGCTTACATGCTTTTACAGATAGAAGCCAAAAGGAGGTACATCACTGATGATTTAAATTCACTTCATTTTGGAAAGCTTACTATCAACGGATTTCATTAAAATTTTGGATATGTGTTGCTAACACATTAGGGAAATAAAGTTGATATGTAAAATGGGAATAAGTGGTTCCTGATTTCTTTTATGACTTCATGAACTTGGTGCTCCACAACTATCAAAAAAGGAACTGGTTAAAATGCTTCTATTTTCAATGTTGAGCTATATTTTGCATTTTTAACTTGCGACATTATTGCACTGAAACTTAATTAAGCCATAGGTAACAGGTTACAACAACCATACTACAGCAATGATGAAAAAAATTGTATTTCTTGTCACCTATACAACCATATTGGGTAGTTTTCCGTAAGTTTAAGTTTTGTGATTTTGGTAACTATTTTATATTTATTTGTGAAATCCGCCTCAACTAGGCATTCTAAATTGTACTCACCATTTACATCCCAAGGTATATTAGTATATCCACCATGCACTTCTCGATATATATCCAGTTAAAGACAGAATATCAAAATTATGCCTCATATGATATCACAGACTCTCACATGTGTATTCAAAATTGATGCTTAAATTTGACCTGAACCAATTGACCTATAACCTGACATACGGTGACCTAATAGCCTTTTCTTCTCCTAACAACTAATGACTATGCATCCATTGTATAAGTGTTTATTTAATTTATTCAGTGTTATATCATGGTAGGTATTTTGCATGCACCACTATAGATTTTCTATAGAGAGTATAACAAAGGATTTAATGTATTCTATTCATGTACCCTACTTGAACATTTTCAAAAGAATAAATTATGGTTTGTTATGAAACACAGATCTGAGTTACTAGGTTACAGTAAACAAAAAATATATAGGGCTAAAATGACTTACTAAAATTGTTGAAATTCACTTTATATGTAGATATATTTTATAAGTTCAGGACATGAGGTGATAAACAAATATATGTACTTAATAAATTTGCAAGAAAAAAAAGAAGAGGGGTACTGATGAAAATCGGGGTATTATATCGCCTTAAGTTTGTTGATCTTGAAGTCTTTGATTGATGGTGACCCCCAAAGCCCCAATTTGTCTCTGAAAGAACTTTTCTCAATATCTCTCAGAGTTTGTTTACCTTGGTATTCAAATAGCAACAAATATGCCTGATAGAGGGGTCATCGGGTCATGGGGGACTAACACTTGCTGCTGAACACTTTCACAAGTTCAGCTCAATGCATGGCTTACCTTCCTGCCCCTGGTGTGTCCCCTGCACAATATATTAAAGCCATAGGCACATACATTAATAGCAAAGCCAGGTTTTTGGAAGGGGGAGGGGGCTCAAACTTTTGAATCTACCAACAACATAATATCACTGACATGCACATATATTGGGGGAGCCCCCACAGCAGCTCTAGTTCATTTCTTTCAATTCATCCTGTTTTATTATGAAATAAGGGGAAATAACATATAGGCCTATATATCTAGTGTCTGATAGTGCTGATCTAGTGATCTTCCAAGGACAACAAACTTTCACTTTATAAAGAAATGGTTTCAAAAGTTAATGATGACTAGATATCATGTGATCCTCCAAGGTCAACAAACTTTCACTTCATACATTTGTAGGACTCGCCTTGGCATCAACATGATCAAGTCAACAAACTTAATAAATAAACTGAGCCAAGAAGTGAAATCATATTCCAATGATCAAAATAAGAAAGAGCTCTTTTAACAAACATATATTTGTTTGAAGCACACATACCCGTATATTTGTTTGTTTGTTCTTTTAAGAAAGAAACAAAATAAATGTGATAAAGGTTATCAAGTCTAAGGTCAAAAAGGTCACTACCTGATGATGGTCATCACAGTCTCAGTCTTGCTGATGAAAGATGGAGTATAAACCATCTGAAAATTCTGAGAGGTAGGAATCACTTTCTTGTGTTCTGATCAAAAGTTTTAAACTTTGATCATATACTATAGTATAAATAAACCAACACAGATGAACTTTCATGAATGTAAACAAATAAATGTGTTGACCTTCTTCAGGATCCCTTGGATCATTAATTACCTAAATACCAGTGCGGTCTTTTAAGGGATCTAGAATGAGCGTTTATGGCATTTCTACAGTATTTTTTGTGGGACATGAGAGCACCTCAGACGTATCAAATTGCATTCTGAGTACGAAGCATGTCTTTCTAATATCAAATAATTTTAATTTTTGAAATTACGATATAATACAAATTTTATGACAAATTATAAAAATTTGATATTTTTCAAATTTTTGATATATAACAGTCCTCGAAATAAATTTTATAAATCTAATGATATATTCTTAAAGTGTATGTAGCTGGGAGGAAAAGCCGACGATCAATTGAAAATTTTGACCTTTTATATTGAAGATATGTTTTTTTCTCCCAAAAAGACCTATTTTTTTTTGGTGTTTTGAAAAAATCCATATCTTCAATACTGAAAGGTCAAAATTTTCAATTGATCTTGACTTTTCATCCCACCTACATACACTTTAAGTATAAATCATCAGATTTCGATATGTCTGATGTGCTCTAATGTCCCACAATAAATAACTGTCCAAACGTTCATACCCCTTCCCTTAAGGGAGCGATCAACTCCCACAAAAAAGTGACAAATTGCCTCCGAGACCCTCAAATGAAGGTCCAAACACCCCTCAGCCCTCAAGTAAGGAATTTGCCTTTATAATTTGTTGCTTTGAAATTTTTGGCCTTCCAAATTGACAATTTAAACACCCAATGAAATTTATAAAGACCACACTGATCTATACTTGCAGATTTAAAATTAATTTACACAGCTTGATCCTGAACTACAGTAGATTGTATACACTGATCAATATTCCAACAATTTGCTACATGCTGCAAACCTTGATATCAAAATGCTATAACAGAAGTATAGAATTGCAACCACAATAAACAGCATGTGTAAATCTGTAGTTTCTAGTATTGGCATTTCCCTTGGACTCAAAGTTACATCAGCTGACACAGATTAGATTTAGAAACTAATTTTGATAACATTGAGACTTGATTGTGTGCCCGTGCCAAACAAGCATTTTCATACAAAAGTTGTTTATGGCTAAGATGAGTGACAAATTTTTACCGTAAACAAATTTCTGGAAGGGGCTAAATGAACCTAAAAAATCACTAAAAAATGTCGAAGACAGACCCAGAAGTGGCCGCCGAAGCAAAACAACGGTTGCAGAAGACCGGTACATCAGGCTGGCAGCACCTTTGAAACCGTTTTTAATGAAACAGTGCGATATTCCTTATTCATGTTTACTGATGCAAATGGCGCAGACAGTGACAGATTTGGCACATTCTGTTTGAGAGATCCTTGTCTTTCAAAGACAGTTACTCAACCATGGAAGAAGTTATGGTCACAAATTTGGTGTCATTTTTGACAAGAAAGAACAATGTTTGTATTGATATGAAACAATAGTGAAATAGATTTCAAATATTTCTGATATTAAGCCATTTTGAAGAGTTTATATATATAAAAAAAGTAACATTCTAGTCAAAATCACTCTACTTCAGCCAAAAAATTGCTATTCTTATTTGCATACAGATATCAGTGGTGTAGCCAGGATTTTGATATTGGGGGTGGAGCAAGCAATTAATTCTGAGAACCTACTAGATATATTGACAAGTGGAGCTTAGCGAGAGAAGTGACTAACAGGTGGAGTCCAGGGGCCCACCTTAGGGTTAAAGCCCTGACGGGGGGACCAGTGGTATTAAGATCCCGAGGTTTTAGCCTTTTGGAGGACCAATTTTCATGCATGTTCAGAGGCTCCGGAAGATTTTGAATATTGGGGGGCCCAAAATTTGTGGCCTGCTCCGAGGCGCGAAACGCTGAAGGGGGTGGGTGCGGGAGGGGGATTGACATGCATACATTTTTACATGAATTGTACCTTACATTTTGTATTATACCCTAAAATAATGAATTTTACCTTAAAATTATGAATCTGACCCTAAAATTATGAATTTGACCTGAAAATTTATGAATTTGACCCTAAAATTATGAATTTTACCCGAAAATTTATGAATTTTACCCTAAAATTATGAATTTTACCCTAAAATTATGAATTTTACCTCAGATTATTGGGGGGGGGCTCTAGGGTACTTGGGCCCCCCCCCCCACCAAAATTATTGAGGGGGCCGGGCCCCCCCAGGCCCCGGAGCCACTGATGTTTTTACCTTAATTACGGTATTGCTGCTATGGTTTATACCATTACAAAAACTGAAAAATTTCAGCCCTGGAACTTATTATAACCGTTTTATCCAAATTTGTCATATTACTGGTCAACACTTTAAGTCAAACTCCAGTTCTGATGATTCCACATCGGTACATCACATGCAGATGCAGGATTTGCCGCCGGCCCTATGGGCTGTCACTTCAGTAAGCTTGAACCGATGGTCCCGTCTCAATCGACGGAATAGAATGTTGCAACATTGTCCTTATTTTGCTTGATCCCTTCGCATGGGAAACAAGAAATAATAATAAGAAGAAGAAATTTATTAAGGGGGTACTACACCCCTCAATAAATTTGTGTCTATTTTTGCATTTTTCTCAAAAACTAAAAACACAGTGGTAACAAAAGTTATGTATATTATAGGGCAAGGAATCCAATTACTACACTGGAATTTCAGTGACCCAAGACAAAGCGGTTCGTTATTTATGATAAGAATAAGGTACCGCTAGGGTGTACCTCATTTCCTATCATATATACTGAACCGCTTGTCTTGAGTCACTGAAATGTCAGTGTAGTAATTGGATTCCTTGCCCCAATAATATACATAACTTTTGTTACCAGTGTGTTATTATTTTTTGAGAAAAATGCACAAATTTACCACAGGGGTGTAGTACCCCCTTAAAAGCGCACTATTGCACACAAAGCGGCCTCTAGGCGCTGAATACATAATACACATAATAATGAATATAATACAGCATTTATAAAAATTACATTACTTATCGATATACAAAATATGAATTTACCTTAAAATTAAACAATAAAAACTATGCATAAAAAAGCAGGACAGCTGCACATACACCACATCAAGGGCATAGAAAATTGGAAAAAAGCACAACCATCTCCATCCAAGGATGGAGACGCCTGTGTAAGAAGCATGCGAGACCCACCGATGTAGCACAAGTGCCAATCCGTGGGCCTCGCATGCCCCTCATAATGACACTTACAACAAAGGACCATACAGTATACTGTCCACATGACATACATGTAGAAGGCATGACCAGTGGCGTAACGTGGGTCATCCGATTGGGGGGCACCGGGTCTGATTGGGGGGGCAACGGGTCTGATTGGGGGGCACAAGCCGTTTTTCAGCCATTTTCCTATGGGATTTTTTAAAATTTCAGATCGAAACGTGCCCCCCATGCCCCTATGACACTACGCCACTGTGACTGGGCATGACAGAAATCAGGATGGGAGAACTGAATTCTTTGACTTGCAACACCAACAAAATCAACATTTTCAGTGAGAATCTTCCATTGTCATTTGCTGTGATAATAGGGTCAGTCTGGTAGGTCAGCAGCAAGTGTAAGTCTTGGCATTCCAAGGGTGCAAAGACCTGCAATCCTGTCCTGGTGATAGAGCAAAAATATCCAAAGCTAAAGGGCAGATTTAAAGATATTATTTCGATTTTGACAATCTGAATTATTGTTTTATCCATGGGGAAGTCCCTGGTCCTCCCTCTTTAGTCTTTGGTGGACCCATGGTCAGCAGGACGACTTTGAAAATTTATCATTGCAATTTTGCTGCCCCAGTCGACTAACTCTACGACCAGCACTCCCCTGCTGCCTTCTTCCATCAAGTCCATTGAAACATTTGATAGCAATATTGAAATCACTGCAAATGCCAATTGGAGGGAGGAGGTAGGGAGGATTTATCATACCAGATGTTGCACTCATGCATGCTGACTGATTTGTGTACCCTTGTACATGTATCTTGTCTCTGATAACTTGGTTCACAAGATACATGTACATTTGATAAATCAATTCAACATCTAAGATGACATGCTGATTGCTGCAAATTTGTGTTTTTTGTTGTTGTTTTTTTTTTTGGGGGGAAGGGCCGAAGGGGCCAGGGGGTAGGGGGTAGAAAAACCATGTTTCTCCAGAAGATATTAACCAGATTTTTCAAAAACTTATCTTCTCATTTATCAATAAAGCTGGTTTCTCGATTTGAGAAATCAGAGGTGTTTTGAATTTGAAAAGCAGTTTTTGACAAACTTTTCTCTCTCTCTCTCCCTCTAAAAAAAAAGGAGGTTTCTAGATTTTTCTGCAAAGAAACCAGGTTTTCAAACACTAGGTTTACTGTACTCTAATTGTGCATTGGATAATGCTTGACTGGCACACGCTTGTGAACTTGACGCGTGCAGGAACAAAAACCAAATAATTTTCGCCAATTTTATAAGCCAAACAAACTTTGGCCATGTGTTTTGAGTTGGTAGATTTTTCGGTACCCAAAATTTCCCATTTTTTTTCTCTTTGAAAATGCACGCTTTTTGATACAAATGTAATTGTTTGTTAATTAAACCCATAAGTACAAGAAAAGTATACATTTCCTGACAGGAAATTAAACAGGGAATCCAAAAATGATATTAGTTTTCCAGTAGGAAGATTGGTTAGGGAGGTAGTGGACTTTGAATAGCAACATTTTCCATAAAAAATGTTTGATCTTCAGTGAGATATAATTTTTACATATTATACCCTATGTTGAAAAGAACATCATATTTGAGTTCCTTGGCTCAAGAGCTTTAAAAAAATGTATACTTTTATTGTGATACCTGCTACAGGTTTCGCTGTGTGCGAACATATTTGAAACACACATTTGAGGCATTCCGAATAGGGATTTACACACAAACAGTGCAATTTAAGGCATTTTCTGTTATCAAGTGATTTGCACTAGAAATTCACTAAATTTAAAGCCAGAGTTACCTTTTTTAGTTTCTAAATGATAGTTCTTAGGTCTTTACAACATAAAACCAATTAAAACAAGCAAATATATCAATATACACTCATTTTTTTGAAATTTTTAGTTAAATTTACATATCAATCCTCCATATCAATCCTCGGCTCCACCCTGTCATTTTTTCACTAAAATCAAAATAACTTTAGAATGGTTTATGCTACATAAATTGTTATGGTATCAATACAAAGGTCTCCTCAAAAGCTTTAAATTGATAGGTAATTTGTCTAGGTAGGTGACACCCTTGACTTGAAAATACTAAGAATTAGCACAAAAAATCTCGCACAAAAGTACTGCTCCACCCTATTGGTGTACCCAGTTTAAAACGCATGGCCTTTTAGACAGGTGCAATTCAAGTGCTTGGATGCATGAAATATGCTGTGAAAAAAGAAAATAAATTTTACACCTTGGTCATTGTATACATTAAAGGCCTATTCACTCAGTCATCCCAGTGAAAGTCACAAGTGCAAAAAACATTAAAATTGTGTATCATTTTTGAAATTAAAATTTGGCAAAAAAACAAACAAAAACAAGAAAACATCAGTTCATGTACATGAGCTAATTTCTCTAAACACAGATTCCTTCTATAATCTGTGCTCTAAAAGTAAAGAAATTACATTTTCATGTCCTATTTTTTCTTTTTTTAAAATATTATTTTTGCTTTTACCACTTGCAGGCTATCGGTAATACATTGTAACAAATGTGCAAAAAATTGAATTTTGATGATTTTTATGATCATCTCAATGAGCAAATCACTGAATAAGCCTTTAAATTCTGAGATTGATTGACCACTCTCTAGTGTTGCCTCAGACCTCGGACTTGTTTGATAGCCATAACCCTATTGTGGAAAGTTGGAAACTGGAACAAATTACCTATTTAATCTAGGCAAATTACGACGCACTTGACTACCCAGTAATCAATAGGCATGACAGTGACAGGATTTATGACCGATTACTAAAATACTGTAAAAGTGAAAATTTTTGTGGTACCGTACATTAATTTTCGCAATGATCAATGCAACTACCATAAAAATAAAAACATGTGAATATATTCTTTTTACGTTTAGGCCTAGATGTAAGAACACTCAAAATTGCAAATTTAAAACAAGTAATTTGGTTAAAAATCAGCAAATCGCAAAAATATACACTGTACACACAAAAAAATTACCAGTTTTACAGTACATTGTACGTATTACAAACAATTTATCAATTGTTCATCTTTTGTGTTTCGCACTTAATCTACACACACAACACATGGAATTGTAAAGAATAATAAATTTCAGTCACAATGCATTGAGCAATTCCTTCTCAATTACCATATTTGCTTTTAATTCTTTTGCACATATTGAGTATTATGTTGTGTAAAATTCACCAGTAAGATATTATTTTAAGTCTACTACCAAGAATTGCTACTGTTACCATGGCAATGTCACAATCCATCATTCGATTCCAAAAATATTTCAAGTGCATTGATTGTCCAATGAAGTGTACATATTTATGATAGTTCTGGCTGAGCAATAGATTCGTCGACAAACTCCTTTTTCACACCTGATATAAAAATTGTTTTGTGTGGGGAGAAAAGTTCCAAAATCTGTTTTACTCGTTTTATTATCCCTTAGAAATCAAATTGTGGTTGATGTAGCATAAATTAGAATTGTGTCAAATATACATTGTAGGCCTATAGCTCTTCTCTGGTCAAATGCAAAGCTGGCTTATTAATTAAGAACTGCTGGCCCATAATGCTTGTGTGTGCAGATATATACATTTAATAGGTAAATCCACAACAAGCTGAACTGAGGCTAGCAGTGGCAGCTACAGCACCAGGATTTGTTTCCGGGGGAGGAGTAAAGTGAAATGGTGAAAAATGTGTTTACAAATATAGATCTAGAAAAACAGATTTTTTTTTTTTAAATATTATTATTTTATTAAAGGAGTATTTCGTGATCCTAGCATCCTCTTTTTATGACATTTTTCAGTACACATCCACGGAAAATGCCTATTCCCAAAATTTCAGTTGATTCCGATTTTGCGTTTGCGAGTTATGCATGATTATGTGTATTACACTGCTCCATAGACAATGCGTTGTAATTTCGTTCTGGTGCACCAGAACGAAATTCAAATTTCACGATATCTTTGCAAAGCGAATTAATCTGCAAGAAATATTTTGTACATAAACATTATGTAGCCAGAGGTTTCCAGTGATATAAAAATCTCAACTTTTTTTGAGAAAAGTGGGGGATGAGGCTGTGGATCACGAAATGCCCCTTTAATATACACATATTTGAACTTTTTGGGGAGAAAAATCACAAATTTTGGTAAAAAATGCGCAAATTTAAAAACATTTTACCTGTATTATGATAAAATAGTTTTTAAAAAAATTGTGCATTTTCAAAAAACTAACACGCGCATTTACTCTAAAAATAGCACATTTTTCCTATGCTTGTGCCATCATGGTGAGGAAGGAACAACTATGGCCATGATGTTTTGGGCTAAACTGCAATACCGGTTACCGGTATAATTAAATCTGCAGTGCCAAAATGTACTGTTGATATTGGCCTGTGAAGTTGTGAACACTCATTTCATTGAGTAATTAATAATTAAAATTTATCTTGTGCCTTTTTAGAAATCTTAGACTTAAATAGTAAACTAAGAATTTAATGAACATTGTGCCTGGATAAATATGTACAATTTGGTTTGAAACCTCAAGTTTGGTAGTGACGTATGTGCGTATTTTGCTCGCCGCTGTATCGAATTGCGCACATACAATATAAAATTAAATGCGTTGAGTGTACAAGCACATGAACAGAGCTGGTTTGTTGGCATGCTTGTGGCCGGCGCAACCGCGAAAAAGCATTGACGTCAATTACCAAACTTGAGGTGAACCAAATTATAATAAAAACCTTTGGCAAGCGCATACTACCGTGTCAGAACTAAGAACGCGTACAGCGCAAAAGTTCATTCATAAATTTACACTCGGCAACAGCAGATCGCCTCGGTAAGGCTCAGCAGCCAATCAGAGACAAGCTTGACAAGTGTGTGTCAACACAATAACGCTCTCGTCAAAGGTCATACTGCAAAATATTAGTACATGCCATGTCCTTGATGTGTATGTACATGTATTGAATGTGTTTCTTTCTTCAGATTTCCCCTGTCACATCATCCATGCATCTGCAGTGATCATCTGCTTGTACATACATCATACATGGACATTTTTTTCACAAACTATTAAAAGTCTACACATCATGGTCCATGACAGTTTTTGATTGAAAGTAACTTACCAATATAAAGAGCTGGTTCCTGATATGATGGCATGTAGAAATGAGCCCATGATGTTCCTCCATTTATAGCGATCCTTTCCTTCATATTTCTTAGGACACGGTGCAAAATTGAGTGCTGAGTTGTAACATTGGAATCCCAATATGGAGCCTACCAGTGTATAAATCACAATACTGGACAACATCCCATCAGTTGAGTCCCCCAAATCGTCGACATGACGCCGAATATTAGGCACTATAGCATCTAAGGTACTCATGATTCTAACTTCAAATGTTTAAAATTCTAGTATAAAAGCTGTTGACACGATGTGTGTAAAACTACTCACATTTTACAACGCCTCTCTTGGGCCCTTGTTTGTTTTCATCTAATCCAAGAAAGTTTGTTGACTCGCCCTTTTCCTCTTCTGTCAATATTTTGTGTTTCTAAACTTTGTTGCCTAAATTGTTCGAAAACTCATCAAGTGAATCAAATGATAAATATTTTCCACTATAACATGTGTTTATAAATATATTCATAACTGGCAGTAAATATGAGATCAAAAGAAGCTCAAATTTGATAGTAATAACTTGGTAAATTTAGGAAATTGTTTTTAAATTTTAGTTACGTTACTAAAGTCCATATCACACTGTAAGCAGTCGTAGGGAGCGTAGTGTTTCCTTCAGTGGTGTGCATCATTGAAAAAACACGCTACGCTCCTTAGTATGATATGGGCTTTACCGCAAGAGGGCATTAACCCACGTGTTTCCAAAGTTGTGTAACGATTACAAAACAAACAGGGTGGCTAAAAGACATTTTCTATGACATTGACAATGAATTTTTTTTATTTTTAACACCCATGTGTGTAACGAGTTGTGTAACCATTACAAAACAACCAGAGTGGTAACAAATATTTTCTAGGACATTGACAAATATAATGAATGAATGAATGTCTATGATGCCCAGGCCAAAACTAGCATGCGCTGCCAGAATATTTATTTATTTTTTAATTAATTAATTAATTAATTAATTATTATAAATTAAATTAATTAATTAATTAATTATTATAAATTAAATTAATTAATTAATGTTTTCCTTTTGTTCTTTCATTCTTTCAGTTTATTTATCTATTTCCTTCTTTTTGTTCTTTTTTTATTTATTTATTTATTTATTTATTTATTTATTTTGATATTTAACAGTACTCGAAGTAAACTTTATAAATCTGATGATTTATACTTAAAGGAGTATTTCGTGATCCTAGCATCCTCTTTTTATGACATTTTTCAGTACATATCCACGTAAAAAGCATATTCCCAAAATTACAGTTGATTCCGATTTTGCGTTTGCGAGTTATGCATAATTATGTGTATTACACTGCTCCATAGACAATGTGTTGTAATTTCGTTCTGGTGCACCAGAACGAAATTCAAATTAACGATATTTTGCTAAACGAATTAATCTGCAAGAAATATTTGGTACATAAACATTATGTAGCCAGAGGTATCCAGTGGTGTAAAAATCTCAACTTTTTTGGGAAAAGTGGGGATGAGGCTGTGGATCACGAAGTGCCCTTTAAGTGTATACGTAGAGTGGGATGAAAAACCGACGATCAATTGAAATTTTGACCTTTCGAATTGAAGATATGGATTTTTTTTCCCAAAACACCAAAAAAAATTAGGTCTTTTGGGGAAAAAATATCTTCAATACGAAAGGTCAAAATTTTCAATTGATCGTCGGCTTTTCTTCCCAGCTATACATACACTTTAAGAATATATCATTAGATTTATAAAATTTACTTTGAGAACTGTTATATATCAAAAATGTGAAAAATATCAAATTTTAATAATTTGTCATAAAATTTGTGAAAACGTGAATTTCAAAAAATGAAAATTATTTGATATCAGTAAGATATTCTTCGTATTCAGAATGCAATTCGATATGTCTGATGTGCTCTCATGTCCCACAAAAAATACTGTCGAAACGCTCATTCCAGATCCTTTAAGACCCCTTTGATTTTAATTTAATTCATCAGCAAGATAGACGAGCCAAGTACCAAAATGGGCGCACCTAGACAAAAATGGAACAATGTTTTTGCTTGCTATAGCGCTAGTCTAGACACCCACCTCAACAACATATCCAAAAAGGGCAAAAAAGGCACAGGGGAAAAATGTTAATTTGCATATTTCCAAAATGGCCGCTGATACAGGCCTCACAATTGGGGGAATAATGATAAAAATCATCTAGGACCTAATTGTATTCCTCTCATTATTAGGATTCGGAAAAGTATAGTTTGACCTATCTCTGATGTATAGTTCTTGAGTTATAGGCATAAAGGTCAAATGTCAAATGTTGGTCTCCATCATTTAATATGTACAGGGGTAAAAAAATTAAAAATGCTCCGATTTTGCTCAAAGTGGTATCAAATTGTTCCGTTTGGAAAAAAAATAACCAAAGAATAGTTTGCCATATCTCAGGTGTTTTGTTACCTGGGCATCAGGGAAACAAATTCAAAGCCCATTGAATCATGTTATTCTTGACCTATTTTGTGATGTTACTTTTTTGTCTACCTCGAGTAAATTAAGATACGTATCAGCAGAGAAGATGTAATAAAGCTGTGGTATCAGTATCAAACTTTAATCATCAACCTCGTGTGTTCAATTATTCACTGTGAACCAGATTGAAGTTCTTTTTATGGTTCAGTGAACAAGACAAATGTGTAGAGCCTCTTGCTACAGAACAGATCTCTTATTAAAATGTTCACATTTTTCAATGCAAATTCGTGCAATATTATTAAAGCAGTTTGCAATCATTTAGAAATCTATAATTATATACTAGTAAAAGTATTATTGTAGCTTTGTATCAAGCACAGACAGGTGCATTTAAATTGTTATATATAAAAATGTATCGGTGGTTTATTGTCATTGTATGTATGGTTTTATTAAAATATTCGTGAGTGTTATGATTATTATTCTAAAAAGTTAATTAATTCTACGTATTTTACTTGGGTTACAAATACATGTATAACAATAATATTACTACATAATTTGTTATATTTCATGTATTTACATACGGTATATAAGTAAAAGAGTCCAAGAGCAGAAAATATTTCATGTATTTTCATATATACTATATTTTAGGGGCCAGTGCTCCACACTCCGCTTATATATAATCTGCAACGCGAAGATGCACTAAACTTACTAACCATAAAGCATGTTTTCGAGTGATGGGTTCAGGGATACTACTAAAAAATTTCTTATTGATTAATTTAGTTAAGAAGTAGGTACGTATATTGATGAAGTAGCTATCTATTGCGGATGTTGGTATTAATGAAGTAGCTATTTACTGCTGATATTGGTATTGATGAAGTAGCTAACTATTGCGAATGTTAGTATTAACGAAGCAGCTATTTACTGCTGATGAGGAAGTAAGTATCTACGGCATATATTAATATTGGAGAAGAAGCTATCCACTGCTGATCCTGTTATTGATGAAGTATAGCTATCAACTGCTGATATTGGTATTGATGAAGTATAGCTATCTACTGCTGATACTGGTATTGATGAAGTATAGCTATCTACTGCTGATATATTGGTATTGGTGAAGTAGCTATCAACTGTTGATATATCGGCACTGTTGAAGTAACCATCCACTGCTGATATTGGTATTGATGAAGAAGCTATCTCCTGCTGATATGGTATTGATGAAGTAGCAATCTACTGCTGATATTGGTATTGATGAAGAAGCTATCTCCTGCTGATATGGTATTGATGAAGTAGCAATCTACTGCTGATATTGGTATTGATGAAGAAGCTATCTCCTGCTGATATTGGTATTGATGAAGTAGCAATCTACTGCTGATATTGGTATTGATGAAGAAGCTATCTCCTGCTGATATTGGTATTGATGAAGTAGCAATCTACTGCTGATATTGGTATTGATGAAGAAGCTATCTCCTGCTGATATTGGTATTGATGAAGTAGCAATCTACTGCTGATATTGGTATTGATGAAGAAGCTATCTACTGCTGATATTGGTATTGATGAAGTAGCCATCTACTGCTGACATTGGTATTGAAGTAGCTATCTACTGCTGATATTGGTATTGACGAAGTAGCCATCTACTGCTGACATTGGTATTGATGAAGTACCTATCTACTGCTGATATTGGCATTGACGATGTAGCCATCTACTGCTGACATTGGTATTGATGAAGTAGCTATCTACTGCTGATATTGGCATTGATGAAGTAGCTATCTACTGATGATATTGGCTATCTACTGCTGATATTGGCATTGATGAAGTAGCTACTTACTGCTGATATTGGCATTGATGAAGTAGCTATCTACTGCTGATATTGGCATTGATGAAGTAGCTATCTACTGCTGATATTGGCATTGATGAAGTAGCTATCTACTGCTGATATTGGCATTGATGAAGTAGCTATCTACTGCTGATATTGGCATTGATGAAGTAGCTAGTGATTTATAGTGCGCTACGCACAGGCACAACGCCTAGACGTTGATCCACAAGCCTCAGCACACTTTACAGTAGCTATCTACTGCTGATATTGGCATTGATGAAGTAGCTATCTACTACTGATATTGGCATTGATGAAGTAGCTATCTACTGCTGATATTGGCATTGATGAAGTAGCTATCTACTGATGATATTGGCATTGTTGAAGTAGTAATCTACTGCTGATATTGGCATTGATGAAGTAGCTACTTACTGCTGATATTGGCATTGATGAAGTAGCTATCTACTGCTGATATTGGCATTGATGAAGTAGCTATCTACTGCTGATATTGGCATTGATGAAGTGGCTATCTACTGCTGATATTGGCATTGATGAAGTAGCTATCTACTGCTGATATTGGCATTGATGAAGTGGTTATCTACTGCTGATATTGGCATTGATGAAGTAGCAGCTGATATTGGAATTGATGAAGTAGTTATCTACTGCTGATATTGGCATTGATGAAGTAGTTACCTACTGCTGATATTGGTGTCGATGAAATAGCTATTTATTGCTGATATTGGTCTACTACTGATACTTTTATTGATCAAAACTGCTGTAACTGTTCAGGCAATATTATTGATAATGATAAAATTTGTGTACCCCTTAATAAAAATCTTACACACTTTTTGATCCAGACAAAACCAGGGACAAAACAAATATTTTTCTGTGTTTCTTTACAGTACATTGAATGTACACTTTATTTTTGAAGTACAATATATAGCATCATATTATATACAATAATCACATTATGAACGAATACTATACACACTGATTATGTAATTATGGTGCTCTCAACAACAATATAAATGTTAAAGTCATAATGTGTGATTTGCATGAAGAATAGATTCCTATTTAAATGTTAGTTTTCACTGATCACATTGTCCCCTTTTAATTTGGAGCCAAACAAATGAGGTAAAACAAAGAAAATTGCTATTTCATTCCAGCGCCTACAATGCGTGTAATAGCTCGCCAATCGTATTATCATGAACATTTCACACAGCGAGGACAAACAAACAAGATGTAAGACAAATAGCGATATGCAGTTTATACGTCACTAATTCAAGGATTCACTAATATCACATGCACAAGATGTGTTTAGCCACCACTTGAACAGTGAACTCTGGTTTTATTATAAAAGCTTAAATTTTACTGTAATGAAAGCACTTCAGTCTTAGTCTTTCATATGGTATTTTAGTACATCATGGGGCTTTACAATCATGCAAAAAGTAGAAATTCAACAAAAATTTAGGGCGTCCCTGTAGAGTAAATCACACATTATGGCTTTAAAATTACCACCTTTAAAATAATGTGTCACCAGAGAATTACAAGGTTCTAACATTTTGGCATCCTGTAAGTAGACTGTACTTTTAAAGTCAATAAATATTTTACAGTACTCACGAAAGGCATATAGTAATTTGCCCTTGTGTTTACCCACTTCATAATGGTCACCTTGATCATAATTGCATAACTCATATGCAGCTAAATTGATTTTCCAGGACTGCAGCAAGGGAGCTGGCACCCCCAAAAAATAAATACCCACCTTGCTGCTCCAATTTGCCTATACATGGTCCATTAAACCTGCATTTTGTAAAACATTTTCCCAAATTCTGAGGTGGCACATCGCTAAGATAATCTCCTGTGATGTATGGCGCTGACAAGTTCAAGTCCAGAAATTCCTGGCTAGCGGTCAACTCCAGATTACGTACACACGTTACGCTTGACAAGCGTGTTACACTACGAGACGGCCACTGTCCTCTATCATGTCTTAGATGACACCAAGGAACCAATGAAATTGGGCTATTCCATTTAAAATCCACACTACCCCTGTGGAGATTTAGCTTAAGTCTTCCACAGAGGGGGTATAGGTTTTAAATAGAACAGAGAGTTGGGTAACTTCCATTTAAAATACTCACTCCAGTGGAAGATATAGGCAGATGTGGAAGATATAGGTAAAGCCATAATACAGGGGGAGTATGGGTTTCAAAATGATTAACTTGACCAATTACATTTGAAAAACATACCCCCCTGTAGAAGCTATTTCCAAAATCTTCCACAGGGGTAGTGTGGCTTTCAACTAGAACAGCCCATTGAGCACTTACAAGCTAAACCACACCTACGGACTTATAATGACTTGTTACATTTCATTGTCATTTATTCAGCAGGTAATCATTGGTAAATCACCAGCCCTGTCATCTTTGGAGCCTTGAACCTTTGTTTCTCCTTGAGATGAGCACCTCTGATATAGATCTAGATGTAAACATTATACTTTTTTGGGAGGGATTCACCTTCTTGCAGAACATCTCGCAAGATCATCCTCAACTAGTTGATAGACTATTCAAAAAAGCTGTGCGACACAGCCCTATTTATTATCCTATTCTCCAAAACTGTAGGTCTTCTACTAGAGATTTCAAGGAATAATAAACCTTAATTCAGACTATATATGGATCATTGGTAGATAAACTTTCAGTTCAATGTGCTTTAGTACAAAACTAACCTTAACTGCTTGTAGCTACATGTATGTTTCTATCACAAGTACTAAAAATAATTAAACATATTTTTTTGTAAAATAAAAATGTTGAATTAAAAAAAACAATACTAACTATTGATTTAAGGACAAAAAAAATCTACAATTGATACGAGATGTATTGGAATTGACAAACCCACCATTAACGCCCATATCATACTAAGAAACAAGCATAGCAGGTTTCTTTGCGACACATTTCACATCTAAAATATGTTGCTTGATTGAAAGACCGACTGACAATATAGAAATCATCCATACCTGAATCACATCAAGCCATCGCAACAAATATAGCGGGCTTTTTATGTCATATTTGAATCTACATCTGTCGCTTGATCATAAAACCCTTCAGAATATCCAGATAAACTGCACCCAGATTTCCCTATATAACAACTGAAGTGTCTATTTAGATTGTCCATCAGGTGACCAATCCCCTCTAGAAAGCCCCTTATGAATCACTAGCCCAGGACTTGACACAGGGTGTCAAAAAAAAGCCACAGGCCTGAAAAGTTGATCAAATATATTTTGGTATGTAAAGAAACCGGTATTATTGTTAGCTTAATAAACCGAGACAAATATTTCAATCGGCTTACAACTTTTGAAGATATGCTCTTTTTAAGAAATGTACCCATTTTCCCCTCTGTCCACGGGGAGGTTTGGCTACTTCAAACATTGAAAAGGAGTACACGTACCAAGGGAATGGGCTTTACAGGTGGGCTTATGTGCTATGGATTTTGTTAAGTGTTATAAATTATGTTGGGACTTCTTTTGCTATACTTGCAATTACTTATTTTTTCTTGGTTATTTATGCCTTTTTGTTTCATTATGTTTCTTACTTTGTTGTTTACAACATAAGTCATTTCTCTTTTTGGGATAAAAGGTAGTCCTGAAAAAGGCTGCTTGGTTTGTCTTTGGTTCTTCTGTAGTTTACTGTTATGCTCTACCTTCTACCTGGTTGCCTCCTTGGTTGAAAACTTTTCAGCCCTGGTCCTATGGCATCAATTGCGTCGCGTACCCTCCTTGTACTGGTGATCCAGATCCTCGATCATAGTGAATGCGTTCCAAGGCCTAATGCTATATCTTTCCATGTTATTAAACGTATGTTTCATTTTAATCTTTGATGTAGCCAAACCTCACTCGTGGACAGAGTGAAAAACAGGTACATTTTTTAAAGAGGACATATCTTCAAAAATTAAGAGCCGATTGAAACAATTGTTTTCGTTTATTAAAGCTAACGATTATAGGTTTCTTTACATACCAAAATATATTTGATCAACTTTTCAGAAATAGTGGAGAAAAAGGCGGCGCAAAATAAGACACCCTGTATAACAAGTAAAAATGTCTTGAACTCACATGATGATATCTGTACCTAACTGCTTATAATGCTTTAGAGTTGCTTCATACTTCAAGCTATTATATGTTCCAGTTATGGTGACACCTTGTTACGTCACGTTGGACAAAGTCCATTCACTGTCAGAGGAGGTTCGTGTGTGTGAATGCAATGGAGCAAATAAATCTCCAATCAATACAGCCTTGATTTGCACTGAATTAAGGAGGGCACCTGTCTCATCAAACCACTCTTAACACATCTTCAAAATTGACAAGAGGTGTCATTGAAGCTGGACCAGATAATAATAAAGTTCAGATTTACAGTGATGCCAATGCTGCAGTTTATGGAACCTATCTGCTGCAGCCACACCTCAAATTAAGCACCAATTGTCACACTTTTCTTCACTTACTTGCGACTTCATATTGCAAGTGTTTGATGGGTACCTATTTTTCCAACTGGAATATGACGGCACACTGTTTCAATATAATTACAAGTGCATTCTAAAAAGTACAGGTGGATATTGCCAAAAACAGGGGTCCCAGGTTAGATTCCCAACCCATTTGACTTTATTCAAGGTAGAGAAAATAGTCTTAAATGGAATGCAAGTGTGCATGTTCCTCACACCAAGAGGCAAAAAAAGTACTACTAACATGCTACTAAGCGCTGTCGATTCACACCTAACAAATGCTTGGTAGCGTAAGTGGGTAAGCCGATTGGTTGACTTAAGGCGTATTTTGCATCACAATTTGCACTCAAAAATTTGCCTGTTACCATGACACGTTCAAAGTGTGGTGGCCCAGGTGAATTGCGATACAACTTAGATTATAAGCATTGCACCTCATACTCCCATTTACAAATTCGCTATTCCAGTTGAAATCCATACTCCTTATGGAAGACATGACCTTAATCTTCCACATAGAAGGTGTAAATTTCATATGGAGTCACCCATTCAGGTAATCCCATTTGAAATTCATACTCCCAGTGTGGGAGATTAAGGTTACCGTATTTCCTCGAATAGTCACCCGCTTCAATTATACGCCCCTACCACTTTTTTCGACCAAGATGTTTCACAAATGCTAATATTTCCATGCTATCTTGTATAGTAAGCTTACCAATGTGCACACATAGTCGCTAATGGCGTCAGTAATTGGCGAAAATCTGGTCGTAAACCCAGAAGTGAACCGGAAGTCAGCATTCTTAAGTTCATCATTTCAGCGTAAGTTTTAAGCTTACCTAATGATCTTAATGTGAATTATCGTTCTGAAAATGACCTCTAATAACCCCCCATTTGAAAATGCAATGCCCCAGGGGCGACTATTTGAGGAAATACGGTATGTCTTCCATAGCGGGTGTATGGATTTCAACTGGAATAGTCCAAAGTATGATGCAACTTGGCAACACAAGTTAAAAAAGTTATTTTGAGGCCTGTGTCTGTAAAAAACAGTAAGATGAGGAATCAAGGAAACTAGATATATGTGACACGATCTGATCCACTTACACTAAAGTTGGAAATTTTGAAAATTGAATAAGCATGTCTAATTGTAGTACCTACATTGAAATCCCCAATCCCTATCATACTTGGTTGCACAGTTATGAATTTTTATATGTTTGTTTTCTTTTATTTTTATTGTATTTTGCTTCTTATTTTTGCCTATATCTCAATTTCATTATTGCCGACTTTGGACTGATTGGATCAGAACATGTCACAGATGTCTATTTATCTTATGAGAAGTCCAGTGGCTGCATATCACATGACCGGCCTCAAACAAGAAGCCCTACATGAATCAGTCAATCCAGGTCTGGCTCTGAAAACCCTCAAGTTGGCAACACTGAGCTTTTTACTCATTTGAGTCAATCTCAGACTGATTTGGGCTCTTCAACCGTTCTTGTTACTTGAATTTCAGTCCCACAGTTCCGATGGTTGTTGAGTCTACTTAGTGGAAGGCATACCATAGAAGTAATACAATACAGATAGCGATGACAGAGCCTAGTATTAATGTGTCCCTTCGTTTCCTCAGATTGATTCTTTGTACAAGACTATTGATGACAGGGAATTTATCTGTAAAAAGCTGGTTAAGGAAACAATATTATTATTTTGAGATATGAGTGATTGTTGCTCTTGGATCATGCCCTGTTTAGACTTCTCCGTAGTCCACTTGCCCATTTTGCATTACATTTAAGCATTATTATTTTTATAAGCATGTATTAATTTGTGTGCAATTTTCAGATTTTCACACCTGATCTTTTCAGTCACCGTACTCCCTCTGTTTGTTAGCTTCCCAAGTGGACTACTTACTTTGAATTACGGTTAATATTTTGTAACACAGGTCTCTATGTAAAGCTAGGCCAATTTCTGGCCTAACTGGCCATGATGTAATACATCTTTAAATGAATCTGGCTTGTGATTGGTCGCACAGATCTCGTTATGGTTTAAATCCTCCGGGCACGTGCCATTACCATTAACTACATCGTACACAACTATCTATGGAATTTGCGGTGCTTTTGTGATTTTGTGAATGGACATACATCTAGCGCGTATTGTACTACCATGCTTAGTGCTTGTGGTTAAATTGGATTGATAAACAAGTACGATTGACAGTGTGTTTTAGAGAACAAAGTCCCGGGGTAAAGTTCTGCTTACAATCCAATGTATATAGTCGGATTTTTTACTCGGGCTTTCGCGATCAATAAACTAGAAGATTCCAAAATCAGAATTGTTCAGTATTAAAGTGAGCCATTATGCAAGATATGTTGCATTCAATAACATAAGTATACTTTACTTTTACTGTCACTAATATTATATAAACTCTTTATGACCATTTTACAATTAATTATAATACACATCCGTATAATTTTGAGTTCCAACAGGATGCGTTCATCATGATTAATAATAACATATTTTATTTATCAAAATTCGACTATGGCATAGTCTAATCCCTGTTCTGGTATGATGGCAGTTGTAATTTTCAACCTGTGTACACCAATGTTTAAGGCTAATGAAAGTTGATGTTGAGTTTCCCGTCGCATATGTTTTGCTGATTGATGAGGCGACTCTTTTATTATTCAAATTCATGATTTTTTATAAAACTCATTATTTAACACGTCATGGGTCCATTTCACTAAACTCTTCATAACTCAAATAACCAATCGTAAAGTTATGAATACCCAATACTAGACGTAACTTTACGGAGGGTCCCTGTAGTTAATCCCTACTACTTACGAAGGGTACCGTTCGTAAGTAAGTTTAGTGAAATGGAACTTGCGACTTGTCGTAAGTTACGAACGATTTCGAGACATACGAAGCTCCGTAAAGTTTAGTGAAATGGACCCCAGGCTTTCAATCACACTAATAAGTCATGTCGAAGGTAAGAAAATGACAGGTAAATAAAATATAGCTTATTTAGATTATTGACCTGTATGCAGGAGGTATTTATTTAAGCAGAGACTATAAAAAGTAGAAAAAAAAGGATTACTGTCTATGCTTAATCATATGGTTGAGAAAATAGTGACATGTTTATTTTTAGTTGCAAAAATTCTTCCACTTCACTTTCATTATCTCAAACAAATCTAAAAAAAAGTCAACTTAATTTCATCAGTATTTCAAACCTCATAATATAAAAGGATACTAGCCATAGTATTCATTGTAGATGATATCTTCTTTAATGTCCCTCTCTGTGACATGAGATTTTCCTTTGTCGCCATGGCAACACTGTGTGGAAGACAAAAATGTGCAAATAAATCATATTATAATATTAATAATGATGACGATGAATGATGGGGAGAGGGTGGATTCAACAACATGGTGGGAGCCTGCAGTACAGCTATTAAGAAGATCCCTGATGAAAAACTCAGAATAAGACGTAAAACTTTTGCCAGTTCAAAATATTAAGTCCAGTAGAACTAAAAATTACACCTTTCAATCTAAACATCTCAAAAAAAGTTACTAATCCCCCTTAAATAATGGCCATTATTCAATTTTTTGACACCTCATTTGATACGATAGCCTAAAAAACAATAAAACACCTGTCAATTTAATGTAGTGAGGTCCAGATTTGAAAGTTGCACTTATAATAATACAAAAACACTCAGATATCATTACACAAATTTCATTCCATTATACTGAATACAAATCAATAGAATTAACTGCAACTTTCAAATATTGGGTTACATTGATTTAAATGTACGCTGTGACGTCAATATTTAGTCAATTGCTACAAATGAGGTGTCAAAAATATGTGCAGAAATAAATTCTGCTTCCAACGCATTTTACATTTTTGTAATACAATAGCCTGTTTTTGAATAATTTTTTTGAGATGTTTATTATTTTGCATACATGGATGACTGAGAATATACATACATAGAGGGTTTCAACAACAAATTCATCAAATTATGTTTAATGCCCACGTCATACTTCCATGCCGCTACGGCAAGCAGCGAGACGTATTAACCAATGACAAGCTTAGATTGTGTCCGTTTGTCTGCAATGCGTGTGTGTCACAAAAGCAGCACAAAAGTTTGAAACAAGCATTAGTTACTTAACTAAAGTTCTTTACAACTTTTCAACCATTATAGATGACAAAACATGAGAATGCCAGGGATGTTTCAGAGAAATTTTTGTTGTTGTAGTTACTTGCAAATTTAAGTTGTACTTTCAAATAAATTTAGTTCTGTCAAAAATTAGTTTTATTTCATGATGTAGAGTTAATAATATCTCTGTCTAATTTCTCTAGTGGAGAGGTATCCTGCCTATTTAATATCCACATGGCCAGTTTTCAGAAAACAAATCATAATGTTGCCAACTTAACACTTACCCTATTGTTTCATCTGCTATTCTATCAGCACTGTAAATAAATAAGACAAGTTGTGATTTAATGGTATTAATATCAATGGAATGCTACAGGGTTTGACAGTAAAATTATCAGTAGTATAGTATAGAGGTTGTGTATATGACTATCATACCGTAAGTATGGTGGACTACTCAAATGCCTTCAACAAAAGCATGATTGCAATCTATCGCGACAGTTCATCTCACACACATAACAAATGCACTACGATCAAATCTATCTTGATGACATCATTTTGCAATCTACCGTGACAGTTCATCTTACACACATATCAAATGCACTATGATCAAATAGGTTGATGACAACATTTGATTGAATGGACTGCACTGCGCCATGATTACGGTGAAGGACACCGGTTCAAATCCTTTGTTTGGAGCCAATCAATAATTTCACGCACAACCTCTATGGAATTAAGATGCTGTGGTATTGGGCTATTCCAGTTGAAATCCATACAGCCCCTACACTCAGTCTACTCTGAAGTACAATGTACCGATGCGGATGCACACATTGTGCCAACTTTGAAGGCACGCATACCTCAGCAGAGACGCAGCACTGCGCACTATTTACACGCTGTATATGCGAGCGTTGTCACTTTGTACTTCACAGTGGACAAACTGTATGGTAGACATGTCCTTAATCTCCCACCACACATTGGGTTGTAGCTTTCCAACGGAGTAACCCATTCAGGTAACCCCATTTGAAATTCACACAACCTGTGTGGAAGATTATGGTCATGTCTTCCATAGGGGGTATGCATTTTGACTGGAATAGCAAATAACAGGTGGGTACATATTAAAAATGCATAGCACTCTAAATAAGCATAAAATCAATTTCAACAAACTTAAAATTCAATATCATGCAGAATCCTTATTGACAATATCACAATAAATATTAAAATTTTACCATCAATTGAAGCTTGAATTGACAAAAAATCAAGTGTAAAATATTGCTATCAAACTGATTGAAACTTGACTTACTTTCTAACATGTTCATTCTCTTTAAGATATAATTCTGTTCTCCTATTTAACCCTGATGAGCTGTGATATGCATCTATGTCCCTCCTCACTGATCCTAGTAGATCTTCCCTCTCACGACACGCTGTGATGTTGGCTTTGGTCTTCTGAAATTCATGCCTGCAAAAATAATGGGCATAGCACTCAAGATAAAGTTGATTGACCAGATTCATCCCCACTTTACACGATAAACAATTAAAATTTAAAACAGAGAGGAAATAAGAGTCCAACCAGTTACATTCAATTACATCTTTTTGCCAGTCAGTGCTCACAAAGCCCACTACAGTCAATGGTTTGGATCAGCAGCAAAATACTAATCACTGAAATGTCAGCTGAAACACGGATATGCTAGAAATACACCATTTCCAAACCAAATCCTGGAAATATGAAAGATGACACTAAAATCACTTTGATGCTTCGATCCAGGCGGCGTGTAGCATGGATGAACTAAATTCAGGGATTTTCCTTTGTCGACTGTGTAATTGAATGGTATTATTTTGAAATCTAAAACACTTACCAAGTCACAAACTAAACAAGTATGTTAATAAATAATATCAATACAAACTAAAACTGTTGGGGATCGATAATGAACCCCACAAACTTACCTTTAAATTCATTAAAACCAGTACAAATTTTTATTATTACTGGGGCGAGTGTTGCCATAACAGTTTTAAATGCGCCATGTTGATTAGGCTCCGATCACTCAGTGTGCAAATACTTACCCATAGTCTTGTAGAATGTCTCTGTGACGTTGTAATGTGTGTAAGAGTGCAGCACTCGGTGATGCCGCTGAAACGCTACCAGCATAATCTGCCATCTTGTCATTGGTTTCAGTTAACTAGAACAAAATACAAAGGAAATAATGTAATTCATCGCTAAAATAAGGATAAAGGCCTGACCGAGGACCTCCAATTATATTGGTTGTGAACACCACCATCACATTAGGGTTCTCTTATTGCAGTTGTGACCAAAGTTTGGATGCAATTAGAATTGAACTATTCATTTCAAATCAATTAACCCTTGCCCTGAGTGCTACAAAATACTACAGCACAACAAAATAAACTACAGCATGAAGCGTACGCATCTGCAAGCCCAGGCATCCCGGTGATGCGATTGCACAATAATCCGAGCACACGTATACACACACAGCAAAGGGGTCCATTTCACTAAACTTTACAAAGCTTCGAAAGTCTCAAAATGTTACGAAGAGTTAAAAGTTTAGTGACATGGATCCAGGTCAACACCCGGGGTCAACACCTGTGGCTTGCTACTAGTCTTGTGCTTTGCACCCAAAGGGTCTGTTCAAAACCGCACAGAAAGAAGAGCAACTTGTCTCTTCATTTTCGTTCTTTCTTCCTTCATTCATTCCTTTTCCACAAAAGCAAAAAGGGTGTTAGGGTTATAAGTCTAAAAACCTGTTTTTTTGTTTTTTTTTATCTCTTTGTATTTAATGCGCTTTTATCATTGTTTTTCAACTTTTTTGTGTTTGCTATTGCTTGAATATTTCTGGAAAGCACTTAGAATCTTTTTAAAGGTATTTCTGCGCTATACAAGCACCTCATTATTATTATTATTATTTAAATACCATGTTTTAAACTATAGTTTTTTATGACTTGATGGCATTTACAAGATGATTAAAAGTTCTTTATTATGATACAAAGGTCTGAAATGAACACAAAATATGTCATCATTTTGGTTGATAGTGTAACATCTATACAATACCTTTGCTAGCAGCGACTCTATTTCCATTGCCATTGTGTCAAACATATGTTCACTGTTGCTTGCACTTAATAAAGGAGATGTATCAGCACTGAAAGAAGAAAAACAGAGACAATGAGTATGTGTAGAATTGTATCATAACAAATTAATTTAACCAAGGGTAGTTAGTTTTAACTGCCCACCCACTCACATCCCTTTGATCCATACTAATATCCTGCCATTAGCATACAGTATTGTCTATCTGTAATAAACGATCCCCCTCTAATAAACGCCCCTCCAATTTTTCAGTTAAAACATTGCCATGCCACATCGTGTAAGTAAGCTTAAAACTTCCATCAGATATGCATGCATGTCAGTGACGATCGCTAAATTGCATTAACAAACAAAACCTATTATGACTCAAAGCGTCCATCCAGTTCATTGCCTAATTATGGTAGAATTTTACTAATTTCAACGGATTCTTGTTTGACGATGCACTTAAAGATGTAATTTCATTGTATTTATCAGGAAATATCATGTTCCACCCGCTTCTGTGTGTGCCGCCATCTTGAATTTGAACCCGGAAGTAACCGATTCTTCCAAAGTATGCCGCCGATTTTGAAGCTTTTTTCACTGAAATTTCACTTCTAATAAACACCCCTAGTTTGGAAAAATGCAATGCCCCGGGTGTTTATTACAGACAATACTGATAATCATGCCAGTTTAAACATAAGTGTTCCCCGCAAGGTTCATCATACTGGAATGTGTATATCCTGGGTGATTACACCTCAATCCATTAATATTGTTTACACACACACACATAGATGCCAAGAATCCTTGTGCATTCCTCAAGCACATGCTAAGGCTAATTAAAGTCGATTTCTAGTTTCGTGTTACTTTTTTTTTTCAAGATTTAGTAGGTGACTTTTTCATTATTTTAAGACTGCGGTGTATAGTGCAGGCATGACTACACTTTCCTAAAAAAAACTGAAAATGCATGTGAAATTGGGCAAAAAGTACCAAAAACAGACTGAATTTAAATAAAATTGCAGAAATTCTCATTCAGTTTTAGTGTCCAAACCAGCATGTGGAAAAGGATAGCAGAAGTGCAACACTAGTCACGAACAATGTCATGATGTCAGTTGAGTGCATTATACCCTATATATCCATAAAAAGATGCTTAAAATATGTTTTCCTTGGTGATGAATAATGAATTATTTGACCGGCAATTTTCTGGGACCAGGTCGGGTAACAGTAAACTGAGATCTACTTTTATTAGCCTAGAGGTAGGATACCAGGGACTGCCTTTTGAGGAGAGCAAGTGCAATTGCTCTCTATTGCTCGCCTTAAATCTGATATAGGCAAGTGATTTTTAGCTCTCCTTAGTTGAACATTCTCTCCTTAATCATTGTATCATACAGTAAGTGCAGTGACTATGATAGATTTTGATTCTCGTAAACCAAGACAAAGGCGAAATCGAGGCCCTGCAAGGAAATAAAATCTTGTTTAGTTTACCTATTGCTGTCCAGTTCATTGTGATGGCTGTAATTAGTACCCAGTTTACTGAATGACACCAGCTTCAGATCTATCTCATTCTCCAACTGCCTTGCTTTCTTCCTCAGATCTGTTGAGTGAAAACAAATCTGTATAATGTATCTCTGGGAGATTTCAAGCCATGCACAATCTTATATTGAAATTGGTTAAAATTTTTCAAACCCAATTTATTGCTATATTTGTTATGCTTGTAACACATGGCCCAACTTATACACCTCTATATAGTTTGATCTGCTCATAAAAGGTGGGAAATGTTAGGATTTACCACTACGCCGAAAAGTACACCCACGTTAAAAGTGCTGTTAGTTGCAGCCCTCGAATTAAGGATCTGAAGGGGCACAGCGGGCAACTTTTTTTAGGGCAAGTTGACCTTGGATATTCACTGAAAAGGCAAGGCAGCAGGGCAGTTTGTAATATTGTAATATTTTAAGAGGGCATCATGGCAACTGTTGAAAATTTGAGAAGGGCACCAAGGCAATTTCTCAAAAGTGAAGAAAACACACACAAACAGTCTGATAGATGATTTTATAATGAAGGGGCAGGGCTGGGGCACCGACGGCAACTTTATTAGAGGGCACAGCAAGTGACTGCCGTCGGTAAAGGACATATTTTGAGGGCATTACAGCAGTGGGTATGGGCATAGCGCACCCACAGCATTAATTCGAGGGCTGGTTAGTTGACCTGTCTGGTCTTTATTTTGTATTTTAAGGGGGTACTACACCCTTGTGTTAAATTTGTGACTATTTTTGCATTTTTCTCAAAAAATAATAACACACTGGCAGCAAAAGTTATGTATATTATTGGGGCAAGGAATCCAATTACTATACTGAAATTTCAGTGACTCAAGGCAAGCGGTTCAGTATATATGATTGGAAATGAGGTACATCCTAAGCGGTACCTCTTTTCTTATCATAAATAACGAACCGCATGTCTTGAGTCACTGAAACTTCAGTGTAGTAATTGGATTCCTTTATAATATAACGTAACTTTGTTACCGCTAATGTTATTAGTTTTTGAGAAAAATGCAAAAATAGACCTAAATTATCGAGGGTGTAGTACCCCTTAAAAAAATGTAGACAGAGTATACATGTAGGACTTGAATTAATAATTTGTGATGCTTCTGGTGAGATGTCACAAGAAAATTCTCAAATAAAATATTTTGATATTAATCCGTGATATTATAAGGCCCATTGATTACGAGCTGATCGAAGTATAAATGGAATCGGCCAAATTTGTTGTTTGTAGGACAACATAGCAATTTTGACATAAAGTTAAAGCCTTAAGGGATGAGTCTGTAGGAATAACGACCAAACAAAGAAATTCTTGTTTAAGCCGTAATATTGTAGTCTTTCAACCCTTTCACAACTTCAGCTGTGTAACTTACAAAAATTCCCGCTAAAAAGTGGTTCTTTTAATTTTAGAAAATACATTAATAATCGCATTGGACTTTTCGTACTGATCGTATATAAGTGACCACCAGCCTATAATGTTCTAATCACACTATAGACTGGGATTACATGTGACGTCATTGCCAGGCAATTGGTCTCTATTGTTCCTTGTCCGAAATATGCCCACGCAGTCAGGGACCGTGCTTTTAAAACTCCCGCCAGATCACAATAAGGCCATTGAACTGCGTAGTAGCCATACGTACTCATTGAAGTATAACGGTAGCACGTTCCTTACCGACTCATTATTAATGTGTGGAAAGGGGTCAGGGACGCATTCTGATCATTCTAATCCTTTCTTTTGAGGTCAATAGATAAAAGAAAGGCCTTGAACACAGGTGCCGAGTTGTAGATAATATTTAATCATCAAAGCTGATGGCATAAGAAATTTCGAGGAGGCAGCGCTTATTATTTCTTGTAAACACAATCTAATGTGGTACTCACTACATGTAGAAGGCAGGCGGGTCTGCAAATTAGTGCATGAAGCTAGTAAAGATATAGCTTTATGTTCAGTTTAATCAATTAAAATACTATGGCTGGATATCAAAAAAAAATCGCGAGGCATTAAGTATTAATTTTTATATTATTATGACAAAATCCAGTCCCTTCTCAATTGAATAGGCTCCGAGATTAGACTTTCCTTTCCAAAAATAAATTATATGGCCTAGAGGACATGATATAGGCCTAATCTAAACCCATATTCGGTATCCAGAAACCTTCACAGTCTGAGCGGCGCTTGCACTTTCGCATCGCATTAAACTAGACAAAGTTCGCTAAACTGAGGCCTGCTTCAATAGACCTTTTCCCTCTTTCCCATCATGCACTATTCCAGGGGGTATGAGTGTCGCAAACTACATCATCTCCCGGGGAGTACAGAGTTAAGTTCATTACATTCTGGAATACGGACATTTCGGCTGGTGCCTTCATCACAAAAAGGAATCCCCAATAATCACGATAATGGGCCGCGATCACTAATACCTTTCGGGGCAAAAACAACATATTTATGCCTTAATACGGACATGGTATCCTCAGCCAAAAAAGTTTCCTGCTATTGAAACCTAACTTTGTATACATTTTATAGACTTAATGGTGAAAAAATAATGACGGGACACGCAGTGATATTTTGTCGGTGTCTGTGAAATGTAGTCTTGGTACCAGCCGGTTTGTGCTCCTCCGTCACCGTTAGTGACGGAGGAGCACTAAACCGCTGGTACAAGACTAGGTGAAATGGTATTGAACAACATAAAGCAGCCAAATTTGTCATAAGTTTGAATAGCCATTAGAACAACCGTGAATATAGTGTCAGAAAGTCTTACACATCTTAGTATAACCTTGTCGTTTAGTGTGATACTGAATGCAGCGCCATATTTGGAATATATTCAGTACACGGTGTGGGCAAATAGTTGCTCAAATGTAGGCTAAGTAGGCCTAAATCATGAAAATCGCTTAATCGGAATAATACTAACCAGTAACGGACACTGAGACAGCACTACGTTTGAAGTTTGAGGTAAGTAAAGCTTTTCCTTGTTATAAAAAACAAGGAAATGGCAGTCATTTTTATCACAACGCGATATTTTAAAAAAGTACATTTTGAGAGGGCCTACGCTGGTTCTTTTGATTCTAGTGTAAAATCTGTTCATCACATGTAGTCCGATTTGGTATCTATGGTCTCATCAAAGTCTTGAGAACTCTTTTTGATGTTATGTTGGTTAACAAAAGCGATACTGTTAAAAATAGCGGTATTTATGCAAGCTGACGTATCTATTGTGTAAAATGCATTGAAAATTGTCGGCTAAAGAGGGTATAAATTAAAATCGCGAAGAGTAATAGCAACAATAACTATCTACATTCCAAGCGGAAACGCTTTTCAAAAACATACCACCTTTTTCGGCAATCGCTGAAACCGAAATATGAAATTCCAGGCCATCTGTAAAAAAGTGCGTGAGCAGAAATGACCATGAACTTGGGTCACCGAAACAAGTGTTTATATTGGTGTCAGGCCTATCATAGTGATACAACAATTAGCCCCCAATAATGGCTTTCATTTGAACCGTTATTTGTTAAACTACGATTTTTACTTTTTGAGAAATCAATGAATGTATCAAAAAACTTTTGAAAGTCGATTTAAAATGGCATAACCCGTTAATGTACGATCTTATAATATGAAATTGGTTAATTTTTTTCAAACCTGATTTTTTTGCATATTTGTAATGTTTACATATGTCCCAACTTGCACCTAAATGGAATCGGCCAAATTTGCTGTCTTTGTAGGTCAACAGAGCAAAAGTTCAACATATTATCATAATTTAAAAATTATGATATGTCCTCCCATAGAATTGCGTGTTAAATGGCCAAAATAACCAGTGCGGTTTCTTTCACTTTACCTTGTTATTTCAACCTAAAATTGAAAGCAACCCTTCTCGTCATTTATTACTAATATTATTTCAACACTTTGAATAAAGAATAACAAAATCAAAATTTGACGGAAATCGTACATTAAGGCTTTAATAATAATTATGACTTTAAGTCCCCATAGAACTCCATGTTAAACAGCCAAAATGGCCCAACAGTTATGACTAATATTAATAGCATTTTGGGCAGTGTTCGATTTACCACCTGCACATGTACATGTATGCAGGTGACTTTGATTCTGTGCAAGTAACTTTTCAAATGTACCTGCACAAGTGCATGTAGAATTGTAGTCATAAATTACACAATTGGAATCAGAAACATGCAATGTGCTTCTAAATCAAAGAAGTAATATAAATATCCCTTATCCCTTTACTTTTTATCTGTAAAAAAGGTGATTAGTTTCACGGCACAAACTTCTTATTTTATATGGTTAAATTGCGTGCAAGTTACTTTCACTTTGTGCAGGTAGATTTTCTATGTTACCTGCAAGTAACTTTTTTCTGGTAAATCGAACACTGATGTTGGGTAAAGAATAACAAATTAAAATTTGACAGAAATCATACATTCGGCTTTTAATAGGTTCACCGTTTGTCCGGAATTCTAAAAATCTGGGAAAAGGGTGGGGGTTAAAAAAGGTGGGTTTCTAAAAATGTTTTTTTGCTGTTAGAATATATTTTAATTGTCGTCTACAATTGCTATTGACGTGATAAGTATATTATGCAAAAGCGACAAAATTTGGCGATTGCCCATCGCTTTCCAAAACATGAAAAGCAGTGCATCACAATATAAATCATTATTCAAGTATAAAATTCTGCTTAAATCATCGACTTGAAACTTGTGCTTTTTTTAACATGCTCAACTTTTGCACTGCTAAGTCTGGAGTAAGTGTTCCTGACTCCTGTGTCAGACTGTCAGTGTCATGACTGTCAAATTCAGCAGTATGCTCACAATCGTACATTTGGACAGCTTGAAAACTACAATTGTAATAAAATGATACAAAATCACACGAGTTCTACATTATATCTTGTTCCTAAATACATGAAAAAACACACTAGATTATTACTTAAGAATTACAGTCTATAAATAAAGTAAAAAACATAAAAGTTCCAACGTGTACCTTCCCACTGATTGCCGTGCGCCATGTTTGTTTCCGGAAGTGAGTGGCGATTAGTCTCATGTACAGAATGCGTGGTTCAGTCTCCAGCGTGTGTTGCACATAAAATAGAAGATATCCCGGGGAATGAGCCACATGCTTGCTTGCTTGCTTGCTTGATTAATTGATTGATTGATGTGATCGATGTGATGTGATGTGATGTGATGTGATGTGATGTATTGATTGATTGATGTGATGTATTGATTGATTGATTGATTGATTGATTGATTGGTTAATGCATTGATTCATTGCTGCATCGATCGATCATAGAAAATATCCTGGGGGAATTAGCCACATACCGGTAGGCCTACCGGTAATTGATGTGTTGATTGATTAGGCCTACTTGCTTGATTTATTCAATCGATTGATTGATTGATTTATTGGTCGATTGATTGATTGATTGATTGACCGATCGATTGTTTGACCGATCGATTGTTTGATTATTCGGCTTGTTTGTTTGCTTGCTTGTTTGCTTTCTTTTGCTTGATATATTGCTTTTTCGATCGATTCATTGTTTGCCAGCTTGCTTAATTGATTGGCTGATTGATTGATTAATCGATCGGTGGATCAATCAATTGATTGATCGGTTGGTCGATAGATCACAATTTTGAGTAACTTTGGTAGCTTTTTGTGACGTGGTGGGGCATCTTTTAACTTAGTGCGTAAAATCATTTTAACCTTTTCACATAGCTATGCCATAGTCGAATTTTGATAAAAATGTGTTATTATTATTTAATCATGATGAACGCATTCCGTTGAACTAAAAATTATACTGATGTTTATTAAACATGTTAAAATTAAAGTGTTCAATAGTGAAATGGTCATAAAGAGTTTATATATTAGATCAAAGTATAGAATACTTTGATTAGATGATTAGTGACAATAAAAGTTATCAAAGGCAACATATCTTGCATAGTGGCTCACTTCAATACTAAACAATTCTGATTTTGGAATCTACCAGTTTATTGATCACGAAAGCCCGAGTAACAAACAGAGGGAGTATGGTGACTGAAAATATCAGATGTGAAAATCTATCGGCACACAAATTAATACAAATCAGAGTTTTATGCTTAAATGTATTAAAGGAGTATTTCGTGATCCTAGCATCCTCTTTTTATGACATTTTTCAGTACATATCCACGAAAAAAGCCTATTCCCAAAATTTCAGTTGATTCCGATTTTGCGTTTGCGTCTTTGCGAGTTATGCATGATTATGTGTATTACACTGCTCCATAGACAATGCGTTGTAATTTCGTTCTGGTGCACCAGAACGAAATTCAAATTTCACGATATCTTTGCAAAACGAATTAATCTGCAAGAAATATTTTGTACATAAACATTATGTAGCCAGAGGTTTCCAGTGATATGAAAATCTCAACTTTTTTTGAGAAAAGTGGGGGGATGAGGCTGTGGATCACGAAATGCCCCTTTAAATAGCCAGAGTATGCAAAATGGGCAAGTGGACGACGGAGAAGTTTACTTTTCACACTGCTATTTTCAAGATTGCTTTTGCTCTAATTACAAAAGTCTTATACCTAATCTATCAGGAGTGCAGTGACTCAGTACTCCTCTTGCTTTGTATTGATGACTGGTAGCTCTATCTACTGCTGATGGGTGAACAGCTATATCTGCTCAGCTGATATTGATGAACAGGCCTACTATCTACTGCCGATATTGGTATTGATGAAGTAGCTATCTACTGCTGATATTGGCTTGATGAAATAGCTATCTACTGCTGATATTGGTATTGATGAAGTAGCTGTCTGCTGATATTGGTATTGATGAAATAGCTATCTACTGCTGATATTGGCTTGATGAAGTAGCTATCTACAGCTGATATTGGTATTGATGAAGTAGCTGTCTGCTGATATTGGTATTGATGACGTAGCTATCTACTGCTGATATTGGCTTGATGAAGTAGCTATCTACTGCTGATATTGGTATTGATGAAGTAGCTATCTACTGCTGATATTGGTATTGATGAAGTAGCTACCGTATCTACTGCTGATATTGGTATTGATGAAGTAGCTGTCTGCTGATATTGGTATTGATGAAGTAGCTATCTACTGCTGATATTGGCTTGATGAAGTAGCTATCTACTGCTGACATTGGTATTGATTAAGTAGCTATCTACTGCTGATATTGGTATCGATGAAGTACCTATCTGCTGAGTGGTATTGATGAAGTAGATATCTACTGCTGATATTGATAGGCCCTATTAATGAAGTAGCTATCTGCTGATATTGATATTGATACTACTGATATTGGTATTGACGAAGTATAGCTATCTACTGCTGGTATTGTTGAACAGCTATCTACTGCTGATATTAATTAATACTATCACTGCTAATATTGTTATTGATGAAGTAGCTATCTGATGATATTGGTATTGATCAGTGAAATAACTAGCTTATCTACTGCTGATATTGGTATCGATGAAGTAGGGATATCTACTGCTGATGGTATTGATGAATAGCTATCTCAGTACTGCTGATATTATATTAATACTATATCTACTGCTGATATTGATATTGATGAAGTAGCTATAACATGCATATATTGGCCCAACGTTGGTTTTCGAACGCCAATCTTGGCATCGGCATTATTTTGCTGCCCATATTGGGCCAATCTTGGCTTACCGTCGGTAATCTTCATATTGGCATCACAGTGACAGCCTAAATTGGTCCAAGGCCCAATATTTGGCCCAAGCCCAATCTTGGGCCTATGGGCAAATGATATTGGGCCATTATTGAACATATATCGGGCCACCATCGGACCAATATCGCCATGTTATCTGGGTATATATACTGCTGATATCAGTATTGATGAAGTAGCTATCTACTGCTGATATTGGTATTGATGAAGTAGCTATCTACTGCTGATATCAGTATTGATGAAGTAGCTATCTACTGCTGATATTGTTACCCATGAAGTATAGGTAGCATACCGTCTGCTGATATTGGTATTTTTATGCGGTAGATATCCACTGCGCATAGATATGGATGATGTTACTGGTGGTATTGGTACTGACGAGGTAGTTTTAATCTACAGCAGATTTTGGTAGTACTGATGAAGTAGCTATTGGTACCGATGAAGCAAGACCGAGCTGTCATGTCAACTGCTGATCATGAAGTAGCTATTTACTGCTGATACTGGTATTGATGAAATATAGCTTTCTACTGCATTTTGTATTGGATGAATAGCTATCTGATATTGGTATTAATGAAGTACCCATCAACTGCAATAAGGATAAGCATGCTATAGCTGATTTTTGATGAAGTAGCGATCAGCTGCTGATATTGTACTGAAAAGCTATACTGCTGATATTGGTATTGATGAATTAGCTATCTACTGCTGATATTGGTATTGAAGAATTATCTACTGCTGATATTGTTATAGACTATGCCATAGTCGATTTTTGATAAATAAAACATGTTATTAATCATGATGAAAGCATTCAGTTGAACTCGAAATTATACTGATATTTATTACATCAAAATACTAGTATAAAATTGCTATGAAAAAGTTTATTATATTAGTGACAGTAAAAGTAAAGTATACATAGGCTTATATTATTGAATGCAACATAATTATCATAATGTCATAATTATATTGGCACTTCAATACTGAACAATTCTGATTTTAGAATCTACCAGTTTATTAATCGCGAAAGTCCGAGTTAAAAATCGACTATGGACATTGCATTTTAAACGGGACTTTGATCGGGCAAAGTCCCTAACACACTGTCAATCATACTTGTTTATCAATCCAATTTAGGCCTACCGCACGCACAACGCTTGGAAGTACAAGCATGGTACAAGACGCGCTCATGCACCTACTGGGAGTTTAATGTTCCCGCCAACACAAAGTTGTGTACCATGTAGTTATTAATGGTAATGGCAGGTGCCCGGAGGATTTAAACCATAACGAGATCTGGGCGACCAATCACAAACCAGATCCATTTAAAGATGCATTACATCATAGCCAATTTTAGTAGGCCAGAAATACGACAATCTCATCCATTGACAACCGTGTTAAGCATGTAAACCGCATGCCGCAATCCAAAGTCGTAGTCCACTTGGGAAGCTAACAAACAGAGGGAGTACGGTGACTGAAAAGATCAGTTGTGAAAATCTATCAATTGTGCACAAATTAATTAAATCAGAGTTAGCTATCTACTGATGATATTGGTATTGATGAAGTCTAGCTATACCGTCTGCTGATATTGATGAAATACCACTACTGATATTGGAAACGATGAAGCAAGAATCTGTCTACTGCTGATATTGGAATTGATGAAGTTGGTATGTACTGTATAGATATTAGTATTATAAGAGTTGGTGAAGTAGTTATCTTATGCTGATATTGGTATTGAAGTATCTAATACAGATATTGGTACCGATAAAGTAGCTGTCTCACAAGTACTGTAGTGCTGATGAAGTATAGATATCTACAGCTCAGCTGAGATTGGTACCAGTGAAGCAAGAAGCCGCTAGCCGTCTACTGAGGCTGCCGGGTATATATTGATGAAGCAGATAAAAGTATGAGTGTTGATGAAGTAGCGCCCTACAGCTGATATTGGTATTGATGAAGAAGCTACCTACTGGTGATATTGGCATTGAAGAATTAGCTATCTACTGATGATCTTGTAATTGATGAAGTAGCTATCTACCATGTCTACTGCTGATTGACGAATTAGCTATATCCTAGCTACTGGTGAAGCAGCTATCTACTGCTGATAATGAAGAATTGGCTATCTACTGCTGATATCAGTGGCGTAGATTTCTTATTGACATCGGGGGATGGGGTTGGAAAAATGTCTTGAAGTATAGCGAATCAATCACCTTTTGGCGACAGAATAAGTTAATGGTACAAATGCGCGTGAAACATTTTGCAATATTGAAGCTAAATTGATGAAATAGGTGCACAAGTGGAATAAATTCGCGCGAAATGCGCAAAAATGTGCACTTTAAGGGCTAAAAATTTGGTCAGAAACCCATACAGGTACAGGTGTCAACATGGGGGGATGATTGCACGGACAATCCACCTGGCAAAATATGGGGGGGGGGTATCCCCCACCCGGGATCTACGCCTATGGCTAATACTGGTATTGATGAAGTAGCTATCAACTGCTAATGGTATTGATGAATACCGTATTGGTTTTGAAAAATTAGCTATTTACTACTAATATTGGTATTGAAGAAGTAGCTACCAACATGATCAACTGCTGATATCGGTATTAATGAAGTACCGGTAGCTATCTACTGCTCATCAAGTGCTGATATGTATTGATGAATTAGTTATCTACTGCTGATATTGGTATTGATGAAGTAGCTATCAACTGCTGATAGTAGTATTGAAGAATTAGCTATATACTGATGATATCAGTATTGATGAAGTAGTTAATTTATACATATACTGCTGATATTGATGAAGCAAGAAGCTGTGTATACTGCTGATATTGGAATTGATGAAGTAGCTATCTACTGTAGATTGTTGAAGTAGTTATCTACTGCTGATATTGGTATTGAAGTAGGTAGTTAGCTCAGCTGATAATCTATTGGTAGCCTACCAATGAAGCAAGAAGCCGTCTATTGCGGATATTGGTATATTGATGAAGCAGCCGTTTACTGTAGATAAGCATAATAGTAGGCCTATTGTTTAAATAGCGCTCTACAGTCATTAGCACCAATCCAACTTGAAATGTGTGTGTGTATATGGGGGGACAATCGGCCTGAATTATAAAAAAGTGACTGAAAAAAATGGGCCATTTTCCTGAAGGGGGTGGGCGGGGACACGTCCCCCTGCCCCCCTCCCCGTGGGATTAACACCCATGCCTACAGCTGATTGATGAATCATTATGAACATCATTAGACTCATGCAAGACTCAAAGCTATCATTCCGGTGTTTAATATGGGTCGAAATTCTGAAAACATGCCCTTAGCCTATGTTTGTAGGACAGGGGCCGCCGGGCATCGGTTTGCGGCCGGGAGTCACTAGCTTTCTTCAGGATCATAGGAGCGGACCAGGTCGACCTTTTACACCCATGATACCCTGGATAGGTACTTGTGTTGAAAACATGTCCAGTACAAATACACCTGATCAAATGCTATCAATATTGTTTATTGATGACTGACAGGTTCATAGATCAAATACCGTAAGTTGGTTATCAATTTTGTTTGTTTTGGTCTTTTCTCAGCAATAATATCAGATCATTGATAGCTATTGATGGCTACTATATATATATGCCTATATAACTGTAAAGAATAGCCGCGGGCACCGTAACCAGGAGGGTGAGGCGTGATCTGTCATTTCCCGTTTTCATGAGCAATCAAAATCTTGAGTATAGGCTTAGAGTTAGCCTATATTTCTTAATTGTAATATATTTTCATCTTATTTTTGGTGTTATGAAAAAGATTAGAAAATGTGTTTTCAAAAAATTGGAATCCGTAACTTGAAATTAGACTTTGTACAAGTCTTTAGGATTGATTGTCACAGCATGCGAAAAATACCCCAAAACGCATGCATGTTTTTGCCAATTTGGCCCTTATTTCCAAAAATTGACCTTAATATTGAAATTTTACTTTCATTGTCATTAAAAGATTAAGATTATAGCTATGTTTCATTTGGCAAAACAGGATTATATTTAGGATATTTTGGATATCCAATTTTTTTTCTGGAATGATCTATAGGCCTACTTGAACAATTAAACATTGAAACACACAAAACACACATTTTACCACTCCAAAATCGTTACCAAAATATTTGGCTGTAGTGAAAGAACAAAAGGTTATGATTATTTAAACATTTAAAATAACTATTTATTTAACTGTTGAAGAATGTGGTTGCATATGAAATGCTCTGATAATTATTACTGACAATAACACATGCATGGGTCCTTTTATAAAAGAAATTTAAATATATACAATGTACAATTCCGATATACAAGTCTCTATGCTTCTTGAGGATAACACAGCACAGTACATCGTATACATATATTGCCCTGCACTAAGGGCGATACGGTACCACTGCAATGGGGCGATTTCATTATCTGTTGATCATGTTGATGGGAAGTCTTGACAAGAGTTAATCCAAAAACATTAATTTCGTCAAAATTAACGTGTCTGTGTTAATCTCTAATGCAATTGTCTCATTTACAAGATTTCCTTGATAAAAATTCCCCCATATTAAACAACAAAATACGAGTCATACAATTTCTTTTTGCCAAAGATTGATACCCACTGACATGGTTACATTTTGACGAAATCTTTTTCTTTTGATGATGCCATGATCGAGGCCTATAATCAGGTTGATCAGTGAAATTGTCCCAATGCAGTGGTATACGATTCGTTCTTGGTGTCTCCTGTTACCTAGTGGCGTATCCAAACAAAGGGGGGGGTCCCTGTGAGAGCTCTTGGCCCCCATCCTGGTATTTACGATTTAGGCCTTTTTAGCCCATTTTTGACCATTTTCATATACCTTAAAAGTTGCCTATACCCCCTTTGCCTATTTTCTGAAAAAGTGCTGGCTACGCCACTGGCGTTATCTCAAGAAGAATGAGAACTTGTATTTCTTAAAAGTAGTTGAATAAAGTCTCTTCTCTATAAATTTCTGGAAATTGCCACAAGGAAATATTGTCCCCCATTCACCCAATAAGATGTCCACGAATCAAAAATTCTTCCGCAAGGTCAATCCATTTACGACCAACTGCGACTGTTGAGGAAGGTGCAAATAATTATAGCCTCAGCTGTTTGAAGAGGTAGCCCCGCCAGAGCAGTTCTTCTGGGGTGACCCTCAGGGAGTGAAATGTCCTGATCAGAAGAAAATGTTGCCAATCAAATGACCATGGCGTGGTATAAACATAGGCATTAGCTAAGTCACTTATCACTGATTAATCATTTGATAACCAGGCAGGTTTGGCTCATCCCAGAAGAAGTGCTCTGACGGGGCTTCCTCTTTAATACCACAGACAGAAGGGAGTCTTGTCTTACAGATGAATACAAATTGTGCGCGTGAATACATAACAGGTTTGTAAGAAATGTCTAGCAGATATGCGCAAATGATGATGAAATTGAACTCCGCCATAAGAACCCCCTAGCTCTTCTCTCCGCAGCCAACCATTTAGCCCACCGTGGAGCAGCTGGTGACACTAGTGTTCCATCGAATGTACTCTTGTATTGCTCCTGCCAACTACTACCTGACCAGCTCCGTGACCCTTGTCTTCGCCGCTCCGAGATCTCACAACTTCAAATTCCAAGATCTACCGGTAAGTCATGAACTCAGGTCCTGTCATTCCATCTACAGTCCGCATCCCAGGAATTCTGAAACGGGCCAGCTTCAAAAAGGAGGTTAAGGCGCCAACCTGTCAGCGTTACCATAATCATAAAAGTTGTTAATGCATTTTTGGTGTCTTGACATAAAATAAAGTTCATGGACGACTATATCATAGTAGTCACGATTTTCTCAGCACTGTTATAGCGTAAACTTTTTTTCTAAATACTCAGTGGCAAAGTTGGTAGTCATGGCAAACTGCAACAAATGGTTGGCGATGACTTGCCTTCTTGTTCAGATATTTCCATTGTCATTCAGAATTATTTTCTTTGTCTAACAAGTATTATAGTCTCAGAATGTCAAATTTTCGTCATCAAAACACTCTGAAACCGTCATTGATCTTCGCTTCTTCTCTTTCACTCTGCCAGACTTTGACAAGCTAAAAGTCCTTGATCTCATTGCTCGTACTGCTGCTGATCCCATATCATTAAAATAAAAATCATCAGAAAATGGATTGTCGTTCGATGTTGGGGACTGATTTTCTACTTCTTGTGATGCTGCTGCTTGAGTTGACTTGTGTCCATCGGTAGCATCTGGGAAAGTTTTTGCATCTGACGAGGAAGCTACAGGACTTTTTGATGCTGCTGCTTTGTTGCTTGAAGATGACGTTGTCTCAAGTCTGAATGGATGCGTAAAGCTCCTTGGTCGTCGATGGGGCTTCACGTCGTCTGATGAAGTAGTATCTTCTTCTGGAGAAGATTTCCGAGGAGACTTTGCTGCCGTTTTTGCAGGATTCTTGTTCACTTTCGGCGGTTTGGATTGCTTTGGTTTATCCTTCGTCATCTTGAGCATATGCTTAATTCTCGTTGTAAATTTAGCAATAGTTAATCCAGATCTTCAATATTTGATCGATCACCAGACACTTTCTACATCAAATGTTAACTTTGTGGAGCTGAGCAAGTAACTATGTTAGTGATCCATCATGTTCATGACGACGTTTGTTGTTTCCTATTAAATGCAGAATTTCACTTCATAACAAAAAGTTTATCTCTATACAGTTGTACAGTAGTTGAAAATGTCTGGATCTATACAGAACAACAAAATGGCGTTTATCTGTACTATTTACTCGAGTAGAAATATTATGAATTTGCCCTTGATTATCAGCGGTTAACTGAGTGAAATTTATTATTTGTTTAATACAGATAAAAACAGTAGATTCGCGTAATAATAGGCAAATGAACATGTCAATGTAAATTTAATTATCAGTGGACTCGGACAGTGGTAAACTTTGAACTGTTGACTTGGGCACGTACAAAACTGCATACAGAATAGTGCAATTCAAATAAATATAACTGACTTAAAGGCCCATTCAGTGATTTGCTCATCTGGATTATCGTAAAAATGATCAAATTCACATTTTGGCACATTTGTTAGTGTCATAGATGTGCTAACATGACCTGCTTGTGGTTAAACCAAAAACCATGTATTAAAGATAAAATAAGACATTTTACATGAATATAATTAACTGCCTGTATTTGAATGGGGCTTCAACTTTGTCAATACTGCTGTTTACCTCGTTTTTTAACTAAATATTTCATTTCAAAAATACATAATGACAATTCAATTTAATGACATATCCTTCAATTTTAGGCAATTTATAAACAATTTAAATTTTTCTACTCTTTCGCTGGGATCACCGAATAAGCCTTTAAATAGTGCATCATGTTGTTTACTGGATAAGAGTAACAAGTTAAATATCATAAATCATTCTTGGCATATTTGAACATTGGACCATTCCCCATTTATTTGATGTGCATTTCAAAAAACTGTCCAGAGATAAAACAGCTCTCTTGAAGTCGACTTGTAAACATGCATGTTTAAAACTTAACATGTTTAGGAACTAAAATGCGACTTCTGAAATTTGACATTTTTGTTTAGGTTGTAAACAAGTTTACAAATTGGTGTTCAGATTAAGCATGTTTACACATTTATTGGAAGTGTTTTATCTCTACGGAGGCAATATTTTGCTGGGTATCTGTGAACAATATTTCGGCATACTTTCAAACCAATTTTAAAGGGCTATCTTATATACAGGGTGAGTCAAAAAAAAAAGTGCAATAGAGCAAAGAATCGATATTTATGCAAGAACCAAGTCAAACTTTCCCATTATTGAAAAATGTTATAAATGCCACGCTCAAAAGTCACCTTCTGTGAAAATATGAAGTGAATCGCGACTACCGTTTAATTTTTATAAGTCCTTTTGCTGCGATACCCAATTTCGTTATTTGTCCACGAGATATCATGTAATTTGAATGAGAGCACACAATGCACGGTAAAGACATTAGCTCTGAAACTGACATCAACTTAAAAAAGGTTGATTTTTGCGTTATTTTAATTTCTTTTTTTCTGTTCAAACAAAATTTCTAACAGTACTTTAAGTCCTTCATACCTCACTCGACTCCAACTCCAGTGTTTTAATCCCAATATGTCCAACTTTACTCTACTTCAATTTGCACGCATTTTATTTTGACATTTGAAAAAACACGTCTACAAATTTGTATGTTTTTGATTGAGAATAAACATCTTTAAGGGGGTACTACACCCCTGCCCAATTTTGTGCCTATTTTTGCATTTTTCTCAAAAATTATAGCGCATTGGGGACATGTAAGATATGTATATTATAGGGGCAAGGACTACAACTACTGCACTGGTAATTTTATTTCAGCACATACAACAGTAGTGGAGTTACAGTCAAAAATGGGGAAAACCAATATTTGATCAATAAATCAATAACTACTTGCTTTGAGTTGCTGAATTTTCAGTGCAGTAGTTGTAGTACTTGCCCCTATCATATGCATATCTTACTTGTCACCAATGTGCTATAATTTTTGAGAAAAATGCAAAAATAGACACAAAATTGGCCAGGGGTGTAGTACCCCCTTAAAGTAAAGGTAAAATGAAAATAACAACAAGTAATGTTTCTTTTCCTTAAAAAAGACCAAGGGCAATAACATTTTTGGTGCTCTATATAATTTCAATGCCAATGAGGTTAAGAAAATGTCAGTTGTTCTAAATCTACCTTACACAGAGTGCGCTGACATTCAAATTTTAGATGTCTCTTGGACAAACATTAAGATTGGGTATCGCTATAAAATGTGTCATAAAAACAAAACGGTAAATGCTAATTCCTTCACACAAGGTTGCTGATGAATATATCATATATAACATGTTTTTAAACCTAAAAGGTTCAGCTCGGTTCTTTAATAAAAATTGATTCTTTTCTCTATTGCACTTTTTTGACTCACCCTGTATTAATATTTTCTAATATTATTAATTTGTATAGCTTACCAGAGGAGCAATTACTGGTTCTCCTTGAATAAGGCCATAGGAATATGAAATAACCATTTGCTGTAAATTTAGGCCAACAATGGTTTAATATTACTGAATTTGATATGAATAAATTTATTAAACATAATTTAATTTTAATATGTGTATACCTTTTATTACATGCTTATGACATTTTTGTGGTGGGGTGTGAGGTGAGCAGTCAAGTGTATTTTCTTTTTTTTTCCTGCAGGTTTGGTGTATTGTATTTTTCATTTTGTGTATCTGTATTAATATATTTAGGGCCTACTTCAGGGGGGCACAACATTTTACAGGCTTCTGCTTCTAGTTGTGTCTCCTCCATTATCATGTTTTGTTATTTGTATGTTTTAATTTTGATGGAAATAAATATGATTGGTTGATTATATAAATGATTGATTACAATGTGCAATTCGAAATGAGTTTTTACAGCTTTGTCACTTAGAAATGGTTTGTGTTACAAATAAGCCTACTTTATTATAGAACATTCGCTATCAATTTCAGATCTTTCATGTAAAAGTGCACGAATTAGCCTATTAGCTACTTGCGGTTCCGCCATTATGCACTATGTGCGGGGAGAGCCTCGAACTGGCAGCATACATGAATGGGAATTGAACTAGTCATAACGTTCTGTGTAAGGTTACATAATTCTTCCTTTCATGTATGCTGCCAGTTCGAGGCTCTCCCGCACATAGTGCATAATGGCGGAACCGTGCAAGTAGCGAATAGCAAAGAAACCTATTACACAGCTTTATTCCGTAATCTACTTTAATACTTAATTCTTCAGTGGAGACTTCACACTAGTCTTACTCAAGAAAATCTTGCACCGAGGATATACCTATTATGAGACCTGTCATGTCAAAAGGAGACACTTTAGGGCAGGTTATCAATTTGAGGTTTTTATAATTATCTTAAATATAGAGATATTTTGCTCCACAACGCCGTTTTCCCCAATGAAATCAAACATTCCTAAGCGAAGATATTGAGTTCGTAAGTTATGGTATTATAAAATTGGAAATTAAGATATTGGCCTTTAAAAATGTTATTGACAATGTTGAGTAGGAATTACCTTGAAAAAATGTCTAAAAAAATATAAGATGCCAGTTATAATCCGGTCTGAAACTATCAGATAATATTTTTAACATTAATAACATCACAAATTCGCAACAAACCCAAATTGTGAAAAAATCACCCCGGGCAGATTTTTGGCTATTTCTCCATTTACGATCCTGCCCCAAAGAGTCTCCTTTTGACATGACACGTCACACATGGTTTGTTTTCCTACGTGAACAAAATCCCCCATATACAAATAAGTTAAATTATTTTTCTTTTTAATTTGACAGATTTCAGTACTAGAACACAACACAAAATACATTTCCACAAGCTTTGCTTTAAATAAATTGTATCTATTTATTTAGGTTTTTGTCATGATTACCTTCAATCTAAGTCCCACCCTTCTTTAATGAGAATGAAGGGTTATTTTTTTCTTGGCCCAACGCATTAATCTTGAACAAAATCAATTTCGGCAAGCTTCGGTGAGATTTTGGCCCAAAAATATGCTCCAGGAACAGCTGCTCTGGGAGCATATATGCTCCTGGAGCATGAATAATCTGGAGTAATATTCTAAGTCGAGCATGTTTTGAATGCACAATGCTCCAGGAGCATATTTGTCATTGTGTATTCAAAACATGCTCCTGGAGCATGTTGGACTTAGAATATTACTCCTGGAGCATAATTTCGGGCCAAAATCTCACAGGCGATGGCTACTTATAATAGATCACCAAAAAAGATTGTGTTTAACAAATAAACACTTTTCTAAACACATCTCTGCTATCACTTTGTAAACATGTTTTTAAATACTAAACATGTTTAGAGTATTGATGGATAGTCTTTAGCTATTGAACACTGATGTTTAGGAATTTGACATATGTTTAGCTTTTAAACATGTTTATAAAGTGATATAGCAAGACTGTGTTTAATTGCTAAACACCGTTTTTGGAGTTTTTGTAAAACATCAATGGTGTTTGAAATTTTTGAATCATTAATTTGAACACCTGAGTTGTAGTTTTACACATTCTACTTGGTGTCTTCTCCTGTTCATGATAGCAGGGAAGGATACACCCCCTCAGTCCAAACCACCGTCATTCCGAATTGCTAACCCTAAAAATTCTGACTGATGGTAGTTCAGACTGTCTGTGTTTTGGATTGACAGGGAGACCCCGCAGGGAAGACGCTTCCTCTTACTTACATTCACATGATACCTTGTAGGTTTATTATGATCAATTATCTTATACCAACATGTACTACATGTATGAACGTTGAACGTTGAGGTTAAGGGGGTACTACACCCCTGGCCAATTTTGTGCCTATTTTTGCATTTTTCTCAACAATTATAGCGCATTGGTGACAAGTAAGATACGTTTATTATAGGGGCAAGGACTACAACTACTGCACTGAAAATTCAGCAACTCAAGGCAAGGTTATTGATTTATTGATCAAATATTGGGTTTCCCTCATTTTTGACTGTAATTCCACAACTGTTGTCTGTGTTGAAATAAAATTTCCAGTGCAGTAGTTGTAGTCCTTGCCCCTATAATATACATATCTTACTTGTCACCAATGCGCTATAATTTTTGAGAAAAATGCAAAAATATGCACAAAATTGGGCAGGGGTGTAGTACCCCCTTAAATGTGCCTTTACATCATTTGGAGTGCACCAACTTTTGTAAGCAAGTGTTTTGCACAAGATGTGTAATGGAATTGGAAGAAGAACATTTTGGGTCAAATTTACAGGCTAATATAAACAAACATACAAACTATAGTTTGTCTCGTTTCAAGTTGGGAGTAACACCATGTTGCATTTTGCAGAGGCATACTAAAATCAGTGCATCTATGCAGTTGTGTCAGCCATTCTACCAGTGTGTATACCCCACGGGATTAGGTTAGCGCGTGCGATTCAATCTGCCACCTCAAAATCCAACATGACCAGGCATGAGACGTTTCTCTCAACTTGAGAAGAGACAGACTATAAGAGATGAGTGGTTCAATTTTCAACACATGTGGTGCTTGCTATCTTATATGGCCCATCACCCGAATGTTATATCAAGTGAATGTTATCAAGTTCTGATCGACTCAGAGTCTTTACAGTACATACAGTTGGGTGGTACATCATCTTGTTACCATTTTCCTGCTAAATCTTGGGGTGTGTTATGTGTGAGGGGGAGGTGGAAGAGTACAAGCTCACCTCACAGGATGGTACATCACATTCCTGTGTTTTTTCTCCTTTTGACACAAAATCTACATTTTGATTGGTTTTTAAAGGGGTGGGTGTCATTCAAGTCAACCACTTGTCAGAACAAGACAAATAGAGCTTTGCATAAAGCAATTAATTGAATTGGAGAATGTGTTAAAGTTTGCCTCAAGACATGCTTGTCTTGTTTAGTGTATCATAGTGTATGCTTGTAAACACACAAAATGTCTAGCATGCCAAATATCAGATAATCGAATATAGTTTTCCATATTTAAAAGTCCTTATTCCCCTTTAAAAGTCTTTATCAAATAAAGATGTCCTCAGTCCTCAATACAAAATCTTCACATGTGTAACATGTCAGGCTTTGTTAGCAGTAGTACTTACTGTTCAATATGTACACAGATATCTTGTTTTTTAGAGAAGAAATCCACCAGAAAAAACAAATTGTGTTTCATTCCCCCAACAAAACAGTGAAAATCAAAGATCAGGTAATGTTATGTTGGCTTTAAGTCGAAGTGAAGGAATGATATAATTGATCAGCTTTTGAAAAGTTCACACAAAACTGGTGATGTTGCTGAACATCTTGTTTTCATATCTAAAAACCACTTGTGGCAGAAACTCGCATACAGCAAATTAAGTTCATGTCTCTATACACCTCACACCCCTAGTAATTGGTCTCATTAGCCAATATCAAGGTCACTGCCTTCCATAACCACAGAATGTCACTATAAAACAATACAAAACTGAAGAGTCCTGTCTCTCAAAGTTAAGTTCACTGAAGTCCCTGTGCTAGGCTTCTTGTGCTACAAATGGATTAGCGATAGGTTCCATACCATCTGCAGGACATATAAGGACCACTGATGTTCCCCGGCATACTGCTAAACCAAGACTCCTGGTGTCATCTGTGAGTTTAAATGGATCGTCTGGATCTGAAAGGTACAGAAGTCAAGAAATGCAAGTTAAAGATTTGGTTACTATATTTTGGTTCACCTCAAGTTTGGTAGTGACCCATGTGCATATTTTGCTGGTCTCGGTATAATCAGATCAAGTGAAAAGTGTATACATTTGTGTACAAGGGCAGTTTGTAGGTAGGTAAAAAAGCATTGACATATCTACTGAACTTTACAATAGCTTATGTATATGTGATATACATTTCCAAGTATGTTTGTGTTTGGTCAATCAAATGCACAAATGAATCTGGCAATGCTCTTAATATGGTGTACACAGACATGTTAAGTCCATAAAGAATGTGACGAGGTCCTCGTTTCATTTACACTTCGGTTGAAATAAAAACCAATGTTCTGAAGCGCTGATCAACATTTGGTAGTTTTTGAAATGTGGCATGAACTACCCTAATATTGCAATCATGGTTAAGGGGGTACTACACCCCTGTGGTAAATTTGTGACTATTTTTGCATTTTTCTCAAAAAATAATTACACACTGGTAACAAAAGTTATGTATATTATTGGAGCAAGGAATCCAATTACTACACTGAAATTTCAGTGACTCAAGACAAGCGGTTCAGAATATATGATAGGAAATGAGGTACATCCTAGTGGTACCTTATTTCTTATCATAAGTAACGAACCGCTTGTCTTGGGTCACTGAAATTCCAGTGTAGTAATTGGATTCCTTGCCCCTATAATATACATAACTTTTGTTACCAGTGTGTAATTATTTTTTGAGAAAAATGCAAAAATGGACACAAATTTATCGAAGGGTGTAGTACCCCCTTAAACAGCTAAATAATGTCATTTTGGTTCACTATTTTGGACAGCCATCAACTTGGTTAAATATTAATTTTTACAGAATAAAGCGTAATAATATTCATCTTGATTCCATAATAATTTATATAGCTACAGCCAGCTGGGCAAAACACATCCCTATCCCAACATAACTTTATCGTCTGAATCCTTTGTCGTCTACAATTGCGCATAGTTATGTGTGTCATGCTTGTAGTGACTTGGGCGATCAGCGCATGTCCTACCACAACTACCGCACCAAGTCCGCGTCCTACGCACCGAGCCAGTGACCTACCACACAGAGCTTGTGTCCTACCTAATGCACCGTCAAAAGGTAAATTTAAACACAACTGAACAGTCTCGGGCACAACTGTGCAGTCTCAGACCACCAGACACTTTTTTAACACAAAAGTTAAGTTTCTCTGTCGTCAATCCAAAACTTTGATGAATGAAGGCATCAGTGCAATACCTACCTCTAACAAATTCTGCTGTGCCATCAAGTACCAAGTTCAGCAATGGATCATAACCTTTCAAAACACCAGTAACTGTGGTAAAGAGAAAAGTGTATATTAAGTATTCCTTATTACTTTGTATTGTACATACATACTCTTTTAAATTGGAGGCACTAAAGTAAAACAAGGTCATAGTACCACATAAACCCAATTCGAGGAACTGCTCTGGTTACTGTTTTAAAGGGTAATATTATTCAAATGATGGGCAAACCTCAATATCTAGGTAAGAGCCTGTGCTTCGGAATTAAGTTTTTAAGAACCAGTTGTGTCTCTTATCACCTGACAACAGGAGATAGCATTACTTTAAGTGGGCCGAGTTGCATGTTCCACGCAAAAATAATGCTATATCGTGATGTATCGGAATATAGAGACACAGCCGAGTCTCAAATCAATACTTTTATTCTCTAAATCCATTTCTATCACGTTCAACAATCACTCTGTTCAGCTCGTAATAGACGGGACTCGTAACATCGTGGATTGATATAGAATGGCGTACACACACCTGAGCGCAGCACCTACATGAACTACGCTTTGTGTATTGCGTGACTGGCACACGTTTTTGTTAATTAATGTGGGCGTAAGTTGGGATTTTATTGACTCGCGCAGTAACAAAAAACAACTAATTCTCACTCTGAACTGATCAGAATATAAGCATGGCTTATCAGAGCTAGTGTCTGACCGATCAGATCCCTATCTGAATCGGCCGATTGGCCGATCAATTCCCTCTTTGATCTGCCGATTCGATCACCGATTACCAATTCCCCAAATGTAAGCAATTGCTGCCATCGCCATGAGTAAATTTCACCTGTATATTGAAAGGGTACTTGTACGCAAAGTATTACCATAATTATGTATGCTCTGAGCACAAAAATACACTCCCGTGCTCATTTACAATACTTAATTTGACCATGATTATTCTACGTTCAATTAACCTTTTCCCCGATATCCGAGTCCGTCGAATCATTCGATCGCCCCATTTTAATATTGTGTTTACGTTCAAGTCAGTATTGAGTTTTGCACACGGCCCGTAGCTCTCTCCAATCTGACACGCATGTGTGTAACCCGGAAGTGTTGAGTTTTGCATGCGGCCCGTAGCTCTCTCCAAACTGACACGCACGTGCGTAACCCGGAAGTGTTGAGTTTTGCACACGGCCCATAGCTCTCTCGAATCTGACACGCACGTGTGTAACCCGAAAGTAAGAACTACAATTGTACATGTGCATGCGGGGAATTACCTGATTATCTCAGCTGCGTGCCTGAATCACGGTATGATTATATGTTTATCGCCTACAAAGCTTGTTCTTTTGTTAAATTTCGCTTGATTTAACTAGTCTAATTCAAAGAAATATACCAATAAATGAATACTTGTTAAGCTTCAACAATTACTTTCATGATATTGGGTGATCGGTGCATTACATCGGCGGATGAAGGAAAAATCGGCCGATGCAGATCACTACCGATAAGCTAATAATCTGCCCGATTCGGAAGCTACCGATCTGATCGGTCAGTCTCTAATCAGAGCAGAGCTCAACAAACAGGGTTCGAATTTTGCATTTGTATAGCACTTTTTTATAGTGCCTTAGTATATGGAAGTATCCTGATTCATAGTTGGCAGTGGTGATACAAACCCACCCCTTTTAATTTCAAACCCACCCTTTTTATTTGATACCCTTTACAAAAAACTCTGAAACCCACCCTTTCTAAGTGTGGTTACTTATCATAGATAACTGGTTATGGTGGTCCAGGAGGTGCAGATTTGCATCCAAAGAGAATTACATTTAGAAGACCAAACACTACAGAATGGGATTTCAATGTTTTTTGAGTTTCATTTAGTGTCATTCAGTCTGAAATTACAGTAAGCTTTAAGATTGCAATTGTTGACTTCTAAAACCACCCTTTTTATCAGTGAACACCCTTTATATTTGGACACACATTTTAACCAGAAATTTTTTCAAACCCACCCTTTTAAGCATTGTGTGGACCTCTCAAACCCACCCTTTCTAAAGCGTGGGTTACCAACAGTGTGATTATGATGAATTTGCCAAAAACTGCTACACAAAATTTTTAAACGAATTCGAACCCTGTCAACAAACCCATGGACTGAGGGTAACCCCCAAATTGAACAATTCCTGTGAAAAGTATTTAGGCCCTTCGCACTTGATTATTAGTTTCCTGTTTACCGCCCGCGTCCAAAATTGAAAATCTCAAAATAATTAATTAATTAAAATAATTAATTATTTTATTTTTATTTCTAATTTTCTCCTTTAAAATAACTTGAATGATATCAACATTAATGATGAATGAACAAAGAGTACAACTCCACCTTCACTTATTTATAAAATCAAATATTGTTGTGAAATAATTAAATGCCCGCTCTAGTTATAAGTTACTTGTAATAGTTCAAACTAAATAAAGAAAATAAAATATAATTAATAATTAAAAGTCACCTCGTCCCTTTTTTCAAAATCTTTAACAGGAAACTAATAATCAAGTGCGAAGGGCCAAGGTTATCAATGGTAAAAGTAGACACCAGAGATAACTTGTGTAGAATCTGGTAAAAATAGCCCTTGTTATTGTCATTAAAACAAGTTTTTTGAGCTCTCTGAGCCTCTCACTAATCTTGCATGGTTGTCCTTCACATTTATACCTACCTTCTCTTCCCCCTTGAAACTTCACCCTGATTGGTTTGTCAATGAACTTGGACAAATCCAAAATGCTCTCCTTCTTCTTCCTTTCACCTTGTTGATGTTGTTGTTGCTGCAGTCAGAAACAAGAAATCAACAAGAAAATCAAAATAAAGATCACTGAAGCCCAGGACCGTTACGACCATTAGGCGGGGGATTTAGGCCAGGTAAGGCGGTCGACTAGGGCGGCAAACGCAGAGGGGGGCAAAAAAAAGGCAAAAAAGAAAAAAAAACAGGAATGAAGAAAGAAAAGGGAAGAAAAAATGAGGCCGGATAAAAAGAAAAAATGGGCAGTATACAAATAGGTCAAAACTGATGAGTTTTCAAGGGGGTAACCCCCCTTAACATTTTTTTGGTATGGTTTGGTAGGGTGACAGGGAGAGGCTTTGCCTAGGGCGGCAAAATCCCTAGGAACGGCCCTGATGAAGCCTACACTAGAGCTTTATGGTACTGTTTAGCTGGGGGAGGGGCACTAGCAGTAGCATAGCCAGCATGAGGGAGGCAGGAAATCCTAGGCTATTGGTTTTCGGGGGAAAATGCTAAAACCGCACCTTACACACTTAAATCAGACTCCATTCGGGGGAACTGAACAACCTGGCCCCCCCACTTTCAATGTGCTGCGCACGGCACTGGTTGACAGCCAGCTGGCCATTTTCTTTGTCGGGCTGACGTCACAAGCGTCACAAAGGGGAAATAGCCTTGTAAAACCAGTGTGCGCATGTGCAGTTCCCCTTTCTCGAGGTGGTTGCTATGCGCGCGCTTGTGCAAAGGGGACGAAGGGGACACACCGACATCGCCTGGATAATAATTATTTGGTACAGCAGAGATACTAAAATAAATACCCGGGATCGATACATGTGAATGTGCTATGCACGATTTGATATTCAGACGATAAATCTTTGGATACCGGGGTAGAAAATGATGAATATCTCCCGTAATTGTTTTGTTCTAAAGAAGCCATATTTAGATCCTTGCACTTGAACATATGTGTTGAAAGGCTATGATAATCATTAGCTTGAGTATTGAGAAAGAAGCGTGCGTTTTGAACTCAAAACCTGACCAAAATTCTGATTTTATATTGCGTTGGTCCTGTATGGACTACAGCGCGTAGGCTAGCTGCACTCACTACACCCGTGGACCGCGTGGAGGCAGTATAAAAGTCGATGTCCATAAATTGACCTCACTGGCGTATACAAGCTTACTCAGTTACTCACACACAGAGAAATAAATTACCCGACTACCGGCTAGTAGGTATGCCAGGCAAACCTTAATTAACACATTTGTTAAGGGGGTACTACACCCCTGGCCAATTTTATGCCTATTTTTTGCATTTTTCTCAAAAATAATAGCGCATTGGTGACAAGTAAGATATGTATATTATAGGGGCAAGGACTACAACTACTGCACTGAAAATTCAGCAACTCAAGGCAAGTAGTTATTGATTTATTGATCAAATATTGGTTTTCCCTCATTTTTTACTGTAACTCCACAACTGTTGTCTGTGTTGAAATAAAATTTCCAGTGCAGTAGTTGTAGTCCTTGCCCCCATAATATACATGTCTTACTTGTCGCCAATGCGCTATAATTTTTGAGAAAAATGCCAAAATAGGCACAAAATTAGGCAGGGGTGTAGTACCCCCTTAATCAACCAAATTCGCCTAGAACACAATACATATTTTAAATTTAAAAGAACAGGTAGGTCAAGGAAACCTACATAAATGTGACCCGGCAGCACAAACGAGCCGTAAATTCCCTAAATTGTATTCTGAGTTATGGTGTAAAATGTGTACGAAGGTCGTATTCATCGGTCACTTAAGCTGGCGCGACATCTGTCTTATTTTGATAGTCACAACACCAATCAATAATCCTATTATTGAAGTGGATAATAAGCTTCTACCTTAGATGGCTATAGAACTTTTAATAGCTCTGGTCTTTGTTTGCTTTTGCTAAATCCTTTTCAAGTGGTGGGTTATTTGTATAGGTATGCATAACCAACAATTAACAATGAGAGAACCTTCTTAAACCTCGTTGACTTGGGGATGATTTGAAATGACCGCCAATTATGACTGTTTGATATTTATTGCCAGCAATGTGGAAAAAGAGACACACATAGAAACGAAAAAAGCTATAATTTTGTTGAAGGAGCAAAGTTTAACTAACCATAACTCCGCTTCTGGATATCGTTTGAAGTCACTCAAATGATATACCATTTTTAAGTTTATGATGTTTATTTTTTAAACACAAAATAAAACAATATTGACCGTGGGAGGAATTTACGGCTCATTCGCCGTGGACAGTCACAAATATGTTTTCTATACTTTGACCCAAATATATGATTTTTTATGGTGATGAGACAATCGCACATGGAATTTTAGAGGGCTTTTGATAGCAGTTCCATTAAAAAAAGCTGCTATCATAATGAGACCAAGTCCTAGAAACACCCCGAAATGCCGTTTTGATTTTGCCAGCAGAATCTTTTTGATGATTGAAAGTCCCGGATGAAAGTCAATCTTTGAAAAGATGTAACTTTGCTACGGAAAGTGCTATAGACAAAAAGGTTTTCAGTTTTGTCTTTCTTTACTCAAGGGCTTTAATTTGATATAAAATGATGCAGTTTGATGGCAAATTTGAATTCACCTGGCATACCTAGGCTATTGTCAGTAGCCAGGCTCAGGCTTAGTCAGGACAGGTCCCTCGCCCTCGGCTCATTTAATGCGTTTCAAAGGTCGGAACAAAATGGCCATGCGTGGCTGTGGATTCAACCTACCATGGGGATTTCTGCCATGAAGATATCGGGGCGATGACACTGTGGGGGCAATGCCCGGGGGTAATGTTCCCGGGTGTCCGACCAAGTGAATGCTGGTGGCAGGTGGCGGATGACATGATCGAGCCGGCAACTTGTGAAACTGCCCGGCCTTATGGCATTTTCCAATATAGTCGGTTCGTTTTGTGGGGTTCATTATCGAACCCAAACGGTTTTAACTTGTATTTATTTATCAACATAGGCCTATTTGTTTGTGATATTTCAAGCGTTTTAAATATAAAATAATCCCATTCAATTACACGGTTGACGATGAAAATTTACTGAATTTAGGGAATGCAATGCGGCCACCACCTGGCTGGCGGTGGTAGACTGCTGCCCTCAGTCGTCAACCGTCTGGATTGACGACTGAAAAAACTATGTGGGAAAAAAAGTGACGGATTTTGCAACAGGATTCCTGTGGCATAGAGCATGCGCAGTTGTGTTCAAATTGACCTTTTGACCGAGTTTGTTGTTTTTAGAAGTTCAGAGCGCAATCTTGTCACAGTCAGTCGCGCTTGTCCTAGTCAGTCGCGCTACGGCGCACAACCAAAGTCGCTTGAATATTTTTCAGAAGTCCGTCATGATATGGACTGGAAGATAAGGCCAAAAAAAAAAAAGGTTTGTCTCAAAGCTCCCGAGAAATTTAAAAACAAATGCGAAATGCGATTTTTTAAATTTTTTTTTTTATTCCTGAATTTTTTTTCATGGTATTTTGTAGGCCCCGAAAATACGAAAAAATAAAAAATATATATTGCCTACCTGGCCCTCTGTTGATCAGATTAGGTCAGTTTAGATTGTCATGTAATTTGTGAACAACTCACTGAACTGCCGGCCCGGCGTGAGTCGAGGAAAAAGTGACAAAAATTTGACCATGAATTATGTTTTATAGTCAAAATATTCCACTAATTCGATTAATATAATGATATTTGGCCTAAACTTGAACTCATTTGAAATGAAATGTCAGTTTTATTGAGTTTTTACACTCATCCATGTGCTTGCAATGCTGTTGAATTCTGCACTTTGGCGATGTTGGAACTGCATTTTATTGAATTCGCGAACTTTTATGGCATAAAGCAACATTTTTATAGTAAGTGCACTGCTTGGAAACTTTCTTAAAAAAGCGAGATAGATGGTTTAGAATCACGGCGAGAAAATTTTGAGAAAAAAGTCTGATTTTCGCCGATTTTTTTCTGGAAAAAACTATAAAAAATTTTTTTTTTGAAATAAAAAAAATTTCCGCATTTGTTTTTTGTCAAATCGTGGGATTTTACAAACGCGCGCGTCAGCTTTGAGACGAACCTTTTTTTTTTTTTTTTTTTTTTTGGCCTAATCAGTCGTCACTACGAAGCATACACAGTACATGCGAAGTGTAGACGGCTGATTGGAATTAGTCTATGGCGCATGGGCGGTCGGCAGGTTCGTTTTGCATACCTGCATACTGCATATTTTTAGAGTTTCTTAGTGGCGAGTATATAAAATATATTAAAGCTACTTTATTTGGAGAGCATGTTTTGGAGATGTTGGTACGAAGCGTTGTGGTGGTGGCGTGCATGGAGAGGGTGGATGGGTGTGCACTTCCGTTTAATTTGTTGATATTTTTCATTTTGTTAGGTTAATGAGTGTGTTTTACTTCATTAAAATAACTTGAAAATAAAAACACCCCAAGATATGTAGTACACATTTTTGTAGATGCACTGTCACCTTAACAGTTTTACTGGACTTCCCCAAGGCTACATAATTATCCAAACAGACTTAAATGTGTATGGTTTATCCAGTATCATTTCCTATTTGTATTAATAAAAATGTATCATTGCAAACAAGCAATATGTATTGTATCATTTGTTCTCAACCTATAAATTAAACAGGAACTAACTATACTGATGAGTCCCTTTAGAATTGAATAACAAAAAGGGGTCACCTTTTATCAAATGTTTACTATTTATGAATTACATGGCACCATTGTAGGCGAAAAAATCAACGTTTTGCTTCTCGTACCCTCCCTCTGAGATTTGTGAGATATACCAGCTTTTTTAAATTTTTTAATTATTTTGGAATGCTTTAGGTCTGCTTTAGGAAGGCTTCGTACATTTGTTTGCAGTACTCTAAGGGATTTATCCTCATAATCTCATATTTTGAAAAGATATAAGAAAAGGGCCTGCTTATGCTCCTTTCCTTAAGACTGTTGGAAAAGACTGAAACTACTAACAATGCAAATTTTACATTGAAGTACAAAAACCCTACCTCATTTATAGTTCATGAACACTCATTCATATAAAAATAAATTACCATACCATGTTCCTGTGTTCCCTATTAATAGGCCTATGATACTAACTTTTCCTCTGGTTAATTATACCCCTCTCCCCCTTTACCCCTTCACCAAATGTTAGGGCTCAGGTTACTGCTAGATTTTGAATACAAACTATATTTGAATAAATCTGGATTTCATAGTATGTCCCATCATTCAGTGTGACATTCCAACTTATACCTGTACCAGGGTATAAAAAGCATAGACCATCCAAAGATAAGCATTATGGGATATGATATCACTAATCTACATAAACAATGTGTATTTTGTTGTGTTCCAATATCTGTGGTTTTGAATATTTGCCAAGGAGGCAAGGACCTGTAGACATGTGCTAAATAAAATAGTTTATGTTAAGGTGATGCTGACTGAATCATTTTAGACTGATCGTTTTTCCAAATTGAGACACAGACACCCTGAAAATTAATTCACACTCGTGACACAGAGCATTGTACAGTCATCCAATCTAATTAGCATCTCTCACAAATTTTGAGATGTCTGCCCAAGGATCAAACAAAAGTGTTTATATCATGTGTTTATATTTTGTTTACGATATGCCCAATCATGCAACATTTGATGCTTACAACTCGGCGAACTCGCCACAAAGAAAAATATGCAGTATGCAGGTATGCAAAACGAACCTGCCCCATGGGCGGTGGTTATTTCGAGATACTCTAGCTAAAATACAGGTTTACATTTACTATCTTACATTATCTTGCTGTATTTCAGCTAGAGCTCCAAACGACAAGCTTCCGGGTTTTTTGGAGAACAATACTGTTACGTAAGATGAAGAAGAAACCCGCCTCGGAGCCCGCCCTACTCATTATTTCATTGTACTTATTGCAATTTGCCTCCACACATTACGTAATCAACACAAAGCTTTTGTGAGGATTAGTGAGTGGATAAGAAATTGACAGTGGAGGATACTGAAGGACACGCCGATTGTTAGTTGTCAATCATGAATTGCATAACGTATTAATATTTTACTGCATGGCATTCCGCATAAACACCAAGACAAATTATGCCGTATTTTTCCAAAGATCATCTCATATGAAGTAAGCTGAATGCGATCTGTACTTTTGTAACATTCCGATCGCTTTTGATCACCTATTATCGGCGAATTTGCTTGAAAACACGTGAGTTCATGTTGTGTAAACATAATTAGCATAGACACAAATGAAATTACGATGCAATACAATTCAATTTGAATGCGCAGCAGATCTATAGAAATAACGTTGCCCGGTTTTATGCAGAATTAGACCCTGTCTGGCGGTGGTGCATGTTGCAATTACAAACTGCAAAATTTTGCACCGATTTTTCGTATTACCGGCACTACTAAAATTTGGCCGGTTTTTACACAATATTGCATGAAAATTTCCTTACTGTTTATACATATTACAATAGAGAAACTTCACAATTTAACATCAAAACCCTTATCTAGCTCATGTAGAGCTCCAGGCTCCTAGAATTGCATCAAATGTACACCTATCGTTGAGTTTCACATGTCATACTTACCGCCATGTTGTTTACAAGTTTCTGATGCCGGGATAAACAAAATTTCCTTTAAAATGGACAGTGCAGTGCTCAGCACACAATCTGTGTCACTTTTTTGAATGACACGGGTGTCATAGTTGGCAGACTTAAAAGGGGTTAATTGTCATCCACAGCCTTATCCTCCCAACTTGATAGGCCGAGTGAAGTTTCAAAAGGGCCGAATAGAAGGTCATGCAAGAGTCAATTTGAGTGAACCTACCCACCTCAAGCTGGGCCTCAAGCCTCGGCATCAACTCAGTGGGCTGAAACTAGTGTAAAATTGCAGACTTTACAAGTTAAAGATGGCCGCACAGGTCCCAGCCTAATAAGTTCTTTGACATACCCAACATTGGTGTGGTGCCAGGTGGTGTGTGGGGGTGCAAGTTAGCGAGATTAGGCATAAAAGGGGTCATTGGTGAGAAACAGAAGCTACATTTTTTCGTAAACAGAGGTATTCAATGAGACACATTGCCAAAATTAAACATGACACATTTTTATATGGTATTCTAAAAATATTATTGTTAAATGATGTGAAGAAAAATGTCTACTTCATCAGAAGAAAAAATTGTCAATTCCTGAGTTCCAGAAACTTGTTAAGAATTCTTTCGCTGACAGCAACACAAAAATGGGGTCATTGGGTGTGAGGGAGTTGTTCGGGTAAATGTTGCCCAACATTAAAAGATATTCTGATTCAGGTGACAGTGCAGTATTAGTAGCGTAGCCATGACTTTTTCATGGGGGGTAAGGGATGGACAACTTTCAAGGGGGTAAAATTGTCAAAAATGGGCTAAAACTAGGTACAAAAAGCCTAAACTTCTAAATATCAGGGTGACCAACATCAAACAGGGGGGGGGGTACTTCTCACAGGGACACCTGCCCTCATATCCCCCTGGCTACATTATTGTGACAGTCGTCTTTGCACAGTATTTTTTGTTTGACCTGAGAGCACATCAGACACACCAAATTGCATTCTGAATACAAGGAATGTCCTGATGATATCAATTAATTTAGATTTTTTGAAATTGGCGATATAATACAAATTTTATGGCAAATTATAAAAATTGTCTTTTTGTGAAATTTCATGTATAGGCCCTATCTTTTAGCTTCTTTTCATCCCAGCTACATACACCTGTACACCTTCTGTACATATCATTAGATTCATACTGTGAGGACTGTTAAATGTCAAAAATATAAATTTTTAATTATTTGCCATAACATTTAAGTATTATTTCAACAACAACAACAAAATCAAAATTATTAGATATTAGAAGAACATGACTTGTATTCAGAAGAATGCAGTAATTTCTATTTGGTGTATGATAATGTGCTCTCAGGTCCAACAAAATACTGTGTGCAAACATCACTATCTGAGCCCTTAAACCATTTTAATGAGTGCACATTTTAGACAAGGATTGATCATATAAATTACTCACTTTAATAATTTAACCACATATATGTCACATCTAGATTATAAAAGTTACTTTAAATGCTGTATAATTTACAGTAGTATATTTAAAAAATATTGCCACAACCAATATCATAGAACAAGCATATTAGGGGAAATCCCTGTTCTACGGGGACCGACCGACCCACACAAGAATTGGGAACTTTTTCCTGTACAAATGAATGCCGACCCAAATTTCAGAAATATCAGGAACAAAATCTTTTTGTTGGTATTTCCCGAATTGCAAAATATTTACAGATTTTGGTTATTTATGGGGTCATTTGCAAAAAAACAAAAAAACACAACCGGCCCTACTTGAAATTTCCGCCCGCCCGTAGAACACAGGTTTTTTTGGTCACCTTATGCATAACTTTGCATCAACGTCTACAAAAAGGTCTATAAGAGTTGCATTTATATTGCTTATCTTGGTCTATTAAAGTATAAAACTTGCACATATATAATTGTTTTGCATTCAAATTCAAATCCTATAATTGGCACTTTCCTGCCATTGGTGGGGTAAATATTAACATCATGCCCTTTTTGACCTCACTTTTGTTATTTTATAATCATTTTTTATAATTATGTGGAATGTACCTATTAGCTCCTAGTAGGGGTGAAAATAGTGATTATGTGACTAAAATCACAGGAAATATGATCTGAAAGGGTGTTTTTGTACTTTGAAGCATGCAAATGCAAAGAGTATGAAATGGTCAAATGGTGGGAAACTCCAGATAGAGGGCACTTTTCAAAATGCCTAAAATGGTCAAAAATTGCCACAAATTGTGTGATTATCATAATGCTAAAAATACATATACCCTACATGACACGGTATTTAATTTCATATTTTGACATTGTTTTTTCTTCCTGTTTTATATGTGTGTTTATGTATAAAAGTTCAGTGCAATCTCCGCGCAATTGGCTGTTTTTCCGCACGTTTCCATGCAATTTGCTATTTTTTTCTGCGTAAATCGTTTGTGCCTGTTTATACATGATATTGATGTTCATCCCATCAACAACAGGAAAGTGTCAATTATAGGAACTGTCTACACATGTTGTTTATAATATACACCATACAATCCAATATTTACATTCAATTATTACATTTTGATTGATAAATCTTGCATATTGCAATAAAATAAATTATTTTACTATACAGTTACATAATTGTTATCACCACACAGGAATTCATAACATTTTCCAAGAAATTACACACAATCTCCAACTACCTGGTGGCCTGTTAGTTTCAAGCAGGCAAATTCCTGTCCATTTTGATGGGATAAAAATAAAATGAAAGAAAATGTTAAGTCTTAACATCAAATCAATATTAATATATATTTATAAATTCAATAAATTTGTGAAACACCAGGTGGGGATAGTACTTTCGCTCAATTATTTACAATTTGTGGATTTAACACAATGTGTTACATAAAAATTCAATATGTTTTTGGTACATCATTTATGGTCTTACACACAGCACAGGAATATTGCCAAAGTGGCTAAGTATAAACAAATAATGTAAAATGTAAAATCAATAAATATTTTAAACTAATTTATATCAGTTACCTGGATACCAATTAAGGATACATGTAAACTTGCTGACTTACATTTCTATCAGTGGCATAGCAGGAATTTTTGTTGGGGGGGGGGGGGCAAGTTCATGTTGGAGAGCAGGGGCCTAACTTAGTTTCCAAATCTCAGATGCTAAACTATACCATTTTGTGGCACTGACGTCACCCTGTTGAGGCAGCTGTTCGGCACACGTCTATGCGGCGTCTCTAAGTGCTTGCATTTTTACGCCAGCGCTTTGAGCGAATGCCTGTGATTTTAAGCTATGCCCGATGAAATGCGCATTGACGTCACTGCCACATCAAGGTGGAAAATGGTATAGTTTAAGTTTATCCTTTCTTTATACACGGTAGCCTCTTCAGTACAAGGCACTGCTATCATAGGATGCCCTGTTAGGCCTAAAAAAAGTTGTTTGATTGGCGTGACATTAAAAAAAAATTAGGGTAGGTAGGTAGGGATTTTTTTTAAATTTTTACTTTGTAATCTGTAAATTGCATTTGATAAAGGCCTTGGAACTTTTTTTTTCTTCTTTTTTTTAAATTTATTTATTTTCATTTATTTTTTTAAATTTTACTTTTTTTGGCTAAAAAAGGAGAAAAAAGTCAGGGTCAGGCCTACTTTTAGGGTCGGTCGAGTTATGCCAATCAAACAATTTTTTAGGCCTTATTACATAGTTAAATAATTAAATAATAATTACATTATAAAGGTACAAAGATAGAGGTACTTATCAGGCAAAGTATCTCATTCTCGATCATGAGAGGATGTACGTTCTGCGTACTGTTACATCAGTGGACTTTTTGTGGAACACGATCGCGCGATCAAAGACCGTGATTGGCAAATTCTGAAAAGATGAGCATTGCGCCGTAAGCATGTGGTCTTTGCGTAGTATGCTCGACGCAAATATGGTGCGTACAAAAGTTAATGGCTCTCATAATCGAGGATTAGATATTTTGCATAACATGTACCTAATAATTTCAAGGTACAAAGTTACAAATACATAAAATTAAGGTGTAATTTTGAATAAAAGCATATAAATACTGCTACTAGAATATAACTGAAAGCAGTAGATTTCAATTGACCAAGTGACAATTCAAGAATCATGTTGGAACCAGTTTCATCAAGGTTCTTCCCAGGATTATATGCTCTGACATGGAATTTACGAACACTGAACACCAGAATTTGTTCTGAAGTTGGGAATGACAAGAATATATCCTTATCCATATACTTTGCCCTCTTGTGTTAATTATGATTGTGCACAGAGTTAGTTTTATGAAAACCAAGAACAACAATAACCAGGAGCATCATCAATATCACTAATCAAGCATATAATAATAAGTTGAGTTAATGTTGCATCTTCCTGATTCTTCCATATAATTTGAGCCAATTTACAGAATTCATCATAAAATCTATGGAGGTTTTGATTACAGCATTATTCTGGCAAAGTAGTTCAACTGTCATCTAACACAAGTCCCGGACACAAGTATATATATTGAACATTCCAGCACTCGACCGTGATCAAGGACTTGAGATCCCATCATTATCTAATGCCCTAATCTGATTGATAGAAAGGACATCAAAGGTCGAGAGCAGGACATTCATCTCCATCAGTTCATCATTGGAGCTCCCCTGATGATGTGTGTATACACATCGAAATATCAAGGTAAATATCTCAATATACTTGTGTGATTCCAATATCTGTGGTTGAATGACAGTTTAAATCTACATGTACTTTGCTTGTCTACCAACATGTACATGTATGAGCATACACAATGATTATTCGCTGTAGAAGTAGTGATGTAACAGGATTAATTACCATAGCAATGGGTCAACAATTTGTTTGAATGTATTACCCCCAGCCCACACTATAAGCAGGTACGTTGCACTTATCACCTGTCATGCTTGTGTATATATGTAAAATCAAAGATTGAATACAATACCGCTCGTTTCAAAGACAACTAATCGACTAATCATACAGGTACGAGTGAAACGTAAATGGACTCGCCATAATGTGACATTTCTATAAAATCACAATTGCGAAGCAGAGGTAAAGTGTACGTTTAGTGCAGGGCAATACATTCAAAAATAGTTTTGACCCATCGTTATGGTAATTAATCCTTTTGCATCACTTCTTCACAGCAAATTCAGGCCAAATTGTTTTGAATAACTTGGAACACTAAACTTTTTATTGGATTCCAATAAATTCAGTTATTGGAGGTGCATTGACCATTAATTCCTTGTACTTCTTAACAAAAAGTTTGAGTCTATCCCAATAATCCTCTTCTTGATACGCCAACCCATGACCAAGGATATACTCCTTAACCACTGGCTTCACCTTTGCGCACATGTTATCTGACAGCGTTGGAAACAAATGATGCTCAACATGGCAGTCAACCAACGAGTGACCAAAGAACCAGTTGATGATCGGCGCACGAGTGAGATTGAGGGCGCCGTTGCACATCAGCTGAAGTCGCGGTGGATGATTCTCCCTTGAATACATGGGCAAGCCGATATGTTGGAAGATATTCACATGTATGTAAGGAATCTCCATAGGGGCACGATATACCAAGATGCATATGATGGCTTTTGTGCACGTCATGGCACCGGCCCACATGATAAACCACACATTGGCAACTAAACCGCACGTGACTACAATCAAGCACTTAACGGCAGCTACAAACTTTTTATCAACTATGAGATTGCCCATGGCAACGACAGGCGTAAGTGGCGGTAAGAGTAAAGGCGCTACAAACATGTAGGTGAAGCATGGAAGAAATGGGACTCTCCAGATAGCGGAATCTCCTAATCCAACGATATTGGTGTAAGGATGATGGACTTTGAGATGGATATCCATTGATGACACTGCAGAGAATGAACCAAAGAATTCAATGAAGAGATATTGCCAGATGGTATTCCAGCCTTTAGATTTGCAGAGTGCTCCATGGGCAGCCAGATGGGAGATCTTGGTTTTGATCATGCTGTGTATTAAGCCAAGCAGGGCCAAACCTGAAAGTAGGAATTGAGTAGATTGGTAGATGTGAAAATATTATGATTGAATCATTGGTTCAATGCATGAAGGCTGTAAGTGCATAGAATAGCAAAACAAGCGTTTTGTTCAGCAAAATCTACTTACAAGTTACATATTAAAACAAATTGGAAATTGCCAAACATATGATTGGTACCAGGGCAGGCACTCAAGAACATGAATATTTATCTGGTCACAAATAATTTTCACAACATTTTATGAACAGGACATAACTGTATCAATGCTATACAGATGCAAGCTTCCACCCAGGAGCCATTCACCCAATGGTCATAACATTTTGGCTCCTGGTCCATACCAAAATCAGATGAACCACTGAACCAGCTACATTTTTTTTAAATAGAGCCTGGTAGTTAAAGCAGGTTTTGTATTTAATGTGTGCAATTGAAATTTAAATGACTCTTAGCTCTTTAAAGATGGCTCCTGGTTCGCTAGATAATCACAGGACCAGGAGCTGCTTTTTCCAAATGTGTGGCTCCTGGTCCAGATCTGCTTATTTTGAGGCTTGTACAGATGGCAAGGTTTTTAAAAATAGTTTAGGGGTAAAACATGAAAACATCACTTTCGATTGGATGCAATTTGGATTTCTTCTCAAAATCTGGCTACTTACCAATTAAAAATGGGCCCCAGTCATCGCTTCTGAGCAACAACACAGCTATTGGCAGCAATGCACATACAGACAAGAGGATGATGCACCAGTCAACCCCATACCGATCCCACCAGCTTGATTTGGCGATGATGGTTTGAACCTTACGATTCAATTCCCCCATGGTAGGTTTAGACTCTTTTGAAGGTTTGGCAGGTGTGTTGTTAGACTCCAACACAGGAGGATCTTCTTGTTTGGATACCAGGCCATTTCTCTGTCGAGGTCTTAGATTATAACCTACCATCTTTGTGTATCTGTAGCGTGTTTAAAAGAAAGAATAAAGAAACCTTTGAGTATACAGAACATAGATGAAATCTGTAAGAAAATGATTAAATTTAATACATTTATGCCTGGAGTGATTCTACTTGTACTGAATTTCCCACAGGCTACCTATGTACTAGTGTCTTAGCCCCAGGGGTCTTAGCTAGCCACCTGTCTGCCAGTCATTTTAGATGGGAGTTCATTGCTCCTGGGACAGGCAAATTGAATGCTGTTGACATGATTGTAGGAGTTGAGAAAGACTGTTGCCCTTTTTAATTTGCAAAACAAGGCCATTTAATTCAAATGACAGGCAAACCTCAATTTTAGCTATATTCAATATCAAAAAAGTAGGCCCCCTACCACTTCAAAAGGAAATCAAACAATTGGTTTCCTGTGCAGAAACCTCTGCAGGTGTTCAGCCGAAGTGAAATCCGTTGTTTACAAAACTTTACATGTAGTTAGGCCGCGGCTGGAGTACTGCGCAACCATTTTGGATCCATATCAGAAGGACTATAAACTTCAGCTTAGAAGGGGTTCAACGTTGATCCGTACGTCAGATTGTTCGAAATAATAACAAGAGGAAGCAGAGTGCTTTCTCATCTTTAATGGGATTTTGGAATACTGTAGAGCAGCCCATAGGCTTAACACTTCACTTTTTTGTGTTATTTTAATTAAATGAGTGGTTAAAGAATGAAACATGTTTTTTCCAAAATTAGAATGCATATACTGAAATTAGTCTTAGTCCAAGTCTTTGGGCTTGATTGTCACAGCATACAAAAAACACCCTAAAAACACATGTTTTGGCCCTTATTTCCAAAAATTGGCCAATTATTAAAATTTTAGTTTTATTGCTAGTTCTAACTAAAGGATTAGGATTTAGCTATGTTTCATTTTAAAATTATTATTAGCAAAACAAGATAATATTTTTTAATCCCAAAAAATTAGTTCTGTATTTTTCTGAAATAGGGAGTAGCTGCTGTAGACACCAGTCATTGTCAATCTAAAGTTCATGGGCCAGGTTCATAGGGTCACCACAAGAAAACAAAACATATTAAGTTTCAACTGCATTTGTCAAAATACCTGTGCTTTAAAGACTTCTGACGTCAATGCCTGGCAGTATGCGCACACATCATCACAATTTCCATTGTTTTTTGTCTGGCAGTATACAGTATTGAGTACGTGCACGCATCATATTTAGTTCAGGGCTCCGCTCGTGTTTTTAAAACTCCCGCCATATCACAATAAGGCTATTGAACAGCAGAATAGTCGACTGCAGATCCGTCGGATAACACTTTTTCAATGGGAAAAGAACTTTGCTGCTTGGATGATGTCACGATGAGGTTAGCATTTTATCCGTATCATGCGTATTGAAAAGCGTGTTCCGACGGATCTGCACTCGACCAACCTCACAGTGTAGTAGTTGCATGGCCATGGCATGCCATGGGGTCACTCTATACACTAGGTATGGGTACATGGGACCAGGTATAGGGTCACTCAAACATATCGATATAAATGTATACCAGTCCCTGCCTTGCCTTTGTTGATAAACATTGAGGTCAACTCTGACATAGCCCGCAGTAATTATGATATGGTATAAAGTTTATGGCATGTACATGTAGTACATGTATGATCAATCATGATCATGCTTTGCAAATGCAAACAAAACAATGGCTGCATAGCCACAAACCGTTCAAACCCAAGGGAACGTCCTTTATTATTATAATACTAGTTCTTTAATATTTACCTAATCCTCTTACGCCGTCTTGGCAATGGATGCCTGGATGTTTATGATGGGTTTTGATCGATTGGCTGTCACTCAATTAATATTTAGTTATAATATATTTAGTTATAATTGTTTACAGTTATTTTATAATTTTCAGTGGAGAAATAAGTTTGATAATATTTTTAAAAATAACACGATATAAATGAATGGGATGAATGTTTTTTTTTAATGTTTTTTTGTAATCAATATTATTTTTAAATATAATATTACTACTATTTATTATTATTTATTATTTATTTATATAATCTATTATTTTTATTTTTATTTATTACTATTTTTATTATTAAATTATTATTATAAATATTAATCATTATTTTATTATTTAAATATTATTGATTATTATTACTAGACCTAATATTATTATTACTATTTATTATTTAATATCACTATCTTATTTTTAAATTTGTAAAGATTTTTTCTTTATCTTTTTCTTTTTATGTGCCTTTTCGTTTATTTGTACAGCTAAGTATAATATATTATTTGTTTATGTTATTATTTTTGTTAATTTCTTGAGGTAACTTTCATTTATTTATCATTCATGAATTAATTTAAATTTATTTAGATGGTACTGTAGGCTACTGTCTGTTCAATTAGCTTAGATTCTTGTATTTATAGGATATTTGAAAAAATAAAACACTGTGGCCAAAGTCATCAAAGAAAAGTGTTAGCACAGCCTTAGACCCAACGTGATTTATACTTTTCAAATTCCAAAGTTCAATTTGAAACCTCATTTCTTTTCAATTTTGGTCTTTTCCCGCGATATTTTTATAAAAAGCCGTAGAGCGTCGGGTACCATAAACTTTTTTGAATCAATCCATTTAGTGCAATGGGGACGAATGTCATAATAATTAGATGCGCTGAAATAGTATTTATTCGACCATCCGCATCAATAAGTATTGTCCAGCTAAATAGCTATATTTGCCAGTAGGCATAATTTGTGTTGAAACCCCACTGTTGAAACATTACGTTGTTATGAAAATGTGAATATGAACTAAGGTTTTCCAGAATAGGCCCAGCTTATATAAATACATTCCTTGCGTATTTATATATATTCTTGGAAAGAAATGATGGTATTAAACAAAACTCAATTTACATTGTAAACCAGTTGAAATCCATAATTTTAATGTCATTGTTTAGGAAAAAGATGATGCTCAGCATAATGTTATGCATAAAAGCGACGGTAATCAATATATAATTTCGTGCAACAAAAACAGGTGGACCATCATCACCTATAGACCCTATCCAATAACCGGAACGGTATAACAATTGAAATGGCAGGACAGATTGGTGGACAGATTGTTTTGCTGAATTCGATAGGGTCTATGCCCTAAGTTGAGAATGGACCGTCCCACTCGATTTGTGAAAAGGTCGCGAACCCTTTTGGTGGACCCAAGTAACTACCTAAAATGAGGCAAAATTGAAAAGAAATGGGGGTTTAAATTGAACTTTGGAATTTGAAAAGTTAAAATCACATTGGGTCTAAGGCTGTGCTAACACTTTTCTTTGATGACTTTGACCAAAATTTGTTATTTTTTCAAATATCTTAAAAATACAAGAATCTAAGCTAATTGAACGGACAGTAGCATAGTAGCATGATTTTAATTTTATAAGTTTGTCATGATTTATTAAAATGACGACTTTGTTTATTATTTTATTTAATCTCTAGTACTAATAATTCCTGTATTTTTTATTTATTTTAAAATCATAATATCATGATTCATTTTCATTTATAATAAATGTATTTTTATTTATTTTTAAATTTGCTAAAATAATGTCAGCTGACCGTGGGTGATGGTACTCAAGTACTTGTGGCTTTTGATATACCATGGAATAATCGAAGTCAAGTGGTGACTTCCATATAAGGCTCATATATAATGGACGTTCCCTTGGGTTTGAACGGTTTGTGCATAGCCTGCATTGCACAATGCATGAATGTGTAAAATGATTCATGGCAATGCATGCACAGCATGCTGTGCAGTGCAGTCAAATGACGATTTGAAGTTTGAACAACCTAGATGTTTTTAAGACACATGTATTTTAACATGGATTTATTACCTTGTGGTTCCAGCGTAATAAAATAATTTTTTTCAACCCTTCCTTGTGTTGTAATCACAACAAAATCAGCTGTCAGTTGTCTGACCGAGCCCCCGGAAGTGTCTGTCACCCGCCCTCTGGGTTGCAATGTTTACTTGGTTATTGCTTGTTTGCATTTGGTTCAAGTATTAAAAGGTTTATGATAATTTCTGTCACATTTCCTCCATATTTTTCAAAATATTTTAAATCACATAGTCTTCAAATTATTATTTCAAAAATTTATGACAAATTTATTCTATTTACTTGGTCAACTTTGAGTTTAAGTCTAATATATCTTACAAGTATGCAATAAAGAGACCCTTTGAAAACAACCAGGAAGTACCAAAAAGTTTTTTCCACGAAGTTTTGTGGCCTGGTATTGAGAATTTCTTGCGTTTGATCAGCCTCTACAAGTCTCAGCAGCCTTACTTTGTATGGTAAGATCTATGTTCCTGCCTCTAAATTGTAATAATGTGTTGGTCAAGTTAGTTTATCAAGTTTAGACAAGGGGGGATATGACAGACAGCATGACGCAGAGAGCAGAGCTCAAAATGGCAATGCAGCATGCAAAATGGGCAATACAATCAACATTATTTGTATGTAGATTTTGTAGTATTGACATATAATCATGACATGGGTTAGTTAATAAAGTTAATTATTAATATTGCACATGATGCACATAATCCATGATCCAGTACAAAAAATGAAAGCATTTCAGTGCTTGATTGAACCAATACAAATGTGTGTCACATGGTCAGCAGCTCAGGTCTAGGCTAGTCACGATTATGCACTTATCAGTTTCCCACGCGTTTGAACGGGAATTGGATTGCGTACTTTTTCGATGTCTAGTGAGCAAATTTTTTCAATATTTTGAGAAAATGATGTCAAATTTTCTATTCTATATTGTTTGGTAATAATGTCTTTTGCCAATAGTATGTTTAAAGTTGTAATTTTGTGTTTTTGATCGCAAAGATCGGATATTTTCGTTCCCGATTCAATTCTGAACCCTTCGCAAGGGTGCCGATTTCGACAGAATTTTGACAATAATTTTGCCTTTTGGACACTAAAATGCTTTCGATCCTTAATTTTGTTTCAACCGAGTCTTAAAATTAGCAAGCACAATACGGTTGGTACCACTTTTATATACTGATGAAATTTTAAAGATTTTTTTTCAAGTTTCTAACCGGCTAAATCGTTAAGTGTGTATTTCCATTGACATCCAAAATGGCGTAAGCCAGTCCTCAATACGGCGTATATAGGACTGGCAAGCGAGTCTAGTCTAGGCTAGTACAACTACAACATGTACAAGGAACTTATACTAGGTATGCCAGGTGCATTCAAATTTGCCTTCAAACTGCATCATTTTATATATCAAATTAAAGCCCTTGAGTAAAGAAAGCCAAAACTGAAAACCCTTTTTTCATAGCACTTTCCGTAGCAAAGTTACATCTTGTCAAAGATTGACTTTCATCAAAAAGATTCAGCTAGCAAAATTCCCCCAAAAAGCATTTCGGTGGTGTTTCTAGATCTTAGTCTCATGTTGATAGCAGCTTTTTTAATGGAACTGCTATCAAAATCCCTCAAAAATTCCATGTGCGAGTGACTTATCACCATAAAAAATCATATATTTGGGTTAAGTGAAGTATAGACAACATATTTATGTAGGTTTCCTTCTTAGGCCAGTTCTTTTATATTTCTATGTAAATTATGTATTGTGTTCTAGGCGAATTTGGCTGACTATAGAAAAATTATCAAATTCGTGGACATCGTGGAACATTCAACTACGCTTGTTACTCCGCCGACTAAGCATGCTAACTACACGCAGCAGTTACAGCGCTACTCTCACGCGTCCATATTAGCGAGGCTATCTGCGTACAACTGCTTACTACGCACAGCCACGCAAAGAGTATGTTCCACGATGTCCACGAATTTGATAATTTTTCTATAGCAAATGTGTTAATTAAGGTTTGCCTGGGATACCTACTTATACGATGTCCTCATTCACAAACTGATACTAACTGTCCATCGTATAAGGCTACGTTTACTTAAGGCTGTCCTTCTTCACATAACACAGACAAAGTAGGGCCAAGCTAAATAGAAATGGTCAAATTTTGGCAAGAAATCTCTCTGTGTAATCCTATGTAAGTCCATTCGTCTAATTAATATGGAACCGGAAATTGACCTGAATCAATGACGTCATTGGACGTAGATGACCTGAATTCAATTAGTCATTCAGAAAATTCAGAATAATTAAAACAAATATAAAAAATATTAGTATTGTATAAATTAATTATTTAGTATTTTTAATGATCAACATTATGACAAAATTAAGAAAATTAATAATAATTACGTCAATTTTTCCGATATGTCAGAGGTCAAACCATATGGAAACGTTTTGGGCCAAAAGTCTCTTTAAATGTTGAACAGTTTGCTCTGTGCATACTCTGTGTGTGTGCTTGTTATCTTCACAGGTCAGTGATCAACAAACATGGGCAATGCATTATGCATCACTCAGTGCACAGCACACGTAGCAACACAACATCCGGCCACTTTAGAATTTGCATATTACGCTCAGGTCACGACTAGCGTGATTGGACGGGGCTTCACGTTGAGCCTACCGTCCGACGACATTTTTTAACCAATCAGAAAAACTTTTAACATAATATTTTTGGGGAATAAATTACGAAGAGAATATAGACAAGAGCTATATAGAAAGTCATGCGAGACATGACACACAAGCCGACCTGTTAAGGGTTGTTTTACAATCAGGGTACATTTGGGCTGAGTACCATATTGTGCCCTGTTTCAAATATTAGATTAACTTATGATTAAAAGTTGCCATGCCTAATTATTGGCCCCTATTAGTTCCACCTACAGCCACAAAGAAACTGTTTGAAATGCTTAGCAAATGATGAAAATATACATTTCTGTATGATTTTGGGACAAAATAGCCATCTCATTTGACCTTTTGAACTTTGCAAATGATATATCACTGCCAGCAATAACATAAAAACATATTTTGACAGTTCAGAAGTAATGTTTGAAACATGATTGTTCAAAATTGAGAACCATGTAAAATTTCGACTGTTTCATGAATTGTACCATTTCTTCAAATTTATGTTGAAAATTCCGTCAAAAAATGTCCTCTCCGAATACAAGCTCGTAATCCATAGTTAAAATTGACCCAAGACTAAAATTATATTTTCTTGAAAAACACTTACATATCCTACAAACTCATAATAAACACTTAGTCCACTTACACTTATCACATGTTTGAAAGTTGGACGTCAGGTTTCCGTCAAAATGTGTCCTCTCCGAAAAATTGGGTATACAGAAACATGTGCATCAAAAACATGTTTCTGGCATAACTTGAAACTCTGAACACTTGACGCCTAAAATTTTTACAGATTTCCTATTTGACCCATCTACAACACAAAAACAAATAAATTGAGGAAAAACTAGACACTTCATTTTTCACCCCCAGTGAGACAATCTGTGTAGGCCTACCCTGATTGTAAAACAACCCTTAATGGGTCAAGTTTGAGCAATTTAGAAATTTGACCTTTGACCCCTAAACTTTGACCTTTGGGGTCATAAATATTTTTAACATGTTTAGAATGTCGTAAGAATAATTCCTGTTGAATTTGAGCTCGATTGGACCAATTTCGAAATTTGACCTTTGACCCCTATAACTTGACCCTTGGGTCACGGATGGGGTCAACTGCTCTTGCATTGTGCTTAGGATGTCATAAGAAAGATTCCTGGTGAATTTCAGCTTAAGAGCCAGTCTCCCTTATTATGTACATGAATAAGGGGGGTTGTGATACAAAAAAAAATAGAATTGTCTCTAAAAAATAATTTTGGTACATATTAGCACCAACAACTCACATGTAAAATATGAGCGTGCACAGCGCCCTCGTTCAGCTTGAAAAAATTCTTGAAATTTCAGCCTCTCTGAGCCTTACTTGCAAATGGTAAACTTTGGAGGTGCATAACATCGCATGCGCCATCATCATCCCAACCTGCATTTTGCATTTTTTAAAGTACCAAATGGTTACATTACAAAAACCAAGAAAAAAATTGGGATCTTGATGGCGCACAAAATCAGCAAATCCAATGATTTGATGAAAAGCGCCCTCGTGCAAACTTCAAAGCATCATAACGGGCTGCGCCATCAAGATCCCAAGTCCGAACAAGTTTGAAATTAAAGACCTCTATGGCAAGTTTCATTTTTCAGCAAAAAATTTTTGGGATTTCGTTGGCGCAAATTTCCAATTTTCGCACATATTTGCATGCCTGTATTATTGCGCGCCAACGTCACCTGACTCTCCGAATAGCATTTCCTCAAAGAAGAGGTAATTCTCTGCAAGAACTGAAAAAATTAGCTTGGGATCTCTTGATCTTCATATTTTTCTGATTTTTTGAAAATGGGCTTAGCCTCATTTTGGAGGTCAATTTGACCTCTTTTTCCCACTCGCTGCACAATGTGGGCTTTTTACTGCATCACAAAAAGATGCGCCAACAAGATCCCAATTTTATTAGTCATCGTCTAGCTTCTTTGGCGACCAGTAGATAAAACACAAGCAACAGCTAATTGGGATCATGTGGGCGCACTAATATAAAAGAGGTCAAAGGTCAAGCTTTGTGCCAAAGTGATGCATATTTGCCTATGTGCAGCACGAAAGTGGAACTTTGACCCACAATAAAAATGTGCGCAAACAAGATCCCATCTTACTTTTTGGATGATTGGATAAAGGGGCTTATGTATAACTGATAACAAGTAAAAAAAAAGTGGGATCATGTGGGCGCACTAATTCAATAGAGGTCAAAGTTCATACTTTGTGCGAGTGGGAAAAAGAGGTCAAATTGACCTCCGAAATGAGGCTAAGTCCATTTTCAAAAAATCAGAAAAATATGAAGATCAAGAGATCCCAAGCTAATTTTTTCAGTTCTTGCAGAGAATTACCTCTTTTTTGATGAAATCCTATTCGGAGAGTCAGGTGATGTTGGCGCGCAATAATACAGGCATGCAAAAATGTGCGAAAATAGGAAATTTTGACCTTTGACCTCTGTTAACTCTGTGCGCCAACGAAATCCCAAAAAATTTTTGCTGAAAAATGAAAATTGCCATGGAGGTCTTCAATTTCAAACTTGTTCGGACTTGGGATCTTGATGGCGCAGCCCGTTATGATGCTTTGGAAGTTTGCACGAGGGCGCTTTTCATCAAATCATTGATTTGTTGATTTTGTGCGCCATCAAGATCCCAATTTTTTTTCTTGGTTTTTGTAATGTAACCATATAAAAAAATAAAAAAATGCAAAATGCAGGTTGGGATGATGATGGCGCACAATGTTATGCACCTCCAAAGTTTACCATTTGCAAGTAAGGCTCAGAGAGGCTGAAATTTCAAGAATTTTTTCAAGTTGAACGAGGGCGCTGTGCACGCCATATTTTACATGTGAGTTGTTGGTGCAAATATGTACCAAAATTATTTTTTAGAGACAATTCTATTTTTTTTTGTATTGCAAATCCGTACACAATAAGGGAGATTGGCTCTTAATTTCAACTTATACATGGATTTTGATTTTTTTAAAATTTTTGATTGACCTTTTGACCCCCTTAATGACCTTTGACCTCAATGAAAAAAAACCCTTATGTACACCGACAAAATGCATTGTTCCAATTTTTATTAAAAAATTCTAACATGTTTAGTTCTTGAGATAAAAATTCTTGAAGTTATTCAGCTAAAAACAGGAAGTGACCCCTTAATGACCTTTGACCCCCAAAATAAAAATACCATGCATACATCAGGGAACACTGATTCAGGTATGATGGTTATATTATTCTGGTCTGTTTATCTTTTGAGATAAAATTTTTTGAACATTTTTGATAATTTTGGTTTTTGACCGAAGTGACCCCTTAATGACCTTTGACCCCAAAACTGTAGGCATCCTAAAGACCCTGGCTAGTAGCGATGCATGTGTGGTAATGGCGACTCTCTGCTATGTAATTTGTAAAGACAGTGATTTTTTGAATATTTTTTAGACTTTGACCGGAAATGACCCCTTAATGACCTTTGACCCCTTATCTGAGCACACCCTATAGACACCGACTAAAGTCAAGTCACATGATATAACCATGTTCTCATCGCATGAAATTTGTGGAAGGAGTAGCATTTTTTGTGAAATCAACATTTTTGGCCATAAGGTCAAGGTCAAAGGTCAAAGCCAGGTCAAAGTCAAATGGATGGTTTGGTCTAGCCCAGTGGTCATTTGGCTCAAGTATGGTTGAAATCTGTCAAAGCATAAGAGAGCTAGGGCGAAACGTGGCAAGTCACGCAAAATGTCACGATTGGTTCAATGGTTGCCAGAAGAAAGAATTGGAAGAAGACAGAACGTCGGCTTGTAAAAACCCCGCCATCATCGGCCAATACGTTCAGGAATACGGCCTTCAGGAATATCACTCAGCCGGCGAAAGACATGAAATCTCTGTGTATTGTAACGCGGCTGGGCCGCGGTGGTGAATACTGAGAATCCGGAACCTGGAAGTGGAACGACTGGACAAAAAAGACAAACTGTATGAAATGCCATCTAAAATGGTGAACTATTCTTATTGCTCGAATTTCACTGGTTCTTAAAAATATTACTCATGGCGGGAGCTTTCGACTGATGCCAGCTTGTCTATCAGTTTGCAATTGAGCAATTTAGGCCAATCAGAAGTCAAATTTCTTCGTGATATAAAAATCAATAAATAAATCAGAAAAATAATAGGCTTCAGCCTATTTAATTAATTTTGAAGTCACTGGCAGATTTTCCACGTACTTTCCTTGATTCTGCTTAAGATAGAACTGCACAATTGATAGAATAAACTGGAAGTTCCTTTTTAATTCATAAAACGCACGAGTGTGCCTTTAATCCATAACACCTAAATTCAGAGCCACCATCTGCATGGCATGCATGCACATCATAATGCAAGGCTAAGCTTAGCCTTTCTTGAAGACTAGGAACTTCCCCTTTTATATTCTATCGTAATTAAATTAAGATGATTAAACCATTGTTTAACAGTCACGATGAACCAAGATGTCCAAGAGAAGCAGAAGGCCCAAGAGCCTAAGTAAGCTTAAACTTTCCAGGCCACCTACAGGCGCTAAAAGTTTCAAGGCAGCAGCCTAGGCCACCTAAGCTTACCGATTTATGACTGTAAAGATGCTAAAAATGGTGCAGTTCTATAGGCCTATCTTCGAGGGAGACAATTAAGCATTCATGGGAACCAAAAATTATTAAACTACGAAGTGGAGAAAGCTAGGCTAGCCTTGAAAAAGGCTCAAGATGACAACCCACTTTACACTGCTGACATGGCTGCATGTCGTCTGCTACATTTTGACCATCATTTTTGGCTGAAAGTTCCCATAAATTGCATTAAATGTCTTCCACATCGAAGCTGAAATTTAGTGAACCAATGTCAAGGAAAGCGAGGCTACGGCAGTGAGTGGCAATCACTTCCAATGCCCGATGAGTCTCATTTCAAATCTGCTGTGACAGAGCTGACCAGGGGCGTGACTGCCCCTGGCAGCGTCAAACCAAAAAGTGAGCAATTTTGGCGAGCAGCCGCTTTTATAGTGAGCAATTTATCGCGAAAACACGCACAAAACGAGAGTTGAGTGAGCAGAAAAATCACTTTCCTTGCTCGCGAGCAATGTATCGTACTTTCTCGTGAGCAATAAACAGCACATTCTGCTCACGGGAGCTCACTGATCAACGAGGTTTCTGATTGACTGAAAAACATGAAAGACAATCGCGACGCAACCCCAGACATGCGAGAATCCGACCATGACATCCCCAGACGGGTCGATCTCCAGGATTAAAAGCGAGTTGCCAGGGCATAAATTTGACAGAATCTTTACTAGATTCAGAGAATTACACCCAAAATCGACAAAGAACTGGCAACAAGTAAACAAATCAAAACTTTCCCAGATCGAAAATATGCACGAAACACATCATTTGAAATCAATTAATTTGAGCTGAAATTCTTTTCAGATTTCAATAAAAGTAATTTTGGTAGTATTTCCACCTGTGCTTTACTGTAAACTTTTATTAATTTGAATAATAAAATAATTTGGATCATGAAAATCTGGCGACCAAATCAGTGACTGGTGAGTAATACAATACTCTTCATTCAGTAAGCTTATAAAAATGCATGACCAGAACATCAAAATCGAGAATTGATCAAATTTGGTTATAAAAATCATGATAACTAGTCCAAGAGAGATAGGTACGTGTAACAATACAAAAATAAGACCATAAAGCCTCACACAAGCTCAAATAACCAATTTTTAGAGAATGAGCGAAAATCCATTTTCGTTACACTACCCCCACCTCTGAAAAGAATTTAGTCCTCGAAATTTAATTTAATTCTAAATTAAGTGCACAATCTAAATTGTGAACTATTATTAAAATTCAAAACATTCAAAAGAGAATCAAATTTGCAAAAAATTTGAAAGCCAAAATTTCATTAAAAAAAAATGCACAGGATTTAAACTGGTTAGATCGACCAATGCCATACCTAGTCATTTTAGTGCACTCATCATTGCCAAAAATTATTAGTCTTGTGACACGTGAACATATCCACCAGGTCTCCAGCACCTTGCTTTAAGAAGCATTTTAAAGAAAACTTAGCACCATGCACCAGGCATGCCAGGAAGACATTTGCAAGACAATCCCTGTCAACATTGAGCACACAATACATATTATAAAATCTTACTCTACAATTTCAATTTAGTTTAATTTTGTTTTGAATTTTCAATAAAATTTTATTATTATTAATTAAATTTTGCAAATTTATTTCAAATTTAACTGAAGTTGAGTATAAAAAGTTATTCCAGAAATATAATCAAATGTTTTCCAAAACATCTCAAACTATTTTCAGAAATCTATTTCAAAATTATCAAAATGTAAACAAAGGTTATTTTTATCTTCCAAAATTTCAAGTTTCAAAATTTCAATCAATTTTCAAATTTCCAATTATCCAGAATGAACTAAAATCTTTTAATGTTTCCATTCATCACACAATTTTGATATCAGAAATAATAGTATTTCACTTTCTGAGCTTTTGAAAATAACCAAAATTCATATAAATTTCATTTTCCAAAAATCCAATTTTCAAAATTCAAAGATAAATTATTTATCAATTAAAATTTTGTGCTCAAAATTATTTGCTAGATTTTTGATGTGTGAATTTACAAATTTTACATGCTGAATTAACTGAATCTTTGTGTAGTCTTCTTATGCAGGTTATCACAGATGTTCATCAGCTTGTATTGGTACACCATCACACTGGTAGCCTGTCATCTGACATCATGCTGAATCAAGTTCCGTTCCAGATCACAGTGGGAGTCACCCTGTCAAGACTCAAGTTGGGAAATGTTGCTTTGAAAAGATTTAACACTGGTATTGTTGGAAGAACCATCAAAGTTTCACCATACACACTCGTAGCGCAGTCATCCCATCACACCATGTAGCTAGCACAGGGCTCTCATCAGAACAGGTTCAGACCATCACTCACATGACATCCCACATAGAGCCCAAGGTAGAGAATAAATTTAATAATACCAGTGTCAAACTTCTCATTGCAACATGTCCCAGGTGCGTGCCATCTCCAGGTTGAATACCATCGAAGACTGAAGAACCACCGTCACCACATGCTGACTGATGAACCATTGCTGAAAAGATACAACTAGTAAAGATGGTTGTTTACACAAGCAAAGCAATGGTACATTCTGTAATTCACATTAACCCAGTCAAGTTGATAGCATCATACATGTATTGTACATGTACAATGTGTAGTACCAAATCATCAGAATTAATAAAGTTGGTTGAACAATAAAATATCATAAAACATGACATTTTTGCAGTTATTTTGTAATGTTGAAGGTATATGTTAGATTTTTCTTCTCCATCAAATAAAGTTGATCATCAAGGTTGGCAAGGTGGAGTGTAGCCAAACCATCTCTCCCTGAAAGGTAGGTAGGAAATATTGATAATGAATATTACAGTGTGATCAGTACTGCAAGCATCAAATTATGTCAACATCCCAGAATACATGGTAGGACCCTATATGCAGCAAGCCCGGGCAGCAAGTTGACGAGTCATACATGTGAAAGGTGGGTATTATTCATCACCCCAGGTGAGATCTATAATTTGAAGAAATTAGATGCCAAATGTCAAAATTGGCGTAAACAGTTGTTGGTTGGTAGCCACTCAATTCTTAATTTCCAGTCAGCAGCACTGTACAATTAGTACAGCACAGCTGATACAGCCACATCTTACCTCTCTCAGTTTATGTAATTTAAGTAGAATGATAAGAGTCTCACACACTCTCACTGTACAGTCTCCCTGCAATCATCCTAAGGTTCCACCCATTTTGTAGTAGTCGTCTCAAGGCGTAGTACCAGATCAAAACAATGGCGCTTACTCAACCATTGCGATCAAAAAACACATCTCCGTTAGCTGCTGAGCTTACCCTGCTCGTCCTGGCTACAACGGAGGTATCAACAAAAGCGGACCGGTCCTTTCCAACAAATTCCCATGTAAAAATACATCTTCCAGGCATGGCGCTATATCTCCCTCTTCCTCACTCCTTTAATCGAGCACCTTCTCTGGGAACCCCGGGTGGTTACTACGTGGCCTTGCGACTACTACCAGTTCAATGGGCAGTGGCGCCTATTACTGTATTTATCCATTGCTGCAACCCCTGCTACAGCGTCTGCAGCCCCTGCTACTGCGCCTGCAGCCCCTGCTACAGCGCCTTGAGCCTCTGCTGCTGCGCCTGTAGTCCCTGCTACAGCGCCTAGATCACCATCCACAGTATTTTCTATCTAATTTCGGAGTTGGGTTGTCTACCAACCTTAGGATTGCTATACCACCAGATAATGTAAGATGAGGCTGTGACTGTAGGCCATCTGGCAACACTAAAAGTATAAAAACTTTGATAAAAGTTAACATGAAGAACATTTATGCAGTTGTTAATTCTTGCAATTACATCATTGCATATTAAAAGATGATAGACTAGTCATTTGGTACTACTCAATTCTGAAGCTGCATTTGTAGGCCATAATAACATCAAGGAATACCGGCACATGCTCAAAAGGCTTTGAAGCATTTCAGACTCAGTTCAGACATCACAAACACACAAACATCACCATCGCATTGGTAGCGTAGACATGGCATGGGTAGCGTAGAACCGGCGTAGCGGCGAAGAAACAGTATACACACAACACCATAGGCTAAATAGAGCTGCGAAGCCACAGGTAAGCTTACCATGGAATGTCGAAATTCATGTCCAGGCTGTTCCGGACGTTCTCAGTACTCGGTAGGTCTATCATCGATGAAGAAGGTCAACTCTCCTAAGAAGCAAAGTTCATCCACACAAGCTGCCACCAAAAATTTGTAACGCGGCTGGGCCGCGGTGGTGAATACTGAGAATCCGGAACCTGGAAGTGGAACGACTGGACAAAAAGACAAACTGTACGAAATGCCATCTAAAATGGTGAACTATTCTTATTGCTCGAATTTCACTGGTTCTTAAAAATATTACTCATGGCGGGAGCTTTCGACTGATGCCAGCTTGTCTATCAGTTTGCAATTGAGCAATTTAGGCCAATCAGAAGTCAAATTTCTTCGTGATATAAAAATCAATAAATAAATCAGAAAAATAATAGGCTTCAGCCTATTTAATTAATTTTGAAGTCACTGGCAGATTTTCCACGTACTTTCCTTGATTCTGCTTAAGATAGAACTGCACAATTGATAGAATAAACTGGAAGTTCCTTTTAATTCATAAAACGACGAGTGTGCCTTTAATCCATAACACCTAAATTCAGAGCCACCATCTGCATGGCATGCATGCACATCATAATGCAAGGCTAAGCTTAGCCTTTCTTGAAGACTAGGAACTTCCCCTTTTATATTCTATCGTAATTAAATTAAGATGATTAAACCATTGTTTAACAGTCACGATGAACCAAGATGTCCAAGAGAAGCAGAAGGCCCAAGAGCCTAAGTAAGCTTAAACTTTCCAGGCCACCTACAGGCGCTAAAAGTTTCAAGGCAGCAGCCTAGGCCACCTAAGCTTACCGATTTATGACTGTAAAGATGCTAAAAATGGTGCAGTTCTATAGGCCTATCTTCGAGGGAGACAATTAAGCATTCATGGGAACCAAAAATTATTAAACTACGAAGTGGAGAAAGCTAGGCTAGCCTTGAAAAAGGCTCGAAGATGACAACCCACTTTACACTGCTGACATGGCTGCATGTCGTCTGCTACATTTTGACCATCATTTTTGGCTGAAAGTTCCCATAAATTGCATTAAATGTCTTCCACATCGAAGCTGAAATTTAGTGAACCAATGTCAAGGAAAGCGAGGCTACGGCAGTGAGTGGCAATCACTTCCAATGCCCGATGAGTCTCATTTCAAATCTGCTGTGACAGAGCTGACCTGGGGCGTGACTGCCCCTGGCAGCGTCAAACCAAAAAGTGAGCAATTTTGGCGAGCAGCCGCTTTTATAGTGAGCAATTTATCGCGAAAACACGCACAAAACGAGAGTTGAGTGAGCAGAAAAATCACTTTCCTTGCTCGCGAGCAATTTATCGTACTTTCTCGTGAGCAATAAACAGCACATTCTGCTCACGAGAACTCACTCATCAAAAAGGTTTCTGATTGACTGAAAAACATGAAAAACAAACGCGACGCAAACCCAGACAAGCGAGAATCCGACCATGACATCCCCAGACGGGGTCGATCTCCAGGATTAAAAGCGAGTTGCCAGGGCCGCAAATTTGACAGAATCTTTACTAGATTCAGAGAATTACACCCAAAATCGACAAAGAACTGGCAACAAGTAAACAAATCAAAACTTTCCCAGATCGAAAATATGCACGAAACACATCATTTGAAATCAATTAATTTGAGCTGAAATTCTTTTCAGATTTCAATAAAAGTAATTTTGGTAGTATTTCCACCTGTGCTTTACTGTAAACTTTTATTAATTTGAATAATAAAATAATTTGGATCATGAAAATCTGGCGACCAAATCAGTGACTGGTGAGTAATACAATACTCTTCATTCAGTAAGCTTATAAAAATGCATGACCAGAACATCAAAATCGAGAATTGATCAAATTTGGTTATAAAAATCATGATAACTAGTCCAAGAGAGATAGGTACGTGTAACAATACAAAAATAAGACCATAAAGCCTCACACAAGCTCAAATAACCAATTTTTAGAGAATGAGCGAAAATCCATTTTCGTTACAGTATGGACGCTGAAAATCAGGCATTTTTGAAACTAGAAAGGTGGGCTTTTAATTTCCGTCCGCCGTGCGACAATAACCTACATTTATGACTTTTACAGCTTAAATTAGGGAAAACTATAACATATAGAATGCTGAACGGCCCGGGTTGGTATCTTTTTTGGATTTTTTTAAGATGTCAAAATATGACAAGGGATGCCTTCCGACTGAAATCGACATAGGGATTTTCCTGTAGTATGAGTCAGTGAACACTCTTGAGAGCAAAAGAGACTACGTTTCCATATGGCTCTCAAAAACCAGAAGTTAGAATGGCGATTGGGCTTATTGGAAATAGTCTAGTGCCGTAGAGTCATATGGGCACGTATTTTTCACTGGCATAATTTTTGCCATTCGGTGAGAGCAAAATTGACAAAGTATTATGGGGTCATTGGGTGAGAGATGGGCCAGAAGGGGTCAGTGGGTGAGAATATGATTTAAAAAAATGGGGTCTTTGGGTGAGAGCCAAAAGAAGCCTCGAAAATTGAATTTCTATAGTTCTAAATGGCTTCAAATAGCTTTGTTAATTAATGTTATTATGTTCAAATGGAAAAATAAGGGTGTTTGGATGACAGATTGAAAGGGAAAATAAGGGGTCTTTGGGTGGCAGACCGGGGTACTCGAATATGAAAGTGATGTACCTGTGCCCATCAGCGTATGAAACTAGGGAGTAGGGATTTATCAGTGTAGACATTTTCAGAAAAAAGGGGGTCATTTGGTGTTGGCAATGTCAAAAATGGGGTGATTTTGTATGGGATGGAGTGCCCAAAATTTCACATCATTAACAATCAAAAATAGCTTTTTATCCAATTTTACAGTACAAAATAGACAAAACTCATTTATTTTTCAATTTTGAGGACTAATTGTTAAAAAAAGGGGTCATTCAGGGTTAGACTGGCCCCCAGTCTCGGTTCGGTTCCATCTCTGGATAATGTAACAATAAATAATTACATAATTCCCTATGAAAAAAATGCAAAAGTCCTGTAACCCCCCCTTATTTTCCTCAATGCCAAAAACCCATTCCTCTTCATCCACAAATCGACGCCACTGATTACACACACAATCAACCATTCAGCAATATAGAAATATACTCAGTATTATAAGTGAACGCATAAAAGTCCATTGAGCGCTGATTCTCGACTGGTCCAATCTATTGGAGATCTCCCTTCCAAATAATCGTTCAACAAAGCACGGTGATTCCGATGTCAATTACGAAAGCCCCGCCCCAGTTTCAATTCAAATATGGTAGCACAAAGCTATGCCGCGGGATGTGACGTAAGATCGGATGGGACACTTGTCAACAACTGAGAGGTATTGAGCTCAACTGGCACGCGTCTGATAGACCCATGGTACGCGCAATAATAAAAGGCAACCACTCGACTAGGACTTAGGCCTATTGTCCATATTGCGTATATTATCGTGTGCGGTTTGCAAATGTTTGCACATTATTTAGCTTGGGAAGCCTCTTCAAATATCCCCGCGCTGCCAAGCTGCGTTGATTGGTCGGATACAATATCGTTGTTTTAGTCGCTTACACAAACGTTAATGTAGTGAGAACAAGGATGTGGTATGTAGAAAGTGCGCCTGACCCAGGATCGGTAAAAGTGAACTCCCACAAAATGCTGGGAGCTGGAAGGCAAATTGCTTACAGACTGGGAGGGTCCATGTATTGGGTTGATTTTTAATGCTATGTAATCTACATTACCAGTCGTTCTCCATGGACCCGAGGGAGGGTCTATTCAGGGTAGGCTACTGAAAAAATTTCATGGGCATATGACGTATGTCAATATATGGGAGTGAAAATATGGGGTCTTTGGGTGACAGCGATGCTGAAACAGGGGTCTTAACGGCCCTACATACACGTCACCACCAAAATGGGAGTACTCCCCGGGTGCACAGATGAAATTGGGTTCTCCAAAAAACACACACATTGTTAAAAATATCTTTAAAAAAAAACCCTTGTGCAATGTCATGGCATGGACCCCTTCAGAGGAAAAAAATTGAAAATACCCCTTCAGCAAAATGCTTAAAGGAAACACTGTTATATATATTGGTGGTGAACTTGAGTTTTTAATGTAGCAAACTAAATGGACACACCGACCCTGACTTTGGAGTTTTAAGGGGTACTACACCCCTGGCCAATTTTGTGCCTATTTTTGCATTTTTCTCAAAAACTATAGCGCATTGGTGACAAGTAAGATATGGATATCATAGGGCAAGGACTACAACTACTGCACTGAAAATTCAGCAACTCAAGGCAAGTAGTTATTGATTTATTGATCAAATATTGGTTTCCCTCATTTTTGACTGTAACTCCACAACTGTTGTCTGTGCTGAAATAAAATTTCCAGTGCAGTAGTTGTAGTCCTTGCCCCTATAATATACATATCTTACTTGTCACCAATGCTCTATAATTTTGAGAAAAATGCAAAAATAGGCACAAAATTGGGCAGGGGTATAGTACCCCCTTAAGGGCAATTAAATTAGGCTTAATTATAGTCCCAACTCCCAACCGGGTAATAGAGCTAGCTTCATTGAGTTCTTCCTCTGCTGTATGCATATTGGGCTATTCCAGGGGGTGTATGAATTTCAACTGGAATAGTCCATTGAATTCATGTGACAGAAATGGGAAGTACATGTATCCCATCTACTTGGCAGGCTTCATATTTTAATTTTTTGGGGCACCCATTTTTGATCCACTGGGCTATTAAAGACAGAAGGGCACCAAGGCCAAAGTGATGAAGAATGCCTTGAAGTTTGCAAAGATCTGAGGCACCAAGGCCAAAACTGAAAAAAGGGCAGGAAATGGCCTTGGATGGCCTCCCTGAAATTCAAGCCCATCTTCTTGGCTTTCTACATTGGTCAATGCTCATCCTTATATAGACTGATTCCCACGTGTAAGATGTGTCAATTAAAATAATACAGAAATTAATATTGCAGAAATTTAAATGAAATCAAAGCTAAATTTAGCTAAAAAAGTTATTTTTACAGCCCTACATTGTAAGTTGGCATCTAGTATTAGTAATTTTCATTCTTTTCCTGTATCCTTGAAAGGGTTAAAATAAAACAGACCTGGAAAGAGAATGACAACAAATGGAGTCCCAAGTTTTTATGCCATAATTGTTATTATTTATTATTATTATCCAAGGTTAATTGATAAAATCACAAAAATGGCAGCCGGAAGGCTGATTGAACAATGATAAAAACACACAAAATATTAATGCTACTTGCAAAAAAAAATGGTAATGGTATAATTCTGATAAAGATAGACATAAATAATGTCTATCTTTACGGCATAAATGTTTTAAACAATGTTATGTTAGAATTGCAACTACAATTACAAGATGTTTAAAAGCACAGTCATCCAATTGGATGTTGAAATTGAGCAGCATGGTCAAGAAGGGAATCTTATAGGGCTAAAAGCTTCCCTTTTTCCATGATATGAAAAACAGTGAAAAATCCCGGAATCCCTGGGGGGTCACTCCCATAGTCCCATTGTGCTTTTTACCCTGGAAGTTGCACAACTAGGCTGTTTTTGCACCTGGTTTTATATTTCCCAGGGCTGTAATTTGTGTTTTCTTTGACACTGATTAAAAACTGGAATTTTATGGTTTAAAAAATCACAATAAAATGTGGTTACAGCCCGCTATTCATGTCGGCTATGTTGAAAATATGGAATATGAAATACGGTCCCCTATGTTGAATCTAACCCTAACCTTAACCCATACCCTTATCCTAGCATTAACCCTAACCCTAGCTAAAGCTTACTATTCGACATAGCGAACCTTTCTTCATATTTGACATCGCAAACCCAATTTTCGACATATCAAAACCTTCAAAATAGTGAATCTTTCGGCATAGCGGGCGGATACCCAAGAAGTTTGTTTTGCCTCTTAATTTGAATAAATGAGATCCAGCAATGTTAGTCAACATACTGAGATGTATACAACAAACACTTGTCCCTTTTTGGCGACCCCCCCCCCCAAAAAAAAAGCAAGTACAATGTAGTATTGTCATGATGAGGTCATTCTTTGAGGTCAGCATTAATTCATACCAAACTGTTTGTTCTTGAAGGTTTCAATATCAATCGTTTTGATGTGATCGTAGCCTGAACAGCGCCCTCCATCATGCCGTATAAGGACCGTCATGGACGGACATGTGGTTTTTTGGATTTTTAAGCGAATGAACAAAGTGGACGATTTCTTCGGCGTTATTTCATAATATCTCCTAAGGATGGATCTTTTTACTGCTATATGGACAATCCTACAGTAAGTTTAAGTTGAAATATATAAAACATCGAAAAAAAGGATTGCGCCATTAATTCTACGTAATAGAAAATTTTCTTAACTACACTAAAATACTGTAATTTGTAATTGTGTAAAGAGAAACCAGAATGATCGAGAAATTAATGATAATTTGAAATCTGTTGCAATTCAAAAAGTTGTGTAAAAAGGACATGTTTTTATGGATATCAACCATACATAATGCTCTCCAAATTAAGAAAACTATTGTCAGTGCTGGTTGTTACCGATCAATGACGTACACTGACTGCTACTTAATGCAGGTGAGTTGAATTTTGCAACTTGTCAAAATTGCTCCAAATTTCATTTATTCATTAATATCTGGGTCATATTCCGATACTTTTTTACACAAAAAGTATTATACTGCAGCTGTACCCAGCTCTTTTACCCTTTGCTTTGCAGGTCAAGCGCTGTGTTAAGCATGAGGATGGGAAACCCAAGATTTGAGGACCCTCCCCCCCAAAAAAAAAGACAAAATGCCACAAATCTTGGCAATTCTTACCTCCCCCAAGTTTAGTTTGGGTAGCGATTGCCTCTGATAGTCTAGAAGGGGGATCCACATATTTATACCAATTTTCACCAAAAATGGGACCTACATGTATTTGTATACCGGAGGCCCAGATTTTGTGTCATTTTTGACAAATTTGGTAATTTGTCTCTCAATAAATGTATGTTGTCAGAAATTTTTCTTCGAGATTCGCAAAAAGTTTGACAAAATAGCCCATACCAATTCTCACACAAAAAGGGGCAATCATTATACCAGAAGCTACAAGAATACCAAAATTTCAGGGGCATAACCCTGTTAGCCATTTATGCTGAGCACCCCTGGATTATTTGTTATGAGCAGATGATTCATTACATTATTGTGGCACAGGTGACACTTGATAGTCAATTCCGTGCTAGGAGGTGACTTGTGTTCAAATAAATTTCTCTGTGGTCAGATATCATTTCCAATCCAGGCCATACTGCTAATTATTTCACTAATTAATGACCCAAACACAAGGGAAAAGACCATCAATATTTAATTTAATTTATTCGTAATTAAATCAGGAATTGTCATTGCTGGACATTGTCATTGACCATGGGGATTGGACTTGCTTGACCTTCTGTTCCTGAAATGTGGCTTCAATTTGTTACTGACCAGCTGTTGATTAATAATACTTAAAATAAATAGTAAGAAAACCATGTAACTGTTTTAATTGTTTGTACAGGGGTAGCACTATAGCCTATAGCTGCCACCTGGGTGAGGGGTTTGAGTCACATTGTAATGAGTGCTCAGAGCTCAGTGTCTTAGCCAGTCACCCGGCATTTTGGATGGGCTGTTTGCTCCTGGGACAGGCTAGATTAATTAATGCCTCTGGGACACAATGACCTTAAAAACAAATATAATGGGAAATTATATGATATGAGGGAGGGGGGTAACAAAAAAACTGCACAAAATACAAACAAACAAAATACACGCAAACATGTAAATAAGGACTAAAAAAGAAAATTGTTTGATTGGCTTAACCCGACCGACCCTAAAAACTTTCTTTTTTGCAAAAAAAATAAATTTAAAAAAAAGAAGAAGAAAAGTTCCAAAGCCTTTATCAAACGAAATTTACAGTTTAAAAAGTAAAAAAATAATAATAAAAATCCCGACCGACCTACCCTAATTTATTTTTTATGTTACGCCAATCAAACAATTTTCTTTTTAGGCCTAATCGCTAACATGTAAAATAAAAGTTAACTTGTAAAATAAAAGATTAACTTTTAACATTGATGAAAATAGCACTTGACAAAGGTAGATTATGGATTTGGTTTTCATGTGAATGCGACAGGAAGATGTAAGATGACTGAGGTTTACCATTTCCTGAGTTATTCTAATGAAGGCTACCAAAAGATAATACTGTATTTGAACAACTTTCTATTTATTTTAGGGGTTTAAAGAATGTTTGTGATTTTTTTGTGAGATACATAAATAAAATAAATGTTTGTGAAACAAGCTCTTTACCTTGATCAGGTACCAGCACATAATTTATTTTGCTGTCACTCAGATACATCAGAGTCATTTTGCTTCAACAAGGGTGAAACTAAAGAGCAGTTCCTCTCAGCTCCTCTCAGTTCCTCTCATTGATTGTACAATCCCAACAGCTCCTTATTACACAGGGGTGGGGTGAGGCAATTCAAGCACTTTGCCCAAGTGCACAACATATTGATGCTGCAGGGATATGAACCCATACCTCGAGCTAACTCACGATTATGACTCAAAGTCATTCCTGCTGCGCCACCATGCGCTCATCGTTAGCAACTAATTGCAAATGCCAAAAAGAAATTGTTTCATTTAACCAGAATGGTTGAAAGTTACTTAGTTTCTGTGCCTCAGTGCCTTTTTTTGCAAAAAATTACAACTAATGCCTTACTTCTTTGTAAGTTATAAGAAATTGTGATTGAGTAAGAAATAAGTTCAGTTTGATGGCACAAAAATATGAGTGGTGAATTTCACAAACTAGCTCCTGTGAAAAATCTTTGTTAATTGCAAAAAACAGATATCCACATTTTTTTCATAGCATCTGTTTAAAACAGTCCTCATAATAATAATAAAATGTTTTAGCTCTGCAACCATTTAAGATCTAGATTTGTATTTGTCATTCAAAATAAACATTTAATGATAAATTTTGCCATTATTTATCATTTCTTTATTACAGAATTTACAAGATGGCGCTACACCGGTATCAGACATTAAACTGGGACATATATCAAATGTAAGTATGTTTTACCAATGGGCTATTCCAGTTGAAATCCATACACCCCCTATGGAAGACTTGACTTTAATCTTCCACACAGGGGGTGTGAATTTCAAATGGAATTATCTGAATGGGTGACTCCATTTGAAAATCACACTCCCTGTGTGGAAGATTAAGGTCATGTCTTTCACAGAGGGTGTATGGAATTCAACTGGAATAGTCCATTTTGGACCAGAGTCCTAAAATGTATCCCACACACTGAAAATTGTGGACCCTACATGTATGAGCCTCCTATATAGTTAACAGCATAACCGTGGACCTCTACGCACTGACATTTCGCTATTGAAAGCATGGACTTTGTGGTAAGATATTAACCCCCAAACGGTGGACCTGGTAATTTTACCTACCATGGAGACCTATACTCCATTTGCATTATTATGGCATCTAGCACCCTCTGGTACTCTCTTAGGACTGTGGACGTCCACGGGTGCAGTGGGTCTGCATTTTATGAGCGAAATGTCATAGGTGGGTCCACGTTTGTCGGTGAAAACAAATGCACACACACACACACACAGAATGCACTTTCATTTTACTTAGCTAAAAATAAAACAGCTCAAAGGCACACACAGGACAATTCTGCAATCTCCTTGTAATAAAATTATGTAGACATGCAAACATAAACAAAGTTAAAGAAAGGGTGAACTCAATATTTCTTCAATAGTGAACAACTATGATGAGTTGATGACTGCTGTCTCTTTAGAAATGTTTCAGGACTATTATAGTCAGCTTAGTATTAACACAGTGCTGTGCAATGAAACACAATAAAACAATAATGCTAGCTATACATTGACGGTTGATGTGGGTAAGTACTGGTAAGTGAATCTACTCCCCATTCCAGAAAAATACAGCACTAATTTTTTGGGATTGAAAAAAGTGTATCCTGTTTGCTAAATGAAACATAGCTAAATTCTAATCCTTTAGTTAGTTCTAACTGACAATTAAAAAAAAATTAATACTTTGCCAATTTTTAAATAAGGGCCAAAAGCATGCATTTTAGGGTGTCTTTTGTATGCTGTGACAATCAAGCCCAAAGACTTGTACCAAGACTAATTTCAGGTTATACATTCTAATTTTTGGAAAACATATTTTCTAATATCTTTGATAACCAATTATCAAAATTAACATAAAATATTGAATTTATGAGCAAATTCATAGCCAAGACTCCAAATTTTTAATGCTTAGACTTATGCGAAATCTTTTGATTGTGTGACTGTAATTCTAAGAAATCATGCCAAATTGCATGCTTTTGGTCCATTTCCCCTCAAATTGCAAACATATTAATATATACGTAAAATTTTGACTGATTATAATTCATGACCTGGAAATAGTCTTGGTACAAGTCTTTGTGCTTGATTGTCACAGCATATGAAATCCATCCTAAAAATGCATGTTTTGGTCCTTATTTCCAAAAATTAGCTAAGTATTTAAATTTTTCTTGTCAGTTAGAACTAACTTAATGATTAAGATTTAAATATATTTCATTTTGACAAAACAGTATAATATTTTTGGTGTTGTATTTTTCTGGAATCAGGGAGCTGTGAAAAGGATATGTTCATACAGGAAGCAATCCGATTGGATTTCATTACAGGATATACCCTTTTATGCATCATTAACATTAGGATCCACAATGAGCTCATCATTAATGACACAGTTCACTAACCTCCAGTGACAACCATAGCTCACAATGTGACCTCATGTTGTGGTGTATGAGTTTGTGTACCCAACACTATCAAAGGTCATACTGTGGATGTACAAACATATTGGGCTTAATGAACTGTGTCCCTGATAGATGAGCATGTTTGACATCCTAGTGTGTAAAATTGGGTGTGCTACGTGCTTTAAAGCATAAAAATTGGTCCCACCCGCTTTTATGGGTCTCTATATTTGTGTGTCGCACGCACAAGTTTATGTTGGATTAGAGTTAGTTTTTGATTAGGGTGCCAGTTGTAGTGTTTGGGGAGGTGAAAATGCGTATTGGTCCCCAGACTTCAGAAATACATGCAAACTGTATACAATCACATATTAAAGTACAACAACAACAAATTAGTGAAAAAGTTTTTAATTGTTGCTTAGGATAGATTTTCAAAATGTTTGTAAACTGAAGCCAAAAGGAGTATAATTTTTAAGACCACATTGGTGGTAAAATTTGGTACCAAAGTGAGGTGAGTGATCTGTATGCAAAATTTCTTGGCAATATTGTGAAAAATATGGTCACACTTACATATTTACACTCTCTTTACTTGGGTGTGTAAAATGGCTTGGACATTTTGAAAAATAAAATATATATTTTTCCAATTTTTCACATGCCAATTTTCAGTGTGAATATTCAAAATAATGGTTTTTGATATTATGCTACATTTTCCAAATGACAACACAGTAATGGCTGGTATGTGGTTTTAATAGTGAATTATGACTATAAAGTTTCAATCCTTACCCAAAAATTCTATAAGTCTTTTGTTTTGATAATATTTCCTTTGTTATAACCTCAATACTTTCATAAACTCTAGTTTATACCAAAAGAGGTTTGAAGTGCCATTTTATGATTCTATCGTTGTCTTTTTTATGGTATGGTATACAATTATAGATATCCACGAAAAAAAAGTTTATCCCAATTAGCACATTGCATTTGTGAGTTACGCATATTTGCATCTATTACAGTGCCCATCATAAGCCACTGTGTTAGCATCTCTGTCCGTTGACAGACAGAAAATATTGGGCTATATTGGGCTATTCCAGTTGAAATCCACACTACCCTGTGGAAGATTTGGAAATATCAATCACAGGTGGAGTATGTTTTTCAAATGTAATTGTTCAGGGTTAATAATTTTGAAACCCATACTCCCTCTGTAGTGTGGCTTTACTTTACTTCGCGACTGGAGTGAGTATTCCAAATGAAAGTTCCCCAATTGTCTATTCTATTCTAAACTCATACTCCCTTTGTGAAGACTTAAGCTAAATCTTCCACAGGGGTAGTGTGGATTTTAAATGGAATAGCCCAATTGGATGATGTCTTTGTCAAATGATCGAATCTTGCAAGAAAGGTTATGCACACAAACATCATGCAGTCCTTGGTTTCTGATGATATAAGAAGGATGTCATTTTCTTCGGAAGGGGGCTGACCGGAGTAAATTTTTTATGACCCCCCCCTATCGAGAGCTAAATTATTTTACAACCCCCCCATCTCAGGTCATAAATTTTATGGCCCCCTTTCTGGCTACACAGACTAACGACAAATTTATTGCTGGAACCAAAGGCATGCGAAGCGCAAAAAAACTTTAATGCGAAGAAAGTGTGTGGAGCGCGTTAAAATTTTGATCGTAAGTGTAAAGAAAACAAAAATTGAATCGTATAAATAGAGATTGTGCGTAAATTTTAATCGTAAATTAAAAGAATGCGCGTGCTGCACGCAAAAATTTTGGGTCACCAGCCCTTAATAATTCTATAACCTCCCCTAATTTTGGTGTAAAAAATTATAACCCCCCTATTTTTGGTCTAAAAATTCTATGACCCCCCCCCCCCAGTATATTCATGACAGCCCCCTAAAAAGAGTAAGTAGGGAGGGAGAGGCTGTGGATCATGAAGTGGCCCTTTAAGGCTATCAATTAAGAAATGAATCTAATTAAAGTTATGTGTATGTATTTAGACCTCGTTAAAAACTGTGAAATTAAATTACATGTAAATAATAGTTGGTTTGTAATACTTGTATGACATCCTTGTAATCAACACAATTAATTTTTTATTAACTTCACTTTGGAGCTGACCACATGACCATCAGACCATTTGGACCAATAGCTAACCGAGTTACACATGACCCGGTTAATTGAGGCTTCCACAAATAGACAGACACTATGGACCAGAATGGCCTCATCGCAATGCCATAGTTCAATAACCTCAATCAAACAATCATAGTACAAAATTTGACCTTAAGTTGCAGAGTATGAGTTTTTGTACCCAAATTTTCAAAAGTCATTAAATGAATGTGCAAATGTATTGGAGTTAAAGAACTGTGCCCTGATACATGAGCCTGTTGTGGATCCTAGTGAGATACACTCATAACGACGACGTTGCTGCAAGCTTACTATTAAGTTCACTTTTAATCAAGTTGGAGAGGTGACCAAACAATTATGACAGTGTCTGCTTTACAGTGTTTATATGTAATCTGCTTTACCTGTTTGCTGCTGGGAAATAATTACTAAATGACAACGTGCTTATGATATGATTTGTGTGACTTTTACCTTTGTTCGGGGTAGATAGTGACAAAGTTTACAATGTGGAGCATGAAAGTGCGCTAAACGGTGGACACAACTTGACTTGGTTTTTGTCTTCATTTCATTATTATTCAGGCTAGAGACGCAAGCAAGCAGAGACCCAAGGTAGAATTTTGTTTTGGTAAGTATGTATGAGTAAGGAAGACAAAAAAACAACAACAGGTGTCTTGGAAACGCAGGACCAAAAAGCTATAAGCTCTCTATTCTTTGTGTTTCTTTTCTTATTTACCTGGTATGACAAAAGCTATTGTCTTGGTAAAAACTTCTTTTATGGTGTTTCTGACTTACTAAAATAGCCAAATAATGCAGAAAATTTATGATATATTTCCTGATAGTTTTATAAACCTTTTTTTATGAAATGAGGCTATTATAAAAAATCAAAATCTGGAATGGATCTGTTTAATATGCAGTTACATCTCTGAGATATGTAGTATTTAAAAAGAAGGCCTAAATCGGGCAGATCACTTCATAATATATGTGACATACACATTGCTTTCATTATAATGAACATGACAAATTTTGGCACCTTAACAATGTGTTGTGTGGGGTTTGGTAGGATGATATACCATTTTGCACTCTGATGTAGCAGTGACGTTGGTGCGCATTTCATTGGGTGCAGCTTCAAATCGCTAGCGTTCGCTCAAAGCGCTGGCGTACACAAGTACACACTTACAGATACCGCATTGATGCTGCCTCAATGCATTGACGTCACTGCCACATCATGAAAAATGGTATAAAATATTATCACCTCTTGTGCTATTACATGTAGTTTAGCTTCATGTTATTTGCACATTTGAACTGCAGTTCTTTTTCCAATAAACATATTTCTACTAGTGTTTTACACTGTTGTTAACTTTTACTGGTTTTGCAATTGTATTTTGTTTAGAAGAAAGTAGATTTTCTGTATCATTGTCAATCACAAATACATATTACGTTGCTTTTGTTTGCAATTGTCTCAGACACCTGCATAGTAGCCTGGTCATCGTTATCCATTGATTTGATTTCCAAGAAATGCTGCACAACAGGTGGTGTAGTCAAACTAGTGGGAATATTTTTTTTCACTTTGGTATCAAAACACTGTTATCCAGGGTCTTAGCTAGGATTTGAAAAGTACCCTTCATTTTCACCCAAACTGCAAAATTTGATCCTGAAGACATAAACTAGACCTCTCCACGTTCTGGGGGTTCAGTTAGTTCAAAGAGCTATTGCTACAACTTTGACTTATCAGTCTGGTCTTGTTTTGAGTTCACAAAACCTACTCAAGCATTATTTTTAGAATTTAGTATAGATGTCACAGGCATTAATCTTACCAGTTCCAGGAGCAAACTGCCCATCCAAAATAACAGGTGGATGGGTGGCTAGTGAACACCCTGCTCTTATCACCAGTGTTCGAAATTTTGGTTGTCCGTTCGCCCGGGACAACCAAAACATGCACCGGACAACCGAAAATAATGCTCAAGTTGTCCGGCGGACAACCAAATCTCTACAGCCAAAAGTCACTTTTCACCATATTAGTTTGCTCAAACCTGACACAACTGATGAATTGTTAAATATTTAAGAGTAATTGTTCATAAATTGACTACACTCACTCCACTTTATCGTCACTTTATTAGACACATGTAGTTGTTTCAGATTGTGGCAGCTTACGGACAACCAAAAACTTTGGTGGACAACTACTATCAACTAGAAATTACAACCTGGTTGTCCGTGGGACAACCCCTTTTATTTTCTTAATTCGAACACTGCTTATCACCTAAGAACCATGATGCTGCCCTGAGATATAGGGCCATTTTCCTTTATTATCAAAATCTAGAATAGCTGATGGGTAATCACAGTTACTGCAGTTACCTTCCAGAGTAGTTTTTTTGCCCCTGACTCTCTGGTTATAGCATTTTAGATGCCATGTCTCAGTGAGGCCATGTACAGTAAAACAGACCATATTATAGTAGACTTGAAAACCACACAATAAGCATGATTACTCAGTATTATTAGGTCATGATGATAGCAGAATGATGCCTGTTTTATGGTTAGTTCAGCCTATAAGGGGCAAGACTCATAACATTGATGGATGGATGGATATAGGGTGGTGTACGTGCAGTTCCTGGTATGATATTATAAAAGTAGTAATTTTTGTGTGTGTGATTTTTTGCACTACGCAGATTTTTAACCTCCTTTGCTTGTTTTTAAATGTGTGATTTTTGAGTTTTTGTACATAGATCTAAGAATAAAATGCACATATTTGTGGATTTTATTTTCGTGGTAACTGCTGAGCACGAAAATCAATGATCTATAACCAATAATACCCCCCAAACAAGTACAATTTTGCCCCTTAATAAGTTTTTATCCAAAAAATATATATCCGTTTTGGTTTAAATTTTAAAATGTCAAAATATCTGACATGCTCTTATAAAAATAAAAATAAAACACTCCAAGACGTATCACACACTCTACTTGCCTGGTCGCAAAACAAAAATGTTTTGGTCATGCATACTACAGTACATGTTTATTTCTTGAGTAGGTTCTTGGAACACAGTTGGGTGCCCGGGGTTGGGTGCAGCACCTATGGTAATTGGGCTTAGCGCAATGCGTGACTGGCACATGCTTATGTGCATTTACGTGAGCTTAAAGTTAACCAAAAAACAAAAACAAAATAATTTTCTTCCCTTATTATAGGTTTAACAAAGTATTATAGTAGGACTACATGATGGGGTAAAGCTTATACTAGTAGATTGGAAAACCTAAGCTGTATAATAGAAAGGATATCAAAATATACTGACTGACTCACATGCTGTACACATGTGTGTACACACATGAAAAGGCTTTTAATACAGTTAGGATCTACTTATTTGTCACAGATTTCATTTTCTTAGCCATATAAGGGAATTCAAGATATAAACTGAAAATATATTTGAGTCATGAAAGATGCAAGCAAGTTTATCTGGATTGTTCTTACCAAACTAATTGACAGTGTACATTAGGTCCAATTGTCGAAACTTGGCTACTGGCTAGTGCCAGGCTTCCTAGATGTTGTACGATGTGCAATTGTAAGCACTGGTAAATAGGCCTAGTAATTGGGCTTAAGCCATATGGCTTAGGAAACCTGACCACTAGCCTTGCTTTGAGAAACCGGCCCAAAGTGTTTTGCCAAAGCTCAACTGGGCGCTATTGGGCGATTCCAGTTGAAATCCATATGCCCCCTATGGAAGATGTGACCCCGGGGATGTGACCTTATCTCCCACACAGGGAGTGTGAATTTCAAATGGGGTTACCTAAATGGGTGACACCATTTGAAGTCTACACCTATGTGAGAGATTAGATAGTCTTCCATAGGGGTGTATGGCAGCGTTCGAAATAGGGCCGGTCAGCCGGCCATTGGCCTGTAACATTTTGGTCTGGCCGGTAACTTTTCTGACTGTCATCTAGTTGCCGGCCCGGCTGGCCGGTAACTTTTTACGGTCAAGCCCGGCTGGCCTGTAACACTTTTTGAGGCATATTTCGAACACTGGTGTATGGATTTCAACTGGAATAGCCCATTTTGTGAACCCTGCTAAACATTAGGTTTGGGTGCTCATTGCAATACAGATTTGGTCAAAATAGTTATACATGTATGTCAAAAAAGTGCCAAGTTGACAAATATACTAAACATTTGTTGTTTTTAAACAAAATTAAACATCACCATCTGCTGAAGACGCTAGTCGGACTAGTGAAAACATTCCAGGTGAGCCAAAAATAGTATAGTGTTGAAATTAAAACTTTAATTCAAAATTAAACATGTTTCAAAGAAGTTTCATAAAACCTTAAAATGAAGAAACAAAAACTATCTAAAATTTGACACGGTACTATCCAGCGTACACATTGTACAGTGTACAGATCTAATGTATAAACCCTAACTGCAGGGATGTAGCTACGGCGGGCAGTGGCGGACGGCAGAGGCCGTCACTCAGATTTAGAATCCACCACTAATAAACAATTTTTAAAAGCTCTAGCACCCAGCACTCAAGTGTCAAAAATTGCAAACTCACATAGAATGTGGTCAAATTTAGGCATTTTTCAATCCAATTGTCAATTTCGTGAAAAATATCCTTAAATACCACCTGGCACTAAAAAATTCTCTAGCTACAACCCTGCTTAACTGAACTCATGTTTTTTTGCTATCGGAAGGAAAGAACAAACAAAAAAGGAGAGAAGATGAACAAAGAAGTCACTTGGTACTCTCGGGTTTTGACCCTCCGACCCCTCGCATGCCACGCACAAGATCACCGGCCTGTACCCACAGCGGTTTTGCTGGCCCTACCAGCTATTCCCTGGATATGACTTAGGCTGATTGCGTCATCGTATCATGTAGAATCCATGCATGCATAGTACTTTTCACCTATACTGAGATTCAGTTCGGTTAGGGTTAATCTGCAAAAACGATTCTAGGACATTTTAAACATCTTGAGTTTTTGATCTAGACAGAGAATTAGAAAGATCTTACATATTTTACCATGGTTTATTATGTTTTGAGTCTGATATTATAATAATGGTGCAGTGGGGAAATTGAACACAAGTTAAGGGGAAAATCCCTGTAGCCTCAGGAAACATGCGGTTCATTACAGCAAAAATATTTTTAAAAACAAAATAACTGTTTAAATATTGGGTTGTTTAAGTGCTCAGCAAAACAAAACGCTTTTAAAATGTTAGAAATGTGTCAACAAATGTTTTTAATCTTACCTAATTGTATTTAAGTGTCAGAAGGCAGATCATGAAAATATTTGAAAAAAATGTTTGATATGAAAAAATACTACAACAACATTTTATAAAATGTTGTCAAAATGTTATTGCAAAATATTTTGTGGCCAACAGTTTTGCAATATATTTTGATAACACTTAATAACATTATGTTGCACATTTTGCACAAAGTTTTCAAAAAATGTTTTTTGATGTTATCAAAATGCTTTTTCCCCTTTGTATTTAACCTGACATTTAAACATTTTCTGTAAAATGTTTTGTGATATCTTAAACAACCCGATTTTTAAACAGTTGTTCAAAATATTTTTTGCTGTGTAGGAAAGCCTCAACTATGCATTGAAGGGGTGAGTCTGGTGTATTATAATAAACAAGCAGTGGGAAAATTTAGCCCAAGTTAAGGGGAAAATCCCTGTAGCCCCAGGAAACGGGTGTTTCATAGGAAAGCCTCAACTGTGCATCAAGGGACTTGACTATGAATTAAATCTGTATTTCCTGCTCTAAGAGCTATTTTTAAATTGATAGTTTGCCAACTTCTTCAGTTTTATAGTACACATTCATAACCTCTAATACGAGCCGTTTTTATCGATACTGCATGTGTTGTAAGGATTTCAGCTATTTGATGCAAACTTTCAGGACAATGATAATATTGCTAACCATTCATGAATCATGTAACATGAGTAAACTTTCTAAAATAGTGTATTATATTATAATAGTTTCTGTCACTATATCTTGTATGCATTTCATTAGTCACACACTTTGCTCAATAGGCTGTGTGTTTGATGCACAGAACCTATTCTCAATTTAGAACTGTTTGGTTGTGAACAGTTTTACCAGCAATCCATACTCTAAAAGATGTATACTCTAAAGCCTGGTGGATAGTCACAGCGTTTTACTCGCAGCGGCAAATCACCGCGATTTTTTTCCCGCCGACGAACAGCGACTTTGTCGCACTTGTTCAGCGGAAAACGCTAGCGAGTCCATTTTTTGCCGCCGACGGAGTTGCGATAGAAAAAGTTCCAGTAGAAATTTTTTCTACTGGAAACGATTTTAGCTGGCGATTTTCTGTGCTTGTCCAATCAGGTCGTGTTATTTCCCCACGTGACTTGCCCCAAAGTAAGTCAGAAATCACAGACATCGTGGCGAACTTGACCGACGAACAAATTGAACAGCTTATAATTAAAAGTGGAACAATATCCTCATCTCTATCGGAGTGATTATCGTGATGTCCAAAAGAAAATGAATTCCTGGCAATCCATTGCTACTCGTTAAATATCGAAGGTGTGGATGCGGGTGTGGATGCAGGGAAGAGATAGATCTTTTGAGCGCAATTCAATAGTCAGTATGTGCATCATGATGTTCAGTGATCTAGGCTACTTTCATGATCCTCGGTGGCATAGGGCAGCTCAGGGCCTACCATAACCACTATATAATTATTAATAATATTTTACTATAGGCCTATTAGGTTATTTAGCCTGACCGTTTGACTCCGCCGGAGTATTTGCTATTGTGCAAGACTCGAGACTATAATATTATTTCCCTACATGTGATCTATTTGGCGGTGAATATTCAAAGCACATGAGACTGGAGAAAGAGAGAGCGAGATCGGGAGAGAGAAAGAAAGAAAATCTTAATCTTGTCCTTCAAAAATCACTGGTATCCTATCATACTTCATACAAAAATGACACTGTTATGAAATGCATAAAAACATATGTCACCATAATAGACTGGCAACGCCAGCCTATGATTTTTTTTCTCGCAATTGAAAGCGTGATAAGTCGCACACGTTCGCCGAAAAGTCGCACACGTTGGCGAGAAATCGCGGCGATTTGCCTCTGCGAGAAAAACGCTGTGACTATCCACCAGGCTTTATACCCCATTATCACCAAATTATCAAATTTATGCTGAGGTATACTGTACAAGTGGTAATTTTCGCGTACAGTTATTTTCGCGATTTGGAGTGAGAGACACATTTTCGCGAATGTTATTTTCGCGATTGCCCAGTCCTTCCCTATACTTGTAATACATTATTGCATACATTCGCGAGGTGTTATTTTCGCGGTTGGAGCTCTAATCGCGAAATTCGCGAAAATAAAACCCTCGCGAAAATTACCACTTATACAGTAGTTCTACATTTTATATGACCTTTGATCAAATCCCCCACCTCTAGGTCAGTGCAGCTGGCAGCAGCTGCAAATTTTCTGCAGCATTTCCTGCAGCGGGATATGTTGAAGAAGAATGAGGTCCCATCCAAACAAAGCTCATTTGTGTAAAATCACAGCCAAGAACCGATAAGCAGTGGCGTCGCTAGGGGTTGTGGCGCCCGCGGGCAAGGATCCAAAATGCCCCCCACCCCATTCTTGAAACAGTTGTGCATGGAGCGTGCAAAATTTTGCACAAAAAATTTGGTTATATTGAAGTTGAATTTTGGTCTTAAATTGATCTTTCAAATGACTATTTGTGCTGAAAAGCTTGTGAAAATTAAAACTTTAACGGCTTGGAGGGGATGCCGAATCAATTTTTTATCCACCATCATTTCAGTGCCCCCCCCCCCTAAATGTTGTGCCCAGAGCATGTTCCCCCCTGCCCCACTCACTACGCCACTGCCGATAAATGCAGCAGACAATGGAGAAATTGTTGTGGATAAACAAAAACGCAACTTCTGGCCTTAAAGAAAAAATTTGTACCAAAAGACCCATACATTTCAACTGTTACTGTTGGTATAAGATACATCTTTCACAGGATTGCTCACTTTTGCTACAGAAAAGCCTTAATTTTCTATAATCATTACTAAGACCCCGTTTAGACTAGGGAAAAGTCGTACTTCAACAACAACTTTTTTGAAATCAAGTTCAGTTGAATTCAGGTCTAAACAGGTACAGTCGTTGTTCAAGTACGACTGATGTCAAGTTCAAAAGTCGTCGTTCAACAATGCTCCTGAGGTTCATTAAGTCGAATTCAATACGACCTTGTGGTGGTTGAAGTGCAACTTTTCCTGGTCTAAACAGTCAGTCAAATTGAATTAGACTTTTTCTTTTGTGTCGCTGACCTGGCGAGGTGAATTTCCGGTTGGGCACAATTCGTTCGGGCGCATAGTATAAACACCCAGTAAAAACCACAAACATGAATTAATTTATACTAATCATCTGTCTTAATCGAAATTCGATGTCGAGTTTGAATTAGACTTTTCTCTTGTCTAAACGCGGTCTTAGTGTTGACTATAAGGCAAAAAAAAAAAAAAGTTGTTGTGTTGCCCTCAACCGTCCGGCCCTAAAACCTGAGAAATCAGGGTCGCAATTTTTTTTTTTTGAATGATGATTTTTACAGATTTGTTCAAAAACTCAATGTTTTTCACTTAAAATTAATATTTTATTGAAAGACTAGTCTTTAATTGATGTCTAACAGGAATCCAGAAGTCAAAATTGACAAATGTCCCCTAATTGAAGAAGCATTATTTAATATTTGAGGGGAATTTTAAAAACTGAAGGTTTAAAAAAAAAATTAAAAAAAAAAAAAAAATCCGACCGTCCGACCCAAATTTCCCATTTTCCCACTTGAGGGCAACACAACAATATTTTTTTTTGGCCTAACTACAAGTGTCTAGTGTGAAATTGTATTCCCACATCAACCGCCTGGCATAGTCTAACCAGGCATTAGTATTTTTACCAGTAAATGTTTAATCCAATCACAAAATGGATTAAAACATAGAGATATTTTTAGAATGTACGTAAACGGATTGAGCTCTATCTGCAATCAGCGCGTCAAGAGTAATTATTGTGGTTGATGTCATCATATTTGACGTAAGCTCAGCACTTTTGATATTGTTATATTCTATTTGCCATAATGTGGTGTAAAGGAAGTGGGTGATCATAGTAGGTTTTTCAAAGTAATGATGGTTATCACTAAAGATTTCATTAAATTATGTGCAGTATGTGACATTTCAATTTTGTCAGTAATAGGTGCAGGTCCGTAGCCAGGATAAATTAGAGGGATGTGGGTCAGGCTAAAAAGTGGACCATTCATCAACTTTTGATTAAAAAAATGACTGATTTAAATTTGTTTATCATAAAAAGTAGACCTTTTGCAATTCACCCCACACCCCCTGGCTAAGGCTTTAAATTGGTTTGATCAGAAGCAACTGGATAATTTGGTTATTAAATTTTTAAAATGAACTATCAAACTCATGATTGTTGGCTGTGATTTTCAGCCAAAATGATTCTCATTGTTCTGGACTCGATTCTCCTGCTCAATGTTTAGTCGCTGCAGAACATACTTCAGCCGCTGCAGAACGTACTTCAGCCAAGTTTTGTTGCTGCATGATATAAGTCATGTTTATCACAGTGGAGGAATGTGCCAGAATGGGTGTTTCCTTCATGTGTGACATGTAGAGGTAGACTAGGGTAAAGACTTAATTCAGGGATTATAAGGAATGAAGCTTATAATCCTTCAATGAAGTTTTCACACTGCTGACTAGACTAGTTTTGGTGATGTCTTACATGAAGGAGTAACAGAAGAATGACTGCAAGACGTCAGACTGTATTATACAGGCCCTAATGGTGATGTAAGGAATGATGGTGTAACAATTTATTATCCATATATGGTAATCAGCAATTTTTTTCCATACAAATGTCACCATAATGCAGTCTCTTTATCCATATTATTGTCACCATGCAGCAAGCGTTAGTGATTTCATTATAATATCTAACATAATTAGATTTTTCTTCAATTTGTTGTGTATGTTTGTTTCTCTTCATTAGTTGTAACGACACCAGAAACAAGTTATTATTTCATGGCTGATAATCAATTTGTTGTGTATGTTTGTTTCTCTTCATCAGTTGCGACGACACCAGAAAGAAGTTATTATTTCAGGGCTAATAATCAATTTGTTATGTATGTTTGTTTCTCTTCATTAGTTGCAACAACACCAGAAAGAAGTTATTATTTTGTAGCTGATGACCAAGCTGACTTAGAAGAGTGGGTGAGGAGCTTGAATGGAGCTAGTAGAATCATGGTAAGTTTGTTTGTTGCTTTCTCTCTGTTTGTTTATAATCTCTTGGAAGCAAAACGGATCAGTGAAAATCCAAGTGTACAGCAAGCATGCTCACATGAATCAGTACTTGAACTTCAGCTTGCATCATCCGCTGGAACACAAGCTGAGTGGTGTGAGAACCCTTTTATACAGAGCAGAAACAGTTGCCTGATCCTGATGACAGAACAGAGGAGATAAGATATGTTACGGTGGTATAACACAACAGTGGCTATCAAGACTAGACTAGACATCAGGACTCATGCAAAACTAGAAGAAGAGAATAAGGGCAACTGCCAAGGTAGCAATAAGAAGAGCATATTTATCACCTGGCCCTATGTGGATGGCCTCTGGGAATGTTTGCGTAGGACTTTTAATTCTGCAGGATTATGCACAGCTTTCAAACCTCAGAATACCCTACGCAGATCTCTAGTCTCCAAAAGGACAAAACTGAACAAGCAAAGCAATCTGGTGTTGTGTACCGCATCCCTTGCAAAGAGTCTGCCTCCCCTTTACAGTCACAGTTTTATTTTTCCCAAACTGCGTTTGTGCCTAGTAAGGAAGATTATATCATTGTCCACTAGTCCTATGTATTGCACTCTTTGTAATATGAATGAGACTAAATTGCTGTTGGCTGCGTAAACATTATGTATGAGACTATCAATACTACATGTACCATCTACGGCAATAGTCGCTATTACATATGTGTGTCTACTATGTTCGGCGAATGTTGCTGTCAGAATGATGCTGTTGTTTACGTCTGCCGTTGCTAGACAACGCAATTGAACGATTGCAGAACTTGTTTTCAATCCAAACTATCCGCTCTCTACTGAGGATTATTTTTGTTCAAAACGTATTTGATGTGAAAAAGGGATACAATATGGCATCTAGAGATCACAATTTTGTTGCATGTGGGACAAAATTGGATACAGAATCACTTAAAGCAGATCAGAAAGACCCTTTGGTTAAAAGCCTGTGGAAGTGGGAATGGCTTATAAGGGAGCGATCGTTATTTATGGCAGGGGGGAATGGGTAAATTTAGGGGGGAACACGAAATTATTTTGTGGTCTTGAGGGGGGAACCTGAAATTTTTACTTAAACCAGGAGGGGGGATTGTTAAATTTTAAATGGAGAAAATTGGGAAAACAAGGGGGAACGCGAAAATTTTGAGTGGGCGCGAGGGGAGAACGCGAAATTTTTTATCGATATTTTTGCCATAACACCCATTCCCCCCCCTGCCGTAAATAACGATCGGTCCCTAAATGGCGATCACTAGCAATGTTAGCCTAGGGGTTGGTAAATTTCCGCATTTTTGATTTGAGGTCAATCACATGTCTGCTTTATGCATGGTGTAATTCTTGCTTTGCTTCTTCATTATGATATGCCGAATTTTGCACCTGTAGCACTTTCCCAGTTTCATGCTGCATATAAAATTGATTAACCCCTCTTATAATGGCCAACATTACAAATTTACAATATTTTATGACTGCTAAATGGGAACTTCCTTCCATTTCAAAGAAGAAACTTTGCATGAAAGTAATTTGTGTCAACCTAGGAGGAAATTTAGTAAGAACAGTTAGTAAGACAATTACATTAGCCATTTAGCTGACTAATGGTGGCAATAGTACCGTCCCTATGGCTTAGCCTAAGGCATAAAAAAGGTGATTGTTGTATTGGCAAAATACGACCTACCCTAAAAATAGGTCTTATCTTAGACTTTTTTGAAAAAAATTTTTCCCTGAAAAAATTGTGCTATGGTTTAGAAACAATGGAACTATGTCAACATCAAGATGGCAGTGCAACATTTTCTGTGCTATTAATGCTCAGAAAATACAGAGGTAACGTCATTTTGATGTGATGGAGGACCAATGAATTAAAGTGTCTGTGATGAATGTTCCAGCACATCTATGAACATGTATAGGGTGGAAAAGTACATGTTTGAATGAGCTTTAAAAAATCCCTACCTACCTACCTATCCTAGTTTTGTTCAGCCTGTTAACCCCGCCCCCCCCACCCCCCACTATTTAACCTTGCCTTTGATTGGTCAATTACATGATATCTTCCCTTTAAATCACCAATGAGAATGGAGCTTTGCAAATAATTCACCCCAATTTTTTTGCGTGGTTACATTATTCTAACAATGTTGCTGATTGGTCAAATTGATAATGAAAACTTCTGTTTGGCTAATCGGCAGTTAGTTCTCATGGGGTTAACGCCAGTACAACAATTTATTTTTTAAGCTTATGCTGGAAAAGTCCATGGAAATAGTAGATATCTACTTAGTTATTTCCATGGGATAGACCATGTGGCGGGACCCTTTCCTTTTCATCATCATATGTATACCATATTATGACATTAAAGTGAAACTAATTTGACACCAAGAATATATAGGCAGACATGAGTAGTCTGACTGGTAGACGCTTCTTTTTATTTTTTCGTTTTCAAATTATGCAGACCGTAAGATATATACTGATTCAGTTATTAGACCCAAGGAGACATCTGATTGGGATCATACTTACTTTTTGGAATTTGTATTTTATTTTGGGCACAAACATTATTTGAGTAGATCATGAAATATATTCTCTCAAATTGACTGATTGAAATATTTCAATCTTTAAATGGTTGATGAAAGGTATCAATCTAAATAGATTGAAAAATAACTCTTTTTATCCAGTCATGTGTTACTCCTAAATGTACTGCCAAATGGCATGTGTTGCATATGTTTGGAATGAGATTTTAAACTTTTTTAGAGTGAATATTTTCAATCTTTTTTTCAACTGGAAAGGATTTGTCCCTAATTCGGGATGGCAAAAGATTGAAAAACAATGAAAATCAATTCTTTTGACTGAAAATTCAATTGAAAAAGATTCGCCCCTAACTTTAATCACTAAAAGATTGAGAATTACAGTTTGGAAATTCAAATCACCTGACTGACTATACAGTTGAAAATGATTTGACCCTAATTCGGTATGGCAAAAGATTGAAAATTCAATCTTTTTGATTGAATATTGAATTGGGCAATTTTAGAGTAGAAGTTCCACCATATTAACAGAAGTCAAGGCAGATTTTGAGCTTATGTGACATGGATACTTACATACATGAATGTAACAGTCATCAACAGAGATGTATAAAAAGATGAAAGACAGGAGCATTTGCAGGGTGTGGTGGGAATCAATCTGGTCCCCATGGCCCATATGTACTTTTGCAGCAAAAGTAAGTCATTTTAAGTCAGGGCAACAAAGACAGTTTAATCCAACAAAGAATCAAAATAGATTGATAATAAATGTTGATTCTGCCAGTTGAAGTTGAAGACAGATAAAGTGTCACTCAAGCGAATTCGAGTGTAGTTTTATCCCAGCTGGTGAAAGTGTCAGAATTATGAGTCAAATGTGATATGTCATGTGATTATCTCTAGACTAATAGTAATATTATGAAAAAAGCATGATAAAGATCACTGTTTGTCAGGGGTAAAACACCCAATCGTTTAATGTTTTCGAAGAGATCATCAAATTACTTTATTACCATATTTTTTTTCAATTGGTAGCTTTACCCACACACTTGATATTTTACCCCCACTCATTTTAGGAACCCACCCTTTATATACAGAAAAATGTTAACCCCACCCTTTTCCTGATTTTCGGAAATCAAAACCCCCACGCTGTAGAAAGCGTGCCGGATAAACACTGAAAATATTCGTTAAATGGTTGTAAAAGCATATTCCACAGTTTCTGTTGGCTTTTTTCAAAACCCTGTATCGTCAGCCTACAACGATAATTGCCTATGATCTTTTTTTTTTTTTAATTTTGAGAACAAAATACAAAATATGATTCAAGCTTAGCATGCATTTAAATATATTTATTCACCAATCTATGCACAAGAACAAATGTTAATGAGACAAATGAATGGGAATAATCAGAAACAATCAAGATGATTATGTAACTGATGCATGCTTAAGGGGGTACTACACCCCTGCCCAATTTTGTGCCTATTTTTGAAGTTTTCTCAAAAATTATAGTGCATTGGTGACAAGTAAGATATGTATATTACAGGGGCAAGGACTACAACTACTACACTGGAAATTTTATTTCAGCACAGACAACAGTTGTGGAGTTACAGTCAAAAATGAGGGAAAACCAATATTTGATCAATAAATCAATAACTACTTGCTTTGAGGTGCTGAATTTTCAGTGCAGTAGTTGTAGTCCTTGCCCCTATAATATACATATCTTACTTGTCACCAATGCGCTTATAATTTTTGAGAAAAATGCAAAAATAGGCACAAAATTGGCCAGGGTGTAGTACCCCTTAAACCATCTTTTGTACTTTGTTCACAGAAATTACAAAAAATGACTTAGGCAATTAGCATAGTAGGTTGATGATATAGAGCATTTTGATTTATATTTATTTTGAATATTCTATTCAATGGTCTATTTCATTTAAAATCCATACTATCCCTGTGGAAGATTGAGCTAAAGTCTTCCACAGAGGGAGTATGGTTTTTGAATAGAATAGACAAATGGGTAACTTCCATTTGAAATACACACTCCAGTTGTGGAAGATACAGGTAAAGCCATAATACAGGGGGAGTATGAGTTTCAAAAGGATTTACCCTGACCAATTATATTTGAAAAACATACTCCCTCTGTGGAAGATATTTCCAAAATCTTCCACAGAGAGAGGTGTGTGGATTTCAACTGGAATAGCCCAATGAAGCTGAGTGGACAGTTATAGACGACCAGGGGTGGATTTCACTTAAAGCAATGGGCTATACTACATGTAGTTCAAATCCTTACACCCCTTATGGAAGACATGGCCTTAATCTTTCACACAAGATACAAAAAAAATCCTTTTCCCCCTTATTAGCTGTTGTGCGCCGTTTGGAATGGAATATGGGTGCTTGTGCCACTAGTTGTGGAACACTGGTTTAGGACATATGAACCTGGGTGACAGTTTTCTCCCTATTAAACAATTTCCTTTGTGTTTAAGGTGGTTCTGGACCCATTTTGGAAGTGCTCTATTTATGTTTTTAACATATTAATTGAGTAGGGCAGAGAACACTGATCCATATGCCTTTTGTTTGAAGCTAATCAGACATATGGTTTTCATAATACATACATTTTAAATGTCTTTGTATTGTATTGTTTTTATCAATAATCAATACAGTTAATGAGCTAATATGACTTGAAAGTGCTCATTAATATGTAATTTTTGCCAATATTTTGCTAAAATCCAATGCATAAATGTTCATAACATTTTTATTTAACAGAATATTGGTTTCAAATTTGGTCAAAGTGTTCCTAATGACTTCCAGATAATTTATGCATAATTAATGAGCTAGCCGCCCTAATATGCATAATTAATTAGCATTTATGCAAATTAGCTCATTAATTATGCAAATATGCAACTGAGGGGGCGGCTTCACTATATAATACATTAGAACATATTAGAAACACTTTGACCAAGTTTCAGGGCAAAAGTATGCAAAATAAAAGTACCATGAACATTTATGCATTGATTTTTAAAAAAAAAAAAAAAAAAATTACATATTAATGAGCCTTTACAGTCCTTTTAGCTCATTAACTATATTGATTATTGATAAAAACAATAAGATACAAAGAAAATATAATTTAATGTAGTATAAAAACCGTATGTCCGATTTGCTTCAAACAAAAGGCATATTGATCAGTGTACTTTACCCTACTCAATTAATCTGTTTAAAACATGCTCAAAGCATTTCCTTATTTCTAGAAAATGCATCCAATACCACCTTAACAAACTGAAGTTCCCAAAGGTGTTGTTTTATACATATTTTGTGTTTTTACATTTATTCAAATGCTGTAAAAAAGGTCGATGCTATAAAAAAGGTCGCTTCTAATATGACTAAACCTGATTCCTGAATTGGTTGGATCTGTTACCTGGAAATTGAGGGGATTTATATATAGCCACTATATAACTGCAAATAGATTCATGCATCTAAAAATAACCCACAAACTTAATGTCAAGTATATCAACTTGATCTAGTGACACGCATTATGGGTACTCAGGAATTTATGTAATTAATTTTAAGTGCATGTTATTGAATGTGAGTTGCTGCTAATTAATTTTTAAGTGCATCTCATGGAAGTTGTTGTTTCTAGATGTTTATTAAAACATACTGACGTATTCAGATCAGAATTATTATTGTTATGGTCACTAATGATAATATGCACATGCATGACCATTTTGTTCTGCAATATCCTTCCACTCAACAACTTCACGCAGGGGAGGGCTAACCTCTGGATCTTGATTGGTCAGTTAGGGATGTAGCTTTAACCTTTGTGCCGCAAAATATTTTGTTTTACAGTTATCCTTCAGAAAGAAAACTGATCTGTTTGTTTAAAAAAAAGCTTTTTAGAATTCTGTTGAGCACTGTAGAACTCTCACTCTCATGTAGCGAATAAGTTTGAAGCAAAGAGAAGCAGCTTAGTAAATGTTGGAAATGGAGAAGTGCTCCTCTTGGAGCACATCTGCAGTGACCGCACCAGTGGGGTGTGGGCCTTCCCACCCCCTGACAAATAAGATATCTGGAAAATGTCTACTTTTTAGGCCAAAAATGCAACATTTTAGGCAAAGTTTCAATTCACATTCCCTTCAAATTACTTCCACCCCTTGCCTCCCCCAACAAAAAATCCTGGTGACACAATAACTCAAGACTATTGATCTGTAACTGAGATATCCATTCCCAGCAGATAAATCAATTGGCTTGCCCTGACTGCAATAAGTAGCACTTGAGCCCTGTATATTAGGGTTAGCTCAGTGGTTAGAATGTCCGTCCTGCAAGCGGAAGGTCTGGGGATCAAGTCCCTGCATAGGTTTTCTCTGGTTTATCTGCCTAAGCATGTTATGTTTCCATTGTAATTTCATGTTAAATTGTACTAGTGTGTGATGTGCGGTTCTTCTTTCCCCTGTATATCAACTGGCTTGCTCACAGTTTTCATTGCTCCTTTTTTTTCTCAGGTTAAGATACCAGATAAGAAGTCTTCCAGTGGAAGCCAACCAGAGGAAACCCAAGGTGACAAGTCTCAGAATGGTAATGGAGATGACGATAAACAGAGTACCATCAGCTACAAGACAGAGATTGTAGGAGGTGTGGTCATAAGAACACCGGTAGAGGTGAGACAGAGTCCTTTATAGGTCTTATGTTGTTTACTCGAGGGCAGGTCTAGTTTCACTCAAAGTCATATGGTGAGTGGGATGACAGGAACCGTAACACATTCTATGCACAGCATTGCGCTTGGTTACATGTGCAATGTTTCCGCGATACGCGCTGTCACTTACGCGTACATGCTCCACCTTGAAGTAAACAAAAATATTTGTGCCAAAAAATGTTATTTTCTCTTTAAATCACACTATTTTCTGGTAATAGAATAGAAATAAAGGGTGCAGCACCGGGGTGCAGCATTATCCTTTGTATGCAAATAATGTGTCCTCGGCAGTAAAAACGTTTAAATAATGGGTTCCGCTGCGCCTCATCCATTATTTACGTTTTTACTGCCTCGGACACATTATTACTGCCTCGGACACATTATTTGGGTTTAAAGGATTATGCATTACCCTTTATTTCTTAATTATATTTCCATAGGTCTTACATTTCTTCAGTTAAGGCCAATAATATATCTAACCAGAGTTTTCCCCATCCGGTGAAACAAATCATGGAGTGGATATGACATCCCCTTATGATGTATGTTAAGCCATGGGAAAAACCCTTGCCATTCCTTGTGTGTCAGCTTTAATTGTCTCAATATTTGAGTGCAAACACTGCTACGTTGTGCTCCCACTCCGATCCGCCTTCAGATCAAATTCAGGACCCTCTGATGTGATGTAGGCTAGTCCTGCTTAATCGGAGTACAGCATCCAGATCCAGATCCAGATAATATAGGACATCTGAAGGAAACATGTTACTTTTAAAGCAAAATGCGATGCTTGATGACTCGTTGCCAACACCAAGTCTCATCTCTGTAAGTTTAGACACCTGGGTCAGATATTTTCTGCATGAACATAAAAGGATTTAATGCATAACTTCAGGATACTGTTCATGTTATCGGCTTAATTCTGTTAAAGACCAATTCGCTGACAATACAATGTGGAGGATATTCCAAAGTAGGCCCTAATCCCTAATTTAAAATGGAAATTGAAGAGTAAGACTGAACTTTACCCTGTGCATACAATTATATTATGGGATATCCACTTTATTGCCATATTGTAACACATGCCGAGGAGGACTCCCTCAATGTTTTTCAAACTTCTGATATTGATACGATTGTAATATAACTTAGTAAACTGTCATACCCTGAAAAAATCAAGGCTTTAGGTGCTGTAGTTGTGATAAAAGCTAATATTTAGAACAAAACAACAGAGTATGTCATTTAATTATTACGATTGAAATAGTCAAAGGCATGTGTAGGTACCTTGTAGGATGTAGGTATGTGAAAGAAAATTGTACTAAACAGATTCATACATTTCATTCTTAAGTCTCGTTAATTTTTCATCACCATTTCTGTGCATGTTTATAATCCTGCTAGAAATAGTTCACTCTGCTTTTATGTGCTTTTGTTTTCTTTTAAAAATATAATTTCAAACCTTTCAGACTTTTTTTTCTCAGTGTTTTTGAATTATTTTTTATAATTTAATTCTCCATGAATACTACCTGCTGATTGGCTATAAGAATGGCTATATATGATTTATTGAGCCAATCAGCAACATGGTATGAATAGTGGTAGGGCTGAAGAGGCTTAACCCCATGAGTACTACCTGCTGATTGGTTGCAAGAAGTCTATTATGATTGATTGAGCCAATCAGCAAAATGATAAGAATTTTTATGATTTTTACGATCGTCCGGATGAGCAAATCACTGAATTGGCCTTTAATTGGTCACTGAGATGACTGTATCGTGCAATTAACAAATCAGAAACGCTGTAAGAAGTAGTTCTCATGGGTTACAAAAACATCAAAATGACAAAATTGATTATGCAATTCCTATAAACAGATTCCATTTAAATGGCCATTTTATTTACCATGGAGATTCCTAGTTGAAATCAGAAAGTGGGTGAGTGTATGTATACATGTACATGAAACCGAATGCTAGATGCATCGTATGCCTAAAAACATATATACTCGGTAGTGCATCTTGGCATGCATTCACAAACAATATCAGAAAGTCACTGAGCCAAATGGTCTCAACCCTAGTGGCAAATTGCATTAATTAACCTCCATTTAGTCATCATAGGTGAATTGACCTCCAGGTGCGGAGTATGAGTTTTAGTACCCAACACGTTCAAAGTTCACTATTTTGAAATAACACACTTATCAGGATTAAAGAACTTTGTCATCGAGATGAGCATGTTGGACATCCTATTTTGATATCATATCTGAATGAAAAACGAATTTACTGAATGTAAATTAATGATGTCTGTTGTCTTTAACACATGAAACCGGGCAAAGTTACAAAATTTGACCAAAATGTTTGATTGCAACTTCACATTTCATTGAATTGCACATTTGATTTTGAATTTGTATTTAACATGCTTTTTATTGCATTTTCATTTTGCTTGTATGTGTGGGTGCGTGTGATTTGTATGTTGGGGGGGGGTGTAGAAGATGCATAATGTAAGCACCTTCAAACAACAACATTTATATGTTATTTTAATCACAACTATGGGCACACATCAAGCCTAGGAGTTGTCCATGGTTTGTTGATAGGGTCAGAGGTCACAAATGGTGTACATATGCTATTTACAGCTTGATTTTAGGCAAAGTGATGGTAATATGACTGGATAGAATACCATTGTCAGAATGGTCCACTATTTGGCACAGTATATTGGATGTAAAATGTCCCTAGTTTTGAGTGTTTGCAGGGGTGTGTGTGTGTAGCTTAGCTTCAGGTGTGCAAGGTCCTTGGTTGGGATGTGTACTGTGTTGTGGTATGTGTCTATGTGTGCCCCACAGAATTAAACCAGAGAACCATGTCTCGACTGCTATCTTGATACACGCATCCATGGGGCCCGGGTATTCGTGTTTTGCTCAAAATGCACCCGAAACTAATTGGTGCTTTTGCGTGACGGGGTTTGTGTGGATCAATGTGTTGTGTGGGGGCTTGTGTACGAACAATATCATGCATGATGCATAATGAGTTCCACACAATCATTTTTAAGCATCATATACTATATTTTTTATTGCATCCTCTGCTTCGTGTTGTTATGTTTTGACTCTAGCACTTTTAATATTTAGTTGACAGAACTTTTTTTCTTTTATATAGCAGGTGTATAATGTCTGATCTTATCTGGCTTAGTGAAGAGATTAGCCAGGTGCTCTAAACTATAATAACTCTTAAGGCCTATTTAGCGATTTTCTCATCTGGAAAATCATCAAAATCATCAAAATTCAGTTTTTTGCACGTTTGTTAGTAGCATAGATATGTTAACATAGCTTGCTAGTGGTTAGGCGGAAAGCCGTGTTTATTAAAGATAAAATAGGAAATTTAAATTAAAACTGAAATTTTTCTACTGTATAAGAAGAGAAATTTTATTTGAATTGGGCTTCAACTTATGCTGCTGTTTTCCTTGTTTTTTGCAAAATGGTTCATTAAAAAATATCATTGACAATTTTTAATGACATGTCCTTCACTATTAAGCAATTTATACACAATTTTAATTTTGATCACTGAATGGGCCTTTAATGTCATTGATTCATACCCTTTCTGTGTATTATGATTCAATTTTACCCAGTGATGTGACAGACCAGTGCTGTTGGTTAATAACCGCACACTTCTTCTTCCTTCCCATTGCTTTGTTGCGTTTAGATTACAATTTCAGGGCTTCAAGCTACCTTATATTCATTTCCTATTTTTCCTATATTTTATAATTTTTTTAATTCTTCCTATATTTTCTTATATCATTAGAAAATGTCCTATTTTCCTATATATTTTCCCCAAATTTATGAATTGTTATGGCTGATGTTGGACTCATGGTTTTTTCACTTGCACATTTTATGTAAAATAGAAAATGTCCATGTGTTCGCGCACAGTTATCTTCACCCCATGAACACTACCTGCCGATTTAACATTGCCTGTGATTGGTCAATTACATGATATCTTCATTTTAATCACCAATCAGAATGGAGCTTTGCAAATAATTCACCTCAATTTTTTTGTGTGGTGAAATTATTATTCTAACAATGTTGCTGATTGGTCCAATTGATAATGAAAACTTCTTTTTGAACAATAGGCAGGTAGTTCTCATGGAGTTAAATTTTCAGCAGGTCAGTGTGTAGATTTTACTGGCCTCTATATTTTGCCCAGTACATTATTTACAGACATAATAGTCATACCAGTCCAAAATGATGCACACATCATGCAAAAAATCAAAGTATCTTTAGTACTTTTCTCCCTTAACAATAGTTACTGGTCTCTGATACCCACAGTATATTTTGACTTCTACTATCCTATATGTCCTGCAATTTCATTCAAAATATTCCTATATTATTCCTTTATATTTTGCAAGGGCTGGCTTGAAGTCCTGCAATATTACCGGGTCTAGTGACAAACTTAATGTTTTTAAACCAAATGTTCCTTAGAGAGCACGGTGGCCTACTGGAACGGGCACTGACTCATAATCGGAAGGTTGCGGGTTAGAGCCCCGGCGACGCCATCGTGTTGTGCCCTTGAGTAAGGCACTTTATCTCGATTACTCCTCTCCACCCAGGTGTTTAAATGGGTACCGGCATTCTTAAATACTGGGAGGGTAACAGACTTGCTGTAGAGGAGGTGTAGCGATCCCCTATAGCAACATTACATGGAGGAGTCTCGCCAATGAAAGAGAGATGGGCACTCCGATCACTGTTTATACAGGATCGTCTCCTTTACCTTTTCCTTAAATGCACATGTTCCTTATTTAGTCCCCTGTATGTATCTGCACAAGAGATTATATAGGGTGCCCCCCCCGCAAATGATCGCCATAAGCTTATAAGCAGTAACTGATGAACTTCTAACTATGTGGGGTGATAGAGTATGATGACTATGTGTGCTATATACTTTGTGTTATGCTAATTACACATTTATGAATATTAATGTCCTTATTGGCATTCTTTGTATAAATTTTTATAAACCTTTATTATTTACAAACTTTGTTGTGGGGCCACCTTAATTACGATCTGCATAATTCTAATTGATGTATAATTTTTATGCGATATATCAATATATGATGCTATGCATATGGTCTTAGTCCTTTGAGAAGACTCTCGGATGAGGCCTTGGCCTAGCAGCCTTGATGTTCCCCTTTACCCAGGGGGATACTTATGAACAGCAGCAAGCAGATATGGTTCAGTTCTTTTCCAACTTCAACTTTCTGACATTTTAGTGATAGTTTTCCTGTCAGGAAGATGTCTTAATTAATGGTTAGTGACAAATTCTTCCTGGGCTCATGTTGCTGAATATCCAAACTTGAGTTGAACCATTTCAGCCTGTTGTTATTCATTATGATTTCCCAGGATGGTTGCACTCAAGTTTGGTTTTGGGTATGTGTGTGCCATTGAAAAATTGAAAGGGAATCCATCAATATACCAATTTTTCATGACCCATCGATATACCAAAAGTCAAACTGTTTGCAAATTGTATTAGTTTTTACAACTTTTCCCCCAAATTTTGGGAAAATTGGATCTCCAAAAAAATTGAGACATTTTTGTAAAAAGGACCTTATGAATTTGTGAAGAAGATTTGAAACTTGTCATCTGCAGTCGACACCTGTGTAGAGATCAAGGGTTTAAAGCATTAATTAGGCTACCTATAGCTGCTTATAAATTATATAGCTGTAATTATGTAATACCTTAATAGTTAGTTATTGGTTCATGCTTTGAATAGCACACCTGTGTTCAGGCTTTTTGTTTTATGCTGTGATCGTTCTTCAAAGCAGATTGCAATAACCAGGTTCCTAAGTGATTAAAAGGCTCTGACATCACTTTATCAGCAAATATAAGATAAATATATGACACAGGGTGGCAAAAAAATCATCATTATAAATTTGGTGCAACTTTAGGAATAGATGATTTAATCCGAAATTAGCACTGTTTTTCAAATGGAATTGTCTAGGGTTAATTATTTTGAAACCCACACTCCCCCTGTGTATGACTCTACCTACACTCTAAATTACAAGGATTTAAAAATAAATCCTTAAGACTGTAGTTAGGGACCAATCAATTTTAGATTTAAAATTAATCTTATAGATTTGAATTTTAAATCTTAAAGATTTAATTTTAAATCTTAAAGATTTAATTTTAAATCTAGCACTTGATTGGTCCCTAATCACAGTCCCTTGGGATTTATTTTAAATCCTTGAAATTTAGAGTGTATATCTTCTACAAAAATGAGTAGAAACAAGCCCAGTTTTGGTTCAGTGGTTCTTGAGATAGCTCTTGATATTTTGATAATTTAGCCCAAAAATTGAACTTTCTATGTTGAGGCCTATGGCCAGCATGTAGAGCATTAAGAGTCCGGACTTTGCATAGCACTCATCACTACTCATGGATGACAAAATAGTGTACCTCATGATTATTTTGCCATGCACCGGTAACCTTGGATTTCAAGCGTGTGCCTCTTTGCATTCTGCATGTAATGTATTGTACCGATAACTCTTGTTAATGGCTATGTCAGGGGAAAAGGTTCATTTTGGCATTTGCGAGGGCAGCCAGGCAATTCTGCTAAGGCCTGCTAGGGCACCAAGGCAATCACATGCTAAAGATTACATCCAACATTACACATTTTGAGGCGCATCAAGGAAAAGGCATAGGGCACCCAAGGCCTTCGATGCCTCTGGTTATGTTTTTCCCGGGCTGTGTATGTGGAAACCTGTGTAAGCTCAAGCTTATAAAGATGCCAATTATCATTTATGGTATAATTTGAGGCTTTTTCTGGTAAATGCCCGAGGCACACTATATTGCTCCCCATGCATGACAATCCGATATGGGGGATTTACCACAGTGTTACGCACAGGGCTATTCTCAGCCTGGGCTAAGTTGAGTCTAATATCCTTGGATTTGACCCAGGCATTTGACCAGTGTTGCCTAACCCATGATTTGATATTACACTTGGGCGACTTTTGAAGATTTTCCCTGCAACTTTTGATAATTTCCTGTCCCATAAAAAGCAATGGTTAAGGACAAAACGGAGCTACTTTTCTACATTGGCTCCTGCGACTTCCAGTGATTTCCTGTCCATAGAAACCAATGGAAGTGAAAAATTGGGCTGGGCATCTTTTCGATTATTTGATGTGCGATTCGAACTGAAATTGTTTGGCCAACTATTGAAACTCCTTACTGTTGTTCTTAGTAGTTTTAGTGGACAAGATGTTTTAAAAGTTATAAAGACAATTTTAGGTTTGGTGGAATTGACTAGCCCTCATCAAACAGTGGATTGTGGAAGGATATCTTCCATTTGATTTTGCCAATGGGCTAATTCACCTGGGACCGAGATCAACATCAATGTGCATTCTCAGGATCTGCATCAAGAATACCAACTGTTTACATGGTACTCGGATCTGCATCTGGGAAATGATAATGTAGTGAGCATCTTACAGTGTGTGTGGGGCGATCATGATGCGGTGGCCTCTGCGGGCACAAGAGAAGTTCACATTGATACACTTCACTACGCATCCCAGGAGTGCACATTGGATCTTCCCTCCCGTATGGATTCCCCCTGTATCTAACCATACAATTTTAATATATGCCTAGTAGTAGTAGTAGAGGTCTGTCAGTCATACAAAAATGTGTTTTCTTCCAGCAACTGTTTTTCAGCAATTGCTTTGGGGGGCTATCATTTTCTTCGGAAGGGGGGTCCCAAATTCCAAATTTACAAACGTCGGTGTCAATAAAATTGCGACCCTCCCTATTTAGGCAACAAAAATTTTATGACTCCCCCCTACCACCACCAGTACACCTTACCCCCTAAACAAGCTAAAATTGTATTGAAATCAGTCTTTTTGAATAAAATAAACACACTATCTGTTGTCATCTTGTGACCCCCCTATTTTTGTTTCCAAAAATTTATGACCCCAGTATATTTGGGATCCCCTCTTCCAAAGAAAATGATAGCCCCCTTGTATTTAACATGTTCTAATTTTAAATGAGCGGTTAGATTTTAGTATGTTTTTCCCCTCTCCATCAAAAGTATAGTTTGCTATAGTTTCAGTTAATAGAGTTCATATTCTAACCAATAATAACACTTTGTATATTTCCCTCCCTCCCTCTTACATACCCTCATCCCACAGAGAGATGGTCAAACGGCACTTCCCAAAAAGCAACTGAGATATTATCCCCCAACAAATGGAGCATTAACAATTTCAACAGCGGTGAGCTAGTTGTAGCTTGCATGCAGTTATGTCTGCCACTTAAACTGGATGAGTCTAGGAATGCTTAAGGAGGAAGCCCTGCCAGAGCAATTCTTCTGGTGTGAACTAAACCTGCCTGGTTATCAAATTAATCAGTGACAAGGTTATCTCTGAATTTGACAGGTGCTAATTGATGTTTCAATGTTATTGCATCAATTAGCACCTGTCAAATTCAGAGATAACATTGTCACTGATTAATGTGATAACCAAGCATGTTTGGTACACCCCAGAAGAACGGCTCTGTTGGGGCTTCCTCTTTAAATTTGGAAGTTTATGCATGAAAAAATGGCTTGGTATCATTGTTTGAAACTTAGATGCAAAGAATGCATGACACATTTTTTGTAAAGGATGAATACAATTTAAACAATTGTTTGTCTGCTGCAGGGATGCCACTGAAATAAAACGATTATGATAAATTTGGTACAGTAATTCAAAGGTTTGTTCACCTACATAATATTACTGACACACATAATTACTGATCATTGCTTGCATACGATGGCTGAGCTGGTTCCTGCCAACTATAGCATGAATTTGAGTTGACTATTCTAGCTGAAATCCATATACCCTCTATGGAAGACATGACCTTAATCTCCCACACGTGGGTGTGAATTTTAAATGGATTTACCTGAATGGGTTTACTCCATTTGAAATCTACATCCCCTGTATGGGAAATTAATGTTGTGTCTTCTAAAGGGGTGCAAGGATTTCAACTGGAATTGCATGTACACCATGGGTTTGATTTTATTTGATTTTATTCGGTATCTCCATATTGCACATACAACAATACAAGGTAAATAGATATAAAATGCATTAAGATAAATAACATATAATACACAAAAAACAAGGCAAGGAGATATCACAGGATAGCCCTTTAAGCCCAAAGGCTTATTTCGAAGGGGTCCTTTATACATAGAAGGGCAAAAGGCATACATACATATAAAACATACAAAGAAATATATATATACAAGTGAATATTAAAAGTAAAATAAAATCTTTAAACATGATTAAAATCATTAGAAACTAAATTTGGTTAAAAAGATGAGTTTTTACAGACTTTTTGAAACTTGGTTTATTAGAAATTGATTTGATTGCACTTGGTAAGTTGGCCCAATTCTGAATGGCATTATAATAAAAAGAGCCAGAAGTGATGGTAGTGGATTTTGGAACACAAACATTTTGAGCACTGTTTCTAGTACTGTATTGGTGCACGTTTGAAACTCTGGTAAAATTTGAACTAAGATAGTCTGGGCCAACTTCATTAAAAATATCAAAAACATGGTTCAACCTGAGTTGTTTAGCCCTATTTTGTATGTTAAGGAAATTAAGATCTTTAAAATCATCTTCTGTAATATGATACATGCAATTTTATTTAAAATAAATCTGATAACTTTGTTTTGAGCAATTTGTAGGCTTTTACTCATCTGCTTATGTGTGCCAGCATGCCAAGAAGAAATAGAGTAATCAAACAAACAAAGTACAAGAGCAGAGCATACAATTTTCTTGATATTTTGATCAAGAAACTTTGCCTGTCTGTAAAGAAATTTGAGTCTAGAATTTACTTTTTTTATGACACCAAGACCCATTTCGTCACCATTCAAGCACTGGTCAATAGTAAGGCCTAAGTATTTGACTGAGGGAGTAGCATGAATTGTTTGCCCTTCACACTCAATGGTATAATTTTGCCAATTCTTCAATTTACGTTTTGTTCCAAAAAGAATGAGTTCTGTTTTACCCATGTGGAGAGAAAGTTTGTTATCTATGAGCCATTTGTTACAGCTTTCAAGATTTTTGCTAAGCTGCTGCCCAATTTTCAACGGATCTTTATCAGAAACCAAAAGAGCGCTATCGTCTGCATACTGAAGGAGCATACAATCAACACAGTTGGGCATGTCGTTCACGTAACAAAGGAACAAAATGGCACCCATAATGGGTTCATATAACTGGGTTGGGTTTTGCCAACTGCACAAGCATGAATTACTGCTAAAGACCTGTGACTGATAGGAGTTGGGTGTACATGTACTTTGAACAACTGCCTGAAAGTCACTGGCTGCTAGGCGTACCCTAAAACCGCCTGAACACCATTACAATGTGGCTGCTATGTATGATTGATAAAAGCAAGGCATGCCCTTAATGACTGCTCAAATTTCAGTAGCTGTTAAATATATATGAACGATAAGAAAAAGGTGTGCCTTGAACTGCATGAACATTAGTGACTGGAAAATACCTGCAACTGATAAACTCAGGTCTTGCCTAGATGCATGTATATATCAGCATTCTTTCCCAGTCCTTGCAGATTTTAATGCATGTACACTGTACAGTATAAGCACAGAAGTGGGGTTATGATCGACTACTTGATCAGCTAATCAAATTGTTGCATTGCATGATGCAGACCTATTTCTTGTTACGTGATAATCAGGGCGGGTTCCATGCAGTGTTGGTCGGTACGAAATGACTCGGCCGGAAACAATAGTGAATCATGTTTTTGTTTTTGAAATATGCGTTATTGTCCCATTTTATAATTTTATTTGATAATTGGAAGAGACCAAATCATAATTGTTATGGCTGATGTTGAACTCAAGTAGATCAGGTTCCAAGTGAGCTTCCGTCATCATCGTGTGAATGCAGGAAGGGAACAAACCAAAGTTTAATAATGTCCTATATTAATTTAACGAAAGCTTAACCTCCCTCCTTAAAACGTAAGTATGAAATGTTCAAGTCAAAAATTGAAGGCAAGTTCAAATAGAACTCAGTAGCAAACAAGACATTAGGCTCAGCAAAAAAAGCTGCGTCTTAACTCAATGAAAGCAAGGAAAGGATATCACCAAACTTTTGGTTTGTTCCCTGAAGTAAAATGATTATAACTCTAAAAGTTTACATTATTCTTACTATTTCTTATTCTATGTTCATTCATTCCACAGCCGGAGGACAGTAGTAGTAGTGAAGATGAAAGTAGTCAAAATCGTAGCAAGTCATGGCCAAGATCACCATCGCCAACACCGCCAGTAACTCGCACGCTAAACTTTGCACACTCTCAAGCAATCATGTCAGGATTTTGTGTCAAGCAAGGTGGTGTGGTGAGTACAAACAAATATGAAAAATTTGATCTAAATTCTGGGCTCTCCAATAATTTTCAGTTACATTGCGACCAGATCATTGTTATGTTCTGTAGATTTTTAAAGTTAGGACCTGGGTGTATAATAACAGGAAACAGAACCCTCCTTTCTTATAGTATGACGGCCTCTCTGTGCTTTCCCATATATAGTTTCTTTCACCCCTTTCTCAAACCATCTCCTCTTTATGGAGGATTATGGTATCCTCCGGATTCGGTCGGTCGGCATGATGTCACTTTCCCTGGATCACTTTGTTGCATTGCACACTCGCATTGGTTGTTTTGTCAGAATTTGGCTGTTCCATCTCGTGCCCTCTGACATGAAGGGGATGCTTAACATTGTACTCCATGGGGGAATCACAAAACATGCCATGAAATTAATACCTTTAGGTGAAACAATTCCAAAAGTTTGATTTCTTATCAGGAGAATAAACTCCCAATAATTACAAAAGAAAAGACAAATTGGTATTTTCTATGCAGTGAAAATTGGCTGGAACTGAATGGCCATGTACAAACCAATAGGGATTTCACAAGGGTGTCCCTTTGACAGATCCTAACTTCAAAATCTACGTAACATACAGTTAAACTGGTAAGTGCAAGGGATGGAACAACCTCAATGGATTGAACTGGTGGCCTGAAAGTTTGGGGTGAGTGAAGACTATGAAGTCCTGGTACTCATTGGAGTTCCTCTCTTGTAATCTTTAATTGATTGTCTCTGCAGTCTTGATGAAGATCCGGTAATCTGGACGCAACTTGACTGAAAATTATTATGAGTCTAGAATGTTGATTAAACTTTTGTTACTTTGTAAATATTGGATGACTCTAGAACATACATAATCTAGTACAAACAAATATGTTATCCGATCATCAAAAATGTGGACAATGTTGTGATAAGTCCTTTTTCAGATTTTTGCATTTTGAAATGGACTATTCGAGTTAAATTTCTTACACCCAGAAAGTATTTTTTGTGGGGCCTGAGAGCACACCGGACATATCAAATTGCATTCTGAATTATGAGGAATGTCCTGATGATATCACATAATTTTTATTTTTTTGAAATTCATGATATATTACAAATTTTATGGCAAATTATCAAGATTTGAATTTTTGATATTTAACAGTCCTCGAAGTAAACTTTACAAATCTAATGATATATGTACTTAAAGTGTATGTAGCTGAGATGAGAAGCTGACCATCAATTGAAAATGTTGACCTTTCATATTGAAGATATACATTTTTTCCCCAAAAAGACCCACATTGTTTTGGTGTATTTTGGAAAAAATCTATATCTTCATTATGAAAGGTCACAATTTTCATATGATGGATGTGGACGGTTTTTCATCCCAGATTTATACAATTTACTTTGAGGACTGTTAAATTTCACAAATATAAATTTTTAATCAATTATTTGATATCAGAAGGACATTTATTGTATTCAAAATGCAATTTGATATATCTGATGTGCTCTCCGGTCCCACAAAAAATATGTGAAAACGTCGCTATCCAAGCCCTCAAGACAGTATTTTGAATCACCACATTTTCTGGGTTTTTATGTTATCCTTTTCAGAGGAAAAACTGGAAAAGAAGGTTTTTTGTTCTAAATGATGATGGCTTCTCATATTACAAAGGCGAAATGGTGAGTATGTTAATAAAGATCAGTTTTACTTTCAGGTTCTTTAATATGATGATGATGATGATGATCTTTATAATGATTTTCCATCAAAGTATTTTCAATCAAAAACCAGCAGTTTGGTAAAATGAATTGCATTTGAACATAAAGTGATCAACCACTCAACCCTAACAACGTGCCAACCGGGACATAATGGGGTGCAGTAAATAATAATAATAATAAATTTCGAATTTATATAGCGCCTTTTCCCAGATCTCGGAGGGTTCAAAGCGCTGTAATTTCGCTGCCATGGTGAATCATCAGAATCAGATCGCATTAACTAGGCATTGTGCAGCCGAACCCGGCGCTTATAACCTATCCACACTGAGATTGTAACATCCACCAAGTATCTGTGCAGCTCCCCAAATTCCATTGAGTGAAGGAAGTTTTTGATAGCCAAACAACTAATCACCGATTTTTGTAAAGCAGGAGGAAACCGGGATCCTGGGGAAAACCTCGAGAGAGCGAGCATGGAATCGGGATAAACCAAGTGCACATGAGTGCAACTACACGCCCTTCTAAAATGGCGCATTGTGTTCATGCAATTGAAATTCAGACAGTAGATGCATCCCAAAGCAATTGGTTGTGAATTCAATGTTAATAGGAAATTATGTGTCTTTCTTTCTACGATTTCAAAGCTGTTCATAAAAGCGTTGCTTTTTTTTTTTTAGGATAAATTACCACTGAGGACTATACTTAAAAAAGATATCGCATCCTGCAAAGTATCGGACATTCCGTGAGTATTTATTTGTTTGTTTGTCCCCATCAATAATGTAAATCTTCCGGAAATTAACGGATTCCAGAAATTTGCCCCCAAAAAAAATCTGGAAATGTAAAAAAAAAAATTATTTGCATTTCCGGAATTAGATGATGATAATTTGTCATAAAAAGAGCCAAAAAAATGTTTTAGGAGGGGAGTGATACCCTGCAGCCTGTTCCCCGGACAACCCCCCTAAATGTTCACTACCGGATGCAAACCCTCGGCCAGGACCAGATGGATTTTCACGAAATGGACATGTTGCCCATTTACATCCCTGCCCCATTCTTGTCCCCAATTTTATGAAATAGAGGGTTCAAACAAACTAACCAAAGTGTTAAGGTTACGGAGGGTGAAAATTCCACTCAACTTGTCTTTTGTTTTTTAATTTTTATTTATGAAGTATATGTATATATTAAACATCTCAGAGATGTAGATTGAAAAAATTGTATCAACAAAGTATTTTTTAAATTATTTTTGTGTATCAATATTTGCTCTAGATATCCCACAGCACTAATTCTTTTTTAAAGACAGTTCTTGTTTTAAGGGGACACTACACTAAATCCTTCCGCATTTGGTGTAACTCATGGAAGAAAGAGAAGGTGTGAGGGGCTATCATTTTCTTTGGAAGGGGAATCCCAAATATACATGGGGGCCCGTGGGTTAGATTTTAAAAGGTATGCCAACATTCCCTGTCATCCTCCCCCGGCCCTGCTCTCGGCCAGCCTAACTTTGCCAATGTGGAAACTTTAAATGGCCTAGATATTATGATGCAGATTTGAATGTTTCTGTAGTGTTTCCTAAGCCTTATAAAGATGCACTGTAAATGTTTGCCAAAAACTGCTCCCCCCTCCCCCATTCTACCCTCCCCCCAGGACTCATAAATAATTATTATGCACCTAGTTACTTTATTGTATTTTCACATGTATTTCAATGGGACATTTATTTAGTGATGTGCCCCTTATAGTGATTATTATTCCAGTGCATGAACTGGCAACCCTATCATTTTCATTTGATTGCTAAAATCACTGAAGCATATGCACAGTGGAGCATGAGTATTCAACCAGCACTATACTAGACAAAATCAATAAAATAAGTACTATCACCTTGGCCCTGGCAACACTAACTAGCATTGTAAACAAGTTAGCACATGGTTTGAACATGATAATAGATAGTGTGGAAGTTTTGGCAGAAATTTGTCAATTTCTGCAAGTTTTGTGAAAATCAATTGATACTTCCCATGCAGTAAGGATTATCAGTAGTAATACAGGAGCACTGCACCTGGAATATTATGGGATTGTGAATTGATACTGTGAAATAGCAGAAAATGTGAGTACTTGAAACTAAATGTGTGGATATCTCAGAACTCCATTTTGGACCATTTGGCCTGATATGCTGAGATGAAATAAATTATTTTTAATGTTTCCCGTAGCTGATTCATAAAATTTTGATATGCATGTGTTAGCTGATACTTCAAAGAAATAATGTAGGGAATAATTGTGTCAATATATTGGCACACTAAATTAATATTGTTGTTGCAAAAAAGACGACATTTACCCCATCATTTTCATTGACATTCTGTGAACATGTAAGCTTACTGTTTTAAATCAGGAGGACCTATCGAAAGAATAAATAGGTACATTATTTCATTGGTTTGTTTGTAACACATATGCGAAATCGCAATGAAATCGGACCCTCTCCCCATATTTTCCTGGAAAAAAAAAAAAAAAACCTCATGCTCATGAAATTGAACACAAATTGAAACACTTACAAAGTACATTTGTGTATGAGCTATGACGTTAAAAGTATTACAATAATAATCATTAGAGTGTCAACTTTAAGATGAAGTATGATTTTTAGGCCTGCCATGTTTATTTTTTGAAAAACAAAATATTTTAGGTGGCTACGTGCAGCCAATTTGCCTACACAAGAGTTCAAAATCCTGTATAACCTTAAATATTGACAATGATGTCATCTGAATGACATTTCCCATGTTGTTCCTACTTATAGAGTTATACAATATGAAATAGTAGGGATTTTGTGAAAATCTACTGCCTGGGTGAAACATGCTCTGATGTTACTGATATTTCAGCACAATAGTAGTATGTACCCTAGTAAAATTCTCAGTGTTTTTCAAAACACACTACTGTGCAACCTGCAGTTCATTAATTTCTAATTGATATAAACACAAAATAATATATTGTGGGATAGGCTTTTACGACGGGAATTCATAATAATTAGTGGGTTTTTTAGCGGGTTCGCCGTCGGACAAGTTTAGAATAGAACTGTCCGTGGGACAAATAATATTCTGGTAATCTTTTTTTTTTCCATTGTTTCAGTTTATCCACTCAACGAGACAACCTTTTTGAAGTAACAACAGCAACAAGAACATTTTATGTACAGGTGAGATAGAAATTCTTGAAGAAAACCAATGTGGGACTGATTTTTGAACCATTATAACCAGTATATCTAAATACAAAATGTGTTAAAGTCAGGACAATTTACAGGTGGTAGTTTTGACTTTGGCAAGTGACTGATCTAAACACATCACAAGAAATAAATACCCCTCTCAACAATTACTCATAACATCGTAAGGTAATATTTTGTACCAGTAAAACTAACTTACAAATGGTTATATGACTGTTTGCGAAGTGTTGTGTGATAATGAAAGATGTCCATGACTTCTTCTTGGCTGAATGAGCCCAAATGGAAGACAAAAAATACCCTTTCCAAAAGTCACAATGTAGGCCTATGCTTGTTATCTGCAAGGTGTATTGGGGCAATGAATGTGATTGACCACCTTACACTAGCTATGCAGAGCTCTGAACCAAAAAGGGGAATTACATGACTGAATTATCATGAATTGATTTCACATTAGAGTAAATGTTCACTTGGTGAGGATTTTAAACTTCACTCAACCACATGTGTTCTGCCATTAGTAACAAGCCGTGAATCAACTTTTGTGAGAAGCATAGGCCTCCTTTGTGACTGTTTTTAGACTTTTTAGCCCAATTTCACACACTTTTTCAGGCTTTTTTCAAACACTTCAGGTTTTTTCATGGATGATCATTCTCATGCCTTTAAATGTCTTTGTTTTTGTATTGGTTTTTATCTGTGTTACCAGGCTGACTCGCCTGAAGAGATGAAAGAATGGGTGACCAAAATCAGAACACTAGTTGGAGCTGGAGGCCATAGAAGTAGCTTACCTCCAGACCAAAGTGTAAGTATACTGAATTCGGAAGTCATGGAGTTTATAAATCTATAAATAAATGTTGGGATTTTACAGCACCTTTAACATGTATCAAAGCATTTTATATTTATTCTGCTATTGTTAGAATATGTCAGCTGCCAATACCAGGGAGTTTCGTAACCACATCATTGGCAAACCGCAATGGTTTTCTTGGATGAAGAAACATGTTGGTATCCAAAACATGGCTTGATGAACATTTTTGTTACCATAAACCAATGAGGGATTATTTAGTTCAAATGCAATTCAGTGAATAACCCATTGGGCTATTCCACTTAGAATCCACACTACCCCTGTGGAAGATTTTGGAAATATCTTCTCCAGGGGGAGTATGAAGTTTTAATGGAATGAACACATTAGGCAGCTCCATTTGTATATCATACATTCTTTGAGAAAGATTCAACTTGAATCTTCTACAGAAGCAGGGCGAATGTCAAATAGAGCTGCTTATGTGTTCATTCCATTTGAAATTCACACTCCTCCCGTGGAGGATGTTTCCAAAATCTTCCCCAGGGGTAGTGTGGATTTTAAATGGAATAGCCCATTTGTGGTATCTCAATACATGGAAAAACACAATTTCATATTTTTTCTCATTTGAAGTTCTTAGCCCTCTTCTATGATCCTGCAAATGTGTTGTTACATTTGAGTGGTGTGGAGGAGGCATAAAACGACTACATTGATAGTATTATCGGGTGGGTTAAAACTAGTAAGTGGCATATCATTGGAAAGCTTGGACTTAAAAGTTTCAAGAAAAAAGAAATGAGCCAAAAATTACACACAAAACAAATATTTTGATTAACGTTTTTATGAGTATATAATGAGCGCATTAATTTTGCAGTTTTATGTTGTTTTAAAAGTAATAAAGTGCTGTGTTCCTACATAGAGATTAAACAAAACGAGTTTATATGGACTGTTTTCAGAATTTTACTGTCATTTTATGCTATTTTGAGTTTGAAGACCTAAAAATGCTTGAAACCTAACAGTTAAGGTAGAAAATATCATATGACAAAATCAGACCACATACTTTAAAATGCTCATGATTTTAAATGAAAAACAGTATTTAGGTAACATGATGTTTTAGTTTTTAATGAAAGGTCACATACATCTTTTAATCACTAACTAGTATAATCAAAGACCGAATTAAAGAGACTAGTTTGCATCTGACATCAGGGCAAAGGGGTGGCGTGATTGGTTGCTGACATGTGCAGTACGGCATTTTTGGTCTAGTTGACAGGACGCCATACGCAAACTAGTCTTTTTAATTTGGTCTTGAATTATAATAAGAAATTAACAAGACCTACAAAAGACATGAGATCACATTTTTTTCATAAACATATTAATTATTATGCCAGGAATACCCAACATATTTAAATTTTTTGTTTTTGTTTATTTGCATGCAATTTATTAAGATATTTACTCAGCAAATGTGTTTCTTTCTTTGGGGAGCCGGTGCAAATAATTTCTGGTATAGCCCCATATTATATGGGGCTATTATTATATAATAGCATGTCAAAATATTCAACATCCATGAAATGAAGAGTTTGTTTCCAAATCATGTTTAAGTCCACAAACACATGTTTCTGATTTACCTGTGCAATATTGCAATGGGTTGTGATGCTATAGGTATAGTAAGTTCAGTTGGATGCACCATTACAAAGCAAACAGTGGGTGGATGCACAGTAGCAATACTGTGTGAGGCCTTTGGTTCCCAAATGAGAACAATAGTCTGCATATTGTTAAGCAGCATTGTTGTGGTAAATAATGTCTTGTTGATGGTACAACTCATTGTTGCTTTATCACACAAGTAAATGAGAAACATGTGGTTGTGGACCTTTGGAAACAAGCTTTTCAAATTAACTAAACATTTCTAACTATATATGTTTTAATTCTTCCGTGGTCCAGGTACACGCTGGTGATTATTGATCACGTAGAGAGGTGAGGTCGATGTGCCAATGACTTGTTGTCATGACCATTGATCAGCCAATCACTGTCAATAACATGATTGTTTATCACTTTCGCATTCACACTTGTTGCTTGACACACACAGCACATACCACACAGAAGAATTAAAAAATTTACTTTGTTCTGTTTTTTGTACATTATAGGCTATCAGATTATTTAATATTAGTTTGACAAATCCAAATTTTTTTTGTACTCACATGACTTGGTTTTCTCCCATCCAGGCTGATGGCTTGATCACAAGTGATCTGGTCCATTGCATTTCCCGCAGTGTTTGGAAACAATCTCATTCCTCGGGATCAAAGTTTGTTTTAGCAGTGGATCATATATGTGACTGAGAGAAAAAGTGCCGTCACCGCAGTTGATTGCTTCAACCCTCTTCTTATGTATCTGTATTGCTCCTCTGATTCTTCTTGTTCTGGCATTATAGTCTTTTATACTTGTCCCCTCCTGGATGATAATATGATTGTCTTGCGTGATGTGATCTGTGATCGCCGACTTGTGTTGTTTGGATGTTGAAGTTTTCTCTCTGTTACATACCGTCAAACCTTGTCTACAAGCATATAGAGTGCTTTTGATGAAATCTAAATTATTGATACAAGTGTATACAAACAAGTATTATTGTAAGCCCGATGTACTGTATTGGTATATTTACGGCTGTTTCGTATTAATTTTAGCTTTCATCAAAAACATTCTATATGCTTGTAGACGAGGGTTTACGGTATATGATCCACTGCTAAAGTGGCATTGCATTCAGACATGGTGGGAAATGCAGTGGACCAGAACACTTGTGATCAAACCATCAGCCTGAATGGCAAAAGCTCAATTCATGTGAGTAAAAAACAATTTGGATTTGTCAAACAAAAATTAAATAATCTTAAAAGCTACAATCCTACTGATGCATCTGTTTACAGAATGTAGGCTATCGTTTTAAAATAACATACTATTTTTGTTTTATTTTGATTTACTGCTTGCTGCTCATGCTGGTGATATCCTTGGTATCTCATAGTGACACATGCGCTCATATACTCAAATGCTTCATCAGCCACCGCAAATTTATTAAGGGGTAAGTATGCATGGTTTGCTTGATGGCCTGCTTACCTGCTTGCACATGATATAGCACCAAAGTTACAAAAAGAATAATATATGTCCAGTGGCGGCACCAGGAATTTGTTTTTCGGGGGGGCATGGGGAAAAAGAGAATTTCAGGGGGGGCAAAATCAACAAATTTTGAGCATAATTACAGCAAAAAGAAGAAATTTTCATAATTTAGGTTTTTACTGGGGGAAACAGAGGTCTGACATTTGCCCCCCATGCCCCCCCCCCTGTGGTGCTGCCATTATATATGTCTAAAACAACAACAAACAAACCCATACCAGCATGAATGTTTGATGACCTTTACTATAGTATTCAGCAAATTCCTTCTTTCTGATTATCATGTAAAAAGGACTAGGACACACATTGCTACACAGCTTGTCCAGTGAATGAGGTGCCTATATGTGATGATGATGTGATTTAATTAGCCAATCAGAACCACACTTCTGTGTTTATGGCATACACAGCGCCAAATCGGCAGACCTCTGAAGAACCTGAAAACTATAATAAGCAGACTTATACCAACCTTTTTGTGCAAAAAGGATTTTTAATTTCTTATTTCTCGCCCGAGGGCAAAGATCAAAATTGTACAATTGATTTGTTGGGAGTGTCCTTTCTTTTCTTTCGTTATTTTTCTTCAAATCTGTTTCTTTATTTTCTCTTCATACATGCCAGCATGCTTATTATAAGCTTTTAAGCTAATTGGTTTGAGCATTTTGCCTGAGCCTGGATCAAGACCCAAGCGTGTATTTGCCAAGACCGATTGGTTTAATAAAACAAAAACAATATTTGCACATTCAGTTATATATTATATCTGTATTATATTGCATGTTCAATCACCTCACTTGCTAGTATTTATACATCCCCTTGCTTTACTTCATTTAAATCTTCCAACTGACCTTAAAAGTTGGTTTTGGCGTGCCAACTTTCTGTTCAGTGCAATATTACAGGGGTCATAATTGTACCTTTTCAATACTTGGTGAATTATTCAATATTCTACTTTTCATTAACTTAACTTGCATGTATCTTGCAATTTTAGCAAGGTTGTTTAATTCTGCACTACTAATACCGTAGGATTCCATCCACAAGCATATATGGCTCTAAACAAGGGTGTTTTGTGACGAAAGGAGGCAGACACCCAACACCAAAACATTAGTTTAAGCAATGAGCAACTAAACTGAGCTCAAAAAGAAACTTATAATTTTTACAACTTGTGAATCACAAGGTCATATCTTAAAATAGTGTCAATCAAAATGAACCAAAATTACACACAGGATTACTTTAATACTCTACTCAAAACACATGTCAGTAACCAAGCAGTTGTCCAACTGACACAACAGCAAAATGCACTGTCATGGGACAGCTTCCTGGACTTCGGCCCACTTTCACAGCCCAACATTTGGCACCCAGCACAACAAATCTGTGAGAATACACACAAGATCCTTGCACAGATGATAAAACAGTGCTGCTTTCTGCTTTTCATACACTTTTTTCATGAAACAGGGCTGGGCTGTGAATGTGGTCCAGGAAGCTGTTCCATGTCAGTGCATTTTGCTGTTGTGTCAGTTGGATAACTGCTTGGTTACTGACATGTGTTAAGAGTAGAGTATTGAAGTAAACCTGTGTGTAATTTTGGTTCAATTTGATGGACAGGATTTCAAGATATGACCTTGTGAAAAATTATAAGTTTCTTTTTGAGGCCAGTTTATATTACTGATACATGTGGCTGTACAAACAAAATAAGACCAATTGTACTGTTTTTGTGGAGGGCGTCTGCCATTCATCTCTTTCGTCAAAAAATCCCTAAGGCATGCTTGTATTGATAGAATTCTACGGTATCTCCTATCATTGATATTAAATGAATGATTAATGTCTGCTTCAATCACATTTATTCATTTAACTGCTTTTCATAACAGATATTTGCCATTTGTAGTATTCAATGGGTATTATTAGACTGTTTCAATAAATCACAGATCCTCAACTTGCAGCATGCGTGCCACTTGTGGCACATTCCAAACAGCTCACAATTGAGGAAGATATTATATTAAGAAATCATGTCAAAGGAGAGCCGTCCTACATCACCTTTGTTTCCAATGGACATTTTATTGTGAAATTTCATTGTACATCCGAACTAGGTGCTATTAAATTTTTATGAGCCTTTTTATTTTACATGTAAAGTCTATGGGGGTGACGATTAGAAATGGACGGCAATATTGAAAAACCCTCATTTTGGGCCATTTTAGACACTAAAATGCCCATAAAAAAAGAATAGCACTTAATTTGGATGTTAAATTCACACACAATGCTACCTGAGTGAGTACAAACATAATTAAATACATTTCATTTGGGGGCTATAGCAAAAACAAAAAATGTCCTATACCTTAATGGTTATGGAACAAAGGTGTATACACCATATAAAAAGTGTTAAAATGCAGTAGCTTGGAGGGCTCTGCCCCCTGGACCCCCACCAAGGCATTGCCTCTGGACCCTAGCATGCAGCCTAAAGGGCTATGTGGAATTGAGCTCTTTAGAATTAGCTCTCTGGGATAGTGGAACTTTAGAATTCTCTACATTTGTAAGTGGCTTTTCAAGGAATTCAGTTGAGGACCCCTGTGATAGATAGCCAGCAAAATACAAGCAAGAACATGATGAGTTACTGTATAAAATCTGGGATGATTACTGAGACACAACTCTGCTTCAATGAGAATGGAAAAGAACTTAAAATTATAGTAAATTCAATGCTTGAAGGTTCTAGACTGTTTGTTGTAGTTCCAATTGCCATTGGAACTTATTTACAAACTGTAGCACAATTTCAGGGGATACATGTAGGTCAGATGGCAAAGTAGCATGTTTGATCAAAGAGTAGCCCATCTTGGGCAGGTAGTTATTGTTTTACACACTGCATGGGTTCCTCCATATGTCATTATCACCCGAGACCTTGCCAGGAATGTATGGAAGATATTCAAATTCAAATACATTATTTTTTAATTGAAAGGTACAGTGTGTCAAAAAGTATTGCAAGCATGTCATATTTTTTAGAGTTGTACTTGCTATAGCATGATAGGCATGTTCACAATCAAACTCTTGACCTTTGCATTGAAATTTGATCCCATCTAGTAGGTGACTTCTCGTTCATTGAAAAAGCCTGTGGATAGAAAGTGATGCTTGGTTGGAAACTGTTAAAATTTAGGTTTTGATATATGTGATGTGATCAAGCAAAATCAGTCGGAACTCAGAAACATTGATTTTGAGATATAGCCAAACAAAGAAAATATTTCCTTTTACTTCCTGTTGTTTTGGAATCTCTTTAAGGGGGTACTACACCCCTGGCCAATTTTGTGCCTATTTTTGCATTTTTCTCAAAAATTAAAGCGCATTGGTGTCAAGTAACATATGTATATTATAGGCACAAGGACTACACCTACTGCACTGAAAATTTTATTTCAGCACAGACAAAATCAATATTTGATCAATAAATCAATAACTACTTGTCTTGAGCCACTGAAATTTCAGTGTAGTAACTGGATTCCTTGCCCCTATAATATACATAACTTTTGTTACCAGTACTAGTGTTTTATTAGTTTTTGAGAAAAATGCAAAATAGTCACAAATTTATCAAGGGGTGTAGTACCACCTTAATTGCTCATATCTTTGGAACTAGTTGCTCAATTTCAATGGGGTTTTCTGCAAAATGCAGCTTTGTCAATACTTTTTACTATCCTATAAGAAACTGAAAATTCAATATTTCTGAGTTCTGACTGATTTTGCTTGATCGCATAACATACATGTTTCTACTTCTGTCCTCAACCTGCTATAGTCAGTCATTCAAGAGGTTTTCAAAGGAAGAGAAGGAGTATGAATAATGAGGGCTGTACAATAATTATCTGTCCCCCTGACAAAATGATGGGGGGGGGGGGAAGCTATTTTGGCAAGTCAAAAAGGGGGAGGGGGAAGAGAGTTTTGGGACACATTCATTTGGTACCTTTTAAATGAAACTTTAAGAAGGCTTAGGAAAAGAGTACAGATACCATTCTAATTTGCTGCTCACTACACTAGCAATATATATCTAGACCATAAGGTTTGCAAATTGGGTTCCTAAAAATTAAGGGGCAAGGGGGCAAGCATTTTAGCCAAGTCATTTTGAAATTTGCCCACCTGGGGAACAGCTTCTGACAATTTCCTGCATATTGTAGATGCAACTGTAAGAGTGAGTGGCTGAGGGGTCTAAGGCACTGGGATATAAATGGCTAGGAGTTGATCTTTAGAAGTACTTTGAATTCATCTGCCTATCCCGAAATATTTATTTAAAACTAAAAACCCTGTGAAAGTGTTTAAGTTACCAGTGAGGTGTAGGTGTCTGGAGGTGTTTTCTTGAGGGGGCATTTCTTCTCACCCTCACAAACATGCAGGTATAATAGGTATTGTATGTAGCAGCAGTTTGTGGTTGTAAGTCATATAAAGCTGTTGGTCCTGTGTACAAATAAGTCATCCTCATGCATGATACATGTTAAGTGTCAGACTTGTTTGAAAAGAGATCCCTGCATCTGATACCTGCACTAAGCCTCTAAGGTACCAGAGGACTTCCAATATTGTCTGAAGAGACTGTTGTATAGCAAACTAAGATCCAAGACCATGTAAAATCATTTTTCTTTGTCATTTGAAATTAATATTGCCAAAATGTATTATTTTCTTCACAGACTACAGGTCACAGAAGCTCATCACTATTCAAGAAAGAGGAGGGTAGCAATAAAGTCAGATCGGAACAAAATCGGAGGGCGTCTAGTCCACGTAGCTCATCAGGACCAAACAGGCTATCTAGTAAGCAAGGGTCACATAGTAAGCAAGGATCGCAGAGGCATCAAGGCAACGGAGCTTCCAATCAAAAGAAAGGCAAGGATGAGGTCAAAGGTCAGGAGAATGCACCAATGGTGACACATTTATAGTAGGGATATTAGCCTAGGTGGTTATTTTGTAGCTAGTGATCAAATGTAAAAAATATGCCTTTCTTTTGGTGTGGGTAAGATTTTGCAAACTCTTGGCAAGTTGGACATCATATAGCTGCTTCAAGTCCTTTATAGCTGCTTCAAGTAAATACAAACAAAGCTGCGTTGCTGGTGTATCATGATACATACTTGCTGCATTCATCAGGCAGTGATGTGTCATTGCTTGGACACAAACCGACTGCTTAGTGCCAGAAGTGGGTAGGTGCAATAGCTGCCCTCTGTACCTGCCATGTGTAGATGAGTACAATATACTGTTTGTAAATTGCCAAATGTTCACAAGGCAGCTATTGTACTTACCCACTTCTGGCACTCAAAATGTGATGAAATGTGATATGTCATTGCTTGAACACAAATGTGACTGTTTATGATTGTATGTACGCAATCTATAGACCTTTTTTCATATATAGGTAAATATATGGTAAATCCGGCCCTCAAAATGCAATCTTAATCTTAAAAAGTGCAGCAAAATTTATTTTCCCCAACATGTATCCTTAAAGTGCTTTGTGCTTTCAAGTGCTTTAACATAAATGCACATAATGCATAACACGATACTGTTGACTCTGTAGACTCTGTGATATAGTTATTTTTAAAATTTTGGTATCAACAAACCAATTTATCTATCTCTATTTTTTAAATTCTTTCATTTTGCATCTAACATTTCTTTTAAAAAATGTCTTCAACAAATCGGATAAAAGTTTAAAATTATTATTCTGTGAATGTATATATTATAAATAGTAATACAGTATATTGTACATACAAGTACTAAATCTATTTTTTCTGTGTTTTATTAATTGTTTGTAGCTTATATAATACAGGCAGAATCTTCAATATCGTGTACCCTTTAGGTGGTGTACTCCCACAGAATTAGAGACAGAGAACCGGGACTCGACTTGATACAGGCATGGAGCAAAAATTGGGGGTATTCAGTTTCCCTCGGAATGCTCTCGAGGTATTCATTGTCATGCAAGCTGCGCATACTAAGCGTAATTTGACACGCTTCATAATGAAATGCGTCGTTTGCAAGACGCTAAAGTTTTGACGCGGAATTGTTTTCGTTTGTCTCTACGCACCGTCGGCAAGGACCCGAATACCCCCAATTTTCTCCCCAGAGCTGACCATTGTACGTGACGGTATAGGGAGTCCCGGTTTTCCTTTCTAATTCTGTGTGTACTCCACATATATCAAAGGCTCAGTCACGGCTTATATTACTATTGCATTCAAAATTATAAGAAAACTAAGAATGGTACTGCTTTCTCTCTCTTTGCCGTAAATGATAATTTCAAAGTAAGACATCATATTTAAAAAAATTAAACTTCAATAACCTAGCTTGTGATATCTTCCTTACATTACTTTTAATTCGTATCAAGCTTTGTATGAACCTTATCATTCATGTAGTTATTTGTGTAGCAGTCATAGAGATTAGACTTAAAGAGTACATACTCCACCATGTTTGCATGTCGCTCATGGAGGGCAATAAAGTGTACCTTATGCGTGTACCATGCGCCCGGTAATCTTCTTTTTTAGATGCATGCTTGTTTACAGTTTGACTGTAATTCGTTGTGCCAAAAATCCATGTTATAATACAGGCACAAAGATTTGTGACGCGTAAGCTTGAAAATGCCAATTATCGTTAAATGTCTGGGCTTTTGTTGATAAATGCTGACGGTACACTATATATTGGTCCCCATCCGTGACATTTCAGCATGAGGGTTTTTACTGTAATGTTGTGCACAGGGCTATTCTTGAGTTTATACTCTTTGAGTCCAATCTCTTTGGTAATGATATATAGATGCAAGAGATAGGTCTTATGAAGTTGCTAGAACATGGTGTTAAATTGTTTTTCAGATATTTGATTTGGTTTTACAGAAGGGCAGGATCCTTTACTGGTTATAATTATGTTTTTGTAAATGTAATAATGTTTGAGTAAACTAACATTGTCGACGACTAAAGCAGATTCAACCCATCGTGGGACGTTTTACCAACAAATCCAGGCTGTCGGTCAATCATCTGCAGTCATGCATAACGTGATATGCACGATCGCCAGGTAGCCTGAATTTGATTGAAAAATGTCCCACGATGGGTTGAATCTGCTATAATAGATAAAAATTGGTTATTTTTTTTAAATAATTGATGGTGTAAGCTAAGATTTATTGTGTTTTATTTGTGAACCAAAACTGCTTGGTTGTAGGGGGACCAAAATTGCTTTGTCTTACATTGCATTCTAAATTGTATAGTTCTGTTATTGTGAATAATGGGCTATTCTGTTTAAAGTCCACACTACCCCTGTGGAAGATTTAGCTAAAGTTTTCCACAGAGGGAGTATGAGTTTCAAATAGAATAGACAGTTGAGTAACTTCTATTTGAAATACTCCAGTTGTGGAAGATATGGGTAAAGCCATAATACAGAGGGAGTATGAGTTTCAAAATGATTAACCCTGATCAAATACATTTGAAAAACATACTCCCCCTTTGGAAGATATTTCCAAAATCTTCCACAGCGGTAGTGTGGATTTTAAATGGAAAAGCCAAACAAGTTGCATTTTATGATTTATATTATATTAGTGACATGATCTGAGCAGAAATAAATAATTAAATAATAATAATAATATTCAAGCGCATATTTGAGTAATAGAAACTTACTAAAAATGCAGTCTTGATAAAGCATTTATTTTTATAATTTTTTTTATGATTGTGTGGATCGGATTAAGTCATATTTTGTATGTATTTCAAGTGTAGCATATGCAAGGACAAGGGCTGGAAAAGGTCAGGAATTCAGGAAGCTCTTTCGCTATATATTTTGACATTTGGAAGAATGTTTTGCTTCCATCAAATAAAGTAACATGTGAGGTTTTTTTTTGTGGGGGGAAGTTGCTATGTTTTTTATTGATGTTTGGCATATCCACCTGGGGAATAGGCTGGATGAAGACCAAGTATTAGCTCAATCATTCCATAAATATTTTATTTTTAAATACCATTTGATATTATATAGTGATCAGCACCCTTAATACACTGGCTTGCTAACACCCATGTTACCTCAAAATCAAGAACACATTCAAATTATTGTTTTGTTGTTGTTTTGGGGGCTTTTTATATTTTAGCTGTAAAGATGATGCCTAAATTAAGAAATAAAAAGTGATGTAGTATCATTTATGGATGAATAATAATTATATTTTTTTCCCTTTTTGAGCTTGATTAAATGTTATTAACTCTTGCAGAACCAAGTGAAATAAAATGTTTATTTTTCTATAGAACTGTATTGTGTAAAAATATGCTGCAAGCACTGGCAAATAAAAGGGATGGATATTATGCCTATTGGATAATAAATTTAAAAAAAAATGAAACAAGGGGGTGTCTTAGAATTGCAGTAGAATGTAATAGCTGCCTTATGTAAAGCATATATTATTTACAGTACATGTACAACCCCCTCATTGTAAATGGTTGATGTTTTGTATTACTTTCCTGATGGCCTCTAAGCCAACCCAAGATATCCCCTTTGCATGTAGTTGGAGTTCTTCATTTGCTATTGATCAAAATGTAAGTACCTGTACATTCTTAGAAATATTGCAAATGGCAGCTATTACATTCTACTACATTTAATGATTGTCAGCCCATGATTTGAATGTTATAAGAAAAAGTCATTGGGTGATATTATTGAAAATATTGGATCATTGTGTGAAATAATATATGAGGGGTGGATACTGGGGGATGAAGGGGTAAAAAGAGTATTATTTTGTGTCGCCTTCTCAACAAAGGGAACCATTGAGTGGCAAATTAGCTCTATCAGGGGTGCATTGCAAATGCCAGTCAAAAGGTGCCTGCCAATGTGAGTGCACACCCCTTGGAAAAATAAGGGTTTGGAAAAGAAAACGTCTAAGAATTCATAATTTTTAATTATAGTAATGTTGAACATCATGCTCAATGTGGAATTAGGAGCCAGCAGAATATTGAATGTTTTGTCTATTTGGGTCAATTGTGCTATTCCAGTTGAAATCCATATCCCCTACGGAAGACATGACCTTGATATCCCACACAGTGGGTGTAGATTTCAAATGGAGTCACCCTTTCAGGTAGCCCCTTTTGAAATTCTCGCTCCCTGTGTGGAAGATTAAGGTCATGTCTTCCATAGGTCTTGTAAGGATGTCAACTGGAATAGCACATTATGTTGGAAGAATAATATTCAGAGTTGTAACAATTAATGATCACATGTATACAGACCTCAAAATAACTTCTCTAAATGGGCTGGCATTTTCTTCGGAAGGGGTGGGTCCCAAATGTACTGGGGTCATAAATTTTTGGAAAGAAAAATAGGGGAGGGTCATAAAATTTTTGATTACCAAAATGTAGGGAGTCACAAGATGACCACAGATAGTGTGTTTATTTTATTCAAAAAGACTGATTTCAATACAATTTTAGCCTGTTTAGGGGGTAACATGTATCAGTGGTGGGGGTCATAAAATTTTTGTTGCTGAAATAGGGAGGTTGCAATTTTATTTACACCAACTTTTTGTAAATTTGGGACCCCCTTCCTAAGAAAATGCCAGCCCTCTAATTTGTGTCACCATATCTCACCTGAAATTGATGTGCAATGTCTTTTGAAAGTGGAATTATGAAGTGCAATAGATTGCTTGTGATTTCAAAGTTGTATGACGCTTTTGCACTTCACTTTAGAAAATTGCATCGCAACAGGCATATTGCCAATGGGGTTAATGGGCTATTCCAGTTGAAATACACCCCCATATGGAAAACATGACCTTAATCTCCCACACAGGGGGTGTAGATTTCATATAAGAGTCACCCATTCAGGTAATCCCATTTGAAATTCACACTCCCTGTGTAAAAGATTAAGGTCATGTTTTCTAGAAGGGTGTATGGATTTCAACTGGAATATACCTCAAGTTTGGAGTGCAAGTGGCATTGCCCTGGGGTTTATGTTCATGAAAGTTCATAAATCATGATTTTGATTTAAAAACTTTTGATCCAAACACAAAGAATTTTATTCCTACCTTGGAATTTTCAGATGGTACTTCATCTTTCATCAAGAAGAGAGTGACTGTATGAAGTCGCAATCTTTTTTACCTTGAACCCTTGCATTTATTTTGAGGTCTGTGTGTATCGATCTTATGCTAACACAAGTTGTAATTTATTGACAAAAAAAGTTTCCTTCTATGATTGTTCATTTTTTATCACCTCAAAAGAAACACATGACAGAATATAAAATTATTATTCTATGTATATTTTATAATGCCTATATTTCATTATGTTTATGAATGTTTGGTTTAGAAAACTAGCATAGTTGCCACTCATACTTTTTCTCTGCCTCCCCCACACCATTACACTATGTTGTTGTGTACCAGTAGTCTCCTTCACAGCCATTTTGATTCTGCTTGATCTCCATACAAACCATCTGCCATTGTTAACATATGTGGTGTGATCAAAGATCTTTTAGTAAAGCTAGATGAGAATAAGTATATGTGTTCACGTAACCTCCTTCAACTCATTTGCATAGAATTGGATACCAAGATCGTATTCTGATTCGTCGAACTTCGAATTAGCATACTTTTGGATACCTCCATATTTGGGTTTACCTAATTAATTATTATTAATGACGATTACGTTGTTTACATCATGACGTCATTAGAGCTTGTCACTCGTCCGATTGAAACACGAAAAGCATTTGCACTTTTCTTCCCATTAATGTTATATCATGAAATACCATATAGCGGAGGTGTTAGTTTTTTATATAAGGAAAATATTCAAACCGATGACCCCATGTTTACAATGGCTAAATATGCTGTATTAGTTCTGGAAAGGGTCCGGCGAGCGGTCCGCCATTTTTTTTCTACAGATTTTGATGTCATTTAGCAGACTTGCTTACCAGTCGTTTTCATTATCCTAACTACAGTTTGCACATTGAAAAGTGAACTTGACGCACGTGATGCGAAAAAAGTCTTGCCGTACCTTTTTGATTCATTTTTCAGCCGGGACGGCTACGTTTGCGGCCACGCTTCGGTATAGGGATGACCAGTTCTTGTGTATATAGAATTCTGTGGGTGTGATCAAGCAAAATCAGTCTTAAGTCAGACATATTCAATTTCTTACACATAGGATTGTAAATAGCATTTGCAAAGCTACAATTTGCAGAAAACCCTATTGAATTTAAACAATCAGTTCAAAAGATATGAGCAGTTAAAGAGTTTCCAAAACAATTGGAAACAAAATGATATACTTCCTTTGTTTGGCTCTGTCTCGATATCAATATTTCCGACTTCTGACTGATTTTTCTGATCACATCACATAAAACACCATTTCTAATTGGCTATAATAATGTTACATAAAAAGGTACATCTGGGAACTTTTCCAGTCTCTGAGTTTGATACTCATCTCGCCAATTAACATATTCAAAGTCTTGTTTCAAACCGTGCTTGATGTTGTTGGAAAGGTTTCAGCAATCAGAAAGGGTTTGTGATGCTATAATTGGCAGATTGGTTAGTATGGAGTGGTTCAGTGGAATCAAATTGGCTGTGGAGAAGACTACATGTGGAGAAGACTACATGTGGAGGAGACTACATGTGTAGTGTACCAGTTGTTTGATAACAAAGTGCTAGGCAAAATACAAAATAGTAATAGGTCAAGTTCATGTATTGTTAAAACTGGAGCTTTAGCAGGCTGTGCCTTTTAATATAAATAGTCATTTATCATAATACTTTTAATATAAGAATGCAATCTTTTTCTACCCATTTGTTGAGTCTTTCTTATAAGTATTGTAATTATGGTTTTGGAAATCATAATATTAAACGAAATATGCAAAACTATGTGGTGTGTTCTGTAGATTTCTTTGCGTTGATTATGTTGTAAGGAAAGAGAGACTTCAGAGTTTGGAGTTTCAATATTCCAATTCACTACAAACCAAGACTGAGTACAAAGTCCTGGAAACATTACGAGGGCCATTGAAGCCAATGGTACGTTTTATCAGACCTATTTTTTTATTGCACTTTTTAACAGCCCTTCACATCATGCACCACATGAGATAGAGGAAACAATGATATTTTGATAAAGCTGCTCCCATCCAAGTACTAACCGACGTTGCTTAACTTCGGTGATCGGACAAGAACCGGTGTATTCAACGTGGTATGGCCGTAGACATCTGAAGGTGTGATTTAAGCTTACTTTTTAGCTTAGCATTGTCTTGGTTGCTCACCTTTCCCCCCAATCGTTTCTATATTAATTGTGCAACAATTTATTGCTCCTCATGAAACTTACAACTATTAAACTCTAATCAAATTGTGCATTTTTTCTGATAACATCCCAGTCTTTTAATTTTTAGGAACTATAATAAATCACGGGTTGCACATCCGGTCAGCGTATGTTTACAAATTCAGTGCCACTTTTACAAGGTAAACTGGTCGTCTTTGGCAAGATGCAGCCAATTTACTACCGGTAACCGATTCATTATAATACTAGTACCACTAGCAATTCAACTCGCTGATAGATGTATAGGCTTATTCGGCACCTCGGCACCATTTGTCTCGAGCTATCTTCAGTAGATAGGCAAAATTAACATCAGATCATTACATCAAAAATCATCCGGCTGGTTTCACACACCACACGGTAGGCCCGTATGAACTACCATACCATTGAAATTAAAACAGACTTTAAACATACAGGTGCAATCTAATTGTAATTTATGCTTATCCAATGACTTGGCTACGTACATGACGTGTAGGCCTAGTGGTACATTACTTGCGCGCGTCTACTGTAGATGTGTATTGATCATTGATGAAGTAGTGCATTGCTTACAAGTTGTAGGTCTATCAATGTGTGAAATAATATGTTATTTGATATTTAAAATAAACTTGTTAATTAACCATTTACTACTACTAATAAAAACGGAAAAATGCAGTAGACAAAATATTATATTATAGAATGTCCCACCGTAACATTTGTAGCTGTTCCCCCTGGTAAGTTGTGTGTTTCTTGTCAGGGAGAGCTCATACATATACTTTTAGTACCTCTGCGAACTCAGTGCACACAAGAAATGTCTTTAATGCAGACAGGTGTTGTCAACATGCTTTATACTGTTCCACTTCTGCAAAGATAATCTATTATAGCGTTCTACTTTAATTATAATAATCCAACGGAAGTGTACTGGAAGATGAGCAATTAACAAAGCCTCAATTTATGTGAATATTTTAATGTCAACAATGTACCTTTCATGACAAGAGTGGTGCCCACAGGGCCAAAAATGTGCAACTTGCCAGGGGGGATAGCTACTAACCAAAAGTGGGTTAACCAATAGTTTCAAGTTTCCCTTGTGTGGAAAGCAAATAATTAATTATTGATACATAAATGAATGAATGAATGAATGAATGATAACCACACAATCAAATAAATCGATCTATATAAATAAAATAAAATAAAATAAAATAAAATAAAATAAAATAAAATAAAATAAAATAAAATAAAATAAAATAAAATAAAATAAATGTTGATACTGATCATTTTGACAAAAACATTCGTATATGATGGACATGCCGAAGAAGAAAATAATCGTATCCAACAGCGCGTTCTGAGCAGGTCCTAGGCCTACTGGACAATTGGAATGTAACATCAAATTTAATTTACCAAAAGACGAAAAAATAGGGAAACATCCACCATCTAAACCACTCATAACACCAACACCCTCTTGACATAGGGCCTACACACAAACAAACAAAATCGTCATTTTACAGAAGCACAGATAACACAAATGTCCACATGCGATACGGTTTTTTGTTTGCACCTGAATAGCATTGCTGTAGTGAGCCAGTAGTGAGCCAAGCGCGTCGACGTCAGGGCGCGGTATGCGCGTGAAAAAATGGTTCAAGTTAAGTTTATGCGTACGCATTACACACGTGATACGCATTTCATTGACAATATTGTCGCCTAACAACATAAAATCAAAACAATCGCGGACAGCAGTAGTTGGTTGAAACGTGTTTTTGAATCAAGTTCGGCACTTGTTCTGTACAACTTCTAGCAAGAGTTGTGAAGACACTGAGATTTTACCGTGTCACCTATTTACGCCTTTATTTTACCAAAAGAAAATGTGTCTTATTACTCTATTTTGTGAAAAAGGAGGAATATCTACTTGAAAATGCCTGATATCCTAAGCACCCGCTCTCATTGTCAGTCTTTCTACCGCGCCGAAGCCTGGTCTACTCCATAAAAATAGTAAGTTTCAGTAGGATAATTAGTTGATTTGTTTTTATTGATGAAATTGCAAAATACCACAGAATTTCAGTTGTGTATATGGTCGAATCCAACGAAAAGTGTACACGGCATGTTCAGGGCCATAACTTAAAAGTATTAATCAATTGGCATTTGTTTTTATATTGTGTTTATTCCCCTTGATCATACGCTTCGCGCCATATATAATAAGACCCCCTTCTGTGAAAAACTTAGACACAGAGTCCCCAAAACATGCTATTTTTACCCATTTTTTCCAAATATTTCTTAAAGTATTTTTAAAAACATCTAAATCAGTTACGAAAAGAAGTCATTGGATTGAATCTAAATTGATTTCCTGAAAGGTGTGTATTCAAAGATTACCTGTTCAATTTTTCACATATTTGTACATAATTATGAATTTGTTGTGATAATTTTTTGAGTGGTATTTTTTTACATTACCTACGAATACAATTTTTCATAGCACTAGATATATCTTTAAAAAATGGAAATCACTAATAAATGCGCAATTGATACAAGCTTTGATATGTCCAATACTGAAATGCATTGCATTCGGACATCTTTATTATTGTGTTTTGCTGCCAGAAATTCTAAATGGCACAAAGGTAGGTTTGGTAAAAAAATATGCTTTACCTCCGAATACATGTTAAAAGCTGTGTCATTTCCACAAATTGAGAGAATAGTAAACAATAGTTAAGCAATAGGTGCAGGGTAATACACTCTTTATTTCTATCAAGTTTCAATAGCCTGCGTTTAAATATTTCTGAGATATCAACAATAAAAGCAAGTATTCGTAGGTAAATTTCGGTAACCGAATGTTACCTACGAATACAATTATTTGACATCATGACAATATTGTGAAACACGGCCATTCATGCCAATGCCCATATTGGTACATAACGAAGGCCTGTATGTTTGCTATCAAATCATATGTCAATGAAAGTTGCGAATTCACATACATGCCCACCATGCAAAACTGAATACGGCTTAATTGTTGAAAAATATGTACTGAAATAGACGACGGTCTGCTCATTTGAAAGAAAAATCAGATTCGAAGAAGATTAGAAGGGGATAAATACTTGGATTTGTCAGCTGTCATGTGTGTTTCATTTTAAACGTTTACCGACCTTCTGTTTTGAGTAATTCGTGTCCAAATTGGTTTATTCGAAGGTAACTTTTGACGTTTTCGCTAAGTTTACCTACGAATACCATGGACAAAAACAACTTTTCTCATTGTCTCATGATCTAGACAACATAGTGGTGGACCCTAGTATAAAGCTAATTATAGTTGCCCTCAAATAAAAGGCCACAAGACGTAACTGACTCCAAGATGGACTTCACAAGTCTGCAATAATGGTTTTAAGCGATTTGTGTGCAATTAAGCAAATTAAAGTCACTTTCGTGCCTTTGTTTCTTACTTCAATCCTCGTTCAACCACTGTGAACCAACATTAAATATACATGATAGGGTCTCAAGTATCAATAAACGCACATAAAGAAAATAATACATTCAAAGTGCTTTATAAAATGAAGATTTGATTGCGATATCCACCAAAAATCTAATTCTTACCTACAAATACTGAAATGTTACTTACGAATACAGCATAATACATGACATGTGTAATGAAGTGTCCCTACCAATGGAAATTAATTGTCAAAAACTTTAAGCGGTACCCCAGGACACTATTATTACCCATATACGGATTCATTCAACAATTATTTATTATGTAAAATTGCTGATTAACTACTTGTATATCAAAATGAAGTGGTCAAAATATTGCTAAAAGCATCAAAAACGTTTTGATCTAAGGTAATAGCATTTATTCATTTGGACGTACCATCTGAAAGAGATCTAAAAACTACCATTTTATCAATTCATTACCATAATAGCAAAATTTAAACCTCTAAACTCAATATAGATATTGTTAAATCGCTCATGTTACCTACGAATACCCGGGTTTCTTCACCTTTTCATTGTATAAAGCGTTAGGTGTATGCGTATAATTCCTAATATTCTTGAAAACATATATCCTACTCGTTCTTATACAATGTGTAAATTGATTCATACTCATTTGATAAATAAAATACAGAAACTGACCTAAACTTCATTTTCAAAAATAAACTAGCATAAATTGACTAAGATCATAATGATCGCGTTATGAAAATAAAACAAATATTTTCTGGTTGAGCTAGCATTTTCCTGACACCCTGTGGTCTACATTACACGAAAAAAGCGTTAATGGAAATATTCCATTTGTTTTAGGTTGATTAGTATTGCGATAGTGAAAGCATCCTAGTGGTATTCGTAGGTATAACATTGGGTTTTGATATCACATTTACTATCACACGTCCTGGATTTATTTTTCAAGATTAGTAATGGCACTTTTGGTTCCTATAAGGCCAATATGTCATCAATCGATGGGCAAAAGGAAAAAATTGTGGAGACATTTTTGTTTCGGACTTTTATTTTGGGCCCGTGGACACTTTTGGTTGGATTCGACCATATGCTAGTTTTGTTGAATTCAGCAATTAACATCGATATTTTTATTTTGAAAAACAATTTTGTTGGGGGGGAGAAGAGGGGGTTAGACATCTCACAGAATGGTGGAGGGCAGCTGCCCCCCTTGGCTACGCCACTGATGTTGGTGCTATGTGGTGGCGCTTTGGTAGCAATTAATTTCTAGTTGTTATGCTGGTGTGCTCCAGAAACGTAAATAGTGAGAAAAAAAATGATATTTTGAACAAAAATTAGCTGCTTTGTAAATAGAAAAATTACATCACATGAGATAGAGAAAACAAACTTCAACACGAGTAAAAATAAAAATGAAGGATTAGAATGCAAAAGTGTACAGCACCCGGTATTCCCAAGCGGTCTCCCATCCAAGTACTAAACCGGACCCGACGTTGCATGCTTAACTTCGGTGATCGGACGAGAACCGGTGTATTCAACGTGGTATGGCCGTAGACATCTGAAGGTGTGATTTAAGCTTACTTTTTAGCTTAAGATTCAGTTTGGTTGCTCACCTTTCCCCCCAATCGTTTCTATATTAATTGTGCAACAATTTATTGCTCCTCATGAAACGTACAACTATTAAACTTTAATGAAATTGTGCATTTTTTCTGATAACATCCCAGTCTTTTAATTTTAGGAACTATAATAAATCACGGGTTGCACATCCGGTCAGCGTATGTTTACAAATTCAGTGCCACTTTTACAAGGTAAACTGGTCGTCTTTGGCAAGATGCAGCCAATTTACTACCGGTAACCGATTCATTATAATACTAGTACCACTAGCAATTCAACTCGCTGATAGATGTATAGGCTTATTCGGCACCTCGGCACCATTTGTCTCGAGCTATCTTCAGTAGATAGCAAAAATTAACATCAGATCATTACATCAAAAATCATCCGGCTGGTTTCACACACCACACGGTAGGCCCGTATGAACTACCATACCATTGAAATTAAAACAGACTTTAAACATACAGGTGCAATCTAATTGTAATTTATGCTTATCCAATGACTTGGCTACGTACATGACGTGTAGGCCTAGTGGTACATTACTTGCGCGCGTCTACTGTAGATGTGTATTGATCATTGATGAAGTAGTGCATTGCTTACAAGTTGTAGGTCTATCAATGTGTGAAATAATATGTTATTTGATATTTAAAATAAACTTGTTAATTAACCATTTACTACTACTAATAAAAACGGAAAAATGCAGTAGACAAAATATTATATTATAGAATGTCCCACCGTAACATTTGTAGCTGTTCCCCCTGGTAAGTTGTGTGTTTCTTGTCAGGAGAGCTCATACATATACTTTTAGTACCTCTGCGAACTCAGTGCACACAAGAAATGTCTTTAATGCAGACAGGTGTTGTCAACATGCTTTATACTGTTCCACTTCTGCAAAGATAATCTATTATAGCGTTCTACTTTAATTATAATAATCCAACGGAAGTGTACTGGAAGATGAGCAATTAACAAAGCCTCAATTGATGTGAATATTTTAATGTCAACAATGTACCTTTCATGACAAGAGTGGTGCCCACAGGGCCAAAAATTTGCAACTTGCCAGGGGGGATAGCTACTAACCAAAAGTGGGTTAACCAATAGTTTCAAGTTTCCCTTGTGTGGAAAGCAAATAATTAATTATTGATACATAAATGAATGAATGAATGAATGAATGATAACCACACAATCAAATAAATCGATCTATATAAATAAAATAAAATAAAATAAAATAAAATAAAATAAAATAAAATAAAATAAAATAAAATAAAATAAAATAAAATAAATGTTCATACTGATCATTTTGACAAAAACATTCGTATATGATGGACATGCCGAAGAAGAAAATAATCGTATCCAACAGCGCGTTCTAAGCAGGTCCTAGGCCTACTGGACAATTGGAATGTAACATCAAATTTAATTTACCAAAAGACGAAAAAAATAGGGAAACATCCACCATCTAAACCACTCATAACACCAACACCCTCTTGACATAGGGCCTACACACAAACAAACAAAATCGTCATTTTACAGAAGCACAGATAACACAAATGTCCACATGCGATACGGTTTTTTGTTTGCACCTGAATAGCATTGCTGTAGTGAGCCAGTAGTGAGCCAAGCGCGTCGACGTCAGGGCGCGGTATGCGCGTGAAAAAATGGTTCAAGTTAAGTTTACGCGTACGCATTACACACGTGATACGCATTTCATTGACAATATTGTCGCCTAACAACATAAAATCAAAACAATCGCGGACAGCAGTAGTTGGTTGAAACGTGTTTTTGAATCAAGTTCGGCACTTGTTCTGTACAACTTCTAGCAAGAGTTGTGAAGACACTGAGATTTTACCGTGTCACCTATTTACGCCTTTATTTTACCAAAAGAAAATGTGTCTTATTACTCTATTTTGTGAAAAAGGAGGAATATCTACTTGAAAATGCCTGATATCCTAAGCACACGCTCTCATTGTCAGTCTTTCTACCGCGCCGAAGCCTGGTCTACTCCATAAAAATAGTAAGTTTCAGTAGGATAATTAGTTGATTTGTTTTTATTGATGAAATTGCAAAATACCACAGAATTTCAGTTGTGTATATGCTAGTTTTGTTGAATTCAGCAATTCACATCGATATTTTTATTTTGAAAAACAATTTTGTTGGGGGGGGGGGGAGAAGAGGGGGTTAGACATCTCACAGAATGGTGGAGGGCAGCTGCCCCCCTTGGCTACGCCACTGATGTTGGTGCTATGTGGTGGCGCTTTGGTAGCAATTAATTTCTAGTTGTTAGGCTGGTGTGCTCCAGAAACGTAAATAGTGAGAAAAAAATGATATTTTGAACAAAAATTAGCTGCTTTGTAAATAGAAAAATTACATCACATGAGATAGAGGATACAAACTTCAACACGAGTAAAAATAAAAAGGAAGGATTAGAATGCAAAAGTGTACAGCACCCGGTATTCCCAAGCGGTCTCCCATCCAAGTACTAAACCGGACCCGACGTTGCATGCTTAACTTCGGTGATCGGACGAGAACCGGTGTATTCAACGTGGTATGGCCGTAGACATCTGAAGGTGTGATTTAAGCTTACTTTTTAGCTTAAGATTCAGTCTGGTTGCTCACCTTTCCCCCCAATCGTTTCTATATTAATTGTGCAACAATTTATTGCTCCTCATGAAACGTACAACTATTAAACTTTAATGAAATTGTGCATTTTTCTGATAACATCCCAGTCTTTTAATTTGTAGGAACTATAATAAATCACGGGTTGCACATCCGGTCAGCGTATGTTTACAAATTCAGTGCCACTTTTACAAGGTAAACTGGTCGTCTTTGGCAAGATGCAGCCAATTTACTACCGGTAACCGATTCATTATAATACTAGTACCACTAGCAATTCAAACTCGCTGATAGATGTATAGGCTTATTCGGCACCTCGGCACCATTTGTCTCGAGCTATCTTCAGTAGATAGCAAAAATTAACATCAGATCATTACATCAAAAATCATCCGGCTGGTTTCACACACCACACGGTAGGCCCGTATGAACTACCATACCATTGAAATTAAAACAGACTTTAAACATACAGGTGCAATCTAATTGTAATTTATGCTTATCCAATGACTTGGCTACGTACATGACGTGTAGGCCTAGTGGTACATTACTTGCGCGCGTCTACTGTAGATGTGTATTGATCATTGATGAAGTAGTGCATTGCTTACAAGTTGTAGGTCTATCAATGTGTGAAATAATATGTTATTTGATATTTAAAATAAACTTGTTAATTAACCATTTACTACTACTAATAAAAACGGAAAAATGCAGTAGACAAAATATTATATTATAGAATGTCCCACCGTAACATTTGTAGCTGTTCCCCCTGGTAAGTTGTGTGTTTCTTGTCAGGGAGAGCTCATACATATACTTTTAGTACCTCTGCGAACTCAGTGCACACAAGAAATGTCTTTAATGCAGACAGGTGTTGTCAACATGCTTTTAGACTGTTCCACTTCTGCAAAGATAATCTATTATAGCGTTCTACTTTAATTATAATAATCCAACGGAAGTGTACTGGAAGATGAGCAATTAACAAAGCCTCAATTGATGTGAATATTTTAATGTCAACAATGTACCTTTCATGACAAGAGTGGTGCCCACAGGGCCAAAAATTTGCAACTTGCCAGGGGGATAGCTACTAACCAAAAGTGGGTTAACCAATAGTTTCAAGTTTCCCTTGTGTGGAAAGCAAATAATTAATTATTGATACATAAATGAATGAATGAATGAATGAATGATAACCACACAATCAAATAAATCGATCTATATAAATAAAATAAAATAAAATAAAATAAAATAAAATAAAATAAAATAAAATAAAATAAAATAAAATAAATGTTCATACTGATCATTTTGACAAAAACATTCGTATATGATGGACATGCCGAAGAAGAAAATAATCGTATCCAACAGCGCGTTCTAAGCAGGTCCTAGGCCTACTGGACAATTGGAATGTAACATCAAATTTAATTTACCAAAAGACAAAAAAATAGGGAAACATCCACCATCTAAACCACTCATAACACCAACACCCTCTTGACATAGGGCCTACACACAAACAAACAAAATCGTCATTTTACAGAAGCACAGATAACACAAATGTCCACATGCGATACGGTTTTTTGTTTGCACCTGAATAGCATTGCTGTAGTGAGCCAGTAGTGAGCCAAGCGCGTCGACGTCAGGGCGCGGTATGCGCGTGAAAAAATGGTTCAAGTTAAGTTTACGCGTACGCATTACACACGTGATACGCATTTCATTGACAATATTGTCGCCTAACAACATAAAATCAAAACAATCGCGGACAGCAGTAGTTGGTTGAAACGTGTTTTTGAATCAAGTTCGGCACTTGTTCTGTACAACTTCTAGCAAGAGTTGTGAAGACACTGAGATTTTACCGTGTCACCTATTTACGCCTTTATTTTACCAAAAGAAAATGTGTCTTATTACTCTATTTTGTGAAAAAGGAGGAATATCTACTTGAAAATGCCTGATATCCTAAGCACCCGCTCTCATTGTCAGTCTTTCTACCGCGCCGAAGCCTGGTCTACTCCATAAAAATAGTAAGTTTCAGTAGGATAATTAGTTGATTTGTTTTTATTGATGAAATTGCAAAATACCACAGAATTTCAGTTGTGTATATGCTAGTTTTGTTGAATTCAGCAATTCACATCGATATTTTTATTTTGAAAAACAATTTTGTTGGGGGAGAAGAGGGGGTTAGACATCTCACAGAATGGTGGAGGGCAGCTGCCCCCCTTGGCTACGCCACTGATGTTGGTGCTATGTGGTGGCGCTTTGGTAGCAATTAATTTCTAGTTGTTAGGCTGGTGTGCTCCAGAAACGTAAATAGTGAGAAAAAAATGATATTTTGAACAAAAAATTAGCTGCTTTGTAAATAGAAAAATTACATCACATGAGATAGAGAAAACAAACTTCAACACGAGTAAAAATAAAAATGAAGGATTAGAATGCAAAAGTGTACAGCACCCGGTATTCCCAAGCGGTCTCCCATCCAAGTACTAAACCGGACCCGACGTTGCATGCTTAACTTCGGTGATCGGACGAGAACCGGTGTATTCAACGTGGTATGGCCGTAGACATCTGAAGGTGTGATTTAAGCTTACTTTTTAGCTTAAGATTCAGTCTGGTTGCTCACCTTTCCCCCCAATCGTTTCTATATTAATTGTGCAACAATTTATTGCTCCTCATGAAACGTACAACTATTAAACTTTAATGAAATTGTGCATTTTTTCTGATAACATCCCAGTCTTTTAATTTGTAGGAACTATAATAAATCACGGGTTGCACATCCGGTCAGCGTATGTTTACAAATTCAGTGCCACTTTTACAAGGTAAACTGGTCGTCTTTGGCAAGATGCAGCCAATTTACTACCGGTAACCGATTCATTATAATACTAGTACCACTAGCAATTCAACTCGCTGATAGATGTATAGGCTTATTCGGCACCTCGGCACCATTTGTCTCGAGCTATCTTCAGTAGATAGCAAAAATTAACATCAGATCATTACATCAAAAATCATCCGGCTGGTTTCACACACCACACGGTAGGCCCGTATGAACTACCATACCATTGAAATTAAAACAGACTTTAAACATACAGGTGCAATCTAATTGTAATTTATGCTTATCCAATGACTTGGCTACGTACATGACGTGTAGGCCTAGTGGTACATTACTTGCGCGCGTCTACTGTAGATGTGTATTGATCATTGATGAAGTAGTGCATTGCTTACAAGTTGTAGGTCTATCAATGTGTGAAATAATATGTTATTTGATATTTAAAATAAACTTGTTAATTAACCATTTACTACTACTAATAAAAACGGAAAAAATGCAGTAGACAAAATATTATATTATAGAATGTCCCACCGTAACATTTGTAGCTGTTCCCCCTGGTAAGTTGTGTGTTTCTTGTCAGGGAGAGCTCATACATATACTTTTAGTACCTCTGCGAACTCAGTGCACACAAGAAATGTCTTTAATGCAGACAGGTGTTGTCAACATGCTTTATACTGTTCCACTTCTGCAAAGATAATCTATTATAGCGTTCTACTTTAATTATAATAATCCAACGGAAGTGTACTGAAAGATGAGCAATTAACAAAGCCTCAATTGATGTGAATATTTTAATGTCAACAATGTACCTTTCATGACAAGAGTGGTGCCCACAGGGCCAAAAATTTGCAACTTGCCAGGGGGGATAGCTACTAACCAAAAGTGGGTTAACCAATAGTTTCAAGTTTCCCTTGTGTGGAAAGCAAATAATTAATTATTGATACATAAATGAATGAATGAATGAATGAATGATAACCACACAATCAAATAAATCGATCTATATAAATAAAATAAAATAAAATAAAATAAAATAAAATAAAATAAAATAAAATAAAATAAAATAAAATAAAATAAAATAAATGTTGATACTGATCATTTTGACAAAAACATTCGTATATGATGGACATGCCGAAGAAGAAAATAATCGTATCCAACAGCGCGTTCTGAGCAGGTCCTAGGCCTACTGGACAATTGGAATGTAACATCAAATTTAATTTACCAAAAGACGAAAAAATAGGGAAACATCCACCATCTAAACCACTCATAACACCAACACCCTCTTGACATAGGGCCTACACACAAACAAACAAAATCGTCATTTTACAGAAGCACAGATAACACAAATGTCCACATGCGATACGGTTTTTTGTTTGCACCTGAATAGCATTGCTGTAGTGAGCCAGTAGTGAGCCAAGCGCGTCGACGTCAGGGCGCGGTATGCGCGTGAAAAAATGGTTCAAGTTAAGTTTACGCGTACGCATTACACACGTGATACGCATTTCATTGACAATATTGTCGCCTAACAACATAAAATCAAAACAATCGCGGACAGCAGTAGTTGGTTGAAACGTGTTTTTGAATCAAGTTCGGCACTTGTTCTGTACAACTTCTAGCAAGAGTTGTGAAGACACTGAGATTTTACCGTGTCACCTATTTATGCCTTTATTTTACCAAAAGAAAATGTGTCTTATTACTCTATTTTGTGAAAAAGGAGGAATATCTACTTGAAAATGCCTGATATCCTAAGCACCCGCTCTCATTGTCAGTCTTTCTACCGCGCCGAAGCCTGGTCTACTCCATAAAAATAGTAAGTTTCAGTAGGATAATTAGTTGATTTGTTTTTATTGATGAAATTGCAAAATACCACAGAATTTCAGTTGTGTATATGCTAGTTTTGTTGAATTCAGCAATTCACATCGATATTTTTATTTTGAAAACAATTTTGTTGGGGGGGAGAAGAGGGGTTAGACATCTCACAGAATGGTGGAGGGCAGCTGCCCTTGGCTACGCCACTGATGTTGGTGCTATGTGGTGGCGCTTTGGTAGCAATTAATTTCTAGTTGTTAGGCTGGTGTGCTCCAGAAACGTAAATAGTGAGAAAAAAATGATATTTTGAACAAAATTAGCTGCTTTGTAAATAGAAAAATTACATCACATGAGATAGAGAAAACAAACTTCAACACGAGTAAAAATAAAAATGAAGGATTAGAATGCAAAAGTGTACAGCACCCGGTATTCCCAAGCGGTCTCCCATCCAAGTACTAAACCGGACCCGACGTTGCATGCTTAACTTCGGTGATCGGACGAGAACCGGTGTATTCAACGTGGTATGCCCGTAGACATCTGAAGGTGTGATTTAAGCTTACTTTTTAGCTTAAGATTCAGTCTGGTTGCTCACCTTTCCCCCCAATCGTTTCTATATTAATTGTGCAACAATTTATTGCTCCTCATGAAACGTACAACTATTAAACTTTAATGAAATTGTGCATTTTTTCTGATAACATCCCAGTCTTTTAATTTGTAGGAACTATAATAAATCACGGGTTGCACATCCGGTCAGCGTATGTTTACAAATTCAGTGCCACTTTTACAAGGTAAACTGGTCGTCTTTGGCAAGATGCAGCCAATTTACTACCGGTAACCGATTCATTATAATACTAGTACCACTAGCAATTCAACTCGCTGATAGATGTATAGGCTTATTCGGCACCTCGGCACCATTTGTCTCGAGCTATCTTCAGTAGATAGCAAAAATTAACATCAGATCATTACATCAAAAATCATCCGGCTGGTTTCACACACCACACGGTAGGCCCGTATGAACTACCATACCATTGAAATTAAAACAGACTTTAAACATACAGGTGCAATCTAATTGTAATTTATGCTTATCCAATGACTTGGCTACGTACATGACGTGTAGGCCTAGTGGTACATTACTTGCGCGCGTCTACTGTAGATGTGTATTGATCATTGATGAAGTAGTGCATTGCTTACAAGTTGTAGGTCTATCAATGTGTGAAATAATATGTTATTTGATATTTAAAATAAACTTGTTAATTAACCATTTACTACTACTAATAAAAACGGAAAAATGCAGTAGACAAAATATTATATTATAGAATGTCCCACCGTAACATTTGTAGCTGTTCCCCCTGGTAAGTTGTGTGTTTCTTGTCAGGGAGAGCTCATACATATACTTTTAGTACCTCTGCGAACTCAGTGCACACAAGAAATGTCTTTAATGCAGACAGGTGTTGTCAACATGCTTTATACTGTTCCACTTCTGCAAAGATAATCTATTATAGCGTTCTACTTTAATTATAATAATCCAACGGAAGTGTACTGGAAGATGAGCAATTAACAAAGCCTCAATTGATGTGAATATTTTAATGTCAACAATGTACCTTTCATGACAAGAGTGGTGCCCACAGGGCCAAAAATGTGCAACTTGCCAGGGGGATAGCTACTAACCAAAAGTGGGTTAACCAATAGTTTCAAGTTTCCCTTGTGTGGAAAGCAAATAATTAATTATTGATACATAAATGAATGAATGAATGAATGAATGATAACCACACAATCAAATAAATCGATATATATAAATAAAATAAAATAAAATAAAATAAAATAAAATAAAATAAAATAAAATAAAATAAAATAAAATAAAATAAAATAAATGTTGATACTGATCATTTTGACAAAAACATTCGTATATGATGGACATGCCGAAGAAGAAAATAATCGTATCCAACAGCGCGTTCTGAGCAGGTCCTAGGCCTACTGGACAATTGGAATGTAACATCAAATTTAATTTACCAAAAGACGAAAAAATAGGGAAACATCCACCATCTAAACCACTCATAACACCAACACCCTCTTGACATAGGGCCTACACACAAACAAACAAAATCGTCATTTTACAGAAGCACAGATAACACAAATGTCCACATGCGATACGGTTTTTTGTTTGCACCTGAATAGCATTGCTGTAGTGAGCCAGTAGTGAGCCAAGCGCGTCGACGTCAGGGCGCGGTATGCGCGTGAAAAATGGTTCAAGTTAAGTTTATGCGTACGCATTACACACGTGATACGCATTTCATTGACAATATTGTCGCCTAACAACATAAAATCAAAACAATCGCGGACAGCAGTAGTTGGTTGAAACGTGTTTTTGAATCAAGTTCGGCACTTGTTCTGTACAACTTCTAGCAAGAGTTGTGAAGACACTGAGATTTTACCGTGTCACCTATTTACGCCTTTATTTTACCAAAAGAAAATGTGTCTTATTACTCTATTTTGTGAAAAAGGAGGAATATCTACTTGAAAATGCCTGATATCCTAAGCACCCGCTCTCATTGTCAGTCTTTCTACCGCGCCGAAGCCTGGTCTACTCCATAAAAATAGTAAGTTTCAGTAGGATAATTAGTTGATTTGTTTTTATTGATGAAATTGCAAAATACCACAGAATTTCAGTTGTGTATATGCTAGTTTTGTTGAATTCAGCAATTCACATCGATATTTTTATTTTGAAAAACAATTTTGTTGGGGGGAGAAGAGGGGTTAGACATCTCACAGAATGGTGGAGGGCAGCTGCCCCCCTTGGCTACGCCACTGATGTTGGTGCTATGTGGTGGCGCTTTGGTAGCAATTAATTTCTAGTTGTTTGGCTGGTGTGCTCCAGAAACGTAAATAGTGAGAAAAAAAATGATATTTTGAACAAAAATTAGCTGCTTTGTAAATAGAAAAATTACATCACATGAGATAGAGAAAACAAACTTCAACACGAGTAAAAATAAAATGAAGGATTAGAATGCAAAAGTGTACAGCACCCGGTATTCCCAAGCGGTCTCCCATCCAAGTACTAAACCGGACCCGACGTTGCATGCTTAACTTCGGTGATCGGACGAGAACCGGTGTTTTCAACGTGGTATGGCCGTAGACATCTGAAGGTGTGATTTAAGCTTACTTTTTAGCTTAAGATTCAGTCTGGTTGCTCACCTTTCCCCCAATCGTTTCTATATTAATTGTGCAACAATTTATTGCTCCTCATGAAACGTACAACTATTAAACTTTAATGAAATTGTGCATTTTTTTTGATAACATCCCAGTCTTTTAATTTGTAGGAACTATAATAAATCACGGGTTGCACATCCGGTCAGCGTATGTTTACAAATTCAGTGCCACTTTTACAAGGTAAACTGGTCGTCTTTGGCAAGATGCAGCCAATTTACTACCGGTAACCGATTCATTATAATACTAGTACCACTAGCAATTCAACTCGCTGATAGATGTATAGGCTTATTCGGCACCTCGGCACCATTTGTCTCGAGCTATCTTCAGTAGATAGCAAAATTAACATCTGTTCCCCTGGTAAGTTGTGTGTTTCTTGTCAGGGAGAGCTCATACATATACTTTTAGTACCTCTGCGAACTCAGTGCACACAAGAAATGTCTTTAATGCAGACAGGTGTTGTCAACATGCTTTATACTGTTCCACTTCTGCAAAGATAATCTATTATAGCGTTCTACTTTAATTATAATAATCCAACGGAAGTGTACTGGAAGATGAGCAATTAACAAAGCCTCAATTGATGTGAATATTTTAATGTCAACAATGTACCTTTCATGACAAGAGTGGTGCCCACAGGGCCAAAAATGTGCAACTTGCCAGGGGGGATAGCTACTAACCAAAAGTGGGTTAACCAATAGTTTCAAGTTTCCCTTGTGTGGAAAGCAAATAATTAATTATTGATACATAAATGAATGAATGAATGAATGAATGATAACCACACAATCAAATAAATCGATCTATATAAATAAAATAAAATAAAATAAAATAAAATAAAATAAAATAAAATAAAATAAAATAAAATAAAATAAATGTTGATACTGATCATTTTGACAAAAACATTCGTATATGATGGACATGCCGAAGAAGAAAATAATCGTATCCAACAGCGCGTTCTGAGCAGGTCCTAGGCCTACTGGACAATTGGAATGTAACATCAAATTTAATTTACCAAAAGACGAAAAAAATAGGGAAACATCCACCATCTAAACCACTCATAACACCAACACCCTCTTGACATAGGGCCTACACACAAACAAACAAAATCGTCATTTTACAGAAGCACAGATAACACAAATGTCCACATGCGATACGGATTTTTGTTTGCACCTGAATAGCATTGCTGTAGTGAGCCAGTAGTGAGCCAAGCGCGTCGACGTCAGGGCGCGGTATGCGCGTGAAAAAATGGTTCAAGTTAAGTTTACGCGTACGCATTACACACGTGATACGCATTTCATTGACAATATTGTCGCCTAACAACATAAAATCAAAACAATCGCGGACAGCAGTAGTTGGTTGAAACGTGTTTTTTTTTTTTTTTCGGCACTTGTTCTGTACAACTTCTAGCAAGAGTTGTGAAGACACTGAGATTTTACCGTGTCACCTATTTACGCCTTTATTTTACCAAAAGAAAATGTGTCTTATTACTCTATTTTGTGAAAAAGGAGGAATATCTACTTGAAAATGCCTGATATCCTAAGCACCCGCTCTCATTGTCAGTCTTTCTACCGCGCCGAAGCCTGGTCTACTCCATAAAAATAGTAAGTTTCAGTAGGATAATTAGTTGATTTGTTTTTATTGATGAAATTGCAAAATACCACAGAATTTCAGTTGTGTATATGCTAGTTTTGTTGAATTCAGCAATTCACATCGATATTTTTATTTTGAAAACAATTTTGTTGGGGGGGAGAAGAGGGGTTAGACATCTCACAGAATGGTGGAGGGCAGCTGCCCCCTTGGCTACGCCACTGATGTTGGTGCTATGTGGTGGCGCTTTGGTAGCAATTAATTTCTAGTTGTTAGGCTGGTGTGCTCCAGAAACGTAAATAGTGAGAAAAAAAAAGATATTTTGAACAAAAATTAGCTGCTTTGTAAATAGAAAAATTACATCACATGAGATAGAGAAAACAAACTTCAACACGAGTAAAAATAAAAATGAAGGATTAGAATGCAAAAGTGTACAGCACCCGGTATTCCCAAGCGGTCTCCCATCCAAGTACTAAACCGGACCCGACGTTGCATGCTTAACTTCGGTGATCGGACGAGAACCGGTGTTTTCAACGTGGTATGGCCGTAGACATCTGAAGGTGTGATTTAAGCTTACTTTTTAGCTTAAGATTCAGTCTGGTTGCTCACCTTTCCCCCAATCGTTTCTATATTAATTGTGCAACAATTTATTGCTCCTCATGAAACGTACAACTATTAAACTTTAATGAAATTGTGCATTTTTCTGATAACATCCCAGTCTTTTAATTTGTAGGAACTATAATAAATCACGGGTTGCACATCCGGTCAGCGTATGTTTACAAATTCAGTGCCACTTTTACAAGGTAAACTGGTCGTCTTTGGCAAGATGCAGCCAATTTACTACCGGTAACCGATTCATTATAATACTAGTACCACTAGCAATTCAACTCGCTGATAGATGTATAGGCTTATTCGGCACCTCGGCACCATTTGTCTCGAGCTATCTTCAGTAGATAGCAAAATTAACATCTGTTCCCCTGGTAAGTTGTGTGTTTCTTGTCAGGAGAGCTCATACATATACTTTTAGTACCTCTGCGAACTCAGTGCACACAAGAAATGTCTTTAATGCAGACAGGTGTTGTCAACATGCTTTATACTGTTCCACTTCTGCAAAGATAATCTATTATAGCGTTCTACTTTAATTATAATAATCCAACGGAAGTGTACTGGAAGATGAGCAATTAACAAAGCCTCAATTGATGTGAATATTTTAATGTCAACAATGTACCTTTCATGACAAGAGTGGTGCCCACAGGCCAAAAATGTGCAACTTGCCAGGGGGATAGCTACTAACCAAAAGTGGGTTAACCAATAGTTTCAAGTTTCCCTTGTGTGGAAAGCAAATAATTAATTATTGATACATAAATGAATGAATGAATGAATGATAACCACACAATCAAATAAATCGATCTATATAAATAAAATAAAATAAAATAAAATAAAATAAAATAAAATAAAATAAAATAAAATAAAATAAAATAAATGTTGATACTGATCATTTTGACAAAAACATTCGTATATGATGGACATGCCGAAGAAGAAAATAATCGTATCCAACAGCGCGTTCTGAGCAGGTCCTAGGCCTACTGGACAATTGGAATGTAACATCAAATTTAATTTACAAAAAGACAAAAAAAATAGGGAAACATCCACCATCTAAACCACTCATAACACCAACACCCTCTTGACATAGGGCCTACACACAAACAAACAAAATCGTCATTTTACAGAAGCACAGATAACACAAATGTCCACATGCGATACGGTTTTTGTTTGCACCTGAATAGCATTGCTGTAGTGAGCCAGTAGTGAGCCAAGCGCGTCGACGTCAGGGCGCGGTATGCGCGTGAAAAAATGGTTCAAGTTAAGTTTACGCGTACGCATTACACACGTGATACGCATTTCATTGACAATATTGTCGCCTAACAACATAAAATCAAAACAATCGCGGACAGCAGTAGTTGGTTGAAACGTGTTTTGAATCAAGTTCGGCACTTGTTCTGTACAACTTCTAGCAAGAGTTGTGAAGACACTGAGATTTTACCGTGTCACCTATTTACGCCTTTATTTTACCAAAAGAAAATGTGTCTTATTAATAAATATAGAAAAAAAGGAGGAATATCTACTTGAAAATGCCTGATATCCTAAGCACCGCTCTCATTGTCAGTCTTTCTACCGCGCCGAAGCCTGGTCTACTCCATAAAAATAGTAAGTCTCAGTAGGATAATTAGTTGATTTGTTTTTATTGATGAAATTGCAAAATACCACAGAATTTCAGTTGTGTATATGCTAGTTTTGTTGAATTCAGCAATTCACATCGATATTTTTATTTTGAAAAACAATTTTGTTGGGGGGGGGGGAGAAGAGGGGGTTAGACATCTCACAGAATGGTGGAGGGCAGCTGCCCCCCTTGGCTACGCCACTGATGTTGGTGCTATGTGGTGGCGCTTTGGTAGCAATTAATTTCTAGTTGTTAGGCTGGTGTGCTCCAGAAACGTAAATAGTGAGAAAAAAAATGATATTTTGAACAAAAATTAGCTGCTTTGTAAATAGAAAGATTACATCACATGAGATAGAGAAAACAAACTTCAACACGAGTAAAAATAAAAATGAAGGATTAGAATGCAAAAGTGTACAGCACCCGGTATTCCCAAGCGGTCTCCCATCCAAGTACTAAACCGGACCCGACGTTGCATGCTTAACTTCGGTGATCGGACGAGAACCGGTGTATTCAACGTGGTATGGCCGTAGACATCTGAAGGTGTGATTTAAGCTTACTTTTTAGCTTAAGATTCAGTCTGGTTGCTCACCTTTCCCCCCAATCGTTTCTATATTAATTGTGCAACAATTTATTGCTCCTCATGAAACGTACAACTATTAAACTTTAATGAAATTGTGCATTGTTTCTGATAACATCCCAGTCTTTTAATTTGTAGGAACTATAATAAATCACGGGTTGCACATCCGGTCAGCGTATGTTTACAAATTCAGTGCCACTTTTACAAGGTAAACTGGTCGTCTTTGGCAAGATGCAGCCAATTTACTACCGGTAACCGATTCATTATAATACTAGTACCACTAGCAATTCAACTCGCTGATAGATGTATAGGCTTATTCGGCACCTCGGCACCATTTGTCTCGAGCTATCTTCAGTAGATAGCAAAAATTAACATCTGTTCCCCCTGGTAAGTTGTGTGTTTCTTGTCAGGGAGAGCTCATACATATACTTTTAGTACCTCTGCGAACTCAGTGCACACAAGAAATGTCTTTAATGCAGACAGGTGTTGTCAACATGCTTTATACTGTTCCACTTCTGCAAAGATAATCTATTATAGCGTTCTACTTTAATTATAATAATCCAACGGAAGTGTACTGGAAGATGAGCAATTAACAAAGCCTCAATTGATGTGAATATTTTAATGTCAACAATGTACCTTTCATGACAAGAGTGGTGCCCACAGGCCAAAAATTTGCAACTTGCCAGGGGGATAGCTACTAACCAAAAGTGGGTTAACCAATAGTTTCAAGTTTCCCTTGTGTGGAAAGCAAATAATTAATTATTGATACATAAATGAATGAATGAATGAATGAATGATAACCACACAATCAAATAAATCGATCTATATAAATAAAATAAAATAAAATAAAATAAAATAAAATAAAATAAAATAAAATAAAATAAAATAAAATAAAATAAAATAAATGTTGATACTGATCATTTTGACAAAAACATTCGTATATGATGGACATGCCGAAGAAGAAAATAATCGTATCCAACAGCGCGTTCTGAGCAGGTCCTAGGCCTACTGGACAATTGGAATGTAACATCAAATTTAATTTACCAAAAGACGAAAAAAATAGGGAAACATCCACCATCTAAACCACTCATAACACCAACACCCTCTTGACATAGGGCCTACACACAAAAACAAACAAAATCGTCATTTTACAGAAGCACAGATAACACAAATGTCCACATGCGATACGGTTTTTGGTTTGCACCTGAATAGCATTGCTGTAGTGAGCCAGTAGTGAGCCAAGCGCGTCGACGTCAGGGCGCGGTATGCGCGTGAAAAAATGGTTCAAGTTAAGTTTACGCGTACGCATTACACACGTGATACGCATTTCATTGACAATATTGTCGCCTAACAACATAAAATCAAAACAATCGCGGACAGCAGTAGTTGGTTGAAACGTGTTTTTGAATCAAGTTCGGCACTTGTTCTGTACAACTTCTAGCAAGAGTTGTGAAGACACTGAGATTTTACCGTGTCACCTATTTACGCCTTTATTTTACCAAAAGAAAATGTGTCTTATTACTCTATTTTGTGAAAAAGGAGGAATATCTACTTGAAAATGCCTGATATCCTAAGCACCCGCTCTCATTGTCAGTCTTTCTACCGCGCCGAAGCCTGGTCTACTCCATAAAAATAGTAAGTTTCAGTAGGATAATTAGTTGATTTGTTTTTATTGATGAAATTGCAAAATACCACAGAATTTCAGTTGTGTATATGCTAGTTTTGTTGAATTCAGCAATTCACATCGATATTTTTATTTTGAAAAACAATTTTGTTGGGGGGAGAAGAGGGGTTAGACATCTCACAGAATGGTGGAGGCAGCTGCCCCCTTGGCTACGCCACTGATGTTGGTGCTATGTGGTGGCGCTTTGGTAGCAATTAATTTCTAGTTGTTAGGCTGGTGTGCTCCAGAAACGTAAATAGTGAGAAAAAAAATGATATTTTGAACAAAAATTAGCTGCTTTGTAAATAGAAAAATTACATCACATGAGATAGAGAAAACAAACTTCAACACGAGTAAAAATAAAAATGAAGGATTAGAATGCAAAAGTGTACAGCACCCGGTATTCCCAAGCGGTCTCCCATCCAAGTACTAAACCGGACCCGACGTTGCATGCTTAACTTCGGTGATCGGACGAGAACCGGTGTATTCAACGTGGTATGGCCGTAGACATCTGAAGGTGTGATTTAACGGGTTATGCCATTTTAAATCGACTTTCGAAAAGTTTTTTGATACATTCATTGATTTCTCAAAAAGTAAAAATCGCAGTTTAACAAATAACGGTTCAAATGAAAGCCATTATTGGGGGCTAATTGTTGTATCACTATGATAGGCCTGACACCAATATAAACACTTGTTTTGGTGACCCAAGTTCATGGTCATTTCTGCTCACGCACTTTGTTACAGATGGCCTGGAATTTCATATTTCGGTTTCAGCGATTGCCCGAAAAAGGTGGTATGTTTTTGAAAAGCGTTTCCGCTTGGAATGTAGATAGTTATTGTTGCTATTACTCTTCGCGATTTTAATTTATGCCCTCTTTAGCCGACAATTTTCAATGCATTTTACACAATAGATACGTCGCTTGCATAAATACCGCTATTTTTAACAGTATCGTTTTTGTTAACCAACATAACATCAAAAGAGTTCTCAAGACTTTGATGAGACAATAGATACCAAATCGGACTACATGTGATGAACAGATTTTACACTAGAATCAAAAGAACCAGCGTAGGCCCTCTCAAAATGTACTTTTTTAAAATATCGCGTTGTGATAAAATGACTGCCTTTTCCTTGTTTTTTATAACAAGGAAAAGCTTTACTTACCTCAAACTTCAAACGTAGTGCTGTCTCAGTGTCCGTTACTGGTTAGTATTATTCCGATTAAGCGATTTTCATGATTTAGGCCTACTTAGCCTACATTTGAGCAACTATTTGCCCACACCGTGTACGAATATATTCCAAATATGGCGCTGCATTCAGTATCACACTAAACGACAAGGTTATACTAAGATGTGTAAGACTTTCTGACACTATATTCACGGTTGTTCTAATGGCTATTCAAACTTATGACAAATGTGGCTGGTTTGCGTTGTTCAATACCTTTTCACCTAGTCTTGGTACCAGCCGGTTTGTGCTCCTCCGTCACCGTTAGTGACGGAGGAGCACAAACCGGCTGGTACCGAGACTACATTTCACCCTGATGTGACAGTGACGTCACATCCGGGGTCACGTCAGTATAAAGCTGGTTTCCATAAGATAGCTTACTCCTCTGTGCTGGTTTCATACTACCATGCCGGTTGCAATGAGCGGCGTGGCGCACGCGCATTGCAGACAAACGGACACAATCAAGACTTGTCATTGGTTGAAACGCTCTGCCGCTTGCCGGGTGTTCGTGATCGCGCGCCATTATCGTGATGATCGGGGATTCATTTTTTGTGATGAAGGCACCAGCCGAAATGTCCGTTTTTCAGAATGCAATGAACATAACTCTGTACTCCCCCGGGGAGATGATGTATTTTGCGACACTCATGACGGGAAAGAGATATGAAACGAATTTTATTAGGCGCAGCATCACTCGCTGGAGTTCGATGTCGCTGGTGTACATACGCATGCGCTTAAAGACACCGCATAGATGCGCGAGCGAAACAGCTGTTCACAACGCGTTGACATCACTGCCACATCGGGGTGAAAAATGGTATAGGTAATAGATGACTATGAAACCTCAAACTCGCCCCTCGATAAAGGTTGGCAATTGAAGCAGGCCTCAGTTTAGCGAACTTTGTCTAGTTTAATGCGATGCGAGTGCAAGCGCCGCTCAGACTGTGAAGGTTTCTGGATACCGAATATGGGTTTAGATTAGGCCTATATCATGTCCTCTAGGCCATATAATTTATTTTTGGAAAGGAACGTCTAATCTCGGAGCCTATTCAATTGAGAAGGGACTGGATTTTGTCATAATAATATAAAAATTAATACTTAATGCCTCGCGATTTTTTTGATATCCAGCCATAGTATTTTAATTGATTAAACTGAACATAAAGCTATATCTTTACTAGCTTCATGCACTAATTTGCAGACCTGCCCGGCCTTCTACATGTAGTGAGTACCACATTAGATTGTGTTTACAAGAAATAATAAGCGCTGCCTCCTCGAAATTTCTTATGCCATCAGCTTTGATGATTAAATATTATCTACAACTCGGCACCTGTGTTCAAGGCCTTTCTTTTATCTATTGACCTCAAAAGAAAGGATTAGAATGATCAGAATGCCTACCCTGACCCCTTTCCACACATTAATAATGAGTCGGTAAGGGAACGTGCTACCGTTATACTTCAATGAGTACGTATGGCTACTATACGCAGTTCAATGGCCTTATTGTGATCTGGCGGGAGTTTTAAAAGCACGGTCCCTGACTGCGTGGGCATATTTCCGGACAAGGAACAATAGAGACCAATTGCCTGGCAATGACGTCACATGTAATCCCAGTCTATAGTGTGATTAGAACATTATAGGCTGGTGGTCACTTATAGTACGATCAGTACGAAAAGTCCAATGCGATTATTAATGTATTTTCTAAAATTAAAAGAACCACTTTTTAGCGGGAATTTTTGTAAGTTACACAGCTGAAGTTGTGAAAGGGTTGAAAGACTACAATATTACGGCTTAAACAAGAATTTCTTTGTTTGGTCGTTATTCCTATAGACTCATCCCTTAAGCTTACTTTTTAGCTTAAGATTCAGTCTGGTTGCTCACCTTTCCCCCCAATCGTTTCTATATTAATTGTGCAACAATTTATTGCTCCTCATGAAACGTACAACTATTAAACTTTAATGAAATTGTGCATTTTTTCTGATAACATCCCAGTCTTTTAATTTTAGGAACTATAATAAATCACGGGTTGCACATCCGGTCAGCGTATGTTTACAAATTCAGTGCCACTTTTACAAGGTAAACTGGTCGTCTTTGGCAAGATGCAGCCAATTTACTACCGGTAACCGATTCATTATAATACTAGTACCACTAGCAATTCAACTCGCTGATAGATGTATAGGCTTATTCGGCACCTCGGCACCATTTGTCTCGAGCTATCTTCAGTAGATAGCAAAAATTAACATCTGTTCCCCCTGGTAAGTTGTGTGTTTCTTGTCAGGGAGAGCTCATACATATACTTTTAGTACCTCTGCGAACTCAGTGCACACAAGAAATGTCTTTAATGCAGACAGGTGTTGTCAACATGCTTTATACTGTTCCACTTCTGCAAAGATAATCTATTATAGCGTTCTACTTTAATTATAATAATCCAACGGAAGTGTACTGGAAGATGAGCAATTAACAAAGCCTCAATTGATGTGAATATTTTAATGTCAACAATGTACCTTTCATGACAAGAGTGGTGCCCACAGGGCCAAAAATGTGCAACTTGCCAGGGGGATAGCTACTAACCAAAAGTGGGTTAACCAATAGTTTCAAGTTTCCCTTGTGTGGAAAGCAAATAATTAATTATTGATACATAAATGAATGAATGAATGAATGAATGATAACCACACAATCAAATAAATCGATCTATATAAATAAAATAAAATAAAATAAAATAAAATAAAATAAAATAAAATAAAATAAATGTTGATACTGATCATTTTGACAAAAACATTCGTATATGATGGACATGCCGAAGAAGAAAATAATCGTATCCAACAGCGCGTTCTGAGCAGGTCCTAGGCCTACTGGACAATTGGAATGTAACATCAAATTTAATTTACCAAAAGACGAAAAAAATAGGGAAACATCCACCATCTAAACCACTCATAACACCAACACCCTCTTGACATAGGGCCTACACACAAACAAACAAAATCGTCATTTTACAGAAGCACAGATAACACAAATGTCCACATGCGATACGGTTTTTGTTTGCACCTGAATAGCATTGCTGTAGTGAGCCAGTAGTGAGCCAAGCGCGTCGACGTCAGGGCGCGGTATGCGCGTGAAAAAATGGTTCAAGTTAAGTTTACGCGTACGCATTACACACGTGATACGCATTTCATTGACAATATTGTCGCCTAACAACATAAAATCAAAACAATCGCGGACAGCAGTAGTTGGTTGAAACGTGTTTTTGAATCAAGTTCGGCACTTGTTCTGTACAACTTCTAGCAAGAGTTGTGAAGACACTGAGATTTTACCGTGTCACCTATTTACGCCTTTATTTTACCAAAAGAAAATGTGTCTTATTACTCTATTTTGTGAAAAAGGAGGAATATCTACTTGAAAATGCCTGATATCCTAAGCACCCGCTCTCATTGTCAGTCTTTCTACCGCGCCGAAGCCTGGTCTACTCCATAAAAATAGTAAGTTTCAGTAGGATAATTAGTTGATTTGTTTTTATTGATGAAATTGCAAAATACCACAGAATTTCAGTTGTGTATATGCTAGTTTTGTTGAATTCAGCAATTCACATCGATATTTTTATTTTGAAAAACAATTTTGTTGGGGGGAGAAGAGGGGTTAGACATCTCACAGAATGGTGGAGGGCAGCTGCCCCCCTTGGCTACGCCACTGATGTTGGTGCTATGTGGTGGCGCTTTGGTAGCAATTAATTTCTAGTTGTTAGGCTGGTGTGCTCCAGAAACGTAAATAGTGAGAAAAAAAATGATATTTTGAACAAAAATTAGCTGCTTTGTAAATAGAAAAATTACATCACATGAGATAGAGAAAACAAACTTCAACACGAGTAAAAATAAAAATGAAGGATTAGAATGCAAAAGTGTACAGCACCCGGTATTCCCAAGCGGTCTCCCATCCAAGTACTAAACCGGACCCGACGTTGCATGCTTAACTTCGGTGATCGGACGAGAACCGGTGTATTCAACGTGGTATGGCCGTAGACATCTGAAGGTGTGATTTAAGCTTACTTTTTAGCTTAAGATTCAGTCTGGTTGCTCACCTTTCCCCCCAATCGTTTCTATATTAATTGTGCAACAATTTATTGCTCCTCATGAAACGTACAACTATTAAACTTTAATGAAATTGTGCATTTTTTCTGATAACATCCCAGTCTTTTAATTTTTAGGAACTATAATAAATCACGGGTTGCACATCCGGTCAGCGTATGTTTACAAATTCAGTGCCACTTTTACAAGGTAAACTGGTCGTCTTTGGCAAGATGCAGCCAATTTACTACCGGTAACCGATTCATTATAATACTAGTACCACTAGCAATTCAACTCGCTGATAGATGTATAGGCTTATTCGGCACCTCGGCACCATTTGTCTCGAGCTATCTTCAGTAGATAGCAAAATTAACATCTGTTCCCCTGGTAAGTTGTGTGTTTCTTGTCAGGAGAGCTCATACATATACTTTTAGTACCTCTGCGAACTCAGTGCACACAAGAAATGTCTTTAATGCAGACAGGTGTTGTCAACATGCTTTATACTGTTCCACTTCTGCAAAGATAATCTATTATAGCGTTCTACTTTAATTATAATAATCCAACGGAAGTGTACTGGAAGATGAGCAATTAACAAAGCCTCAATTGATGTGAATATTTTAATGTCAACAATGTACCTTTCATGACAAGAGTGGTGCCCACAGGCCAAAAATGTGCAACTTGCCAGGGGGATAGCTACTAACCAAAAGTGGGTTAACCAATAGTTTCAAGTTTCCCTTGTGTGGAAAGCAAATAATTAATTATTGATACATAAATGAATGAATGAATGAATGAATGATAACCACACAATCAAATAAATCGATCTATATAAATAAAATAAAATAAAATAAAATAAAATAAAATAAAATAAAATAAAATAAATGTTGATACTGATCATTTTGACAAAAACATTCGTATATGATGGACATGCCGAAGAAGAAAATAATCGTATCCAACAGCGCGTTCTGAGCAGGTCCTAGGCCTACTGGACAATTGGAATGTAACATCAAATTTAATTTACCAAAAGACGAAAATAGGGAAACATCCACCATCTAAACCACTCATAACACCAACACCCTCTTGACATAGGGCCTACACACAAACAAACAAAATCGTCATTTTACAGAAGCACAGATAACACAAATGTCCACATGCGATACGGTTTTTTGTTTGCACCTGAATAGCATTGCTGTAGTGAGCCAGTAGTGAGCCAAGCGCGTCGACGTCAGGGCGCGGTATGCGCGTGAAAAAATGGTTCAAGTTAAGTTTACGCGTACGCATTACACACGTGATACGCATTTCATTGACAATATTGTCGCCTAACAACATAAAATCAAAACAATCGCGGACAGCAGTAGTTGGTTGAAACGTGTTTTTGAATCAAGTTCGGCACTTGTTCTGTACAACTTCTAGCAAGAGTTGTGAAGACACTGAGATTTTACCGTGTCACCTATTTACGCCTTTATTTTACCAAAAGAAAATGTGTCTTATTACTCTATTTTGTGAAAAAGGAGGAATATCTACTTGAAAATGCCTGATATCCTAAGCACCCGCTCTCATTGTCAGTCTTTCTACCGCGCCGAAGCCTGGTCTACTCCATAAAAATAGTAAGTTTCAGTAGGATAATTAGTTGATTTGTTTTTATTGATGAAATTGCAAAATACCACAGAATTTCAGTTGTGTATATGCTAGTTTTGTTGAATTCAGCAATTCACATCGATATTTTTATTTTGAAAAACAATTTTGTTGGGGGGGAGAAGAGGGGTTAGACATCTCACAGAATGGTGGAGGGCAGCTGCCCCTTGGCTACGCCACTGATGTTGGTGCTATGTGGTGGCGCTTTGGTAGCAATTAATTTCTAGTTGTTAGGCTGGTGTGCTCCAGAAACGTAAATAGTGAGAAAAAATGATATTTTGAACAAAAATTAGCTGCTTTGTAAATAGAAAAATTACATCACATGAGATAGAGAAAACAAACTTCAACACGAGTAAAAATAAAAATGAAGGATTAGAATGCAAAAGTGTACAGCACCCGGTATTCCCAAGCGGTCTCCCATCCAAGTACTAAACCGGACCCGACGTTGCATGCTTAACTTCGGTGATCGGACGAGAACCGGTGTATTCAACGTGGTATGGCCGTAGACATCTGAAGGTGTGATTTAAGCTTACTTTTTAGCTTAAGATTCAGTCTGGTTGCTCACCTTTCCCCCCAATCGTTTCTATATTAATTGTGCAACAATTTATTGCTCCTCATGAAACGTACAACTATTAAACTTTAATGAAATTGTGCATTTTTTCTGATAACATCCCAGTCTTTTAATTTTTAGGAACTATAATAAATCACGGGTTGCACATCCGGTCAGCGTATGTTTACAAATTCAGTGCCACTTTTACAAGGTAAACTGGTCGTCTTTGGCAAGATGCAGCCAATTTACTACCGGTAACCGATTCATTATAATACTAGTACCACTAGCAATTCAACTCGCTGATAGATGTATAGGCTTATTCGGCACCTCGGCACCATTTGTCTCGAGCTATCTTCAGTAGATAGCAAAAATTAACATCAGATCATTACATCAAAAATCATCCGGCTGGTTTCACACACCACACGGCACGGTAGGCCCGTATGAACTACCATACCATTGAAATTAAAACAGACTTTAAACATACAGGTGCAATCTAATTGTAATTTATGCTTATCCAATGACTTGGCTACGTACACATGACGTGTAGGCCTAGTGGTACATTACTTGCGCGCGTCTACTGTAGATGTGTATTGATCATTGATGAAGTAGTGCATTGCTTACAAGTTGTAGGTCTATCAATGTGTGAAATAATATGTTATTTGATATTTAAAATAAACTTGTTAATTAACCATTTACTACTACTAATAAAAACGGAAAAATGCAGTAGACAAAATATTATATTATAGAATGTCCCACCGTAACATTTGTAGCTGTTCCCCCAGGTAAGTTGTGTGTTTCTTGTCAGGGAGAGCTCATACATATACTTTTAGTACCTCTGCGAACTCAGTGCACACAAGAAATGTCTTTAATGCAGACAGGTGTTGTCAACATGCTTTATACTGTTCCACTTCTGCAAAGATAATCTATTATAGCGTTCTACTTTAATTATAATAATCCAACGGAAGTGTACTGGAAGATGAGCAATTAACAAAGCCTCAATTGATGTGAATATTTTAATGTCAACAATGTACCTTTCATGACAAGAGTGGTGCCCACAGGGCTAAAAAAATGTGCAACTTGCCAGGGGGATAGCTACTAACCAAAAGTGGGTTAACCAATAGTTTCAAGTTTCCCTTGTGTGGAAAGCAAATAATTAATTATTGATACATAAATGAATGAATGAATGAATGAATGAATGAATGATAACCACACAATCAAATAAATCGATCTATATAAATAAAATAAAATAAAATAAAATAAAATAAAATAAAATAAAATAAAATAAAATAAAATAAAATAAAATAAATGTTGATACTGATCATTTTGACAAAAACATTCGTATATGATGGACATGCCGAAGAAGAAAATAATCGTATCCAACAGCGCGTTCTGAGCAGGTCCTAGGCCTACTGGACAATTGGAATGTAACATCAAATTTAATTTACCAAAAGACGAAAAAAATAGGGAAACATCCATCATCTAAACCACTCATAACACCAACACCCTCTTGACATAGGGCCTACACACAAACAAACAAAATCGTCATTTTACAGAAGCACAGATAACACAAATGTCCACATGCGATACGGTTTTTTGTTTGCACCTGAATAGCATTGCTGTAGTGAGCCAGTAGTGAGCCAAGCGCGTCGACGTCAGGGCGCGGTATGCGCGTGAAAAAATGGTTCAAGTTAAGTTTACGCGTACGCATTACACACGTGATACGCATTTCATTGACAATATTGTCGCCTACCTAACAACATAAAATCAAAACAATCGCGGACAGCAGTTGGTTAAAACGTGTTTTTGAATCAAGTTCGGCACTTGTTCTGTTCAACTTCTAGCAAGAGTTGTGAAAACACTGAGCTTTTACCGTGTCACCTATTTACGCCTTTATTTTACCAAAAGAAAATGTGTCTTATTACTCTATTTTGTGAAAAAGGAGGAATATCTACTTGAAAATGCCTGATATCCTAAGCACCCGCTCTCATTGTCAGTCTTTCTACCGCGCCGAAGCCTGGTCTACTCCATAAAAATAGTAAGTTTCAGTAGGATAATACTTTTTTTTTAGTAGTTGATTTGTTTTTATTGATGAAATTGCAAAATACCACTGAAATTAAAACAGACTTTAAACATACAGGTGCAATCTAATTGTAATTTATGCTCATCCAATGACTTGGCTACGTACATGACATGTAGGCCTAGTGGTACATTACATGCTCGCGTCTACTGTAGATGTGTATTGATCATTGATGAAGTAGTGCATTGCTCACAAGTTGTAGGTCTATCAATGTGTGACATAATATGTTATTTGATATTTAAAATAAACTTGTTAATAAACCATTTACTACTAATAATAAAAACGGAAAAATGCAGTAGACAAAATATTGTATTATAGAATGTCCCACCGTAACATTTGTAGCTGTTCCCCCTGGTAAGTTGTGTGTTTCTTGTCAGGGAGAGCTCATACATATACTTTTAGTACCTCTGCGAACTCAGTGCACACAAGAAATGTCTTTAATGCAGACAGGTGTTGTCAACATGCTTTATACTGTTCCACTTCTGCAAGGATAATCTATTATAGCGTTCTACTTTAATTATAATAATCCAACGGAAGTGTACTGGAAGATGAGCAATTAACAAAGCCTCAATTGATGTGAATATTTTGATGTCAACAATGTACCTTTCATGACAAGAGTGGTGCCCACAGGGCCAAAAATGTGCAACTTGCCAGGGGGATAGCTACTAACCAAAAGTGGGTTAACCAATAGTTTCAAGTTTCCCTTGTGTGGAAAGCAAATAATTTTATTGATACATGAATGAATGAATGAATGAATGAATGAATGAATGAATGAATTGGAATGTAACATCAAATTTAATTTACCAAAAGACGACAAAATAGGGAAACATCCACCATCTAAACAATCATAACAACACCAACACCCCCTTGACATAGGGCCTACACACAAACAAACAAACAAACAAAATCGTCATTTTACATTTTGAAGAAGCACAGATAACACAAAATGTCAACATGCGATACGTTTTTTGTTTGCGCCTGAATAGCATTGCTGTAGTGAGCCAGTAGTGAGCCAAGCGCGTCGACGTAAGGGCGCGGCATGCGCGTGAAAAAATGGTTCAAGTTTAGTTTACGCGTACGCATTACACACGTGATACGCATTTCATTGACAATATTGTCGGCTAACAACATACAATCAAAACAATCGCGGACAGCAGTTGGTTGATACATGTTTTTGAATTCGGCACTTGTTCTGTTCAACTTCTAGCAAGAGTTGTGAAGACACTGAGATTTTACCGTGTCACCTATTTACGCCTTTATTTTACGAAAAGAAAATGTGTCTTATTACTCTATTTTGTGAAAAAGGAGGAATATCTATTTGAAAATGCCTGATATCCTAAGCACCCGCTCTCATTGTCAGCCTTTCTACCGCGCCGAAGCCTGGTCTACTCCATAAAAATAGTAAGTTTCAGTAGGATAATTAGTTGATTTGTTTTTATTGATGAAATTGCAAAATACCACAGAATTTCAGTTGTGTGCTAATTCAGCAATTCACATCGATATTTTTATTTTGAAAAACAATTTTGTTGGGGGGGGGGGGTGGTGAAGAGGGGGTAAGACATGTTTGTCCGCCATTTTGCGAGTGAGAGGCCAGGGACTCAGGCTAGTATAGCCCCCTTCATCTCCCAGACAAGGTGGTATGTCTATGCTTCATCTGACCAGACGCCACCAACGGCATCTATTTCTAGTTCCGAAAAACTCTGGATTACATACAGATGATCAAGGATGTGCAGATACGTCAAATCTTGTTTCTTGATTATATCCAGAAAATCAAGGATGCCGAGATACGTCAAATCTCATTTCTTGATTATATCCAGAAGATCAGGGATTCACAGCTACATTAAATCTTATTTCTTTATTATATCCAAATGATCAAGGATGTCCATATACATCAAATTCGTTTTCTTAATTATTATCCAGATGATCAAGGATGCCCAGATTCATCAAATCTTATTTCTTGATTATATCCAGAAGATCAAGGATGTCCAGATATATTAAATCTTGTTTTTTGATTACATACAAATGCTCAAGGATGCCCAGATACACCAACTTCTATTTCTTGATTATATCCAGATGATCAAGCCATCAAGGATGCCCAGATACGTCAAACTTCTTGACTATATCCAGAAGATTAAGGATGCCGAGATACGTGAAATCTTATTTTTGATTATTTCCAGAATCAAGGATGATCAGATACAACAAATAATATTTCATGATTATACCCAGATGATCAAGGATGCCCACATTCACCAAATCTTATTTCTTGATTACCATGATTACATGCAGATGATCAAGAATGCATAGATACGTCAAATATGGTTTCTTGATTATATCCAGAAGATCAAGAATGCCGCCGAGATACGTGAAAACTGTTTCCCGTTTCCGTTCGTTCTTTCTATCTTATTGCTTTGTTATATCCAGAAGATCAACAGTGCCCAGATACATCAAATCTTAATATAAACAGCACTTAATAATGCGCTTTATCTTTTTTCTTGATTATATCCAAATGATCAAGGATGCCCAGATACGCCCAATTGTGTTTCTTGATTATATCCAGAAGATCAAGGATTCACAGATACATTAAATTTTATAATCAAGGATGCCCATATACATCAAATTATATTTCTTAATTATATCCAGAAGATGCCCAGATACGTCTAATCTTATTTCGTGATTATATCCAGAAGATCAAGGATGCCCAGATACGTGAAATCTTGATGCTTGATTATATGCAGAAGATCAAATATGCCCAGATACGCCCAATCTTATTTCTTGATCATATCCAGAAGATCAAGGATGCCCAGATAGGCTACGCCCAATCTTATTTGTTGATTATATCCAGAAGATCATGGATGCCCCGATACATGAAATCTTATTCCTTGATTATATCCAGAATCTCAAGGATGACCAGATGTCCCGGGGGAGGCACTCTCTATCTGAAATGGCAGGGATGTGCCTCGGCCATGTTAAAAGTAGGGGGCATTCAGGTCAAATGTACAATTACAAAAATATCGGGTCATTCAGTACACAACCTGAATAAAAATGGGGTCATTCGGTATGAAACTTTGAAAAAAGGATGGTCATTGGGGTAACAAAAAGTAAAATGGGAGTCATTGAGTACAGAATTGCCAAAAGAGTATCATTAAGTACACATAAATAAGTGCCAAACTGCGTAAAAACAACTTGGCCACCTTGGAAATGTGGAAAATCTCATTATTTCTGGAACACAAATACCAACTAAATGTGGGAATTAAAAGGGGGGTCATAGGGTATAGTAGGAAATAGAAAAAGGGGTCATTGAGTACATGAATTTTTTTAAAGGGGGTCATTGGGTAATAGGTAGGACCATAACACAAAAAAGGGGGTCATTGGGTACAAGCCGGTTTGAAAAAGGGGGTCTATCCCGAGGCACATGGTGCATATCTGTCATGAAAGTGCGCCCCCGGGCCAGATGTATCAAATCTATCATTTCTTGATTATGTGCAGATGATCTAGGATTCCCAGATATGACCACTCATCAAATCTTATTTCTTGATTATATCCAAATGATCGAGGATACTCAGATACGGTCAATCTTATTACTTGAAGATCAAGGATGCACAGAAACTTCAAATCTTATTTCTTGATTACACAGAGATGATCAAGGATGCACAGATACGTCAAATCTTGTTTCTTAATTATATCAAGAAGATTAAGGATGCCGAGATACGTGAAATCTTATTCCTTGCTTATATCTAGAAGATCAAGGATACCCAGGTACGTCCAATCTTATTTCTTCATTATATCCAAATGATCAAAGATACCCAGAAACATCAAATCTTATTATATTCAAGAGATCAAGGATGCTCAGATACGTGAAATCTTATTTCTTGATTATATCCAGAAGATCAAGCATGCCCAGATACGTCCAATCTTATTGCTTGTTTATATCCAGAAGATCAAGGATGCCGAGATACATCAAATCTTATTTCTTATTTATTTGCAGATGATCAAGGATACCCAGATACGTCCACTCTGATTTCATGATTATATCCAAAGGATCAAGGATGCCCTGATATGTCAAATCTCATTTCTTGATTATATCCAGAAGATCAAGGATGCCCAGAAACATCAAATTTTATTTGTTGATTACATAAAGATGATCAAGGATGCACAGATACGTCAACTCTTGTTTCTTCATTATATCCAGAAGATCAAGGATGCCGAGATACGTGAAATCTTATTCCTTGATTATATCCAGAAGGTCACGGATGCCGAGATATGTGAAATCTTATTCCTTGATTTATCCAGAAGATCAAGGATGCTCAGAAACATCAAATCTTATTTCTTGATTGTATCTAAAAGATCAAGGATACGCAGATACGTGAAATCTTATTGATAATTGATTACACACAGATGATCAAGGATGCACAGACACGTCAAATCTTATTTCCTGATTATATCCAGAAGATCAAGGATGCTCAGATACATCAGTCATATTTCCTGATTATATCCAGATGATCAAGGATGCCCAGATTCATCAAAACTTATTTCTTGATTACATACAGATGATCAAGGAAGCCCAGATTCATCAAAACTTATTTCTTGATTACATACAGATGATCAAGGATGCCGAGATACGTGAAATCTTATTCCTTGATTATATCCAGAAGATCAAGGATACCCAGGTACGTCCAATCTTTTTTCTTGATTATATCCAAATGATCAAGGATGCAAAGAAACATCAAATCATATTTCTATGATATCCAAAAGATCAAGGATGCCCAGATACCGTTTTCTTGATTATATCCAGAAGATCAAGAGGATGCCCAGATACGTCCAATCTTATAGCTTGGTTGTATCCAGAAAATCAAGGATGCCGAGATACATCAAATCTTATTTCTTGTTTATATGCAGATGATCAAGGATACCCAGATACGTCTAATCTGATTTCTTGATTATATCCGAAAGATCAAGGATGCCCAGATACGTCAAATCTCTTTTCTCGATTATATCCAGAAGATCAAGGATGTCCAGATACGTCCAATCTTATTGATTGGTTATATCCAGAAGATCAAGGATGCCCAGATTCATCAAATCTTATTTGTTGATTACATAAAGATTATCAAGGATGCACAGATACGTCGGTCAAATCTTGTTTCTTCATTATATCCAGAAGATAAAGGATGCGCAGATACGTCAAATCTCATTTCCTGATTATATCCAGAAGTTCAAGGATGCCCAGATTCATCAAAACTTACTTCTTGATTACATACTGATGATCAAAGAAGCTCAAGGATGCCCAGATACGTGAAATCCTGTTTCTTGATTGTATCCAGAAGATCAAGGATGCCCCGGCATCAAATCTTATTTCTTGATTATATCCAAAAGATCAAGGATGTGCAGATACGTGAAATCCCATTTCTTGATTATATCCAAAAGATTAAGGATGCTCAGAAACGTCAAATACATTTGTTGATTACATCCAGAAGATCGAGGATGCACAGATACGTGAAAACTTATTCCTTGATAATATCCAGAAGAACAAGGATGCCCCGGCATCAAATCTTATTTCTTGATTATATCCAAAAGATCAAGGATGTGCAGATACGTGAAATCCCATTTCTTGATTATATCCAAAAGATTAAGGATGCTCAGATACGTCAAATACATTTGTTGATTACATCCAGAAGATCGAGGATGCACAGATACGCCAAATCATATTTCTCAAGTTGATTATATCCAAAAGATCAAGGATGCACAGATATGTCAAATCTTATTCCTTGATTAATGTATATTCAGAAGATCAAGGATGCCCCGGCATCAAATCTTATTTCTTGATTATATCCAAAAGATCAAGGATGTGCAGATACGTGAAATCTCATTTCTTGATTATATCCAAAAGATTAAGGATGCTCAGATACGTCAAATACATTTCTTGATTATATCCAGAAGATCGAGGATGCACAGATACGCCAAATCTTATTTCTCAAGTTGATTATATCCAAAAGATCAAGGATGCACAGATATGTCAAATCTTATTTCTTGATTATATTCAGAAGATGAAGGATGCACAGATATGTCAAATCTTATTTCTTGATTATTATGCAGAAGATCAAGGATGCCAAGAAACATCAAATCTTATTTCTTGATTATGCAGAAGATCAAGGATGCCAAGAAACATCAAATCTTATTTCTTGATTATTATGCAGAAGATCAAGGATGCCCAGATACGTCAAATTTTATTTCTTGATTATATCCAGAAGATCAAGGATGCCCAGATACGTCAAATCTTATTTCTTGATTATATCCAGAAGATCAAGGGTGCCCAGATACGCCAATTCTTATTTCTTGATTATATTCAGAAGATCAAGGATGCCAGATACGTCATATCTTATTTCTGCATTATATCCAGAAGATCAAAGATACATGCCCAGATACGTCAAAATATTTCTTGATTATATCCAGAAGATCAAAGAAGGATGCCCAGAAACATCAAATCTTATGTCTTGATTATATCCATGAGATTAAGGATGCCGAGATACGTGAAATCTTATTTCTTGATTACATCCAGAAGATCAAGGATGCATGCCCAGATACGTCAAATCTTATTTCTTGATTATATCCAGAAGATCAAGGATGCACAGATACATGAAATCTTATTTATTGATTATATCCAGAAGATAAAGGATGCATGCCCAGATACATTTCTTGATTATATCCAAAAGATCAAGGATGCACAGATACGCCAAATCTTATTTCTCAAGTTGATTATATCCAGAAGATCAAGGATGCACAGATACGTCAAATCTTATTTCTTGATTATATCAAGAAGATCAAGGATGCATGCCCAGATACATTTCTTGATTATATCCAGAAGATAAATGATGAACAGATACGCCAAATCTTATTTCTTAAGTTTATTATACCCAGAAGATCAAGGATGCACAGATACGTCAAATCCACAGAGCCTTTATAAACTTTTATTAAGCTCCATGGTCAAATCTTATTTCTTGCGCGCGGATCCAGAAGATCAAGGATGCACAGATACGCCAAATCTTATTTCTCAAGTTGATTATATCCAGAAGATCAAGGATGCACAGATACGTCAAATCTTATTTCTTGATTATATCAAGAAGATCAAGGATGCCGAGATACGTGAAATCTTATTACTTGATTATATCCAGAAGATCAAGGATGCTGAGATACATTAAATTGTATTTCTTGATTATATCCTAAAGATCAAGGATGCGCATATACGTGAAATCTTATTTCTTGATTATATCCAGATGATCAAGGATGCCCAGATTCATCAAAACTTATTTCTTAATTACATACAGATGATCAAGGATGCTCAAATACGTCTTGTGTCATGATGATATCCAGAAGATCAGAATGCCGAGATACGTGAAATCTTATTCCTTGATTATATCCAGAAGATGAAGGATGCCCAGATACGTGAAATCTTATTTCTTGATTGTATCCAAATGATCAAGGATGCATAGAAACGTCAAATCTTATTTCTTGATTATCCAGAAGATGAAGGATACATGCCCAGATACAGCAGTCATATTTCTTGATTTATATCCAGAAGATGCCCAGATACGTCAAATCGTATTTCTTGATTATATCAAGAAGATCAAGGATGCCCCGGCATCAAATCTTATTTCTTGATTATATCCAAAAGATCAAGGATGTGCAGATACGTGAAATCTCATTTCTTGATTATATCCAAAAGATTAAGGATGCTCAGATACGTCAAATACATTTCTTGATTATATCCAGAAGATCGAGGATGCACAGATACGCCAAATCTTATTTCTCAAGTTGATTATATCCAAAAGATCAAGGATGCACAGATATGTCAAATCTTATTTCTTGATTATATTCAGAAGATGAAGGATGCACAGATATGTCAAATCTTATTTCTTGATTATTATGCAGAAGATCAAGGATGCCAAGAAACATCAAATCTTATTTCTTGATTATGCAGAAGATCAAGGATGCCAAGAAACATCAAATCTTATTTCTTGATTATTATGCAGAAGATCAAGGATGCCCAGATACGTCAAATTTTATTTCTTGATTATATCCAGAAGATCAAGGATGCCCAGATACGTCAAATCTTATTTCTTGATTATATCCAGAAGATCAAGGGTGGCCAGATACGCCAATTCTTATTTCTTGATTATATTCAGAAGATCAAGGATGCCAGATACGGCATATCTTATTTCTGCATTATATCCAGAAGATCAAGGATACATGCCCAGATACGTCAAAATATTTCTTGATTATATCCAGAAGATCAAAGAAGGATGCCCAGAAACATCAAATCTTATTTCTTGATTATATCCACAAGATTAAGGATGCCGAGATACGTGAAATCTTATTTCTTGATTACATCCAGAAGATCAAGGATGCATGCCCAGATACGTCAAATCTTATTTCTTGATTATATCCAGAAGATCAAGGATGCACAGATACATGAAATCTTATTTATTGATTATATCCAGAAGATCAAGGATGCATGCCCAGATACATTTCTTGATTATATCCAAAAGATCAAGGATGCACAGATACGCCAAATCTTATTTCTCAAGTTGATTATATCAAGAAGATCAAGGATGCATGCCCAGATACATTTCTTGATTATATCCAGAAGATCAATGATGAACAGATACGCCAAATCTTATTTCTTAAGTTTATTATACCCAGAAGATCAAGGATGCACAGATACGTCAAATCCACAGAGCCTTTATAAACTTTTATTAAGCTCCATGGTCAAATCTTATTTCTTGCGCGCGGATCCAGAAGATCAAGGATGCACAGATACGCCAAATCTTATTTCTCAAGTTGATTATATCCAGAAGATCAAGGATGCACAGATACGTCAAATCTTATTTCTTGATTATATCAAGAAGATCAAGGATGCCGAGATACGTGAAATCTTATTACTTGTTATATCCAGAAGATCAAGGATGCTGAGATACATTAAATTGTATTAATTATATCCTAAAGATCAAGGATGCGCATATACGTGAAATCTTATTTCTTGATTATATCCAGATGATCAAGGATGCCCAGATTCATCAAAACTTATTTCTTAATTACATACAGATGATCAAGGATGCTCAAATACGTCTTGTGTCATGATGATATCCAGAAGATCAGAATGCCGAGATACGTGAAATCTTATTCCTTGATTATATCCAGAAGATGAAGGATGCCCAGATACGTGAAATCTTATTTCTTGATTGTATCCAAATGATCAAGGATGCATAGAAACGTCAAATCTTATTTCTTGATTATCCAGAAGATGAAGGATACATGCCCAGATACAGCAGTCATATTTCTTGATTTATATCCAGAAGATGCCCAGATACGTCAAATCTTATTTCTTGATTATATCAAGAAGATCAAGGATGCCCCGGCATCAAATATTATTTCTTGATTATATCCAAAAGATCAAGGATGTGCAGATACGTGAAATCTCATTTCTTGATTATATCCAGAAGATCAAGGATGCTCAGATACGTCAAATCTTATTTCTTGATTAATTCCAGCAGATCAAGGATGCCCAGATACCTCAAATCTTATTTCTTGATTATATCCAGAAGATCAAGGATGCACAGATACGTAAAATCATATTCCTTGATTATATCCAAAAGATCAAGGCTGTGCAGATACGTGATATCTCATTTTTGATTAGGATGCCCAGAAATATCAAATCTTATTTCTTGATCATAACCAGAAGATCAAGGATGCTCAGATACGTCAAATCTTATTTCTTGATTAATTCCAGCAGATCAAGGATGCCCAGATACCTCAAATCTTATTTCTTGATTATATCCAGAAGATCAAGGATGCACAGATACGTAAAATCATATTCCTTGATTATATCCAGAAGATCAAGGATGCCGAGATACGTGAAATTTATTTTTTGATTGTATCCAGAAGATCAAGGATGCTCCGGCATCGAATCTTATTTCTTGATTATATCCAAAAGATCAAGGCTGTGCAGATACGTGATATCTCATTTTTGATTAGGATAGATGCCCAGAAATATCAAATCTTATTTCTTGATCATAACCAGAAGATCAAGGATGCTCAGATACGTCAAATCCTATTTCATTTCTTGATTATATCCAGATTTTCAAGGATGCCCAGAAACATCAAATCTTATTTCTGGATGATATCCAGAAGATCAAGGATGCTCAGATACGTCAAATCTTATTTCTTGATTAATTCCAGCAGATCAAGGATGCCCAGATACCTCAAATCTTATTTCTTGATTATATCCAGAAGATCAAGGATGCACAGATACGTAAAATCATATTCCTTGATTATATCCAGAAGATCAAGGATGCCGAGATACGTGAAATTTATTTTTTGATTGTATCCAGAAGATCAAGGATGCTCCGGCATCAAATCTTATTTCTTGATTACATCCAAAAGATCAAGGATGTGCAGATACGTGAAATCTCATTTCTTGATTATATCCAGAAGATCAAGGATGCCCAGAAACATCAAATCTTATTTCTTGAATATATCCAGAATGTCAATGATGCTCAGATACGTCAAAACTTATTTCTGGATTATATCCAGAAGATCAAGGATGCCGAGATACGTGAAAACTTATTTCTGGATTATATCCAGAAGATCTAGGATGCCGAGATACGTGAAAACTTATTTCTTGATTATATCAAGAAGATCAAGGATGCCCCGGCATCAAATATTATTTCTTGATTATATCCAAAAGATCAAGGATGTGCAGATACGTGAAATCTCATTTCTTGATTATATCCAGAAGATCAAGGATGCTCAGATACGTCAAATCTTATTTCTTGATTATTTCCAGAAGATCAAGAATGCATAGATACGTCAAAATTCTATTTCTTGATTATATCCAGCAGATCAAGGATGCCCAGATACCTCAAATCTTATTTCTTGATTATATCCAGAAGATCAAGGATGCACAGATACGTAAAATCATATTCCTTGATTATATCCAGAAGGATGCCGAGATACGTGAAATTTATTTTTTGATTGTATCCAGAAGATCAAGGATGCCCCGGCATCGAATCTTATTTCTTGATTATATCCAAAAGATCAAGGCTGTGCAGATACGTGATATCTCATTTTTGATTAGGATGCCCAGAAATATCAAATCTTATTTCTTGATCATAACCAGAAGATCAAGGATGCTCAGATACGTCAAATCCTATTTCATTTCTTGATTATATCCAGATTTTCAAGGATGCCCAGAAACATCAAATCTTATTTCTGGATGATATCCAGAAGATCAAGGATGCCCAGATACGCCCAATCTTATTTCTTGATTATATCCAGAAGATCAAGGATGACCAGATACGTCAAATCTGATTTCTGGATGATATCCAGAAGATCAAGGATACCCAGATACGTGAAATCTTATTTCTTGATTATATCCAGAAGATCAAGGATGCCCAGATACGTCAAATCTTTTTTCTTGACTATATTCAGAAGATCAAGGATGCCCCGGCATCAAATCTTATTTCTTGATTACATCCAAAAGATCAAGGATGTGCAGATACGTGAAATCTCATTTCTTGATTATATCCAGAAGATCAAGGATGCCCAGAAACATCAAATCTTATTTCTTGAATATATCCAGAATGTCAATGATGCCCAGATACGTGAACACTTATTTCTGGATTATATCCAGAAGATCAAGGATGCCGAGATACGTGAAAACTTATTTCTTGATTATATCCAGAAGATCAAGGATGCCCAGACACATCAAATCTTATTTCTTGATTATATGCAGAAGACCAAGGATGGTCAGATATAGATACGCCAAATCTTATTTCTTGATTTATCCAGAAAGTCAAGGATGCCGAGTTACGTGAAATCATATTCCTTGATTATATCCAGAAGATCAACTATGCCGAGATACGTGAAATCTTATTGCTTTGTTATATCCAGAAGATCAAGGATGCACAGATACGCCAGATCTTATTTCTCAAGTTGATATATCCAGAAGATCAAGGATGTACAGATACGTCAAATCTTATTTCTGGATTATAGCCGGAAGATCAAGGATGCATGCCCAGATACATTTCTTGATTATATCCAGAAGATCGAGGATGCACAGCTACGCCAAATCTTATTTTTATTATATCCAAAAGATCAAGGATGCACAGATACGTAAAATCTTATTTCTTGATTATATCCAGAAGATCAAGGATGCACAGATACGTCAAATCTTATTTCTTGATTATATCCAGAAGGTCAAGGATGCATGCCCAGATACATTTCTTGATTATATCCAGAAGATCGAGGATGCACAGCTACGCCAAATCTTATTTTTATTATATCCAAAAGATCAAGGATGCACAGATACGTAAAATCTTATTTCTTGATTATATCCAGAAGATCAAGGATGCACAGATACGTCAAATCTTATTTCTTGATTATATCCAGAAGGTCAAGGATGCATGCCCAGATACATTTCTTGATTATATCCAGGGAGACACCTTATCCCAGTGTCGAGGAGCTTAAAACTACCTTTTGCCAGCATTTTGGCACTTGTGCCAACTCTTTCCATCTATGCTGGATTTTCTCCAATTGGGTACTTACACCTTGTCCCATTTTGGATGCTCCTACCTACACTACTCTATATTTCATCCTTTTCTATTTTTTTCATCCTTCTATCTGTCTACCTTCTCTACCTTAAAACTTCCTTTCGCAACACAGCTGGTTAGGAAAGGTGAGCCAAGTTAGTTGGCTTGGTAGTTTGTTTTTGTCTGGTGTTGTTTTTGGATTGGAGCTTTCGTCCTAAGTATCGTAGAGGATGGGAGTTCTTATTCCACATACTAGGGTAAAGGCGCTGAATTCCAGTACTGATGGGTACATAAATCATATCACACTGGCGGTACAGGACACAGATCCCCAGTGTGAAGGTGACAGCGTAACCCCACACGGGCATCAGGAAATGGGCGATACTGTCAAATTAAATCCGGACTGTGGACTAAAAGGTTGTCCACAGACGGACAACATCATCCATTTCCTTTTGTCGGGTAAAAGCTAGTGTGGGTGCCAGCTTGTGTTGTGACTTTTACTTTTACTTCTTCTCTTCATCTTTCTTTCTTGCTGTCCCAATCATAGTGTTTTGTGTAGGATGTGGATTCTCAGGGGGCGCTGAGACCCCCTGTCAGTATAACAGCAAGAGCTGACTTCAAGAACTCCTCTCTTCCAACTCGGAGCTCATCCAGCCTCTACCATGTTATCTCGCCAGTGTGGTATGAGTAGGCAGAAGGAGGGACACTTTCGTAGGGTGAACCTTCTTTAACCCAGCTATGGGTAAATAGCGAATACTAGCTATGGTTTAAATAGTCGTCAATGGTCAACAGCATTGATGTATGTGTTGCGCCGGAGGAATCAACCGTATGGTCAACGACAAAACACAATTACACAAAGCTCACATCTGGCATCCAGGGAGATGGTTTGTGTCAAGAGGAGGCTAGTACTGTAAGAACTCAGGAATGGCCCTCTACTGTTGGTACGGAAGGACCTGGCCACCCACCGTACTATTTGGCCTTGAATGTAAGCATGAGAGTACAAAGTCAAAAGAAAACGATGGTATCGGAAGGTGCGACCCGCAGGCCGGAAGATACGTCAATGGCTACTGGGGAAGAGAGAGATGCTGCTCAGAGTACACCTGTTGGTGATGACAGATCAGGATTAAAGCCTGCTACAGGAAGTCCTGTTCTTGACGGTCCCAGGAAGGAAAGGAACAGCACCCCTTTAAGGAAGCCAATAAATATTGCTACATGGAATGTACGCAGTATGTCAGGAGGAAAGATTGAAGTTGTGGAGAAGGAGATGGTTGCAAACAATATTAAGATCCTAGGAGTAACAGAGTTGTGGTGGCTTGGACAAGGGAGGTTCACTACAGATGATGGAAGTATGTTTATCTATTCTGGAAAAGATACTGGAAGGAAACGTGGAGGTGTGGGTTTCATAATAGAAAGAACCACAGCCAAGTGTGTTTTGGGATATAATCCCATAAATGAAAGAGTGATGACTGTAAGACTGCAAGGACATCCTTTAAATATATCTATCATACAAGTGTATGCACCAACATCAGATGCATCAGAGAGTGAGATGACAGACTTCTATGAGATGGTACAAGGAGTTATGGATAGTATACCTAGAAGAGACTTACTCATCGTACTGGGGGATTGGAATGCTAAGATTGGCAAAATGAAGGAGAAAACTGGGTGTATAGGCCAATATGGACTTGGGATCAGAAATGAACGTGGAGACAGACTGGAGGAATTTTGTGAAGCTAATAACCTAGTCATTGGGAACACGTTATTTCAGCATCATCCACGGAGACTGTGGACTTGGATGAGCCCAGGAGATAGAACAAGAAACCAGATCGATTACATCATGGTCAGGAAGAGGTGGAGAACATCACTCCAAAATGTCAGGACACGACCAGGCGCTGACTGTGGTAGTGACCATCAGCTACTTGTAGCCAAAGTAAAACTAAAACTGAGAGCTAAGAGAGACAATGCACCACCTACCAGGTATGATGTTGACAACATTCCCACTCAATATTCAGTAGATGTGAAGAACAGGTTTGATGAGTTACTGAAAGTTAATGAAGAGGAGCAGACCCCAAATGAATTGTGGGAAGACATGAAAGAAGCAGTCCAGAGCACAGCAAAGAAGTACATCCCTAGAAAGATGAAACGGAAACAGCCGTGGATCTCTCAGCAGACCTTAAACCTAGCTGATGACAGGAAGAGAGCAAAGGCAGATGGAGGAAAGGAAGAATGGGCACGCTTAAACAAAGAGGTCTCCAAAAGTGTTAAGGAGGACAAAAGAAACTACATCGAAAGGAAGTGTGTGGAAATGGAAAGATGTAAGGGTGACTCAAAAATAGCTTTTGGTATTGCCAAAGAACTTACCAAGAAGTGGACCCCCAGGATGGATGTTATAAATGATGAGAAAGGTAACACTCTTACCGAAAGTGTAGACATCAAAAGGCGATGGGTTCAGTATAGTTCCCAGCTGTTTGAGGCACAAGATGACAAGGTGTATGTACAGTGTGAAACGAGTGAGGAAGAACCTCCACCATTGAGATCTGAAGTTGAGCTTGCCATGGAACAAATGAAAAATGCTAAGTCACCTGGCATTGATAATGTAGCTTCTGAGTTGTGGAAGGCAACTGGGAAAGAAGGATAGACCTAATGTGGCGTCTATGTGGTATCATCTGGAAAAAGAAGAAATGGCCGAGAGACTGGTGCAGGGCAGTATTTATTCCACTGCCAAAGAAGGAAATTTGAAAGAGTGTGCCAATCACCGGACCATCAGCCTGATTTGTCATGCAAGTAAAGTGCTTCTGAAGATCATCATCAAGAGAATGAAGAACAAAATGGAGCAGGAAATATCTGATGAGCAGGCAGGATTTCGTGAAGGAAGGGTACTAGGGACCAAATTGTCAATATCAGGAATGTGATTGAGAAATGCAGAGAGCATAGACTTCCTCTTTACATGTGCTTCATAGATTACAGTAAAGCTTTTGACTGTGTTAGCCACCCTCAGATGTGGGAAACTATGAAAAAGATGGGTTTTCCAAGTCATCTTGTGGATCTGATCAGCTGCTTATATGAAGACCAAGAATCGGCAGTCAGAACAAGTAGTGGAGACACAGATTGGTTCACGATTGGAAGAGGCTTACGACAGGGCTGTGTGCTATCACCAAACCTATTTAACATCTACTCTGAAGACATAATGAGAACAGCTTTGGAGGGGTTTGAAGGTGGAGTGAAGTTTGGCGGTACAAGAATTACTAACCATGCTAACCTGAGGTACGCCGATGATACCACTCTTATTTGTAGCAGCAGAGTAGAGCTGATTGATCTTTTGAAGCGCATCAAAGAGGCCAGTGAAGAAAAACACCTTCTCCTGAACACAAAGAAGACAAAAATAATGGTTGTAGACAGAGAGAGAAAAAGTGATGAGTTTGTGATAGATGGACAACAGATTGAGGAGGTGAAGCAATTTGAATATCTGGGCTCAATGATTAACAACAGTGGTGACAGCACAACTGAAATTAAGAGAAGACTGGCTATTGCAAGGACAACTGTGCAGGGCATGTCAAGCATATGGAAAAGCAGAGGCCTATCCATTGACCTCAAGGTACGCCTACTTTGTGCAACTGTGTTTTCCATTGCCACTTATGGATGCGAGTCTTGGGCTATGACCAAGAATGATAGGAAAAGAGTAGATGCTTTTGAGATGTGGTGTTACAGGAGGCTTCTACGAGTGACATGGAAAGACAGGAGAACAAATTCCTGGATCCTTGACAAGATTGGTACAAGTCTAACCATCAGAAGCGGCATAATGGAGAGAAAGCTGAAGTACTTTGGCCATATTGTCAGGAAACATGGAGGTGTAGAAAAACAGATTTTGCAAGGGGCCATGGAAGGCAAACGAGGAAGAGGACGTCCACCAACATCTTGGACTAATGACGTGAAGCTGGTTTCTAACCAGGGAATGCAAGGTGCAACACACTTGGCATCGGATCGAGTGAGATGGCGTACTCTTGTGAAGACCACAGCAGCGCTACACAGCGCCACCTGACACAGAGAGAGAGAGAGATCCAGAAGATCGAGGATGCACAGATACGCCAAATCTTATTTCTCAAGTTGATTATATCCAGAAGATCAAGTATGCACAGATACGTCAAATCTTATTTCTTGATTATATCAAGAAGATCAAGGACGCATGCCCAGATACATTTCTTGATTATATCCAGAAGATCAAAGATGCACAGATACGCCTAATCTTATTTCTCAAGTTGATATATCCAGAAGATCAAGGATGTACAGATACGTCAAATCTTATTTCTGGATTATAGCCGGAAGATCAAGGATGCATGCCCAGATACATTTCTTGATTATATCCAGAAGATCGAGGATGCACAGCTACGCCAAATCTTATTTTTATTATATCCAAAAGATCAAGGATGCACAGATACGTCAAATCTTATTTCTTGATTATATCCAGAAGATTAAGGATGCACAGATACGTCAAATCTTATTTCTTGATTATATCAAGAAGATCAAGGACGCATGGCCAGATACATTTCTTGATTATATCCAGAAGATCAAATATGCACAGATACGCCTAATCTTATTTCTCAAGTTGATTATATCCAAAAGATCAAGGATGCACAGATACGTCAAATCTTATTTCTCAAGTTGATTATATCCAGAAGATCAATGATGCACAGATACGTCAAATCTTATTTCTTGATTATATCAAGAAGATCAAGGACGCATGCCCAGATACATTTCTTGATTATATCCAGAAGATCAAAGATGCACAGATACGCCTAATTTTATTTCTCAAGTTGATTATATCCAGAAGATCAAGGATGCACTACGTGAAATCTTATTTCTTGATTATATCAAGAAGATCAAGGATGCATGCCCATGATGCCCAGATACATTTCTTGATTATATCCACTGGATCAAAGATGCACAGATACGCCAAATCTTATTTCTCAAGTTGATTATATCCAAAAGATCAAGGATGCACAGCTACGCCAAATCTTATTTCTCAAGTTTATTATATCCAGAAGATCAAGGATGCACAGATACGTACGTCAAATCCACAGAGCCTTATATATAAACTTCTATTAATCTCCAGGGTCAAATCTAATTTCTTGATTATGCCAGAAAATCAAAGATGCATGCCCAGATACATTTCTTGCGCGCGGATCCAGAAGATCAAGCCATGCACAGATACGCCAAATCTTATTTTCTCAAGTTGATTATATCCAGAAGATCAAGGATGCACAGATTCATCAAATCTAATTTCTTGATTACATATACAGATGATCAAGGATGCACAGATACGTGAAATCTGAGTAATTTCTTGATTATATCAAGACGATCTTGGATGCCCAGATCCCGGGCCCAGATAGTCCAGATACATCAAATCGTATTTCTTGATTATATCCAAAAGATCAAGGACTATGCCCACTTGCCCAGATACGTCAAATCTCATTTCTTGATATCTAGAAGATCAAGGATGGCCACTGCATCAAATCTTATTTCTTGATTATATCCAGAAGATCAAGGATGCTCAGCCAGGCCCGTAGCCAGGATTTATTGGGGGGGGGGGCTGATTTTGAAAAAGTGGACCTTTGCTCAGCCTCAAATCTTTCTTGATTATATTCAGATGATCAAGGAAGCCCAGATACGTCAAATCTTATTTCTTGATTATATCCAAATAAGACTCAAATAATCAAGGATGCCCATATACATCAAATTCTATTTCTTGATTATATTCAGATGATCAAAGGCATTTTACATGAATCTGTACTGTAATTCATATGCCATAGACTGACAGTAGGCCTATAGTATAGCTGCATGTATTTGAATGGGGCTCAGTTTAGCTTCGACAATACTCAATACTGCTGTTTTCTTCGGTTTTTGCCAAATTTTCATTCGGTCTCATTCCAAAATATCAAATGACAATTTAAATAATTAAAAAAATATATATGTAATCATGTTATTTTTGCCATATTTGCTGGCAAACACTGTTTTTAGCTGTTTTTGCCAAGTGTAAAAATTAAATTAAATTAAAATAAACTAAATAAAATAAAATAAAATAAAATAACAAATGAAATGAAATGAGATGAGATGAGATGAGATAAGATGAGATGAGATGAGATGAGATGAGATGAGATGAGATGAGACTGAGAGATGAGATGAGATGATATGAGATGAGATGAGATGAGATGAGATGAGATGAGATGAGATGAGATGAGATGAGATGAGAGATGAAATGAAATGAAATGAAATGAAATGAAATGAAATGAAATGAAATGAAATGAAATGAAATGAAATGAAATGAAATGAAATGAAATGAAAAATCAAACATAAACCAGGTATTTTGGTGTCTGGCACTGGCTGGTAAATTCCCAGGTCATGCGCGTGTGAACAAACTTTTAGTGACGAGCGAATTGGTTTATACAGTACCGGATGGGAAATTAATGGTATTTCTGTGGGGCAGTTCAAGGCTTCAAGCCTTGTGTTCTATTTTTCCTGTCATTACCCGGGGCTGTTACTCCCCTGAGATTTTGTAAGGAGAGTGGTCGAACTGTTCGGAGTGGTGGGCGAACTAGGGGAGTTGCTCTAGCCTCTATACACTAGGCCTACTGTGTCAGTACAATTCTAAATTTTATCTACTGATCAATTGATAGACTTTCAAGTAGGCATAGGCCTATTTGGGACTGATATTTTAGTCATAATTGTGAATAAACTTCTCATGATGCAGTCATGTCTACAGTAGAATTCATCTCGACCTTTGCAGGACTTAAACCCCATTAAAAGCTATTAAACCAAGATAACACTCATTGAAGCAGCTCAACTATTAAATCAGATCTTCTCTGGTTGTGCACAAGTGTCTGTTTTCAATGTGCGACATCGCAATAAAGCTGGTATTATAGCTTCAGTTGGGTAACCGATTATAAAGGAAACGAAACGAAACAATGGTATGTGTACCTTTGTTCACGAAATGAGACAAAGACCTGCTTTTTGTTAACCAGCATTCTTCAAAATGAGCAACATAATGATTGTTGACTTAACACGGTTTGGAAATAATTTCTTCATATTTTTGGTGTTATCTGTCGTTTACATAATCCTTCCTAAAACACAAAAGTGCGACCCTCTCCAAACATCTAAATTAGCTAAAAATTTAGGACATGTTACAAAACTATATTTTCTAGAACCTATTTAGAATAGTTTAAATGTAGCTTGTACCGTTTTTTGTGGCATCCTTCTGAACGGAGCGGTCCATTACCAATATAGCTCAATATTTTCGGTCAAATCTCCATTCAATTAACACGGGGAGTTGGCTAGCTATTTTACCGTGAAAGTGCGACCATTTCTGAACATCTAACCAAGCTGTAATTTTAGGTCATGTTAGAGAAACATAATTTGCTAGAAGTTTTGGAGAATAAATTAAATATTGGCTGGTTATTTTTCACACAGTGATGTTAACTAGGCAAGTGTCCATTCTTCCAACATAGGCCTACATCATTTGTAGAGGTCACGCGTCAATGGTGAGAGCACTGTGTATTGTGTATAGGAAAACGGACAGTAACTGCATGTACGAAACTATTGGGTAAACTCCCTGATGCAATATAGCTCACTGAAGCATTGATAGCCGTGTAGGAGAGTGACAGCCCGGAATGACAGCTCTCCTCAAAACAACTTCGCATGAGTTCCCTTGCCCTCCCAAGCTCTCCCTGGCTGCTACTCGCCCTGGGTGAAAACAGCTCCCTGATGCAATAGCTCACACCAAATGCAGAGTGACAGCTCAGCAGCTCTCCTCAAAACAAAAGGCCTGAAGTTACGGAGCTTTATTGTGGGTGCAGTGAATTATAACGTTCAGTTTTTAAATGTCATATTATGAAAACGTTTTATATAATTATGATGTAAAGGGTATATAAAACGTTTTTATAACATTTAGGGCCTATATTATATATACACTGATTTGTTTAACCTACTGGAAATATTCTAACAAAGGGTAATTTAAGTGTTGACAAAATATTTGGCAAAACTTGCAAACATAATTTTACAATCACATTTTGAAAACATTAAAAAAATATTATTGTAGTGTGTTTTCATACAAAACGTTTCCATGACCTTTATATAACCCGACATTTAATGTTGTTAAAAGGTTTTTATCTAAACCAAACCCAAAATAGGCATATAACATGCTTAAACGTTTTAAAAACATTTTTGTGTTTTCTGGGAGGGTCTTGTATAATTTATTTATATTTTTACAGAAGGGCTCATACCATAATTTTCAAAATATATGTTTATATTTCCATATAAACTTGAACGTTTTTCAATGGACAAAAAGCCAACTGTTAAAAGTTTTAGCCCTAGGTAGGCCTCCCGTCATCCACCTATCGATTTGCTCATCACTAAAACATAATTGTAAACAGACGATTGATCAATAACAAGCGAGCAACGCGACGGAGTGGAAAACATCAACAAATTTCATCTATTTCTACCTCTTTTTACTTTTCAAATGACTTCATGGTGATAAAGATATCTCCTAGATTAACTCAACACTCATCTAAACTCAATTCTTCTGCAAATTATCATCTACTTTGTGTAAAATTTGACTTACAAGCCATCGTTGTGTTGAGAGATCAGGGAGGCTCCAGGAGGAGGCCCGTCAAAGTCGTGGCTTGGCCGCTGACAGACTGGACTACTACCGTAACGTAGCAAAAAACAACAACTTATGATTGAAAACACACTTGGCAAACTGTAGTTGCATAGGTATTCAAAAGGATTGATTAAGGACATTCTGCAAACATCGGAATCTGACATTGCCAAACGCTCTATTATATTAACGTCATCTCACACTCGCAGACTTGTCGATCTTGCATCATTTGCTGTAATATTTGAATGAAGATTTCACCACCAGTCATTGTTGCAACAACTGGAACTTTCAACCTTATTAAATTGTTAAGAACATTTAATTTTTGCTGTCAGAAACTCAACGCATATTGACATTTTACAAAAAACCTCTTCAATACGGTATTTAACAATAACCGATAATTTTATTCATGTCATGAAAGAACACAAAACAAATTCAGAATCTTAAAAAAGTAACGAGCATTTCAGCTCAATAATAAGCAATTTTCAAGCTCTTCCAGGCCACTCTACTTTACCCAGGCCAAATACTACACCATATTACAGCAATATTTTAGCTGTATTCGGTGTAAAAAACAGACCTTACTGCAAGTACAGGTCTGCAAAAATAAAAAATCATCATGGCAAAACGATGAGAAAAGAAAGTAGTGGGTTGCGTCGCCTAAGACGGGCAGGTTCAAGCCGAGCTCTGCCTTTGAGGCCTCATTGCATTTGCAAGCAATCACAGCAATTCCCAGCCCACAAGCTTTGCATTTTGTATTAGAAATAGAGATCCAACAAAACCCAAGCAGTTGTAATTATTATTTTTATTTCATTTGTGGTGAAAAAAAGCTTGCACTTGCATTTGCACAACTTTAGTCTATCCTTAATCGTAAGGGAAGGACTAAGTTTGTGATATGTGCAGTGCTAATTTTTGGTGTTGGTTTGTAAATATGTAAATAGTTGAGAGTTTATATGAATGATACCCATCATAGAGTTTGATATTTTTAGTGCTATTTTGCACCATTTTACATTTGGCAGCTTCAAAAATTATATATTTATCTTTTTATTATATTTGGTCGAGTTATATTCATTTGAATTTATAGTAATAATTGTGGCAAACAAAGGTAGATGGTTGAAGGGTTTGAAATAGTGTACATTTAATACAAACAAACACACACATACACCGTCAAAATGTCAGGGTTAAGTCTGTTGGATTTACCCGATGAGCTTCTGTACGAGATCTTCTCCTATCTTACCATTGTTGATTTGGGCCGTATTTCCCAAGTGTGTTGGTTGCTACGACAACTTAGCGGTCATGATGCAGTGTGGCGCAGAATCAGTAAACGTTTGATCAACATTCATGATGAACCACGGGCCAGAGTAACTCTGGGAAGCCGTGAATGGTAAGTGGCAGGTTCAAATCCTCAAATTATTTTAGGATGTATCGTTTTATTACCTGATCGGTAAAAGAGAATCTTGTCGATTATTATACAATTTCACACAGAGGTAACCATAAGGTACTAGTTTGTACCAATTACAAATTGGGCATTTTTAAGCATGGTGTACAGACTCAGTACACCGGTCGATCTTACCGTTTCCGATGTTGATTAAGATACTTCTTGCATCGATCCCGAGATGCGGAAAAACCAATAGTCATTTTGTCCCACATAAATGAATAAATAACAAAAACCCCGATCCCCAGTGGACTCACCCATTCGGTGACGTCACACACGATAATCACCCTTATCCTCCTTGGTTTCTAGATGAGATAGACGTGTGGATTTTTCTTTACCAACGCTAAGTATCATTACTAACCAAAGGGCCGAGAGATATACAGTTTGTTTGTTACACTGAGGTAAAAACCAACCAGTATAGTCGCTAGGGAGATAGTTTTGACGACATTTTTCGGCTATTTATGTGACAAAAACGATCCAAAAACTTAGCTTGTATGTGTGTTTCCGTTCATATGCGGGACACACGTTTTCAAAATGGCCGCCCTTAGGACGCCATTTTATTTTTGTTCTCACGTAAAACAACTATAACAGACTAGTAAGTTACAATAGATGTTTGTACAGTACTGTGTATACATGTATGGTGAGTGATTATCGCTATGTTTATGGTGTGCTCTATCGTTATATCTTTCAGTATGCTGGCGTCTGATGACGCCGAGTTACTGCTAAGAGTTCGGTGGGTTTCAAGGACCAGCCTGACAAATCTTCCCCAAAAGGTTTTCAGTTTTTCATCCCTTTGTATATATATTTTTATATCATACCACTACATCAGCGCCAGCCACTGTGCGTAATGGGTCTGTTTATTGGGCTTGAGCTTGTGTTCGGGGGTAGTGCTGTACGCCCCGATTACTACAATGTCTAGGCCTTGTCAATCATGCCCTTCTTCCTTGTACCAGAGTGGGACCCGCATCCACTCTGCTACTCCCACAGGGATTGCTCTAAATCAAATAAGTGTGCTTCCTTTTGCTTAGGCTTATCGGACATCCGCTTAGAGAAGTTAGAAAGTAGCGCTCGTATGGGTCTTCGACACAGACAGAAGACGAAGACTAAGAAACAGAAGCCTACAGGTAAGATTGATATGGTAGGTACTAGCGAGGCCGGCAAGGGCCACGCTAAGGTAACCTCTGGGGCTCCGGTCCCGGGCAAGCATGCGGACCCTCCGGGGACTGCTAGCGAGCCCGATGGCCTAGCAGCCAGCGAAAGCACTGACTTTACGTCTAAGCTAGTAGCAGGCAGCAGGGCGGTACTTGCCCTAACAGGCGCGGACCAGTCTACCAGTGAGATCTCTAGCGAGGTTCTTGCAGGTGGACACCCGTCTATTGCTGGCTTAACGAGCGGTCTAGCACCCATGAAGTAGCCGGCGACGGACAGTATGCCAAGGGTATCCCGGGCTTGCCTGGGTTGAATCCTAACATACAGCGTGCAGCGGACTTGCCTCGGCCGGTCTGTAGCACGCAGCGTGCCAGTGGAACCCCGGGCTTGCCTGGGTTGATCCACGGCACGCAGCACGCCTTTCGCTCCCCGCAAGGGTCGAATGAAAACGTGCATGGGTTTAGCAGAGACGATCCCGGGGCTAACGCTTCAGGTGTAGTCTTAGCAGAACCAACTGGGGTTGTCACACGGCAGCGTTCCATGGTGGGACCGCCGAAAGTGATTCCCTGGGCCTTGGAATGGCTGCCGGCTGTCCTCCGGGACTGGCTAGCGGCTATACCCGGGGTTGGGCTCGCAGTCTCTCACGGGACAGCGACCCAAGTGCAAACAGTGGCAGCTACCGAGACGAAGCTACGGCTTGACTTCAGTGGTAGCCACTATGCACGCCCATAGCTGCCGTGAGTGGTCCGCCACACACAGCGACCTTGGGCGAGGCTCAAGAGGTTAGGGTAGGTAGTTTGAACAGCCTGGCTGATCAACAACCCACTTATGTCCTCGAGAGCCAGCAGAGCGTGGGTGATCCATTACAGTCAATGGGTCAATTACCTCTTATGATCGATCACTATCTATTCAGCGGAGCATGGCTCCATTGATTGATACTGCCTATTCAGGTAGCGAGGTGACTGATCGAGGGTATACACGCTCAGCTACCCGTGATACTAGGCAAGCTCCTTTTAGCCAAGGGACAGCCAGTATAGCGGGTACCCATACACACGGCTTGATCCTCTAGCGGGAACGCTGTGAGGCATGGGTACAGTGGTACGCAGCCGGGAGCCCTACCGGGCACCTACGCTACAACCACGCAGGTACCGCAGTATCGTCCTGGTTACCACAGTCTCTGTGGCAACAGGGGAGGCGGTACTGGTACTGCTGCTCCATGGGGTTTCCCTGGTGGCGGATCCTTTCAGGGTCAGCTACCAACAGGGTATGCCCCGTGGTATCCGCCGCAGGGTGGTTTCTTCCACGGTCTTCCACCGTGGCAAGTGCCGCCTAGCGTTGGGCAAGCAGTACCACCAGTTGTTACCCAACCCGGCGGCGAGTGGCTAACCCTGATACAGCTCAGGGTAGGCCGCACACTGCTATGGCTAGGGCGACAGCAGCGAGAGCGCGGATCCCGGGTGCTATAGCTAGCATCTCGGGGTCTAGCGGGAGTACTCCCTCTTCTGCTGGTGTTCAGTTGGCTAGCCACACGGTGGCGACCCCTCCCTGTCCACCTGCAGATGCCCGTCGTCAGATCTCTTCCTCATCAGAGAGTGAGTCAGAGTCTGAAGGCGAGGGAAAGGAGTCGGAAGATGAAACCAGTAGCGACTCACAGTCTGTTGAGACTGTGCAGCTAGCTTCAGGTATCCTTCCCCGCTTCCCCGTGAGGAACTCGCTAGCAATGGTCTGCCTGCGGACACCGCTGAGGTGATGAGCCGTGTGGCCCAAGGTTTGGGCCTGGCTTTCTCTCAGGAGGAGTCCGTTCAGGAGGACCAGGGCATCTTTTCAGTAGGATGCCCAGCTAGCGCGCCCACACAAGGGTCGCCTGCACTTGCATTCCCCGGCGGACCTCAAGGGTAGGTTTCGAGGGCTGTCAGGCTCGCTGGAGCTTGACGCCGCGTGCTTTGCGCTTCCACTGCGTGTTTCGCAGGAGGACTACTGAAACCTACCTCAGGGTCCCTGACATGGATCCAGACGCGTTGCCAAGCGCCTGCCGCTAGCGGCCAAGGCGCACGGGTCGTTCTCCCCCCAGTCGGCGGCGGAGCTAAAGCTCATCGATAAGCGAGCACGCCGCTTATCAGAGTCTCTAAGCGTCGCTACCACGCTTGCCGAGCACCTCGGTAGGAAGGTAGCGAACGACCACGGGCAACGCCGAACTCTTCCGCGAGGTTAATCTGTTAGCGGTGCTAACAGCTAACCTCAACGAGAGTTCTATGGGCCTAGCCCATAGGATGTCATCTCGCCGCCGGAGAATGCCTGTCTGTCCCTCCAGTCAACTTACGGCTCCGACTTTGCTGATGCAATGAAGAAGTCAGACTCGGTGGGACAGGGGCTACTCTTTGGACAGGCCTTTTGCGCCACGGTTGAGGACCGGGCAAAGAAGGCCACCAATGAGAGCACTCTGAAGAAGTCGGAGGCTGCCCTGACCAAGGGAAGGGCAGTAAGGCGTAAGAAGAAGCACAAGAAGAAGAAGTCTTCTAAGCGTTCTTCAGCGCCAGCTCCGGCTTCAGCAGGACGCGCACCACAGACTACACCCGAGCCCGAGGCTACTCCAGCACCTCCCAAAAAACTGGGAAGCGCAAGAGTAGTGCTGGACCAGATGGCAAGCCCCCTAAGAAGAGCCGTTCTTCTAAGGGTGGCAAACCAGATCGGTCCTGAGGGCACGGCGGTCGACAGTCCATGCCGGCAGGCCTGGGACTTCCCACAGGGGATTCCCCTGTGGGCGGCCGCTGATGCATTACGCCCAGAGATGGCATGCCATCTCACCGGCGCCTGGGTATTGTCAGTGGTCAGTGGGGGTTACAGGCTGGAATTTACCAGCCTCCCCTCGTGCGCCTGCACGATTCAGAGGTCCACGGTAGTGCCGCCAGACGGCCCCCAGCGTCGGGCACTACTGTCAGAGGTCACTCAGCTTCTCACGAAGCAAGCGATTGTCCCGGTCTACCCCCCTTTCACCAAGGGTTTTGGAGCACGTTTTTCTGGCTCCAAAGAAGACCGGCGATTGAGGGTTCATTCTGAACCTCAAGCCGTTGAACAAGTTCATCAGGCCCAAGAGGTTCAGAATGGAGACTCGCCGGTGCTAGCCTGCCCCATCAAGGGTATGTGGGCGGCATCGCTAGATCTCTCGGACGACATATCTGCATGTTCCGATCGCACCTCAAGATCAGAGGTTTCTACGCTTCAAGGTACAGGGTCAAACTTACCAGTTTCGATGCCTGCCATTCGGCTTGTCCACCTCCCCCAGAGTGTTTACACTCCTGGTCAGGGCGGTGGCAGCGTACCTGAAGCGCAGGGGAGTCAACATGTGTTGCTACCTGGACGATTGGTTCATTTACGGACGCACCCCACTGGAGACACAGTGTCTCATGGAGTTAGTAGTCCGTGACGGTGCGGGACCTGGGATTTCTGATCAACGCCAAGAAATCCAATTTGGTCCCGACGAGACACCACTATTCTTAGGGGCCCAGATCAACCTCAAGGAGGGATCGCGGGCGCCCTCACCCGAGAGGGTGACGAACATGGCGAGGTGTGCCCGACTCTTGGCCGAGTCAGAGGGAGCACCCGCTGTGGCATGGATGAAGGTTTTGGGCCTTATGGCCAGTATGGTAGACCTCGTGCACGCACTGCCGCTTTCACATGAGGCCTATACAACTACACCTTCTAGCCTTTTACAGGCCCAGTCGTCACCCAATATCCTCGCGGTTCCGATGTCGGAGATCGCGCGAGAGGAACTCTGGTGGTGGACCCATCAGCCCAATTTGACTCAAGGTGTCAGGTTCCCTGCACCAGCGGTGCGTCACGTAGTGACGACCGACGCGTCAAAACTGGGCTGGGGGGCCACATCCACGGGACTCAGTCTCGGCCTATGGTCGGCCACGGAGACGGAGTTCCATATCAACCTTCTCGAACTTTGGGCAGTGGAGAGAACTCTCCAGCATTTCGAGAAGGTGATCGTGGATCTCATATCGTTGTCAAACGGACAACACAACCGTGGTAGCCTACCTCAACAGACAAGGGGGCACAAGGTCACCACGGTTGTGCCTGCACGCACTCACGCCTGATAGGGTGGTGCAAGGCCAGGCAGATTACGTTGAGAGCGATGCACATAGCGGAGTCACCAACATCCTCGCGGACGATCTGTCACGAGGAAAGGTGTCGGGACCTACAGAATGGTCCCTTGCTCCGCAGGTCGCCCAGACGATCTTCGAGGTGCTGTACCACCCCTCGATAGATTTGTTCGCATCTCATCGCAATCATCAGCTGCCGGTGTACTGCTCGAGGGTCGCAGACCCACAGGCATTCGCCGTGGACGCTCTGTCCGTAGACTGGAGAGGAATGACTGCTTACGCTTTTCCCCGATCTCGCTACTCGCAAGGGTGGTGACCAAGATCGGGAGGGAGGATTGCAACGTCATGCTGATAGCACCGTTCTGGCCGAACCACCTGTGGTTTCGCCCGATGGTGGATCTACTAGCGGCACAGCCGCGAGTACTCCCCGAGTTACCAAATCTACTCCGGATGCCCGGAGGAGAGGTACCAAGTCTACCACTAGAGCACCTGCAGTTAGCTGCATGGCCCGTATCAGGGAGCGTGCGGCGGAGGGAGGCTTTTCATCAGAAGCTGCTTCTCTCATCGCCGGGGTAGACGAGTCTACCCTCCGCACGTATAGTCAGCGCTTGGCTCCCTACTACGCATGGTGCGATGAGAGAAATACATCTCCCACTAGAGCCTCTGTGCCTCTAGTGGCAGATTTTCTGACAGAAAAGTTCAGGTCAGGACTTCAGCAGGCAACGATAGCCAACTATAAGTCAGCCATTCTCTCGATTCATCGAGGATTCAAGACGGGTCGACTATCAATTCAGATGGGTCCCTAAGTCTTCTTCTCGACGGTATGTTCAACGGCGCCCGCCGAAAGGAAGGTGGTCCTCCATGGGACCTCAACACAGTCTTGGAGTATATTAAGGGTCCCCCTTTTGAGCCCCTGTCAAAAGCGACCCTTAAATACGTCACTCTTAAGGCGGCCTTTCTTCTGGCGTTGGCTTCGGGGCCGGCGCTGCTCAGAGTTGCACGCAGTCTCGAAGTCAGCCTCCCGATTACTAACAACGGGCGACGCTGTTTCTTCGCCCGGATTTCCTTGCAAAAATGAGCGAAGTACATTCCGACACTCTCGCCCTCTTCCTCCCCAGTATTGGGCAGGGTTCGATCAATAGCCGAAGACAGGTTGTGGTGCCCGGTGAGGCGCTACAGCACTACCTTGGCGAACACAAACCTTAAGAGGGGCTCATGACCGCTTATTTATCACTCACGCAGAACCGCACGGTCCAGCCGCTAAACAGACTCTGGCACGGTGGCTGGTCCAGGTGTTGGTGGACTCTGGGGCGGCAAAGACGCCGCCCCAAGGCCCACTCAACCAGATCTATCTCATCTTCGTGGGCCTACCATAGGGGGTCCCCATAGAAGAGATTTGTCAGGCTGTGTCTTGGAAGAACCGTCGTCTTTTCCACGGTTTACTACAAAAACGTAAACCAACGACCAGGCGATAAGTTCTCCAGGGCTATTCTGCGGAGATAATATGGTGGTTGGGTATCAGGTGTTTTCGCGGACAATCAGAATTCCAACATGGTAAGAACCAGTGTTTCTATTTCTTAACCACTGAACTTTCAGTTCAGGGTTTTTGTCTGTTCACGTAGTCTTTCTTTTTTCCGGCCGTGAGGGGGGAAATAGTTTGACCTCGCGATTACCATGCTACCCACTCTCCCGATCCTTATCAGATGCTGGCCAATCTTGTACCTCCATCCGTCGGTTACTTGCTAGATCGATCTTTCAGATGGTGATGCCAGAAGGATCTTGATCAACATCGGAAACGGTAACATCGACCGGTGTACTGAGTCTAGTCCCAAACAAAAATGTTTGGTAGACTCATAACCGGTGCGATCTTACCTTTCCGATGTTGATTATCCCGACCGCCGCCCCTACAAGTTTGGCGAGTAGGGGCTGCCCAAGTCGGATAAGGGGTGATTATCGTGTGTGACGTCACCGAATGGGTGAGTGCACTCGGGGGATCGGGGGGGTTTTTGTTATTTATTCATTTATGTGGGACAAAATGACTATTGGTTTTTTCCGCATCTCGGGATCGATGCAAGAAGTATCTTAATCAACATCGGAAAGGTAAGATCGCACCGGTTATGAGTCTACCAAACATTTTTGTTTGGGACTATTAGGGTGCATCTATAGCCCCCATAGTTTGCATTATTTTTGTCCATAGCCTTAACATGTTCCACTTGTCCCAAAACTAATCCCTACCAAATTTTATTGAATTCGGAGTTTGTCTTATGGGGCCACCACAGGCTTGAAGTCCGAAAATGGGCTTGTCCATTGAAACGTGTAGTAAAGTGAACTTTGCACTCTAAATACACACTAATATCCTATATAATGCAAGTAAATGCATGTAATGTGTTAATGGAAAGAAGAGGGCCATATCAAACTTAACTTTAATACTCTGCTGTGGGATTTGTTTCTTGGATATTCAGATGAGGGTCAAAGGCCAACAGAGTTCAATGTCAACAAAGGTCAAAGGTCAACCAAACAAGGTCAAAGGTCAACAATAAACATATAAATAGGCCCTAACAATCAGAGCAAAGTAATACTGCATGTTGTGTAAATCATTGGTCTTCTTTTTATCAGTCCTTCCAATAAGATCTTGATCAAGGATTCCACACCTTAGGAAGCGATGATGTAGTAATTGTCAGCTAAATTCAAGCAACCTGGAGCTCTCCACAAAGCCAGGTGGATGGCAAAGCTACTTTACTCAGTAAAGATCTGTTTGCTTGAAGCCCAGATTTCACAGCTGCCACAAGGCCGCCCATCAAGTGCCAAAAGTGAGAGAATTTGTTATCTTCGCCACTCTACTGATCTACAGTTCGTGGTGGTTGACCTGCACTTCAGCTGCTGATGCCCCATGGCATGACCTCAATCTGTTTCACAAGTTGCTCATGTATGAGGCCCGGGGTATGAGGCTGTGAATCCAGTCATTTCTTCAAGTGCAATAAAGCTTTGAAGCGTCACCTATGGTACTTGACAGAATGTCAGTATGGTAGGCCTACTTGAGAGATGGTGCCCCTTGCACTCAGTGATATAGTGCCCACAGATGAGCGATGTATACTCGCTGATAAACTCCTTGCAGTTAAACCTGCAGTAGACATCTTAGCACCTAAGAAGCGGATTGGAGTATCCTTTGGAAAGCCCGAGTTTCCAACCAACATCACCACTGCAACATCTCTTGGAGACTTGGTCAATGAAGACTCATGGTTCACTATCCACATCCTGCAAATAAACAGTCTTTCTCACTGAAGATGTTGATACATGGTCAAATTCTTCAGCATATCAAGAATCCTTTGCCAACATTGAAGCCATCAATATGTTATCAACGACTGTGCACTGTGCAGAACGCAGTGCACAGCTTAGCGCGGACTTCTTGGATGCAGCAAGAACGGAAAAGCACTACCAAAATACACTACAAGTTCTTGAACTAAGCCACAAGAATGAACCAAATCTTGGAAAGCGCAAATCTAACACTGATGATTAAAACCTGACTCCTCAAGAAGCACTGAACTTCTAAATGAATGTAATAGCGAGTGCTGAAAATAGCATTTTAGGATTGTAAAACTCTTTTACGTAAGGCAGCTATTACTTGATACAGCAGTCAAGACTGCAAACATAGCTGTCATTTACAAAAAAATATGCAAATGCTTTGGAAATGGTCTAAAATATCTTTAAATTGATGCACTTAGCAGTATTGAGAATACAGCAGCTATAATAACGCACACAAAGTATTTGAATCAAAATAGCTGCCTTATGAAATTGTGGTATAGCTTATCATAAATGTTCTGATCGCCGGTGGCCCCATAGGACGAGGTCCGATTTCGACGAAATTTTGTGTGAGGTATTTATTTTGATAGTGGAACACATTTATGCTATGGACAAAAATCAGGGTTAACATTTTAAAAATAGGGGGGCTATAGATGCACCCTAGTGTACATGTACAATGTAGTATGTAGTTTCAAAGAGTCCAAAGTGTTTGAAAGAAGATTCTTGCATTTATCTTGATAAAGATTACTATTAGACTTGCAAGTTCACTTCACTGACTTGTACTACACCCCTAGCCAATTTTTTGCTTATTTTTGCGTTTTTCTCAAAAATTATAGCGCATTGGTGACAAGTAAGATATGCATATTATAGGGGCAAGGACTACAACTACTGCACTGAAAATTCAGCAACTCAAGGCAAGTAGTTATTGATTTATTGATCAAATATTGGTTTTCCTCATTTTTGAATGTAACTCCACAACTGTTGTCTGTGCTGAAATAAAATTTCCAGTGGCTCAGTTGTAGTCCTTGCCCCTATAATATACATGTACATATCTTACTTGTCACCAATGGTCTATAATTTTTGAGAAAAATGCAAAAATAGGCACAAAATTGGGCAGGGGTGTAGTACCCCCTTATTAAGGTTTTAGTTTTTAATGTTACTTGCTTTTAATGGCCTTTCTGTATTAATTTGGTGATCAAAGTCCACATGATACAGAAAATAAGTTAGGAATCAATATTCATTGACCTTCATAATGTGCTGTTTTGTTCAAATGACCTTGACTGTTGATTGATAATTTTGACGAAAATTATTTCTGTTCATATCTTTATCCAGGTATTTTGGTGTTCCTCTGAAGGAGCGTTGTCGTGTCTCTCTCAATTGGGTTCATGGACAGTGTCAGGATGTCAATTTGAAGACGTTCTCAACTCAGTAAGTAACTTTTTTACTTCTACAGCCATTGTCAATTCACTGCAGGATGAAAGCCTCAGCCTGCTGTCTCTATGTCTCTCTGTTTTGGTAATGGTACCAGTTCACTTATCCCCAATAATGTTGCATCTTGTCCCTCTATCGCTTCCGTTTACATCCTCTGTTTCATTTCCTCCCATTAGGTGTCCAGTGTGTGAGTGTTGAGCTCCAACGATTGTCATGTCTGCGGCTGATATGGCTAGTCCAGGTCCATTTTTTTATTTTAATGGTTTCCAAGATGTCTTGAACTTGGGTTTTAAAAGTTAAGACATTTTAGTATGGAACCTCATTTTACACACAGTTTCAGGGCCCTGAATTTTAGTTTGAATTAAACTCGAATTTGACCCCCGGGTCTAAATCACAAAATAGGCCCTATTGTATTTTGATTTGCACCAAATGTTGCTGTACAATTCTATTTTCGAGTGTTACATGTATGCCATTGTTTTGGATGGGAAATCCCCACTAATATAATTTTCTTTAATTTTAATGAACACCCATTAGAGCACACTTTTAAGGGTATAGGCATTAATTAGGTAGAATTATAAATATTAACTTTTAACAAAACTGATGAAGACCAAAGGGCATCAATATTAAGTATTTTAATTATTTTGTGCTGTGTTTTCTCTCGCACATAGTCTGTTGCCATGGCTGCAACTAGATGATACCAACTTGTACATCAGTCAAGGGGAGATGATCAAGCGTTACCAAATCTTGTCTACCAACGGAGACTTAGCTAAGAGGTCAAAGGTCAATCTATTTGGTCATCAAGATGATGTGTGTCGCTTTGTCATTCATGGAGATCAAGTGGTTGCTGGAGGAAGGGATTGTAGCGTCTTGGTTTGGAACAAAGATACGGGACAGCTGCTGCAAAATCTGCAGGGATGTACTGACGAGGCCATCTGCGTTGACATGACACGCGATGTAGTGATAGCGGGTGCACGCAATGGATTCATCAACATGTGGAACAAGACAAGTGGCCAGTGTAAGGTGTCATTGCCTGTAGGGGACAGGGTCTGGTCTCTCCAGGTCAGCCCTTGGCAATCGTGAAGTTGATCAGTTGTTGAAATAAAATGTTGTTGTGATTGTAAATGGTTGTTTGTGTCTTATGTTTGATCATGGTGTAGACCCTCACTTCAATTTCAAACAAACTTCAGCAAGTTGTTTCAGAAGAATAATATCAGATACAAGCTAATATTGGTTACTCGTAGACTCCAAAATACATTTTGTGAAACATCAAGGGAATTAAGGTGGTACTACACACCTTGATAAATATGTGACTATTTTTGCATTTTTCTCAAAAACTAATAACACACTGGTAACAAAAGTTATGTATATTTTAGGGGCAAGGAATCCAGTTACTACACTGGAATTTCATTATCTATGATAAGAAAAGAGGTACCCCTAGAATGTACCTCATTTCTTAACATATATATATAATGAACCACTTGTCTTGAATCACTGAAATTTCAGTGAAGTAATTGGATTCCTTGCCCTATAATATACATAACTTTTGTTACCAGTGTGTAGTTATTTTATAAAAAAAATGCACAATTTGTCACAAAATTTATCAGGGTGTGTAGTACCACCTAAAAAGCTTTACATTTTAGAAAGAACAATATAATAATGAATGTTTAATTTATCTTAGAATCACATGTTAAATTTCCTGAGAAATTATTTTTATTCATATTTCAGATGCTTTGCTAGTGGGTCATCCAGTTGCTATGATCTGCAACCTCTCAAGCTATGGGACATTCAAAGGTAAATTTAGTAGTAAGATTAGTAGCTTGAGTTTCTTGTGAGTTAAAATCCATTGTATTGTACATTGTTATTATTTTAGAAATGTAGATTTCTTAGGAGTTCAAGTCTACTGCATTGGACAAGAAATTTGGGTTTTTGTGGGCCAAATTCTATTCTATTGGACTAGAAACTTGGGTTTCTTGTGACTGAAAGTATTCGACTAGAAACTTATTTTGGTGAGTGAACGTCTACTGTAGTGGACAAGAAACATGGGCTTCTTGTGAGTGAAAGTCTACGGCATTTGACAAGAAACTTTAGTTTCTCATGAGTGAATGTCTGCTGCTGTATTGGACGAGCAAATGTGGTTTCTTGTGTGTGAAAATCTACTTATTTTAAATAAAACAAAAAAGCAAACATTAATTCAACATATTCATGCTTATTTTTTTCTTTCTTACAGTGGTGAGCTGACTGAGACGTTGGGACGTAACTACAGGAAGGGAGCTGGTATCTTGGATATTCAGTGGGAGACGCCATATACCCTGCTTGCTTGTGGTTACGATGCCTACATACGTCTGTGGGATACCAGAGCTAGCGTCCAGTAAGTATGGATGGATTGCATCATTCTTAATTAATTGACAGGTGACCTTTGACCTGCTATTTCATGCAGAATGTAAACAGTGTAGATTTGTTGTTGATATTGTACTGGATATTAGACGAGTTACGCCCAAAACTATGCATTTTGCCCATGAAATTTATTTAAAGATATTTACCACATGTACGAGGGAATGTCGACTGAATATGTTATAATCTGTTACCAAGGCTTTTGATGACATTTTCTCCATAGAAACCATTGGACACTGTAAGATTCTTCTTGGGTGTCAGTTGTAGACATGGCTTATAGATATGATTTATACTATGGAGGGGAAATGCAGGCCAGCTTCACTGGCAGTGTAGTATTATACACCTTTGTGGTTTACTGAATGCTATCTACTGAAGATAGCATTGTGTCTAAAGAATGTTGTGCTGATTGTTATCTATAGATTGAAGATAGCATTATCTCATTTTATTACTGAAATCAATCTACTGAAGATAACATTGTGTCTAAGATAATATTTTACTGAATGCTATCTACTGAAGATAGCACTGTGCATAAAATGTTTGACTGAATGTTATTAATACTGAAGATAGTACTTTGATCAAATCATTTCACTTTTACTGAATGGTATCTACTGAAGATAGCAATGTATCCAAAATAATGTTTTACTGAATGCTGTGATTGCTGTCTACTGAAGATTGCCCTGTGCCCAAAATAATATTTCACATTCACTGAATGCTATCTACTGAAGATAGCAATATATTCAAAATGTTTACTGAAGATAGCATTGTTTACAGTCAGTCTACTCTGAAGTACAAGGTAGCGACGCGGACGCACACATTGTGCCGACTTTGAAGGCACGCATATGCAGCAGAGAGGCATAACGCGCACTGTTTACGCTGTATACGCATGCGTTGTCACTTTGTACTTCAGAGTGGACAAACTGTAAAATGTTTTACTGAATGCTATCTACTGAAGATAGCAATATATTCAAAATGTTTTACTGAAGATAGCATTGTTTACAGTCAGTCTACTCTGAAGTACAAAATAGCGACGCGGACGCACACATTGTGCCGACTTTGAAGGCACGCATATATGCAGCAGAGAGGCATAACTGCGCACTGTTTACGCGCTGTATACGCGCACACGTTGTCACTTTGTACTTCAGAGTGGACAAACTGTAAAATGTTTTACTGAATGCTATCTACTGAAGATATCATTGTCTAAAATGTTTTACTGAATGGCAATGCTACTGAAGATAGCATTGTGTCCAAAATAATGATTTAGTGAATGCAATCTATTGAAGATAGTATTGTGTGTAAATTTTTTTACTGACTGCGATCTACTAAATACAACACTTTCGCTCAAATATATACTAATGCTATCTACTGAAGATACCATTGTATCTGAAGATACCATTGTGTCTGAATATACCATTGTGTCTAAAATAATTGTTTGCTGAATGCTATCTACTGCAGATAGCACTTTGTCCAAATTATTTTACTGAATGCTATCTACTGAAGATAGCACAGTGTCTAAAATAATGTTTCGCTGAATGTTATCTTCTGAAGCTGGCATCGTGTCTAAAATAATTGTTTACTGAATGCTATCTACTCAAGATAGCACTGTGTCCAAAATATTTTACTGAATGCTATTTACTGAAAATAAAATTGTGTCTAAAATAAAATTTTACTGAATGCTGTCTACTGAAGATAACATTGTGTCTAAAACATTTTTTTACTGAATCTATCTACTGAAAATGGCATTGTGTCTCAAGTACAGTAATGATTTACTGATTGCTATCTACTGAAGATAGCACTGTGTCCAAAATCATATTTCACTTTTACTGAATGCTTTCTAATGAAAATATCATTGTGTCGAAACATTAGCCTCAAGTACTAATACTAATGTACTTATGGTGTTTGTTTTTCTTTGCTCACTTAGTGCACCTGTGATGAAATTGGAAGAACCAGATGATTACACTATGTACTGCATGCAGACTGACAAGAAGCACCTGATAGCTAGTGGCTCCTCCTTGTGGGGTGTGGTCAGATTGTGGGATAAGCGTATGACTCATACAATGCAGGTGGGTACCAGTGTAGAGTTTAATTCTAATATTTCGATCAATAAGTTGTTGTATAGTGGGTGTAATTTTGCAAACCTTCAAAAACAAGTGGACCCACAAATAACTGTGTTTTTCAATTGCAAACCATCTTGCACTTGTAAATTGTAAAATATACTCAATTGACGCAAAACTTAACATAGTATAGTGCATATAATTTTGCCACTAGTTTGGGAAAGTTTTACCTTTTTTTGGCAATGTCAAACAAAAGTGGGACCTGTTTTAGATCCAAAACTGTTTAATTTCATGCTGTTTTTTTGCAAAAGGAAACCAACAAAATGTTGCACATGTTATAACTGAAATAGCAACTTCAGAGACTTTTTGGTTTTCAGTTACCTGTATTTTGTGAAATAAACCAAAATATCTTTAGCAATGCTCAATTTTCTTTTCACTTTAAAGGAAATGAGGTTTCCTCAAAAAAGTAAGCTTTAAAATATATAAAGACAAATTTGGTTTCGCAGAACTTTTCGCTTCGAATCGTAGAAATACAAACATTTTGAAATTTAAACAAATACATTTTGATACTCAAAATCACCAACTAACCCAGTCTATGAGTAGCCTTAATTTTGCTGTACAACATGTATTTACTAAATCAAAGAGTTTGAATGTAAACATTGATTTTTTACTGAATGTATTTCTGTTTTCTCACAGAGTTTCTTTGTCGGCCATAACTGCAACAGCCCCATCTATAGTCTTCAGTTCAACAGCACCCATCTGTATGCAGCTCTCTGCAATAGCCTGCGTGTACTCAACTTCAAAGCCGGTAATGCTGTATCAAGCGCATTCTAAATTTACATTTTGCAAATCCCACCCCACCCTACGTTATGAGTTTTGATGAAGTGAACATTTGAAGCACTGAAGTGTGTGGTATATGTGACTCAACTGTGTGTGTAAGAGAAAACTGTTCAATTGTGTACATCCATATCAAAAAGATGAGCTTGTCAGCTGCTACATGTGTCTCTTTTTGCATATTAAATTAATAGGTTGGAGTAAATACCAGACTCTTCTCAAGTAAGGGTCACTTCAAGTCATCCCCAAATCAGTGAAGTCACATGGTTTTTAGGAATGTACTCTGTATTCCTTAATCTTTGGACTTGGGGATGATTTGAAGTGGCGTCCATTTGAGATGAGTCTGGTATTCATTCCTAGCTATTCACCCCTTGCATTGTTCCGCCATGTTGGGTAGAGCCTCAAACTGGCAACAGACATGAAAGGAAGAATTATGTAACTCTACTGTAAGTTACATAACTGTATAACTAATTCAATTCCCATTCATGTATGTTGCCAGTTCAAGGCTCTACCCATAACTTGATGCAAGGAGCAAATTATGTAAAAAGAGACACTGCTGTAGCAGCCAATAAGTGCATCCTTTTGATATGAATGTACACAATTTATCAAAAACTGAGTCATAGTTTGTATTACAAAGTTCCAACTGATACTGGTATGTTTTTTTTTTGAGAAAATGTTGATTTGTATCATGTCAAGGGCTCAGTGCAACAAAGGATTATCTCAATAAAATAATAGCTCCCTTGGGAAATGCTACTCATAAGCGCAAATACATTTTATACACAAAATTACCCAGGGGAGCTATAAATGAATATGAGGCTTTGTTGCACTGAGCCCTCGATATGTAAAGGTCAGCAAGAATTGAAGAAGATACATGGCGTCGATGGGCATGAAAAACCTCCTATGTGCTGGTGGCCCTTGAACATGTATAAAACAAACCTGCCAAGAGAGTACATGGGACATTTTGCATTAAACATGTTCGGGGGCCAATAACACAGGTTTTTCCTGCCCAACAAAGATGCACAGATTTTAATAGATTACTAATATCGGTTGGAATTGGACTATTCCAGTTGAAATCCATACACCCCCTATGGAAGACATGACCTTAATCTTCCACACAGGGGGTACATATTTCAAATGGAGTCACCCATTTAGGTAACTCCATTTGAAATTCACATTCCCTGTGTAGAAGGTTTTGTTTTTCATAGGGAGTGTATGGATTTCAACTTGACTAGCCTGTTGTGTTATTTTCAGCTTGTGATTTCTCTCTGCTATTGTAACAACGTTCAACAATATATATTAGAAGTGCTTCAAATGTACACAGGAAATATGGCTTACTGGTATTCTACTTAGGAAATTCTAAATTGATGTTACTTAATAAGGATAATTGCATTTTTCCCCAGAAATTATAATGAATTTGATAATATCTGCTATTGATTATAATTCAATTTGATTTTTGTAAAAATCATCCTGATTCTGATTTCTTATCTAGGAGTCATTTTAATTATTTTGAAGGAACAACACAATCCATTTTGTGCAATATTGTTTTGATGAAAATTATAAATTTCACCATAGCATGAAAAATGATACCTATTATTCCCCACAAAATAAATGTTTTGTTTTCTAAATCCATATATTTGTGATCAACCCCATCAAGATGAAAGCACCCAATAAACCAGGGTTATATAGAAGGGTCTAGGAGTCCCCATATACCTAATATGTAGTTGTTCCCTTTCCTCATTACACATCCTCTCTCCCCACGGGTTATTCCCGTTGCAATCCATACACCCCCTATGGAAGACTTGACATTAACCTCCCACACAGGGGGTGCATATTTCAAATGGAGTCACCCATATAGGTAACCCCATTTAAAATTCCCTGTGTGGCAGATTAAGGTCATGTCTTCCATAGTGAGTGTATATATTTCAACGGGAGTAGCCGATTTCCTTTTCGCTTCCTCCATCAGAACTTGCCATCTCTCAATCTGGGACAATTTGTGTTTAGAATTCAAATGACTTTACTATTAATCATGAACATGTACATTCCATAGCATTGAATTACCTGGAGTGCTCATCGAAAAATCTGTTGAAATTATAAAGTCTATGAACAATTTGCTGCCTCATCAGTAGATGCTCCTATCATATTTTCCCCTTTCTCAGGATGCCTCTAGAAAAAATAGTGGAAAAGAACATTAAGATAGATTCAATTCAAAATTGAATTGATCTTGCTATCAGAATATAATAGCAGAATTTTCTTATCCTTGGAATATTTAATAAAAATAAAATGTTAATATACATACCAAAAAGGTTACATATAGAGAAACAACTAGAACGCATAAAGAGTTATATTCATAATACAGTCTGGCAAAGTGAGACTAAATTTATATTCAGTTGTACAAAGCACAGCACATACTTCCATATCAATATGTATGTATGGGTCAAATTGATTTTGAACATAGTTCATTACAAATTACTGTGTGTTTCTTTCTACTACACTTTACAATATAAAGAAAGCCCAGTTGAGTTTCACTTGCCAATTGACTATAAGCTGGTTGGGGATTTGGTGAACTCCTGAAACAAGACCCATCGGATACCGGAGATTAATCTCATATCAAAAGTGAGAAAGATGTATGTGTTGTGAATTATGTTCAATTTCAATATATTATCATAGCACAGTGTCAAGCTAAAACCAAAATATTGACTCTTTTGTATTTGGCACTCTAAGTTGTAAATTCTGATTTCATTGTATCCATTATGATAGATTGTAAATTCATTTGAAGTACATTTTTGTATATACGATATCTTGAGTAGTTTTCAAAACTTATATTATAAACATATCTTTTTATTGTCAATAAATTTTATGTTATATAAATAAAATATATATTTTTTTGAAAATGGATTTTGGAACTCACTTTGCCAGATTTTAAAAACGGATATTGCTAAATAATCCATGTGTACGAGGGCTGAATGAAAAGTTTTTGGCCCAAGGTAATCTAGATGAGCTTGTAGTTGAACGATCTTGAACAAAGCAAATATTCATTTTTATTTTGAAACTGCAGGTTTTATTTTGCAAATACATGCCAAGGTTTGTGAAATCAGACCTTGATCTAATTTTTTTCATCCCCATTAAATGTTCCATAGGATTAAAAAAAAAAGATTTATTTTAATTTGTTTATGTTGTACATCGTGCATTATCATTTTGACTGTGGCTATATAATATTTATAAGAAATATTTTTCATGACAGTTGTATTATATTTTATCAGGTACTTTTCTAGCATAACACTTCAGTACTCAGTAGAAAACCAGTAAGCCATTGTTCAAGTAACAGGCAGTAGTATTATCAGAGACTGTTCAAGCTTTCATAGGTATGGGTGTGTATGACCAGGGCCTGATCTTGCAAAAGACTTAAATGTGTGTATGGCGACCAAACATAAATTCATAAGGAACAACTTATGTAGAGTTATGGGATGTTGCTAATAATGGGCTCCTTCAGTTGAAAACAATACACCCTATAGGAGACATGACCTTATCTTCCACACAGGGAGTGTGAATTTCAAATGGGGTTACCTGACTGGGTTACTCTATAAGGGTGAAATGAATGGATTTTAACTGGAATAACCCAAAGGGGTGTACATTAGTGTACAACCTAGCCAAATCTACAATGAATTGTGCTATTACCGTTGAAATCCATACCCCTTGTGGAAGACATGACCTTTAAATGATCCACATGGAGTGTGATTTTCAAATGGGGTTACCTGACTGGGTGACTCCCATTTGAAATTCACACCCTGTGTGTGGAAGATTTTAAGGTCATGACTTCCATAGAGGTGTATTGATGTCAACTGGAGTAGTCCAAAGCTGGTGTGGGTGTACATGATTGTAGCCAAATCTTGGTAACATGAAACTGCAATTAATGTATCTAGGCCTTATATCTCCTGGGTTTGAATCATTACCATGCATTGTAAGTCATTGCAAAGTAGGCACAGAGTTGGTATTAAAAGCAATTAAAAAGGGATGTACTTCAGAAATGTATGACAGAAAAATTTTAAAATCTCATCATGTTACAAAATTAATAATAAATAATAAATGTGATGAGATATTTCATCATATTTGCACAAAGATTTGATTGATTGAAATTGGACAATAAAGAGTATAATTAATTGTCAAGGATGTCATTATGGCATAACAAATTGAAATTTAAGAAAATTGTCAAAAACAAAATGAGTTACTGAAATATTGTTTTATTGTTGTGATATCAAAGAGTTGCACAAAAATTATAAGATGTTTGTTTTTTATTTTTGTCTTTTTTTAAATAGTTCTCATAAAATTGAAATTAATTCAAAAAGTGACCAAAGTAGACACTGTCATACACTTTTGGAATACTTGAAATTGTAAAATAGCTACAATCCTTATCATCCCATATGTGACACGATCAAGGGAAATGAGTCGGATGTCGCTAATATTGGTTTTGAGATATTGGCAAAGAAATTGTTAAAATTCTTTTGTTTTATATTGTTTCCAGCGATTGATCAAGTAACATAACTTCGCAAAGAAAAGTTGTATCAGCATAGGGTTTCAGTTTCTGAAAGCTCTAAATGTCCTCTCTAGAAACCTGTGTAAAACTCATTTTCGACCAGGGTCGACATGTGACTCATTCCCCTTGACAATGTCACATATTAACCTCTGCTTAATTAATATATATTTGCTTTTCTTACCAAATTATCCATAAAGCTTTGACTATAAAATATAAAAAATATTCTCCAAAATACACTACATCTGACATTAGATTAACTTTGTCGACATCAATTGTTGAATATTTGAATCTGCAAAATACACCCAAAAGGTAGTTTCCACTTTAACGTCACATATAATTACTTCTTTTTTTAGAATTAATAATAATATAAGACACTAAAATTTATGAGCACCTGTAAAATTTTTATTATGATAAATTTAACAAATTTACTATGGTACTTTGTAAAAAAAAAAGACCCTTTCTCAATATGTATATTGATACCTAAATAAGTAGTACAATTACAAATAACAATGATTAAAGGCTAACAGTGATATGTGCTTTTTGCTTACTCCAGTTCACACAAGTTTTGAGTGTTAATAATAATATGTGGCACAATATGCTGTAAAAATTTGTATATCAGCATGTGGCTATTAACAAGTTGCTCGCACAAGAACAAATCGAGGGTTGACAAACAGAAGGCCTTAACTCAAAAAGTGCCTTTTTGAGAAAAATGAGTAAAAATAATATTTTGCATTGAGATGTGACCAAGTATTAATGTGCTATAGATGCAATAGGAAGTTGAATTGAATTAAGGCTTATGATTTTAAGAATCTGTGGGTATTACATATTATTTTGGTACCAAAATCTCAAAATGGCCAAAAGTGAGTTAAGGCCTTCTGTTTGTCAATCCTCGAAATGTTTATGGTAGTGTGTTTAACTTTTTTTCTTTTAATTTACAAATTCACAGATATTTGTAAATATTTGTAAAATGAAAAAGTTTAACAAACTACCCTAAAAATTTGTTCTTGTCCGAGCAACTCGTTAATAGGCACAAATTTCTAAGGTAGAACAAAGAGTTAAAAGAAAGCGAATGCATACTTCTTTGGCACAATGTTTTATCTTTAGGAAATCAGCCATACAGTGAGTTATTGTGAAGAGACAAAAGTAGTGTACCTGGGCCGTGGATTTTTTTTCCAACAGCAAAGGCCAGAATTGAATGATTGTTTGTGCTTGGTGTGTATTGACAAATTTGCATTATAATATGCTGAATTGACAAGATTGTTTCTGTAAAGCACAAACTTTAAACAATGAGTCCTTTGTGATATTGAAACAATGAAAGGTACATGTACACTACTTTCCCTCCATGGGTAACATGCAAACAAGTATGCAAGTTCTCCTCTTTGATTCATTGGGAAGGCCACAAACATCAAGTCCACTCAATTTTGATATAATTATGAATTCACTCAAATTCAAAAATTATTGGTAACATGTATTCAAAAGTTTTAAAAAGTACTATACTTTTATTTCAAGAGATATTCACCAAATCAAAAGCAAAATACAATGAATGATGAAAGTCGAACTAAACTCAAAATGTTTATTAAAACCATATTATTAACCCAGATATAAACTGGCTTCAAAAAGAAACTTATAATTTTTCACAAGGTCATATCTTAAAATCCTCTCCATAAAAATGAACAAAAATTGCACACAGGATTACTTCAATACTCTACTCTAAACAAATGTCAGTAACTAAGCAGTTGTCCAACTGATACAACAGCAAAATGCACTGACATGGAACACCTTTCTGGACCAAAATTCACATCCCAATAGATTTCTTTGGTTGGGTTCCAATTATTCGCCTGTGAATGTGGTCCCGGAAGCTGTTCCGTGTCAGTGCATTTTACTGTCGTGTCAGTTGAACAACTGCTTGGTTATCATGACATGTGTTTAGAGTAGAGTATTGGGTTATCCTGTGTGTAATTTTGTTCATGTGCAGCCGTATAATTGGAACTCAACAAAAGAAATCTGTTGGGATGTGAATTTTGGTCAAGGAAGGTGTTCCATGTCGGTGCATTTTGCTGTTGTGTCTGTTGAACAACTGCTTGGTTACTGACATGTCTTTAGAGTATAGTATTGAAATAATCCTGTGTGCAATTTTTGTTAATTTTTATGGAGAGGATTTTAAGATATGACCTTGTGAAAAATTATAAGTTTCTTTTTGAGGCCAGTTTAGTTCCCAGAGTAAGCAAGAAGCACTAAATGGCTACTGTAGTCAGCTTGGTGAAAGTAAAAGACAAAGGAAATATAATAAATGGCATACCCATAATTATTTCATCTGCAATTTTGTGTCACTTTTGTGTTTTTTCTTTTTCTTGAATTGGTATACAAAGGGTCCCTTTTTGTGGGCTGGTATTCAAAAACATATCCACAACTATTGTCACAATTCGTCGGTCGCAACACATAGTGGCGTACGTGAAGGACAAAATACATTTTTGAGCAAAACGTTTTTGAAGGATATGCTACTAGTAACGGAGTCGATACTCCTCCACTGTTATCTCTCAGTGGCCCAATTTCATTTCAAATTGAAGTTTAAGGTTCAAACTATTAAATTGTATCTTGAATAGTTAACAAGGAATAACTATTATAGGATAATAGCCAGCTCTAAACCTATACGCCACTATGTGAAACGGAAAATGTGGAAAATCACTCTATGCCACTATGTGTTGCGACCGATGAATTGTTTTTGTAATTCATGATTGAAAACTGTTGAAGAAAACCCTTCAAGTCCTATGTTGTAATAGCAAAATCCATCCAGAGGAAAACCAGGGCTTCATTCAAGCCAGCCTTTGTAAAAATATAGGAACATTTTGAATGAAAATACAGAACAAGTAGGACAGGGAAGTCAAATACAGTGGTTGTCAGAGACCAATAAGCATTACTAAGGGGGGGAGTCCCAAAGGTACTTTCATTTTTGCGTGATGTGTGTACAGTGTAGTGCAAGTCATACTATGGGGGAGGCACCGACCATGATTGGGCACAAGTCGTTTTTTGGCAATTTTTCTGTGGGATTTTCTAAATTTTACAATCAATGGGGATGGGGGCACATGCCCCACATCCCTCAAAATCCACTTCAAATCACCAAAATTGGCTCAAGATCACCGAACTTTTTCCCCAAATTGAATTTTGCATGGTGCCCCAGCCCCTACCCCCAATCAGATTTTTTTTTAATTCACCGGAAAAAGTCGGCCTTGAAAAGACCGCACAGGTACACACAATCACGATTCCATCATTTTCCATTAATTTGTATCACTTCAAGTGGTGTCGAAGTAAAAAGGAATTCACTTGACGGCCTATTTTAGCACATCCTATATACATGTATTTGGACTGAGAAGAGGTCTGGGGATCTTATTATGATCTGGGACCCATTTTATTACCGCACTGACGCGAGTATAGTCACACCTTCGAGTAAAGTCACACCCCCAAATTTTTTATTTAAAAGTTATTTATTTTTTCGGTTTTGTAGTGTCCCTTGACCTAGACCTAAATGCTAGGATCATTCATGGTTGACCTAAAAAAAATTGAATTTTGCACGAAGTTTTGTGTTTTTTTAATTTGAATGCATTTTGATATCATTTATAGAGTATGACCATGGAGGTATATAAATAAATGGAGAATGATCGCCAGAATTCTAATCTCTTAAGTGGAGATTATCCGATTACCTCTATTCAATGAGTCACCAAACTTGAATGACTAGCCACTTCAGCCAAGCTATTGATCTCCACGATGGTTATGAGACTCTACCATGGTTCATTGATCGTCACTCCCAAAATTTCCTCATAGGAATTGACCCTACATTGACCCGTACCGGAAGGCTTGTAAAAGAGACTGTATAATGACGTCAGCTAGTCAATTAGCTGTTCAAAGTAACCAGTTTTGATAGCTTATAGTTTCAATGTATGATTGTGCGAAAACCCGATGAAATTTGGATGTTCTGTTCTCAAGTTATGAAACTGTTTTCAACACTAGTTGTGCCGTAACTTGACAAATATACTTAGTTTTCATGTTCATATATTAAGCTTTTAAGGGGTCTGAGGAGTTCAAATATAGTGCAAATGAAAGCAAAACGTTTTTACCTTCCGATTGTGAAAAAATTATGTTGGGCCAATTTGGGCCAATTGAGTTAAGAGCGAGTAAAATTTACCGGAAGTACTTGAATTCAGCTAAAATCTTTTCATCATCATTAAACTTCTCATTTTATAATAAATAATTATCAGTATTTAGGCCTAAATGATTATTAATATTATTAGGGGCCATCATTTTCTTTGGAGGGGGTTCCAAATAGGCCTATACCGGGGTCATAACTTTTGGAAAGAAAAATAGGGGTCATAGCCTAATTTAATTTTTCAAGAATCATGACCAAAATGTAGGGGGTCACAATATAACAGGTATAGGCCTACAGATAGGGTGTTTATTTTATTCAAAAGACTGATTTCAATGCAATTTTTTGGCGAAAATGACATTTTGATATTAAATTTTCTGAAACATGAGCACTTTCCAATAAACATTATAAGTAACTGCATTTAGCACCCCATTGAAATAAATGACCAGTGAAACAGACTTAACAATGTAATCAGCTTAGCATAATCAATATCCCCTGAAATTGCCTATTCATAACCAACGTAGTACAAAAGATGCTTGGCTAGATCATTCTCCATTTATTTATATACCTCCATGGTATGACATGAAAACAAAGTATCAATTTTCATATTAAAAACACAAAACTTCGTGCAAATTTCAATTAAAAAAAAAAATCAACCATGAATGATCCTAGCATTTAGGTCTAGGTCCAGGGACACTCCAAAGCCGAAAAAAAAAATAAAATTCGAGTATAGTCCCACCCCCCCCCCCAATTTTGACAAATGTTCACCCAAAAACGGGGTGGGATTATACTCGAGTCAGTACGGTAATAGTGACACTACACTCTTTGGTAATTTAAATCCCCCTTCTATGGATCAGTAAAACTGCATTGGGTTATTTTACTATGCTTAAGGGCTCAGATAGCGACGTTTTCACATATTTTTTGTGGGACCAGAGAGCACATCAGACATTAAAAATTGCATTGTGAAAACAAGCAATGTCCTGATATCAAATAATTACTTGAATTCAGCTGATGCCAGACCTGGCGATATCGCTCATCTGAGCGTAAAACGGATCGCTCAACGTTTGTTACGCGTAAACTTCCTTTTGAGTTCGCTTATGCACCCCTCTCTTATCGTTGACCCCACAGGCAACATGCCTACCTTCTGCAGTATGCGATGACATCACACGTCTACCCGCAAAGGCTTATGGGATTGACCGAAAAGGTTAATTTGTCAAATTGAAAATGTCTCCCTCAGTAGATACAGAGTGATGCAGAGCTTGCAGACTGTTTATAGTTGGATGCTTATATATTAAATTGAATACCTGAGTGGAAGAAGGGCCCAACTCCATCAAAACTGTTTTTGAGATATTAAGAAAAAACTTTATAGACAGAATGTTTTCATCTTCATGGGACCTTTAATACATGAACATACAATATCACATACATTCGAAATTATATATGATGTTTCCATGGCAACGGTACAGGTCTTAATACGAGCTGGAGTTGGGCACTTCTTCCACTAATATACTGCAAGTGCCAGTTCCGTATAAAGCAAATGTGTTATAAATAGCTACAGAAATTTAATAATTATCCATTAATTGCACAAGTAGAAGCATGTAATATGTTAGCAAGAAAGTTTATTGTACCTAGTGAAAAGCAGATTTCCTGGATGAACAAAATTCCTCTTTAACTTGTAAACCATGATTAAATGTACGACTGTTTAGAGAGTGGATTTTGGCTCATCTATCACACCCAAAGAACAGCCTGCTGGCACTCAGGTATTCAATTCAGCAATGGGCTATTTCAGTTAAAATCCATACACTCCCTATGGAAGACATGACCTTAATCTTTGAATGTAAATTACAAATGGAGTCGCCCATTCAAGTAACCCATTTGAAATTCACACTCCCTGTGTGGAAGATTAAAGCCATATTATAACATTTTCAAACAAAATAGATTAGCATTTCTTTGCCATAAAATGTTAGCTTTTACTGTCAGATATATTTTTATTTTTGAGCCGAACAACTACGGCAAAGCAAAGAAAATTGGAATTTACTACCAGCGCATATGTCGCCAAATACGTACTACGACCCTTTGTGTATATCCTTTGTGTATGCGTTCGACTAATAATTCCTTTGTAATAATAAAACGCCGGTTCCATCGTTTTATTCAAAATCTCGGATTTTGACCAAACTACAGCACCTAGAGTCTTGATTTTTGCAGGGTATTATTGGTTTAATAAAGTACAATATAATCGTGTAAAAAAAGAATTTTAAAAATTCAGTGAGGGCGTCCTCCTCAGCAAATGTTATAATATGGCTTTAAGGTCATGTCTTCCATAGGGGGTGTACAGAATTCAGCTGGAATAGCCACATATGGATAGTGATCCCAACAACAATATTTGCTGATTGCACAGTGATCTCAAAACGAGGTTCTACCCGCAAAGTGCGTTCCTTCAAACGCACGCTTTAATTACCAGGTACGCGTTGCAAAGGCCTTCTGGCGTGATTCAAGAAAAGCGAGAGAAACAAAAATGGACATTTTGCGTATACGTTAGCAGGAAGAACCTCGTTTTGGTAGCAAAGGGTGAATAAAGATATGTAATGCAACATAATTATTAGCTACACACCAGTGTTCGAATTAAGGAAAAATAAATGGTTGTCCCACGGACAACCAGGTTACAATTTCTGGTTGTCCGTCTAAGTTTTTGGTTGTCCGTACTTGAAACAAGTTTTTGCTATTAATATACTTGAATATACTTGAAATTTCGAACGCTGCTACACACAATCATATCCATAAAACTGGCAACAATGTACTGTTAATTTCTAAGTTCAATATTTTATTTTCATTAATAATGCACCAATATGAATCCACATATAATTTTTACATCAAAAAAAACATTGTACACAGTACACAAACTGGAATTATTTTACTATGAAAACCAATGTCATTGTTACCCATTGGAAAAACCAACAACAAAATATTATAATACAGCTACTCATAAAACTATATAATCTAAAATGGAGATGTGATCAAATGAAACTAATTACCACTGTTTACAATACCTACAGGGATGCCAGTGGCCTGAAGTGACTTCGCAGGAAAAGCCTGAAAAAGTACATGAATTTGGGCTATAAAGCCTCAAAATGGATTGAAAATAAATAAAGGTGCAGAAATTTGGAGTAACAAAAAGTGTCGCTTTGAGCTTGGGAATGACATCAAAATATATTTGTATGTGAGACAGCATTCCGATTGTGCCACCTTTACACATGAGCATATTATACTGCAATTCTAATCATGGCACAAGTGGGGTCAAGGCTGCACAACCGAAAGCATGTAGTAATGTCACTAGAAAACTCGCAGCAACATGGTATGGTAGCATCGAAAGCCAGTAGGTGCAGTTTTTTTTTCATGCAAAATCAGAACAGTGTTTTTGTATGCAATATGTAATGCATATCGTTCTGGCTTCTGTATTCTAAAAAGTATTTTGCTGCTCTCTTTGTCCCTCTTTTTTTTCCTTTTTTTTTGAAACCCTTCAAATAGAGGGCATCACAATATAGAAGATATCTTGTCCAAAACCTATGCTGCTTCACAAAATATTAAACATTCTAATCGATAAACATTCATTAAGGCCATCAAAAACTATTATTATTTACTACTCAACTACATTTCAAATATGTGTACATCCATATCAAGAGGATGCTACATGTGTCTCATTTCACACAATAACTTGGAATAAATACCAGACTCATTTCAAGTGGAGGCCACTTCAAATCATCCCCAAGTCACATGGGTATTAATACAGAGAACATTCCATAGCCATGTCACTTGGGGATGATTTGAAGTGACCTCCACTTGAGATGAGTCTGGTATTTATTCCTATATAGCTATTATATGAAAAGAGGCACATGTAGCAGCCGACAAGTGCATCATCATTTTGATATGGATGTACACATATCCATATAAAGAGGATGCGCTTGTCGGCTGCTACATTTGTCTCTTTTTACATAATAGACATCTCAAGTGGAGGTCACTTCGAATCGCCCCAAAGTCACATGGTTTAAGAAAGTTGTATTCCTAAACCATGTGACTAGTGGATGGTTTGAAGTGACCTCCACTTGCGATGAGTATGGTATTTATTTGCAGTTATTATGTAAAAAGATAAACACACAGCAGCCGACAAGTGCATCCTTTTGATATGGATGTGCACATATGCAGTCACCCATTCAGGTAATCCAATTTAAAATTCACGCTCCCCGAGTTGAAGATTAATGTCATGTCTTTCATAGGGGGCCCTATTGTATTTTCTTCAAAAACTGTAGGTTTAAATTCTGCTGTATACAGATTACCTTATGATGATAACATTTACAAAAAAAAATTCCACAAAGTGATAAAAAACTATGATAGCCTATTTTTCATTTTGCCCATAACCAGAACTGCATAGTGCTCACAATATAAACATGATCATTTTTTTCATATAATGTTGCCATTATTACACAATGTACAATGTTCTAGTTGCTTTAGTTTTCTTTCAATTCATTTCCATTTTTAAATATTTTATATATTATTTTAAATACATTATTTCTCATAATACCATTTAGATGTACTGCTGTGCTTAATAATTACAGTGGTTAAGTTTTTTTACGACCAGTATTTTAACAAAATTCACTTTCTGAAAAATACAATGAAATTTTGACTAGAATGGATCACCTTGGGCTGCTTTATTTGAAATCCACACTCCCTCTGGGAAGATTAAGCTACAGTCTTCCACAGAGGGACTATCGGTTTCAAATAGGCATTTTACATTTGAAATACAGTAAGCCAAAAAATTAAGGTACCAGTTGTGTTCACCCCTGTATCTCCTAAATAAAGTAAAATGTGTCAAAATTAAAACAAGCAGCTAATACCTGTGCTCTTCAGCTCTGATTTAAGACCTCATTTGTTGAAATTGGTTTAGAATTAAAGAAACGGTGGTTTAAACCCTAATAAAGAGACGAAATCAAAAGTTGCACTTTTGTGTTCTCATCAATGAAAGCACGATGCTAGTTTTAACGTGTTTCAATGGAAGCACGGCGCTGGTTCTCTTGTTCGTGAACGCATTGTGTGCAAATCAATAGGGCACGCAATAGAGCAAACTGCAGCTTTTAAATTAGCATCTTCCTTGGGTTTTTGGATCGTCATATCTTTATTTCTTGAACAATTTCAACAAATGAGGTCTTAAATTCAAGCTAAAAGATGCAGCTATTTCCAATTACGGTTCCAATTACTGGTTCCAATTACGACACATCTGTCTTTGTTTAGGATATACAAGGGGTGAACATAACTGGTACCTTAATTTTTTGGCTTACTGTACTCCAGTCATGGAAGATATATGTAAAGCTACGTGCAGAGGAAGTATGGGTTTCAAAATAATTAAACCTAGCCAATGTCATTTGAAAACATACTCCCTCCGAGGAAGACTTGTAAATATAATAGCCCATGACCATTAATCTGGGTTGATAAACTTCTAAGAATTTTTACATTTAAAAAAGGAAACTGTCCATGAATACTTTTTTATAGCTGCGAATAAAGTTAATTCAAAATATGCCATCTTTTTATGTCAATCTTGCTGAGGCCTATATTATTAATTTGTTAATTCTTAAGCAAAAAAATAATTAAATACATAGTACTTCTTTAGCTCATTTTCACCACAATGATTAAGTCTATTTCAAATTTGTGCAATTTTACAAATTTGTACTTCATGATATAAACTGACATTCATTTTCACCAAAAATTTCACATAGTAAATTAAAAACAAATTGCATAATTAAAAAAAACCACAATTCCACAAGATACATAGTAGTGTTGTACACAGACAATACATTACAGGTTCATTACAATATCACATGTAGTAATAGTACATAACAATAGGCATAGGCATCCTGGATATTATGTCCTGTAGAGTGCAGCATCCCAATATTATTTATTCAATAGAGGATATTTTTGCATGATTGTAAAGATGGAATGCTATTTTGTTTTTCACCTCATATTTTGTAGTAATGTGGACAGGGCTGGATCTGAACTTTTTTTGGCACTAGCCAGTCGGGCATGTAACTCTAGAAGTTGCATGCCCGACAGCAAAAGTACACACCATTGGTGTGCGGGCGTGTGTAAAAGTCCAGCCCTGAATGTGGATATGTATTGTTCTGGTCGTAGTATCAAATCATGTGTAAAACCTAATCGCACAGCGCATATACATACACAAACAAGATCAGTTTGCGGGCATACACGCTGCACAACCGTGTAACACCAATGATGTCATTTCTAACTTGAGCTGAAACAAAGTATAGTTAAAATCACATGTTCCTTTGCATGTTTTACAATATTGGTTGGTTGACAATACACCCCCTGATCCTTATAATTGACAGATGAAACTAGATATTGATTAACTACCTACCTACCTACCAATATGAAACATCACAGTGATCTACTGTGCTATTCCAGTTCAAATCCATACACCCTCTATGGAAGACATGATCTTTATCTTCCACACAGGGAGTTTGAATTTCAAATGGGGTCACCTGAAGTCCTGAACTACTTAATCTTCCACACGAGAGTGTGAATTTCAAATGGAGTTACATGAATAGGTGATCCTATTTGATGAAACCTAAACCAGCTATGTGGAAGATTAATGTCATATCTTCCATAGGGGGTGTATGGATTTCAACGGGAATAGCCCAGATATATCTCTAATACAAATCCTAATCCAAATTACAAAGTATTCTTTTCCAAGTTAATTTTTATATTCTGATAAAATTTTTAAAAGGAAGATAAAATAAATAAACAAGTACAATTCTTAAAAAGAAACAGGTTTGAGTTGTACTGAAAGGGAAAGATTAAATATAAAAAGAATTAACTCTTAAAAGTAATATTTTCTTCAATATTTATAGAAAGAATTCATGATCAAAGATGACATATAATACCATTGTTTTGCTGAGTATGAGTTTCACATATTTTCTAGAACACATAACACCTCGGCACTTTCAAATAGAGAGAGAACCTGTTTTTTGGATTATTCAGTAGTTATCATGATATTGTGAGTTGAATTATAATATTAACAAAATAAAACACCAGGATGGCTAAAGGATGAATTCAAACTTGACTGGCGGTTCCATCCAGTTAGAGGTAGTCATTGTGACGTCAACGCCACCATCTTGTGGGTATGGAGTGCCTTGTTGCTAAGATCACTGTGTTGACGCTTGACTGAAGAGGTGCGCCACGCGCTGCGACTTCCGCGTAATGTCTAACGCATGACATGCAGAACGGCAGTACCCACAAGATGGCGGATCCCGCGGAAAAGGCTGACGGCCTCTATAGAAACCAGACGGAACCAGACAGAACCGGCGGTCAACCACCGATCGAGTTTTGATTTCATCCCTAAGTAAGTTCCTTCACATCAAAAGACTAAAAAGGACAATAACAGCAAAACATTCTTAAATAAGCTTGGTCCCTGGGATTTGGATTTAACTTAATTATAATTTGCAAATAGTTGTGTACACATGCTACATCGATCAACTCGCATCTTGAGTTGTAGATGATTAAAATTGCACGTTTAGGAATTCAACCCTTATCAGCAAACCGAGATGCAAGTACTACAAAATACATATATTACCGTACTGTCTATTATTCAAAAACTAAATGCACAATTGTTCTGTACAAGCATGCTACATAGGAAGTACTGCTTGGCAAAATGGATTTGTAGCATAGACATGTATCCAGGTCCGTAGCCAGGGGGGGCCCCCCCCCCCCAAATTTGCAAAAGTATACAAAAAGTTCTAAAATTTAAGAATTTGCGAGCATAGCTAGCCAAGAAATCAGATTTTTTTGAAGCTTTTTTGGTCAAAAAAGGTCCAAATTTGGGGAAGAAAGTCAACTTTTCACAAAATTGCACCCCCTGGAAAAAAGTCCACTTTTTCAAAATCAGCACCCCCACACAAAAATTCCTGGCTACGGGCCTGCATGTTTCTACACACTTGACCAGAAATATCATTCAAGATCTGATTTAAGAATAAACTAAGCAGATTTTTAAGTCTTGGTCAGAAGGTACAACCATCTTGTTACATCTTTAAACAGGAAGCCCCGCTTGGCCAGTTCGCCACAGAAGAACTGACTTACACCTGTTACTTTGATGATAGACAGAACAGAATTAACATGGATACATTTTAACCTTGACTAATTCCCTAAGGAACTTGAACTAAAAGCAGGTCTTCATCTTTAAGCCATGATACGAAGTATAGAATTTCTTCACATAGATGACAACATTTAACTTGTTTCAATGAATCTGTTAAAATTGAGCTTTTCATTTCACAAGTATGCATAATATAAATTGGACATCTTTCTATAAGACACTTGTGTCCCTAGACCTAAATTTATAACCCGTTTTGAGGCCTAAATACATTCAATATGAAAAAGATATACTACAACAATGCCATTGTTCTTTTCCTAATCAACCTAGTTAGTAATTATCTAAATTATAAGAGACAATATATTGGTTCTTGTTAGCAAATCAATGATGTGACTGTTGACATCATTCTTCTCCAGGCCACAGAGCTGCTGGAATGATTATAGTTTAAATACATATTAAACTTTTTCCACATGACAACAACTAATAGAGAAAATAACTGATCACCTGGAACTTTCAGCCAGGAACTTCTGTTACCAGTCTTAATGTGCTTTAACAGTCGAGTTGAAGACACGACTTAAACTCTGACACAGGGAGTGTAGATTTCAAATAGAATTACCCATTCAGGTAATCCTATTAGACATTCACACTCCCTGTGTGGGAGATTAGGTCATGTCTTCCATGGGGTGTATGGATTTCAACTAGAATAGCCCAGCAATCTGGTAACTGAGCTAATGACTCTGCTTGGATAGAAGAGCAGGTGGCACATAATCTAGGAGCCCATTTCAAAAAGAATCGCTGTCCATCTAAAATTGAATTTATCACATATAATATTTATTTAAAAATAATTCAATCAAACTTAAGATCGATCTTTGTGAAGCAGGCCCCAGTTTAACCTTGTTACTCTCCCATGGGGAGGGTCCACTCATAAATACTGTGAGAATTGTCAGGACCTGTTTTGCATCCCTGTCAGTTCTTCAGTGCCCCCTCCATAAAACATGTTCCAGTTAGCTCAAAGCATACTCCAGGTTTTTAACTACTTTCTTGAATTTTTTTTTTTCACATATAATATGAATTTATTTCAAAGAAGTTAATTGATGCCCAAATCATTCTTGTATGTCATGTGATAGAAGTTTCAAAACATACTATAACCTGCATGTGCATTGCAATGTTTCTTGCAGTGTTGCCAGCTTGCCAACATGATTAACACCATGTTATTTTCCTACTTAAAATAATCTATAGAAGAATGTGAAAGACAATCTACCATCTAAAACTAAATTAGCAAATATTCATTTCAAAAGTCATGATCAATATGACATATATTAATTCTTGTTATAATACTTCATATAACACAATAATAAAATTCTCACTGATGGGAAATGACAGTATATATATTCTCACACAACCCATTTGTGGTACCATGTTAGGTTAAAGGTCACACATCACCAGTGGGAGAAAGCTCATATCTCTGAATCTCATATTTAAATTTTGGATGCAATATTTGTCACGTACATATTAATTTGGAAGAAATGTTAAAAATGGACATAATTACTGAATTTTGGGTTGCAACCTTAATTTTCACATTGTACTGTTTGGTCTACAGACCGCAATAGGCAGAACCTTCAAGGTTCCAAGGAACTCATATTTTGTACTTGTACCTCAATTGGTTTTAGGATTCTTGAGATATGGCTCTACAAACAAAATAAATATGTACATCTTTTGTATTGTACATCAATTATGTACATCTTTGACCTTATGAACGTCAACCTACACATAAACACACTTTTCATTGAATGGAATAATATGTAGTTTTGACATGTAACTTGTTGGAGTTTTTACTGAACTGCACTTTTTTGCAAAACATGTACAGGAATATTAACTTAGAGGATATTTCAAAGAACTATTCTCTTAAATATTTAAACGCTGCTCTCAGTCCGAGATGCAGGCACTGCCAACAGCAGTGTGCGATATAGGCCTATTTTGAACAGTCAGTTACTATGGAAGCGTGTTTAAAAAATTCTCATTGGCAGTGATGACTAGTTTCAGCCTCTCAAACATCAGAAAATCTTCGTATTATAATAACATTGCAATCGTGACAAGAAACCACTGTGAACTGAATCATCTTTTGATGACATCATAAATACAAGAATTTAAATCTAGCACCTCCAATTATTACAAAATTACTAAAAAACACACTGAACTTCCTGTAAATATTTGAAGAAAGTTACTGAGTAAACATATCACAATTATCCACCAATACATCATGAAATTGAGTCCATAAAAACAAATATATTTTTTTGTTGGTGTAAATTCTGTAAAGCTGACAATTTTGACACAGGCTTTTCCTCCCATCTTAGTGATTCAAACACTTTTTGCACATTTTGCAATTAATCTAAATACAAATGTCTGCCCTAAATTTCAGAAAAATGTGCAAATCACCTTCTACTTTGAATAACAAATAGCACACATACAAAGTAATGTGACCAAGAAGAATCAATCGTTTGCAAGGAAGCATTTTCTTCTGAGCATGTCTGTTCAGTCAGGAAGCCCTCATTTAACCTCTTAAAATATTTTTACTATTAAGCGGTACCTTCACCATGCCCATGTAACTTATTGGCCTATGGTCCTGACCTCTGACCCACATATCGGAAACGTTTGTGGGACATACCAGATGATTTGATCACAAGTGATCTGGGGTCTACTTCACTAAAATTTATCAAGCTTCAAAAGCCTCAAAATCAATACTAACTTACGACATATGTGATCCATCACATCGAAACAGACCACCTTGCGGCAGAAATGAAAATGGAGATTTAAACACTGAGATAAACTGCTGCTTTTTAGCTTGAAAATGACACCTTGCTTGTTGAAATCAGATACAGTAAAAATGTTTTATGAGGCAAAACAAGCTCAGAATTCTTTTTATTTTCTTTATATTTTTTCATCTTCTTTCATTGTTATCTGCCAATGAAGCTAGCCGGCGAAGTGGTCTGTTTCGATGTGATGGGTCACATATCACAAGTTCCATTTCAGTAAACTTACTTACAAACAGTACCTTTTGTAAATAATAGGGATTTACAACAGGGACCCTTCGCAAAGTTACATCTAGCAAAAGTGTATTCTTAACTTACGAATGGTTACTTGAGTTACAAAGGGTTAAAAATTGAGTGAAATGGACCCCTGGTCTCCGGCTATCAGAATAGAGTTTCATAACAAGAATGGAAAATAGCTCCCTTTAATTGATCACAAACAACGAAAACCTTGTCACAAATTGCCAGCACAATGTAATATTTACTGTCATTTCCTCATCAGTGAGATAATATATACACCTATCAATTTCATTATACCCTACCCTATCTAATTCTGCTTTGTATTGACAATTTGAAATAATCTAAAACAAGATTATACAGTATTTTGTTTTCACTGTCACTTACATGATTTTTTGTTAACTTGTTAAATATTATATATTATTACTGTAAATTACAATTTTCTTTATACCTAAAGCATTCTTCAGGTTACTGACCCCAGGGCTGCCTGGTCACCAGACAGATGACTCCCTATACCTGTGTCTTGGACTTGGTCTCATGCATGAGGTAATTTGTAAGTCATCTCTCTGTAGGACTCTCTCCAAGATTTCAGGACTCTCTCCCAGATTCCAGTTGTAACTGACTCCGGGTAGTTGTAACATGTCTGTTACCCAGTCCTATATTTAGCTATTAATCTACTCACATAATCTTCAAAAAAATCTCATTTATATGCACTGATTAGGAGAGCTTGAATAACTCAACACTCAACAAAAAATATCATATTAAACATCTGGGCAAGTTGAAATGGGCGATTCCCATTGATATTTATACACCCCCTATGGAAAACATGACTTTAATCTTCCACACAGGGAGTGTGAATCTCAAATGGGTTATATGAATAGGTGACTTCAATTAAAATCTTCACCCCCTGTGTGTGAGATTAAGGTCATGTCTTCCACAGGTGGTGTATGGATTTCAACTGGAATAGCCGGTTGGCAGGTTGTGAACCAAAGCTACTGGTCAAACCTGGACCAACAGGCAAGATAAGCAAAGCATTGTTGAGGACAACATTACCTTCACTATTGAAAGTATGTCTACAGTCTATTGTGGGCTAATGACTTGAGGATATCTGCTCAGTGCCAGAAGCGGGGAAGTGCAATAGCTGTCATATGTAGCTGCCATGTGTAGATGAGTAGAATACACTATGTGTAAATAGCCAAGTGTTCACAGGGCAGCTATTGCACTTACCCACTTCTCTCATTGAGCAGTCAAACTGTGCTTTCCAGTTACACAGCTACAAATCAAGTACTGTCTTGTGTTAGACTGATTTCAAATTGTCAATGTTTACAATTGCTAGACAATTCAGACCATAATATTTTCTGTCTTATATAACAACCCTAGTTATCAATTCCCTAGCCTAGCATATAAAATTTCAAAATAGTTTTCTTCATCTTACATCAATAGAATTTCTTGGCTGCAGCATCTTGTTTACTTCTGTAAAAGAGAAACAAAAACAGATGGAAAAATATTTCTTAATATTCATCATTTATGTGCTAATTGTAAAATTCCACTGTTGGAAACTTCACTTTCACTTCTGGTTTCACTATTAACCAATCAGTGGGTTTCAAACATAATTGAAATCTCTCCAAAGCCTGGTTGCAACGGTTATTATAACAATGTCGGCCGACTAGGGTTCTCCCTGAACGGTGCTCAATGGTTTATTAGGTGTGTTTTTGGCTATAGTTAAGTGCAATGATCTTATGTATTGCTCTATATAAATACGTGGCTTGCTTTTAACCAATTCAACAATTTTACTACATTCAATGTTAAGGCTATACATTGCTCAGTTTTAAAATTTCTATGTATTTTCTGCTGAGACTAGCAGCTTGGATAAGACTGTTTAAGAATGGCTGCATTGCATCTTTCATTAATGACTATCAATAATGACAACCTTATCTGTAATGCATTCACTTGCAGTATATTTCCTTTTTTCTTAAACTGTTTATCATCTTATATCACAGTATTGACTGTCTGAACATTTGAATTTAAACTAATTTCTCAAATGTGACATGATCAAGGGGAATGAGTCACTTGTTGGCAATTTTCAATTAGAAGTTTTTTGCATCATTTTCTAGCAGTTTACAAATGCAAACCCATCAAAATCAGACTAAATCTGGTTAATTTATCAATGGCTGAAAACAATATGAAACAAAAGAATTTGAACACTGTTTTTGCCAATATCTCAAAAACAATATAAGCAACATCCGACTCATTCCCCTTGATCATGTCACAAATATGTTCCATGGAATACTTACCTATATCCTACATATACAAAGAATAATCCTACTTGAAGAATGACAAATAATAAAAAGTAAGTTGTAGATAGACAAGCTGGATAATCTGGCATTGGTGGGCAAGGTGCTGATTTAGACTGCAACAAACAAACAGACAAAAAACTGTTAAGCTCTAAGAGTCGACATCACCATATGTATCATACCTGCATACCGTATTGTCTGTAATAAACGCCCCCTCCAATTTTTCAATGAAAAATTAACAAACATGCAAACTTTTCCATGCTATATCGTGCGAGTAAGCTTAAAACTTGCATCAGTCATGTCAGTGATGATTGCTACATTGCATGGACAAAACCTATTATGACTCAAACTTCCATCCATTTCATTGCCTAATTATGGTAGGACTTCATTAATTTCATCAGATTCTTGCCTGATGATGCACTTAACGGGTGTAGTTTTGTTGTATTTACCACAAAAATGCAATTTTCCATGCTATTCTGTGGGCGCCGCCATCAGTAGTAGTACCGTATTCGTCCGAGTATAGTCCCACGCTCGAGTATAATCCCACCCCCATTTTTGAAAAATTTCAGAAATTGTAAAAAAAAAAAAAAAAAAGTTTATTTTTTTCCGGTTTTGGAGTGTCCCTGGACCTAGACCTAGATGCTAGGATCATTCATGGTTGACCTAAAAAAAATTTTAAAAAAAATAAATTTCAAGATATTTTGTATTTTTAATATGAAAATTGATACTTTGTTTTCATGTCATACTCTATTAATGATTTCAAAATGCATTCAAATTCAATGCATTTTGAAATCATTAATAGAGTATGACATGAATACAAAGTATCAATTTTCATATTAAAAATACAAAATATCTTGAATTTTTTTTTTTTTTTTTTTTTTGAAATTCGAGTATAATCCCACCCCCCAATTGTGAAAAAATTTCACATAAAAAACGGGTGGGACTATACTCGGACCAATACGGTATTAGTGTAGTCGTAAATCCCTCCATTCTACTGGAGCACCATCGGTAAATTGAACCCGATTTTAAAGTTTTTTTCACTGAAAATTCACTTCTAATGAACGTCCCCCCCCTTTTGGAAATATGCGCAACCTCCGGGGACGTTAATTACAGACAATACCATATCAATGTTTGATGGGAATCCAACCCACCATTTCCCACTTCCTTGTTTATGTAGCCCTTATGGAAGGTAAAATAGTGTACCTACGGATTGGCAAGGGAAAATTATCATTACATTTCAGGCTCGGTACCTAAATTAATCTAGTTTGCAGATTGTAATTTATCAGCGATGGATGTTACTTCATTTCACAAACTCATGTTTTATACATGCATATGTTCACAATTTATTCAAATAGGAGCTAGTCTGTGCTGAATTAAGGTGAAGTAGCAATTACCTTTTAATCAAGCAAAGATGCGCAAACTAATTTATAATTTATTACCAAAGATACCAAAAAAGTCACTTCTTTGACCATACTCGGCAGTGGGGTTTGACTCCCACCCTTTTTATTTTACCCCACCCTTTTTATTGAGGCACCCTTTATACTGAAAATTTCTGACCCCCACGCTTTTTACTGAGGCACCCTTTATACTGAAAATTCTTGACCCCCACCACTTTTTGCTTTTTCCGCTATTTGTAAACTGACAAAGTCACATGCAATTTGGTTCAAAGTATCAAGTACGCCGAATTCTGCACCTATTTCACACGTGCGAGTCCGATGTTTTTCTCTCCATTAAGTTGATACATTACGTGAACAATGCAAATTATATGTGAAAAACTACTACTGTACTGTAAAATAAGCATTTTAATGAATAACTGTACTTTTATGGCGTTCAAATGTTGTTCTTGTCATGAAACTTGACGTACGCTATGTTCAGCGACTATATCCTACTTCTTCCATGCTGCTTCGCTCAATCAATTATGCATGATAATGACGTCCCTCATACACGATCAATGTAAAGAAAAATAACACGTCATGGAAAATCGGACATTTGCATATGACGAGGTGTTTTGGCAGGGCTTCCGGGAGGATATTGTGTACATTGCACTGGATTCACGTAAACAAGCGCGAGCCTGCATCAAATGGAATTTTATCTTGCGACATAGTGTGTAAGTTTTGGTGATTTTTCTTGGAACTATGATTATTTTATCATTCAATAAAAATATACTGTAAGTTGGAAGAAGCGCCACGCTTTTTATTTTAATCCCACGCTTTATATCAGTCCACGCTTTTTACCCAAAAAGTTTAAACCCCCACGCTTTCACCAATTTTCAGAATTTCGAACCGGCACGCATTATAAAGCGTGGACTGCCGAGTGTGTGACCCATCAGGAAGTCTCACTCTTAAAAAAAAATTATTAAAAAAATGAAATTGTCACATCTATGCAAGGAACACAATATGACCCATTGATATCCAAAGGGCATTTCCATTTGAAATTCATACACTCACTATATGTGTGGGAGATTGAGGTAATGTCTTCCATAAGGGGTGTATGGAACAGCCAATATCTTGGGTATTTCTTAGCTTAGAGAACAAGCAGCCTATCTAAAGTAATAATTTTCTTACCTCTGGTCTATTAATTAAGTTAGACATATCACTACGCAGAGTTTTGAGTGTATCTCTCATTTCGTGTGATAAAACGTCGCCACCCCCGCCGCCGCCAAACCCTTGTTGGCCACCTCCTTGGCTTTGTTTATTATATATTACACCAGTTTTTGTATGAACATCACCTACTAAATTTCTGCAATAAAAATATAGAAAAAGAAACAGAAATTTATGTTATAGAATTGAAATGAGTTTTTTTCAAAACCTACAAATCTGCCTACCCTTACTTTAGAATATGCTTTTTTTTTCCAAGGTTAGGACTATGTATAAGGATAAGTGTCAGGATTAGTTTTAAGGGATTTTGAAATTAAGTTTACCATAAAGGTTAGGATTAGTGTTGGGGTCGCTTGCCGACTTGCAGCCAGCATGTATGTTAATGTTCTAATTATAACTTTTTGCAGAATTCCTTTTACAAACTAAGCATACTGTTAACCGTCCAGCGCATACTATTTTCCACAAGGTCCAATGCACACTCTTGACCTTGCGCGCACGCGTATACGTGATGGTTAACACATAAAAGGAACAGATTATATCAGCTTTTCCTAACCAAGAATTTGTTTTGATTCCCCCTCACTATTATGTTTAGATGACAAAAAAGATAATGAATGTTACTTCTTGATGGTTAATCAACAAAATCAATACATAATTTATAGTGTATATCATAAAATCAGGCAGCCCATAGAAAAAGTTTTTTTTGTTGCCTTAATAACATCATACCTACCTAACATCTCTAATTGAACGCTGTAATTCTTGTTGTGTATTAAGTATAGTATCTACTTCATGACGTTGAATTGGACTTGTAGCTGCTGGTATTTGTTGCTGCTGCCCACTGCCTGGGGGTGGTTGTTGTTGGTAGTTGCCTTGGCCAGACTGTACAGCCGATATGGCGGACAACGTCCTCTCCTGTCTCCCTACAATCTCATCTAGCTTTCTACTTAATGCTCTGAAAAATAAACAACAAATCAGATTTTTTAGAAAACATCAACTTCTTATTAGATTGGGCTATTCCAGAAATTAAAAGCACCCCCCCCCCAAAGAAGACATGGGATTCCCAAAATTTTTCACCATTTTTTGCTCTGGGAATTCCCTAAAAGAAAATGGGAATTCCCGAGAAAAAGACACCTTTTTATTTTAGGCTTGGGAATTCCCAAAAATGTTGGCAAAAATTTGCCTGTCTTTAGGGACACTGGGAATTCCCAATTTTGTAATCATTTTATTGTCAAAAAGGGAATTCCCATTTTTTTGATAAAAATTTGGTCTGGGAATTCCCAAAAATTTATGGTAAAACTTACATGTCTTCTTTAGGGGGTGCCATTAATTTCTGGTATAGCCCATTTGAGGACAATGTTAAACATTTCTATTGACTTCCAACAAGGAGGTTCAAGTAGGCTTTTAATAAACACTTCATGATCCAGAGCCTCATCCCACTTACTCCAAAAAAAGTTGATGGGTTATGTACATAATGCAACACATACAGAATTTGATAAGAGTTATAATATTTTAGTTCAACAAACATATTGGAAATTGTTATTAATCACTTTTCATTTTCTCCTCACATTGGGCTGTTCTATTTAAAATCCACACTACCCCTGTGAAGATTTTGGAAATATCTTCCACAGGGGAGTAAGAATTTCAAATGGAATGAACACATTAGCATCTCTAAAACTCACCCTCCCTCAGTGGAAGATTGAGGTTGAATCTTTCTCAAAGGTTGTATGAAATTCAAATGAAGCTGCCCAATGTAATTTATGTTCCCCCTGTGGAAGATATTTCCAAAATCTTCCACAGGGGTTGTGTGAATTTTAAATAGAATAGCACATTACACTACTTACTTGACATTCTGTATAATAGAACTCTGTGCATCAAAGATCAGCCGTAATTCCCTCGTTTGTGTGTCTTCAAACTGTAACAAAAAGTGGTCAATTTGGTGAAATTTTGAGAATACAAAAAAAAGTGATGTGATTCGGCATCCAAAAACTGTTCAGAAAGGTTGAAGATAGGAAAGATGTATATGTTTTGCCTGCATTTACTTATATCAACAAATTTGATTAACTTCTGCAAAAACCTGACATAGGGAGTGTAGATATCAAATGGAGTCACCTATTCTGGTAACCCTATATGAAATTCAAACTCCCTGTGTTGGAGATCAAGTGTTGACTAATAAGTATTGTTGGTCAAGACAACCAAAAACATTGTTTTTCATTGTCTAAATCAACTGAAAAATAACACCTTGATGGTTTGCAGAAGTTCAGTTTACAAATAATATACATTGAAATCTTGCTTGATTTATTGTTATTAATGAATTATGTACGTTTTACAAAGGTGGTGTGGTTTCACCCAAAATTGCCAAATCTCATCTTCGCAGCTCAAAAAAGTGTGAAATAATGATCACAGAGTGAACACCGCCCCAGAATTGTGTACAAGAAACATATATTAAACTTACAAATTTTTCTTCCTCAAATTGGTCTTTTACTTTGTCTGGGTGTTTTTCTCTGAATCTGTGGCACACGAAGGAAAGGGGAAAAAACAATGAAATTTAAATGTCACATCAACAAGTAATGATCTTAATATGAGTTTGTCTATGTATTACTATTATTCACATACACAGGGGTGTGAGAGGCCACAGACTAATAAAAATGAGAAAAATCTACTAAGAAAGCTGAAAACAGTGTAAATTTGGGGTAAAAATGCCAAAAAAGAAATCAAGTAAAATTTGGCAAAAAAAAGGAGGAAATCAGCTGAAAAGAGGAACTCTCAAATCCCAGCATACACCCTACCAAGCTGGATTTTTTTTCAAGGGTCAATGCAAATTATAGAACTGGCTCAGTTCTTCTGATTGCGATGCCCTCGAAGCATGCGCATGGAAAGCAGTCACAGAGGCCACATATCCAGTCCTGAACCAGTGCTATGCAACCTCCTATCCCAGATCATAGGGTTCTCCATGTGCAAACAACCAGTATGAAATGGGACAGCCAAGGGTAAACACCCTCCTCTTTTGATACTTACTGCTATTACATGTACACTGTACATTTATGGCTGTCTATACGAAACATTTGATGGGTTAATGCCAAGCCTGTAGGACAGGGTACTTACATGGTTTATTTACCCAATTCTAAATGCACCACGGGGAAGGGTTGGGAAGTATTAAGTTACAAACATGGCCTGATTACTTACTCTTCTTTCTGTTGTTGCAGCTTTTTATAATACTCATCATATTCTTGTGTAAATTTCAACCTTTCTTCTTCTGATATAAAGCCATCTTTTACCTGAAAGAATAAGAATTGATTGTTATTGTTAAATAAATCTTATCTCGTAAATGTTCTTAGTCCAAAGCATGTACATTGTACATAGAGTGTTTTAGTTGGATTAAACATTTACCTGGAGGTTCAAAGAACCACAGGGTATGTAAGAGTTTTGCCTATTAAACTTTACCTACTTCTGTGCCTACATTTGTTGTTTGTTGTCCCCTCTGCATACCATTGTGTATTTAGTTTGTTTCCCCACATGAAGTTGGTGTACCTTGCTCTCTTCTCAGTTGGTATCCTCTTGTATCATTTATTCTTAGTCAGTGGGAGAGGTCTATTAGTAGACACATAATCTGATTGGACAATCACATGATTTTGGGTGTCGTCTACCAGGCTGTAGACGACCCCACGTCATCATGAGTGTTGAAAACGAGTAACACGCTCATAGAGGTGCGGCGTATGTATCAGATATGTATCGCGTTGTATGCGCGTGAAGCGCAGCAGTGCGGAATACTGCACGCCAGCTAGCAGTACTGCGCAACAAAAGATGTGAAGTTGTAAACAAGTTTCGTTCATTTTAGAAAAGGGGAGTTTTTATGATGGTAACTTAATTTTTGATTTAAAAAATAGTTTACAGTTATTAAAATAATATTTAACTGACTAAGAATGAGAATAAACGATAGGAATTTTTATTTTGCCTATCCTCTACCGTGTGATATTTTGAGTAGTCAGCCGACATCCACTACTCAAAATATTGGACCTGCCTGTCGTCTATCACACGGTTGAGGATAGGCAAAATAAAAATTCCTATCGTTTATTCTCTAATTAATTATTGATCCTCAATGTTTTTTGTGTCCTCATCCATTGGATTCATCATTACCTAACTGTTTTTAAGATTTGTATTGTGGGTGTGGGGGTGTGTGTCTGAGGCATGTGTGTGCATTTGTACCTGCATTCAAACGGTATAGTTTTGCATGTTTACACACATACATACTCCCCCCTGAGCCTGGGAGGAGCTCCATGGCTGAGTTAGCTTTAAAAACAGTGTCTTTTGAGCCATAGATGGGTATAACACCTCTCATTTTGTGATATGAAGACCTCTAAAGTAAGTCGCTTTCTTTGTGTAAAACTCCACAGTTGATCTCCACAGTTAGAATGTGGGTTTATAAATTTCCAAGGTTGAAAATTTCAACTTTAGGGTTTATATACACATGTAAGAGTGTGTGTATATTCCTGTTATACGTGGATTGGGTTATGTTCTTAACCTCTCCAAATGTGCAGGTAATGCTCTGAATCTTTTTATTACTTATTATTAAAATTGTTTGATTATTCTTTGAATTCATTCATAGTGGCTTACACTCACCTGATCGGCTTGCTGAGGGCGCAAACTGTGAGTTAATAATTTTAAGGCATCGTGATCATCTGCAAAAAAAAGAAGCAAAATATGAGAATGGTAAGCAAACTTATGAAAATGAACCACAATATTTGTCCTTCAATCAATAACAAAAAAGGGTGTCAGGACGTTTCGCCCCACACCAGTACATACCACTACCAGTTCGCCCCAATACACGTACATACCGCGACCAGTTCGCCCCAATACACGTACATACCACGACAAGTTCGCCCCAATTGACTCACTGTGTAAACTGTAAAGTGCCGTGAATGCAGTGCATGCGGTCATATGGCCAATCAATACAACTTCCAATTGTTTGCATTTATATTCATGTATTATGGAATAATCAATACGACCTATTCATATAATCTATATAATAATACGCATCGTCTATCTGTCTGTCTATCTATCTGTCTGTGTGTCTGTCCGCCTATTTTCTCGGAGACTAGGGGTCGCACATTCCTCAAACTTGGTGGGTGGGTGCAGCTTGACTCCAGACAGAACAAGTTTGTATTGGTTAGTGGGTCAAGGTCACCCGAGGTCATCCAGGGGTCAAATTAGTAAAAACTGTTTTTCTCGGAGACTGGGGTCGACGTTCCTCAAACTTGACGGGTGGGTGCGTCTTGACCCGGGACAGAACAATTTTGTATTGGTTAGTGGGTCAAGGTCACCAGAGGTCATCTAGGGGTCAAATTAGTAAAAACTGTTATATGGGCATGCAACTTCGTGGGTAGGTGCATCTTGACCTAAGATTGAACAAGTTTGTATTGGTTAGTGGGTCAAGGTCACCCAGGGGTCATCTGAGGTCAAATTAGTAACAACTGTTTTCTGCCTATTTTCTCGGAGACTAGGGGTCGCACGTTCCTCAAACTTGGTGGGTGGGTGCATCTGGACCTCAGTACAAATTTGTTTCGGTAAGCGGGCCAAGATCACCAGAGGGCATCCAGGGGTCATCTGAGGTCAAATTAGTAAAAACTGTCGTATGGGCTTGAAACTTGGTGGGTACAGTCAACTTTTAGAGTCAAATTTTTGGACGGTCATTTTGGGGTCATCCGGGGTCACCTGAGGTCAAATTAGTAAAAACTGTCGTATGGGCATGAAACGTGGTGGGTACGGTCAACATTTAGAGCCAAATTTTGGAAGGTCATTTCGAGGTCACAAGGGGTCATCTGAGGTCAAATTAGTAAAAACTGTCCTATGGGCATAAAACTTGGTGGGTACAGTCACCATCAGCCAGGTAATCGCGACAGCCGAGAACCGCCAAATACGGGTAACCGCCTAGTAATAATTAATACGGTATTATAGTAAAAATTAGGCCTATAGTATTATTATTATTTTCTTATGATAACAATAAAAAATAACTATCATTTTAATATTATTAGTACTAGTAAAATCATATCTTAATTATTATTATATTATTGAATCACTTTACATTGTGTTGTTTAATTTGTTTATTTACTGTAGGCCTATGTCTTTGTAAACAAATTTGCCGGTGTTCTATGAATTTTATGCCAATATGTATTTGTGACGTGTCATGTCAAAAGGAGACACTTTTGGGCAGGTTATGAATTTTGAGGTTTTTACATATCTTAAATATAGAGATATTTTGCTCCATTAACGCCGTTTTCCCAAATGAATTTGGACATTCCTAAGGAAAGATATTGAGTTCGGAAGTTATGGTATTATAAAATTGGAAATTGAGATATCGGCCTTTAAAAATATTATTGACAATGTTGAGAGTGGGAATTAACTTGAAAAATGTCTCAAAAAATACAAGATGCCAGTTACATTCCGGTCTGAAACTATCAGACAATATTTTTAACATTAATAACATCACAAATTAGCAACAAACCCAAATTGTGAAAAAATCACCCACCAGCAGATTTTTGGCTATTTCTCCATTTACGATCCTGCCCAAAAGTGTCTCCTTTTGACATGACACGTCACATTTATGTATTTTATGAATTTGTCATGTTTTTACAATCCATTCACGTTCGTAACTAATACTATTTGTGTAAGAAGAGACAGGTTTAGAAAAATAAAATGTACCTTTTCAATGATTCTACCTGTTCAGTAATTATTCCTGTTATGGTGAACGCTCCCATCTAGCGGGGACCCGCGCGAAGCGCGGGTATCCCGCTAGTTTATAAAAACATAACAAAGTACAAACATATCAAAAAACTCAATTTCGCGAAAGAAACAATGTCTAGAGTACACAGCCGCGTTAATATAATACAATATTTCACACAAGAGATATTCAATTTATTTATTCTCTGAGAACAAACTTTTTCTTCTTCAATTTTGTTTTTACTTTAAAAATGTAAAAAAAAAAAGGGCGATAGCCTATTTAATGTTTAAAAATGTCAAAGCTTACATTGAACTCTGCCAAATTAATTATGTTTTTAAGATATTGGAGCTACCATGGGTAAAAATCCAATTAATGGCACAATTTTGTGTAACGTGTGTAGGGCTGTGCAATAATTATGAGCCCCGGGTAAAATTTCCAAACGGCTCACCAAAATATCTTGCCCCCCACTCTCGGCCCGCCAAAAATCGCTTGCCCCCCTCTCGCTCGCCAAAAATTCTTTACCCCCCCTTGAACATGTCAAATTTTTGGGATCCCAAATTGGAAACCTTAAATGGTCTAGATGTATGTTGCGAGCCCATCGAGCAGGAAAATTTGCATTTTTAAGCGTTTCCGTACTGTTTTCCTAAGCCTTTTAGAGCGTTCTATTAAAAAGGCGCCCCATGAATTCGTGCCAAAAATTGCTTGCCCCCCTCTCAGCTTGCCAACAAATGCTTCCCCCCCTTTCGGCTCGGCAAAAATAAGAAAAAGAACGGGTCCATGGTCGGAACCTGAATCCAGTTTAAAATCAAACCATAAAGGGGTAAAATTATATATTAAAAGAAAATATCCAAAAATTTGTTTCACTCTGTGAAGCTTAATAAAACGAATCAAAATGCATAATTTATATGCTACAAAAACACTACTTTCTTAAACGTGTCTAAGGAAAGTATACGTGTTTCCCAAAATCCGCCATTAATTTCTTCTGAATTAGAAGAATATTATAGCTTTATATGGACATGTTGAAGTGACCTAATACCACTTATATCTCTCGAAACTTAGCAGTATAACTTCAGGCATGCATATAAAATTGTCTTTCTTAAAATAACCATCATGTATTTCAGGCTTCAAAAAGTATTTTGTTACGAAAACTTCCAAAACTATAAAAAATCTTACAAATTTCCAAATTAATTAATCACTCAACCATTTGTTATTTCTTTCTTTTTTCAAAATAAATACATTGAAAAACCGTCTGCGTAAGCAGACTTAAAAGTGTATATTGACAACTAGAAAACATCAAGACCGCAGGGCCGAAGGCCCGAGGGCGGTGACTCCCATACGACGACTAAACACTCCAAGTGAGTTAATTTTATATAGGCCCCGCAGTGCTAGAAAGAACGGTAAACCATTAAAGCCCCAATGCATTCTCATGCCTCTAGAGCTTATAAAGTAAACCACAAGGTTTTCAATTTCATTTATAATCAAGTCCTAATGTATTCTCATACCTCTAGAACTTAAAAAGTAAAACATTTAATTTATATATGTTATATTTACAAAAGCAAAACACTTAAAGGGGCATTTTATTGACACAAACTCATATAAAATTAAAAGAATAATGGGCCCTTGGTCAGAACCTGAATCCAGTCCAAAATCAAAACCATAAAGGGGTAAAAATATAAAAGAAAATATCCGAAATATGTTTCACCTTGTGAAACTTATAAAAACGAAACATTTTTATGATACATATATTTATATATATCAAAACACTTTCTTCAACGTGTCTAGGGAAACTATACGTGTTTCCCAAAATATACTACTTTTATCTTCTGAATTAGAATAGTAGTATAGCTTTATATGGTCATGTTGAAGAGATCTAATACTACTCATATCTCTCGAAACTTGGTAGTATTACTTCAGACATGCATATAAAATTGTCTTTATTTCAATAAACCATCTAAATAATTCAGGCTTTAAAGCCTATTTTGTTTCGAAATCTTTCTAAACATTCAAATTCTTTCCAAATTTCCAAAACAATCTTCTACTCAACCAATTGAACACTTCACTGTCTTTTAGTAAAAATGTCTGCGTCAGCAGACTAAAAATTGTAAATTAACACTAAAAACAGCAAGGTCAAGAGGGTCGGCAGGCCGAGGCCGGTGACTCCATCTGACGACTAAACACTCCAAGTGAGTTTATTTTATATAGGCCCCTTGAGGGCTAGAAAGATCGGTAAACCGCTAAAGCCCTAATGCAATCTCTCGCCTCTAGAGCTATTACAAAATTCCCACTCATAACGGTAATCAACTTGATTTTATCCAATTTAGGACATTCTGAAAACCAAAAATAAATAGATGTTTGAATTGGTGAATTGGCGCAATGGTACCTTCGTTGCATATTTTAGTATGAATTCAGTAAAATAAATACCGTAACCACTCGATGAACAATTAAGACAGGTATTATACTCGACTGACAAATTACATTGATTAACATTTTGAGCAAGTTTGAATGGGGTGAAACTGAGTTCGTCTTACTTTCAGAAAATCTAGAAAATTAAATTAGAGGAATTAATTATTTGCGGTCATTGGTATTTCGGGGGCAAAATTGTGATATAAAATTGGATCGATTGAGCCCATTGGTCGAGCATGGTATTAAGATTTTCAACGCCGCTTGTGGCGTTTACTCAGAACAACAATTTTTGATTCGCACTCTGTCGTGTTCATAACGATATAATCATGATATTCGGGAATAATTATGCCAGCTTATGTATTAGTGTATGATATAAATCAATAAAATAAGGCCGACATTTGTATTAACATCATCGAGTTAAAACATCCCGCCTTAAAATTGTTGGCATATTGAGAGGATTAGGACACATCGTACAATGTAAGATGTCCCGTGGTGTTTAAATCAATCATAATTAGTCTGTGATTGACAGGCAAGTTGCAGAAATTAAGAACAAAATGAATCATGATAACTGTCAATTACAATGTACAATATATCTGAAACATTATAAAATTACGATTATATAATTAAAATAATAGCATTTCAATTAAAGATATATATAATAATAAGTTATTGTAAAGAGTTGTAACGCCATATCAAGCTATATGAGGATGAATATATAATTATCTGAGAATAAAAAATAAAAATTGTTATATCTTTGATTATTTTAGAACATCACAGTTTAGAATGACCAGAAAACTTTCCTGACAGTTGTTACTATAATAATATTTGGCAAAGAATAACCAAATTAAAATTTGACAGAAATCGTATTAATACTGGGCTTTAACCAGTTTTGCAAACAAAATCATTGCATTTTTCTTCTTTGTGGCACTACCTCCGGGTCTTAATCAAATTGAGAGCATACTAGGCCTACTTGTCAAGCAATCGATCGTAGGCCTACATCAGTGTGTAAGGCACACGGTCGCGGGCCCGGGACTTGTCAAGCAAGGTACGCCGTCGGTGTGTTCTGGCACTTTTTGCATGCTTTGGTCACGGTACCATTGATTGAACCAGGATTGAACACATATCACACCCGGCGTTTTCGCGGAAGTGGCAGCAAATATCCGCCGCTTACATGCGGTGCAAAAAGCGGGCAAAAGTCAGTGCACAGCCCGGTGCACAGCACGGAACCCACAAAACATCTCAAAGCTGCTGCTGGCGTTTGTTTTGCTAGTTGTACATAAAATTGCCAAATATATATTTTTTCAGTCCTTTTAATAGTTTCATTATGTCAAAGAAGATCTTCTCTTATTTAAGATGTTTATAGGACTGCAAGTTTTGAAAGTTTTGAACATCTCAAACTTATTTTAACTGAGTTTGAGTCGGTAAAATAAAATACACAAAACTCGTAAGAGTAAGAGTTTTTGTTGTTTTTCTTTTCTTTTATATAATGTTTTGTTTTGCCATAGGCCTATATTATATAAATTATTACACTGGCGATTTATAAGTAATTTACATCATTTTTAACACTACAAGTACTATGCACGCACGGCAGCGTTATACACGGTGAGTCAATTGGGGCGAACTGGTCGTGGTATGTACGTGTATTGGGGCGAACTGGTCGTGGTATGTAATGTGTATTGGGTGAACTTTTTTGGGGCGAATAGGTTTCGGGGTGAGCCGTCTCGCATTCCAAAAAAGCACCACCAACAACATCAAACAATTATGCTTATTTTGGAATAATCAAATACAAGACTTCAACAGATCTGGATAATGAACATTTCAGTATGCCAACCATGATTCTTGTGCAAAAAAATTAAAGATTCATGGAAAAAAATGATTTTGTATTTTGCAAAGTTTTATTATCTATAGTAGTAACCATGTCACATCTATATATGGGAGTCAATATTTGATATACATGTAGCAACAAATGTAATCAAAATCTTTCTTGAAACATACTGACTTCAGGTCAGCTTAGGTCTATATTTAATTTGGGTAGCCCTGAACTAAAAATATAAGGGTTAAACCTACCTGCAAGACCTCCAGTAGCTGCTGTCACTCCAAAATATCCATTTTTAGGCAGCACCACATTCTCTTGCCTCATGCATAATTCATAATCAAACTCACTATTGGTCCAGCCATTGTGGAAAAACACCTGTTAAAATTTGACAAATATGACACAAAAACTAGTTACTGCAAATGTTTCAGTCAATACTTGTTTATTGTCTGTTTCCAGTGACAAAACAATAGGCATCCTGAAAATGGCCTGAAAACAAGACAAGTTTACTCATCTTTACCATATCCAGACTATACCTGTTATTGACACATGATTTCTAATTCAACACTGCGCCGGGGAAAAATACGACAATCGACACATGTCGAAACTCGTAATGAGATTTAAAAAATGCTGAAAAAGTCGACAGATAAGCTTAAAATCACGCCGATATGAATTAGGATCGCCGACTTCTAGTGTAAACATACTTCCTGGTTTGTTCTACTTCCGGGTTCGGGTCAACTCCGGGGGGTAATTTTTGACTTTGCGAAGAAAACATGATCGTACGGTAAGCTTATTTAGACAAAATAGCATGGATTTTTTTTCTCCTTTTTGATGTGTGTCGTAAAAGTGTTGAAAAAGGGCAATTTCTTTTGAAGTGTCGGATTTAGGGCCATATCGACGATAATACGACACATACAACAGTCGATAACAGGTCTAATCCAGACATTTCCTGAACAAGATCCCATTTCCTGAAAACTGACATATAAAAAAAACTATATCTGTGTTTTATATTAATTCATTTACATGTTTCCCAAATTTGAGTTGTATTGCTCCAGCGGTTTTGATATGAGAAACAAAATTAGTGTATAACAATGCCCTATAGGATAGTACATACACTTCCAGTGTGGTACCCACAAATCACCCCATTTTTTTTGTTCACACAATTGTTTAATTTCACTGGAATAATGAGAAAAATATGAGCTTTTTTCTGATATGATGAAAAATGGGATAAGCACCTTTAAATTGAAGAACTGAAATCTTTTTTTCAAATTAAGTTCCAAGTGCAAGTATTGACAATATGGAAAATCAACTTGCAAAACACAACATGAGAATGCAAATCTATTTTTATAACAGTCCTTCACTATCTTGGAAAATTGTGACATTTGTATGAAAAGATAATTAGGTCTTTATGCATTGAAACAAGCCATATATTTACTACACAGTTGATAATGAAATACAATTTATACATTTTGTAGCACTGCACCAAACATACTCTAGTATAAGGCCAAAAAAATAAAATTGTTGGTTGCCCTTCTGAGACAAAAATTTGGAGGGTCGGTAGGTTGATCTTTTTTTTCTTTCATGGACTCTTCCTCAATTTTCCTCCATTTTGAAAAGGCTAGTATTGACAAATGCTTGATCATTTTATGGTAAAAAATTGTGTATTTTTGGACTGGATTTAAATGGGAATACTTCTTGTTTTCAATCAGATATGCATTTAATAAATAAAATGAGTAAATAACAAACTATAAAAGTCCTTGATTCTGTCCAAATTTAAGGTTTCTTCTAAAAAGGCGATTGAAAAAAAAACAAACAAAAAAACGACCCAAGATTTCCAATTTTTTGAGGGCAACCAAAAACACATTTTCTTAGCCTAACTGTCTTAAAGCCCTGCTCTATATCTTAACGCAAAGCAATCCATTAATTACACAGCTCATTAACATTCAAATCAAGGATATAGCAAACAAAAATACATGATATGATCATAATTAAACATGTCCTGCTTGACAACCATCAAAATGAATGATAATATCAATATTCATAAGCAAACCAATCTTTAATCTCCCCCATAGAGTTATAACATACAGTACCATTCAGTAGCTTCATTTATTTCTCACTACCAGATGTTAGACAGAGTAATACAATTAAGTTGTTGGTGTAATTAAATTGTCACCAAGCAAAACAGACATTGAGAGTAGACAATAGTTGATGGCTCAAATTATTTGCATATAATTTCACAACCAGATATTGAATTCCTTATAATTTATATATGTTCAAATAATTAGTGAATACATACATCGCTTATAAGCTTTGGAATTTTTGAGAAAATTATGATTTTGATGAATTTTCTGGTCAGCAAAGATATAGAGACAAGAAATTCAAAATTCTGATTCTTTAAAAAGAATTTACACAATTTAAATTTTTAATTCTTTTTTTTCTTTTCTTAATTGAATAAACTAGAAATTGAATGTTTCTTAGCGCAAATCTGAGAAATCAGAATATTTCATCACAGTACGTTGTAAGTCATAAAACAGGTGTTTCTTGTTCAGTAAGACATCTCAGTATCCTCCCAATGAGCATTCAATCCATATTCATGACTGTGATTTCACAATGAAGAGGCAACGCATGAAGTAACCAACTGAATATTATTCGCTTCATTTCATTTTTAAAGAAATTGCTTCAACATGTTATACATGTAGTGCAAGAAATGATTTCGGTCATTTTGCAAGAGTTTTTGTGTTCCAATAAATTTATTATTTGTAAACATTTAATATAATTAAAAATTAATTCGCTTTTAAGGAATCGGATAGCAATGTTTGCGAAGTATTTTTGGTGGGACCCGAGAACACATCAGACACACCATTTTGCATTTTAAATACAAGGAATGTCCTTCTGATATCAAATAATTTTTTTATTTTTTATTTTTTAATTCGGGTATAATACAAATTTTATGGAAAATTATAAAAAATTTAAATTTTGTATATTTTTATAAATTAAATTTTTAGGTATTTTGGGGGAAAAAATGTTTATATCATTGAGTGGCAGGCTACTCTTCTTCCGGTGAGCTGATTTTCAGTGAAAATGAATATATTCAAGAATATTATTGCCAATTTACAATTATTAAAAATTAAAACCATGCTGCTGTAATTTATTTACATACACTGAAACTCTTATCATGCTTATGAAATACACAAACTTTAATGTTAGCAAAAATAAGCAATATGGCATATAGGAGTATTAACCATCTTTTGTACACTGCAGATGACAAGTTCAAATTCAAAAATGTACATTTTCATGACCATATATGGCATCAGCATGAAAAATGCATTAAAATGAGTACAAACAAGCCCAGTAATAGTATTGGTGCAGTGGTTCTTGAAACAGCTCTTGCTATTCTGAGAAAATGTCTTGAAACTTGGAACTTTTTACGGTGAAGCCTATGACCAGCAGGCAAAGTATGAAAGTGTAAATGAAGTGTAAATGTATGAGATTTCACAAACAGTGCTTCATTATTCACTGCAAATCCCTTTAGAATTGACTATACACGTCAGCAGTTATAGTGATACTGCTCTGTAACTGAGACTTGAGAGGTATCTGTTTCAATTGTTTCACAGGCTGAGGGTGTGAATCTTATTCCTTTGCGTAAAATGTAATACATTTTTATTTACACATATATGAGAGTTTTTCAAATAACTTAATTATGAATTTTCACTAACATACTTTAAAAAAAATTATGCTGGGAAAAATCCTTAAAAAATTCAAGGCATGACCTGATTCTTTTTAAATGATAAATATGACAAAATAAATAAATGACAAAATGAATGAATGAATAAACAAACAAACAAATTAATTAATATAAATAAATAAATAAATAAATAAATAAATAAATAAATAAATAAATAAATAAATAAATAAATAAATAAATAAATAAATAAATAAATAATAAATAAATAAATAAACAAACAAATAATAAATATATAAATAAATAACACCTTTCTTATGCAATTCTTATCAATCTGAATGGAAAAAAGTAAGAAACAAATTGCACTGTATGTAAAAGCATCCAACACAATTCATGTTACAAATATGACGGTTCTGAATTTTGTCCTGCATTAAGACTGTGTTTAGATAGCAACTAACTATTGCAGTCCCTTGCTTTAGTCATCAACATATTCCAATATGTGTGTTATAACTGTTATTCAATACAAGTAGTATTTGTTTTTCTCATTAAAATGTAAATAACAGTGATTGATCTTTATGAATGGAGCAAGCATGAGAATAAAAATATTCATCACATCTTTGGTATCTAAAAGAGCTATTAATCCAATGAACTCATTTCTTGGTGTCAAATCACTTACCAGTTTTGTACTGCTGCTGCATCCTCATCACTTTGTAAGTTTATATCCCCATATGATCCCAGGTTATTTCAAGTAATGTAGATTGCTAATTGTTCGGAAAATGCCGTTATTTGTTTTAATTGCTGTTTATAACAACCTTTTGCAGAAGCTACAATACTGCATGTGTCACTGTTAATATGTATACCATATATACACCATTTATTATTAATTTAGAATGAAACATGCAACCATACATTCAAAAGAAAGAAAGCCAACTTACTGTAAGTGTATTCTGAAAGTATTCAATCTTAGCTCGCACTGGATATGGTTTGTTTCTGAAGTCTCGTAAGCAGCCACCCAATTGTTGAGTCAGCCCATCATTGTAATGCTCATACTTCTTGGTCCCGTCGTTGGTCATCACCATGATATACGGATTATTACGCTGATTATCATTGTCAAATGAGTCAAAGAAGATACCGAGGCCGTTCCAGTAATCTTTGTTACCGAATACAGGGCCTTCTGTGCCTTTGGGATTTGTATACCAGAATGCCTTTAGAAAGGAAAGAGAAAATACAAACTCAAGTTGGAAACAAAATTGAAACTTCTGATTTTTGAAGATCAAAATTATATGATTGTATGAATGCATTGCTATGTACATCATTTTGAAATCATCATCTCCATGCTATTCATATGTCTCCCCTGTCACACAGCAATCAAACAGGCACATTAACACCCCCATGTACATGTATAAGCACTGTCATACAAGGACATGAAAAACACATAGAATGTTTACTATCCGACATTGGAACATCTTTTGCCCTACTCTAGACATGTTAAGTTTTTACTATCCAAAATATACCGTCAACTGCAGTCAGAAGCTACGTGTATAACATATTTGTATGCCGCTTTAGATCTAAAAATACAGTCCAGGAACCGCTGACGTCCACAGTTGCTGGATGCAGATATATTTCTGGTATTTACAAACATCATCTTTCTCTCTATACTCACATCCATACCCCCCCCCCCACACACACACACCCCTTCTCTCCTATCTCTCTCTCTACAAATCCACTCACTCTTTCTTCTCTCTTTTCTCTCTCTCCGTGCACTCATACCCGAACACCCCCACCCACATACACAAATGTATTCTATCAGTCTCTTTCTCTCTATCCTCTCTTTTTGCCCACCTCTTTCTCTCTTCTCTCTGGTAGAAAAATGTTTATTACTTACCAATCCATCAGCACCTATTCTGCCTCTACCAGTCACTTTAAATATTAGCTCCACTTCCCAATGATCAAAGTCAACAGGATATCTACCCCATATTTCACCTGAAAATAATACAAAAATCATCAAAATCATCAATCATCAGCAGAACAACAGCACCCTCATCTCATCCTCAGCATGGTCATCATCAGCTTTAGCAGCAGCAAACATACAAAAATTCACCCATTCTCTCTCTCCCTCCTCCCTCTTTATTACTACCATCATCACAATTGTCTGCTGCCGTTGCCATCATCATCATTATCAAATTATCATTCTCAATTCATCAGCATCATCTTCATCATCATTGTCATCTTCATCATTATCATCATCACTGTTATCAAGATTGGGTCGATCCTTCATGTAATTATTTTGTGTAATCTAATCCTAACTCTAACCCTAATCCTAACCCTAAACCTAAGCCTAATCCTAACCCTAATCCTAACCCTAAACTAACCCTAACCTTAACCCTAACCCTAAGTTTGTGTAAAATTACATGAAGGAATAACCCAAGATTGTAATTTTGTTTCTGATTAACAAAGTCAAAACAAACATTCATCAATATTCAGAAATGCCACTTGGTGTTGTCAAAATTTCCTGAAAAACATGGAAAAATCCTGAAAATGTACTTTTTCCTATCCTTTTGCACTAGACTGTCCCACAGTCTGGGTTCCATCTGTGGGTAAATAATTAGAGCTAAAACCACCTTCTCCTTCACTCCAAAGATTAAAACAACACACCACTAAGCCCTAATTATAAATGACAACAAAGATATAGTGCTCCTAGAGCACTGTGTGTCGACGAAAACTCAATTAATCTACAGACCAACTTGTTTATTTTTTTATAATAGCTCTCCTAAACCCAGACTGTTCCGCTTTGATAGTAAACTGACTTCCAAACAATTATCAAGCTATGTAACATGACTGTGGCGTCAATTATGATAGCCCCGCCTCATTGTCAATTCAAATATGGTAGGCACATAACATGCATGACCCAGTTCTATTGTCATTTTCACTAGACTATCAATGAAAACCTATTTCAAATATCGCCTTGCTTGCCGAGATCTACATTGATTGGTCAGGCTAAGTAGCCGCTTACACAAACGCCCGCACAAACGGCAAGACAGTGAGACCACGGACGTGATATATAGAAAAACTCGTCTGACCCAGGATCGGTAAAATTGAACTCCCACAAAATGCTGGGAGCTGGAAGGCAACTTGCCTACACATTGGAAGGGTCCATGTATCGGGTTTATTTAATGTTGTATAATCTACATTACCAGTCGTTCTCCATGGACCCGAGGGAGGGTCTATTTTGCACAGGAAGGTAGAGCAAAATTTCCTGAATTTCTAAACTGAAATCAGGAAATTTGAAAAGTGGCATCTCTGCAATATTGGGTGACCAGTATGTATACACAAAGATTAAATGAACAGATGGTTCTGAATGGAAGACGAGCATCATCCTTTTTGAAAAATTGTGGACACAATAGTAGTGCTGTTCAGTTTGGGTATTTTCATGACCCTTTTGCTATTTCTTAGCATTTTAAGCAATATTTCATTTCCTTTTAGATAGTACTAGCAGATGAACTATTTTTACTCTTTACAAAACCCATCATTTACAAATTATTATTTAATCTAGGCATATAAAATGCTATAAATTATGCATTGATAATTTCCCAATTAAAAAATTGCTCCATCTAACTTTATAACCCAGCTGTTCACTTCCCACATCAGGACCATGTAATACTTATTTACATGCATAGATAATGGGACGATTATCACAAATACATAATTAATATGTGCTGTATTATAACCATCGGTTGTTTTTACAACAGCTTTTATGACTATTGATTTTCTTCCATCTGATTTGCCCCTCAAATCAATCAATACAATCAAGATGTGAATTAGACAGACTTTGTTAATTTCATATCAATCTATTTTCAATTAAAGTGAAAATAAAATTCAGCAATAATTTAGATGCTCTAATTCAGAAAACCTAAAAATTCAATTAATAAAATGAAGCTCACATCCTGAATGAAACTTACCTTTTCTACTTCTTAACGATGGTGTTATTCTGACTTGATCATCTCCTGCTAGAGCACCTATAATACACAAACAAACAAACAAACAAATAAAAACACTGATAACATAAGGCCAACAAAAAAGGGTTTGTCTCAAAGCTCGCGCGCATTAAAATTGCGCGATTTGAAAAAAAAAAGAAATGCAGAATTTTTTTTATTTCCAAAAAAATGTTTTTTCCGGAAAAATTTGACGAAAATCATATTTTTTTCTCAAAATACCAAGTCGGAATAAAAAAAAAAAAAAAATCACATTTCCCATTTGTTTTCAAACCACTCGTGAGCTTTGAGGCAAACCTTTTTTTTGTTGCCTAATTTATAACATCAGGAGCTTCTAAATTTGTCTGATTTGGGCATTATCTTAGTATCAGAATCGGTAGAAATTTGCTCCATCAAGTTCTTGTAGCTAGATTTGTTTTTTTAGCAGAAATTTGACATACATACATTGTGTGTACACATAAATGAGATCTGTTCCCACAAAATAAGAGAAAGTTCTTCTATATTTTTGAGTTATGGCCACAATCATAATCTCTGGATTATACATTTTAAAATGATATAACATGCCAGGATTGTTCCTTCGCTTGGTTTTTAAAAGTCAACATGTGACCAGCTCCAACAAAACCCGGAACAAGTCGCCAGGCATGTTTTTGAGTTAAAGGCCTTTTAAAGATGACATTCCCATAAAAAAAATCTAATTTTGGAATTCCTAATTTCATGGTATTTGACCTTGGGACTAAGTGGACTTTCAGATACTTGAAAGTACTTACATGTATTAAAGGGGGTAACCCTATTGGTTTTGGATATGGATTGTCTTTAAAATTACATAATAATATCAAATATCGCCCCCTTTATGCTGCTTTGTGAAAAAACGAGAGCATTTTCAGCGTAAATGTGAATAAATAGCCAAATTTGCAATCCAATACCTTGGTATACGTGAATTGCATTCTGGGCAGGCAAGCAACAACAACAATTCGCGTTCGTATGACGTACAATGCCAGGCCCGTATTGAACGGAAAATATTTGTTGTTTTTTTTCGTACCGTTTCAGAAAAAAAGGAAACAAAATATATTTCCCCTTGCAATATGTACATTTCAAATGAATATAAAAAAATTTGGGTTGAAAATGGAGAGAAAAAGACCTTCCGGTACCGGGTTTTGAACCGGTACCTCTCGGTAAGTACAAAGCGCTAATCAATTGAGCTAAACAGCCCACTACGTGAAGCGTGGAAGTTTTATAATTAAACACGGCGACAGTCTCCTCAGCAGTTAGTGTGGTTCGCTTTTTCACAGAATGTGTATGACGCGAAACCAAAGTAGCTGTTGAGGAGACTGATGATCGCTTCATAATTCCCTGCCCCAGAATTCGGAGTAATTTTAGTATTTACAAACTGGTAACCTGTAAAACCGCTGTGTTTCATGATTTCTCGAAATACATCGACTTGGAGCGTCAAATTTCAGGATAGTAATGAGAAAAATAGTATCTATTATGTGATACCAAAACCTCATCAACAATGAAAAAAATCGGGGATGATGCTGTCGATCGGGTTACGGACCTTTAAAAAGAACTTATTTTGACAGATGAAATATGATAATCCCTATTCAATCCTGTGTAAAGCAGGAAATTATTAGCCCAATTACTCAGAATAGCAATTTCACGAAAATATCAAGGTATCATTTACAAAATTATCCATTGAAAAGTATTGATGCTATACATATAATTTTGGTATCATTTTAAAGCTTATTGTCCCATGCTTACATTTTTATGCAAATTATGAAATGTCAAAATGCGACTTGTTCCTGGTTTTGTCAGAACGGGTCACATACTCAATGAACCAATCTCCATATTTCCTGGCCTAGAACCAGTGATGCCAACGCCGCGCCTTAGGCGCACAATTGGGCTACTTGGCGATCACTTGCCGCTACTCAAAAAAGCATGCCGCTACTTGTCTAAAATTGGGCTACTTTTGACAATCTCAGGCTGCGGCAGTAATTTGATGTATTTTCCTTTCAATTTAGCCGATTTATAAAGGTTTTGAGTTTTGAGAATATGTATCACAATTATGTGGGATCATTTTTGGGCTCCAAGGATACAAGGATGTAGCTGAGGAACTATCTCAATTGGGGCTTGCCAACTTGGGCATGCATGGACAGTGTTGCCAAAACTTTTCAGCGTCAAGGCGCGGCGCATTGACTCGCCAGGCCGCGGTAAATGATTCTCAAGTAGCCCAATTTTTAAGCTTCCAAAAAGCGCCTAATACCGGATATTTGGGCGGATTTACTCAATTTAGAACGCAAAACACCCAATTGGGCGGAAAAGCACTTGACTTTAAAACTTCTGGTACTTACTGGGAAGTTACTGACCGATCACAAAACACATTGTAATTTCAATTTGGAGCTTCAAAGACTCAAAACCTTTATAAATCCTTTATTATAATCCTATAAGAAACTGAAAATTGTATGACCGACTTCACACTGATTTAGCTTGATCACACCACAAATATGGCAATACTGTGTGCATAAACTTTTTGGCATAACATACATGAGTTGACTGGAATGATCATCGATCATTTCACCACAAGATTTTAAGGACCAGACAAAGTTGATAAATTTTTACAAAACTAGCTCTCAGTGCTCAAAATTTGTGTGCAAAATCTGTTTCAACAAAACAATTGATGAAGCCATAAACCGGCTAAAAAACCCAAAATACATATGTCTCAAAGCTGCCACGTACGTTTGAGGACTTGTTTGAGGAGCCGTGAGTTCCAATTATTGGAACTGAAGTGGTAATGGCATCTGGCAGTAAAAAGTTGTCAAAGTCCCCCAACAGTTTTTGCACATAAGACAAGTCAGCCCTACATGTATGTAGTATGTTCTTTCCTTTCCAGGTCTTCTTTTACCATTTATGGGGTGTAGAGAACAGAGAGCAAATGCTAACAATCCAGCATGCATTATTTTGCACAAGGTCCTATGCACATGCTTGATGTCGCATGCATATGATTATATGTAAGGGTTAACACTTTAAAAGGACCTTGCAAAAGATTACAATATCATTGTTGAATTGGGAGATCAAGTTCTACATGAACATTGACAAATTGTACAGTACCGTACCATTGTGATTGATGTATCATGTATTCAACAACTCTTCCTATACCTTTGTACAGGAGCCAACCATTGTTAATCCGTGATGAATCCATACTTTTACTGTAACGTATATGGTCATTTTCACAGTAAAGGGTGTAACTTTTGATTTTAGGGTCAAAATTTCAAACCACTTAAATATGTTTCTGTTTACTGAAATCATGCATAGAAGCAACTTAAATTCCAGTAAAATAATGTTTCAAGGCTTAAACCTTTTGATTTCTAATAAAAAATTGACATTTCCATAACATTTTGGTTAAAATCTAAGAAAAATGTATTTTACATAAGCTCAGAAAATTATGACATGAAAGCTGGAATACATGTGAAATTCCATTCCAAAGTAAGTCAACAGATATAAGTTACATTTTATACCATGTTTTGCTATGTTTGTAATTGCAGTTTTGAAATTTTTTTACATAAAGTGTCATTTACAATGGAAATTTCCCAACCTTAAACATATTTTTTAAGTTTTAATTGGGTTCGCAAAATAATTTGAATGTCTAACTTCATGTACAAATACTACTTGATAAAAGGAACCTCCCAGCCAAGTTTCACAGAAATTGGAGTTATTTTTTAGAATTGGCAATTCAAGCGATTTGTGTTTCGGAGGCTTCAGTTAACAACACAGGTGATCATAAAAGTAAAATATTTGGCTAACTACTGCAAGTTGACATGAAAAAATAGGTAAAAAATATCACAATTACCAATTTTCATGCTTTGCTTCTAAGTATTGAATTTCAGTTGTGACAAAAATTAAATTATCACAGCAAGTCATTTTTTTTTTGTTTCGAGGCTTCATGTTAACAATGGCTAAACATTGCAGAAGTAGTTTTTTTAAAACAACACTGTTGGGATCATCTAAGCTGTTATTTTCTTGTGTGTATTGAATCAATGATTCTATGCGGCAGATATTGTAGATTTATCACACATTAATTTTTTCACCCATTTGTTAAGTATGGTGTTTTTTGCATGTGAAGCCTCCGAAACAGGCTTTTTGGGTATCAGTATATTTTTCAAACATTAATCATAATATCAAAATTTTTTTTAATTTATGACATTCTGCACATACCAAGTAACAATTACAATGCAGATATCAGTATGAAACACTAATTTAAATATGCATAGATGATAATTAATCTTATTGTTGTTTCGGAGGCTTCATTTGTTTCGGAGGCTTCAATTGTTAACGGAAAGTTTGTATTGGGTCCCATTTTCAAACGGTGATATATATCTCCACGATTTAAAAACAAGTGACTTGAGGATCTACTTTGCTACATTTTGATAAATAGATTGGATGAGCTCTTTTATTTATATTTGCCCAAGCTTGCTGAACAGTTTGTTTCGGAGGCTTCAAAAAAGTTAACGGAAAAAGGGCTCTTTGAAGTCAAGATTTTATAAAAATCTTAAAAGCTTGCAAATCAACTAATTTTTGTTACCCATTTCAAGTTAAGATATCAACTGTTATGAATCAAGAAGAAGTGAAGAAATAACCAAGAATTATGAACCAAAGCTATACCCACAAAGTTTGTTAACAATTGTTAACGGAAAATGAAGCCTCCAAACGACAAATATCAAGTCCGGTTCTCAAAAATACAGGGCTGTTCACAATTAAATCTAATGTGGCAGTGTTTACTGAACATATGACCATACTTTCAGGATAAGAAAAATTATCCATGAACTAACTGAAGAAAACACAGGGTTTTACAAAATGTTACTGTTTTTTATAGTTTTTCAAAATGGCAATATTAAGTACATTTAAGCCTGCTAAAACTGAACGCAGTAACTACTAAAGATGACTATGCTACCCAAGGTAGCTGCTAACTAGATGACTTATGTGGCCAAAAATCATGGAATTCTGTGGCTTTATTAGAACACTACGGATCAAAATGTTAAAAATCCAAAGTTACACCCTTTACCGTGAAAATGACCATATGCGAACGCGAGCAAGACTATGCGTTGCGCGAGAGCGCATAAAATTTGTCATGCCTGGAACCTTTGTGCGTATGCAAGCTTACAAGTTGATTCAGTATTTTTAGGTACCGGTAGCGGCTAAACATTGCCGTTTTATTCTGTAGTTTTATTGCTGATATCAACAGAGAACTCATCGAAGTTTTTGCAAGGCTAAGTGGCAATGATTTTAAAACCATAACACTCAAAAATACCACAAAAAACCACAATAAAAAATTAAGCGCATGCATGAATGCCAGGGTCTGCGATGACGCAATCACCCCGAGTGTTAATACTGTTATATGCTCATGGAATTGCTGGCAGCGATAACCCGTGTAGCTATCGGTCTGTGATCGTGTGGTTGGCATGCGGGGGGTCAAAGGTTCGAATCCCGGGGATGCCAAGTGACTTCTTTGTTCATCTTCTCTCCTTTTTCGTATCTTCTTTAACTTCCGATATCAAAAAGCAGGGTTAAGTGTTAGGGTTAACTGACATTCCTCGTAAAATAATCGTGAATTATACGATCTTTAGCTTCTTTTCGTTGTTGAAAGGGATTCAATCATGTTTCGCCGTTGTTGTTCATCACCGATTAACAACGCGCGTCCGGCGGGTCTGCGTGGTTTACCTCGATCGGCCACGCAGATGACGCGGATGCATCATAACATCGTTGTTAATCGGTGATGAACAACGGTGAAACATGATTGAATCCTATTCTGTCGGTCCGTGCCACGTCACTTCCGGTTGATGATACGACTCACGGTCGAGTGAAAACAAGTCCCTGATTCGATTTTTGTTGATGATTTCTGTCATTGGTGTTATATAAATTTCGATCGCAAATAGTCAGTGGAATCAAACAACCGTTCCTAAGTCTTCAGAGTGGAAGAAACTTACTTGATTCACCGTTTATATATTATATACTGCATGACAAACTTAAATTTGTTTCGAAATTGAATGTCACTCCAACAACATCGCTATGTAGCCTCCTTCACAGCCGGTTTCTGTTGTTCATAACAAACCGTGAGCCACATGCAGTTTGGGCCCGAGACTAGAGATAGCCCGGATCAGGCGGATGTTGGACCGACAGAATATTATAATTTAAAGTTGTGCAGGAAGTCTATGAGACTATGACATACTTAATACTATCTACTAACTAATGGGACAGGTATGGTTGCCGGGTGTTTATCCATGTACATTTATTATATGATAGTATTAGTAATAGACTAGTATAACAATAAGCTTAGATTTACATCAATTATCATGTAGCATTGGTACTGAGTGAGAGTGATACACTTATACAGTACATGACTGAGTACACATGTACATTCATTGTACAATACATGAAATTGAATAGTAAACAGCTGTTTCAGTGAACAGTATTTCATACTCACTCCCTGCAAACTGCCAAAATGGAACACTACCATCTTTCTGGATCAGATGAGGTCCTTTAAAACTGTACTTATATTCGAATTTTCTAAGCGGTTTAGTAACATCAGCCCATGCTACAACAAAAAATATCGCAAGACTAGCGAAGAAAGCACACTGACTGAAAGTGGCCATATTGAAGATTTGTAGACTGTGTGTGGTTCCTGTCAGCGCTATGGGATTTCGCTATACACGAAGCGTTGTGTAGAAAAGACCACGGAAACCACCAATTAACGAATTGACTTCTCGACTATTTTACATGCAGTAAAATCATACACAAGTTGTAAAATATTTCGAGTGAAAAACGTGTTTTTACAATAAACTGGGTGGAATTGGGTATCATTTCATATTCTGCTTATATAAATATTAGGTTTTCTTTCCAAAATTGTAATATTATGTAAGCTGTTGCCGATACACGAAAATAGTTTTAAAATCTTTGAGCTGCTTGACACATGTTTTGTTCCCTTGTCTGACACCTGCTGACCTTCCTGCTGTCAGCCAACATGCCAACTTGGCGATTTCTGATTGGTCCAAAGTCTGCAAGCTTCCCTTGGATATTTTTGTCCCGGGATTTTTGTCTCAGACACTCAGGCAAATTTATTACATAACATTCTCCAGGAACATTATATTCCCGGGATTTTATAATCAGGTAGATATTTTCAATTTGCACTGATCCTTATTTGAAGTAGGCCTATAAATAATATTTTATAGCTCGACAAAGTGAGGACACACCTAGGACACCCCCCTTGCAATCATCTGATGCATGCTGGTTTAGGGGATTTCCCCACGGGATACCCCAGTGTGTAATTTGCCCGGTAATGTGTACTAAAATTGAATGGGGTAGGGGACGTGCCCGAGGAATGTGGGGGTGCATTTTGGCTACCTGAAGCGGGACCTGAAGCTACCTGAAGTGTGTGTGTGTTGGGTGTGGGGGTGGAGTTTAATTTTTCTTAATTTCATCTGTGTCCTGAAATCTATCCAGCAAACAAAACCTGTTTTAAACGGGTTATAGGCCTATTTGGGTTTTGGTTTTGGTAAAACGTTTTAATAACATTAAATGCCGGGTTATATAAAGGTCATGAAAACGTTATGTATGAAAAATGTCAAAATGTTATTGTAAAATATATTTTACAAACATTTTTGCCAAATATTTTGTCAACATTAAATAACATTGTTAGAATATTTTGAATGTTCAAAAAATGTTTTTGAATATTTATACCTTTTATATATCCTTTATATAAATAACCCTACAAAAGGCTACATTCTATTACCCCCCCCCCCCTATTACCCACACACACACCCACACACACACAAAAGTGGCATATTTGAGTGGTGTGGAGGTATCATATTAACTACTGCATTGCAGTGTGATCGGTTGGTAAAATAAGTGGCATACCATTGGCAAGCTTTAAGGACTTTTTAACTTTAAAAGCAAGTTTAATAATTATGTAAATTTATGCAAATTAGCTCATGAATAATTAATGAGCTCATAGCCAAATATGATGAAAAAAATATTTTGATTTACATTTCTGAAGTGTATGAGTACATCAATGCAGCTTTAAATACATTGCCGTGTTTCTACATAATATAATAAAAAGAAATCAGAGTTACTTTGGATTATATTTTGTGATGTGCCCTGAGTAATCTAATTTAATTATTTAGCTTTGTTTACAAGCTGAAAGTATTTCATGAGATGGGAAACCCCCTTGCTTGCACTTCCAAGAGTTGGTGTGTAAAGTCATTTTGGGACCCCCCCCAAAAAAAAAAAAAATACTGTAAAAAGTCAGATCTATGTTTGGAACTTGGAAATCCCCAGCTGAACCATTAGGAAGTGATGTAATGTGAAAGGTTAATGTGTATAATTAATCTTGGGAAATCCCAAGATTGCATCATCTGTTGTGAAGATGTGAATGAAGTAATGGTTTGTTAAAGGAAATCTGTACCATAAACTAATCAATGGCTATATAGTTGCAGTAATAATAAAAACGACAAACAGTAAAAGTCCCACGCTTATATACGTCCAAATAAAGGGAGAAATTCTTAATTCCTTACGACAATTAGCCGTCAGTTTGCAATCCATGGTGGCTGCCATATTGATACCCGATGTATTTTTATTACGCTGTAACGGTACCCGATTTTGAAACCAGCGAAACCGTGCCACAAGCCTCGTCCCTCGTGAACTTTGGTGACACGAAGCGAATACTACCAAAGTTCAGATTCAACATTCATTCAAAAGAAAACGCGACCATTTTTACCCATAAAACTACAGACGAACATAAAAAATGTATTTTAAGTAATATTTATGATCAACAATGTCTTTTGAGAACGAAAAGTGTAAAACAGCACTAAAAACAAAATTCGCTGTGGGGGTCGCGAATGCCATAAAGCAACACACGCTCGCCGAAGGTAGCCGAGGGTCTGTGTGAAAGGTTACACTACCGCTTATGTGAAAGGATTCGCAAGCAGCTATCATGGCGGCTTCCATGAATCGCAGAAACGAAGGATTAAAAGTGCTTTTTCTTTGTTAGGAATATTCCGAAATTCATATAGACCGTCTGGTATGTTTAATTTAGGGGTATATAACTATATTAGCCATTGATTAGTTTATGGTACAGATTTCCTTTAATAGATGATGGGTTTTTGCATGAGTACTGATATAAAATGTGAGAGCTTACTGGACATAATGCAACAAAAATTTTGGTTGCAAGACTTCCACAAACACTCCAAAAACAAATGATGAAAAAGTAAGTAGTTTGGGATGGTTACTTTCGGCAAATCGGTGGGACCCACATGGCTGGTCCCAAGACCAAGGGAGTCCCAAATTTGGGAGAATAAACTAAATAAAAGAAAAAGTAAAATGGTTTGGAATGAGATCTACTAGGTTCATGCTTGAGGTGGGTGGGGCATTAGCATCAATCCATCTTGAATGGTCAAAGTGGTTAAAAAGAACATAAAATTGGTCATTCTGTTAAAAGATTGGGGGTCATGTCCATGCATGTCCCCCAGGATTGACACCATGGGTGCGAGTATAAGAAGTGGATCTGGATAGCCAGGGGGAAATACATTTTAGCCATTACAAAAACGAACACTATATTGTTTTATATAAATTTCTTTTAATGGAATGTACATGAACATAAATTTACAGAAATAATTAGACAGACTTCATTAAGAATGTGTTTTAGAAGTTGTTGATGTTGATCATCACTACTATAACCAGCAAATGTTTTTCAAACTAGAATTGATAGTATAGTATACCTTTAGTTGAGTTGCAGGTGTTTATTCAAATAATATACATGGCTCAAAATAAGCTAAGGTGTCATAAAAGTGTAACACACAATTATTTTTCCAGCTCTTTTCTTTTGGTCTCCAACCAGGTTTAAATTATAGTATGCACATATATCGTTCATAATACACTAAAAGAAAGATAAGTTATAGACCATTTACTTCACAAATTTAATTTTCTAGCCCTTGCGTGACGTTATATTTGACAGACACAATTTTGATGATTTTCTGCAATCAAATAAAAATTTATAAAGTATTACATAAGGTATTTTGTGGTTATTTAGGTGTAGGACCTACAGCAACTGATTGTGGAAAAAATGTGTCCAAATATTACAATAAGGAGGATAAATTGTTATAAATAAAATATGTGTGTCTGTCAAGCCATAACATACATAAGATGTCTGTCAAATGTAACATACAGAATAATAATTTGGCAAAAACAGTAGTTCAAGATGGGAAATTGAATAAAGATCACATGCAGTTTATAAATCACATGTTTTAAAGGGGGGTAACCCTATTGGTTTTGGATATGGATTGTCTTTAAAATTACATAATAATATCAAATATCGCCCCCTTTATGCTGCTTTGTGAAAAAACGAGAGCATTTTCGGCGTAAATGTGAATAAATAGCCAAATTTGCAATCCAATACCTTGGTATACGTGAATTGCATTCTGGGTAGGCAAGCAACAACAACCATTTCCGTTCAGATGATTTAATTTAATGCTGACATGCTGTACAATCAATGCCCGGCCCGTATTGAGCGAAAAATATTTGTTTTTTTCGTGCGTTTCAGAAAAAAAGGAAACAAAATATATTTCCCTTGCAATATGTACATTTCAAATGAATATAAAAAAGTTTGGGTTAAAAATGGAGAGGAAAAAACAACATTCCGACACGGATTTTGAACCGTTACCTCTTAGGTAGAAACATGAAGCGCTAACCGACTGAGCTAATCGCCCGCTGCCTCCATCGTGGAAATTTTATAATTAAATACGGCACACCGTCTAGACGCGTCTCCTCAGCAGTTAGTGTGGTTCGCTTTTTCACAGAATGTGTATGACGCGAAACCAAAGTAGCTGTTGAGGCGACTGATATTACTGAAGCTATTTCGTTCATAATTCCCGCCCAGAAATCAAAGTATTTACCATTGTTTACAAACTGGTATACCTGTAAAAGCCGCTGTGTTTCATGATTTCTCCGAAATACATCGACTTGGAGCGTCAAATTTCAGGATAGTAATGAGAAAAATAGTATCTATTATGTGATACCAAAACCTCATCAACAATGAAAAAATCGGGGATGATGCTGTCGATCGGTTACGGACCTTTAAAACACTTTTATAAACTCTAAACTATCATCATAATGTGAACATCAAGTGATTTTTAATTTGCGTACAAATGTTTGACAGACAACACTTAACAATGGATTGTGTCATCAAAAAAGCTTCTCCTCACAAAGTGATAGTGCCACAAAGCTAGGTGGAGCTAAATGCTATGTCATGTAGCATAATTAGCTGTATCACCCTAGTTTAGCAGGAATTACAGCACCGTCTTGCGTATGTTACTATTTGACAGACATTTCAAGAAAAATTTTAAAATTGTTATATGTTCAAAAAAGATGGCAGCCACTTACAAATTGATTATAATATGGAGAAATGAAGTTATTTACAATAGATTTACCCTTTAGTTTATGCTTCAAGTCTTTGTTTATAAAAAACTGAGGGACTTCAAAATCAATCAAAAGTTTGACAGACAATAGTAACATACGCAAGGCAAACTTTTAAATCCTTTTTTGATCTGTTAACTTATAATTCATAATGCCTCTTTCTGTTTTTTTGATTGGTTTACTGCAACATTTTGGGAAACAGGTCACATGAATTTCTATAAGGATCCATAAAAAAAATTAAAAGCTGTTGAAAAAAGGCATCTCTTGGCATGTTACAAATAAAAGTGTAAAAATAGGCATTTTTACAGCTATTTTTTATTTTTTTTATTATTTAGAGTGAAAGGATTTTACTTAAATTGTGTATGCTATGTCTTTACTACCTAAACTTGCCACTAAACTAGCAAATATTCCATTTCTATAATTATTATTTTTTAAAAAGATGTCAAAATATATGGCTATAATATGACACCTTAGCATATTTTGAGCCACATGGAAAACAGGGACACTTATAAATGTGTAATGCTAAAAGAACTCCACCGTATGGTCGCATACTAAACACATAGAGAAGTCAATTATAATCAAAAATAATTAATTGCAAATTGACTACACATACTTGATTTGCATTGGGCTTGTCTTGAAATCTATACATACCCTATTTGTAGATTTCAAATGGAGTCACCCATTCAGGTAGCCTCATTTGAAATTCACACTCCATGTGTGGAAGATTAAGGTCATGTCTTCCACAGGGGTGTAAGAATTTTAACTGGAACAGCCATTACTCTCTCTAAATGTGTTTCACAAAATCATACAGAACCAACACTCATCAAGGTTTTCATCCTTCAAGTCTCATCGTTGAGCTTATTGTTATTTGAAGTTTTTTGAACTAAGATTTGTCCATCCTCCCCACCCAAAGCCATGTTGTAACATTTCCATAAAAATAGATTAGTATTTCTTTTCCATAAAATGTTAGCTTTTACATCTGGTCCATCTGGTTACCAAGTTATGAGCAATTTATCAATGGCTGAAAACAATATAAAGCAAAAGAATTTGAACACTGTTTTTGCCAATATCTCAAAAACAATATTAGCGACATCCGACTCATTCCCCTTGATCAAGTCACATATTCTTCAGTGCATTCAAGTAAACAAAAGAATGCTGCCGACTGCCGTTAAAAAGTAACTTAATCAATTATATTAGTTATTACATAATAAATCAAATGAATAAATTTATATTTCATCAGCTGTTATATTATATAGTACACTGTAGGGTATATACAAATTAAAGTATAAATGGTTACACTAATATAATTATCTGAATGAAAGATATATGTACAATAATGGCAAATACATAACATTTCTTTAAAAGTAACTCTCATGCATCAATGTTATCAGTCGCTGATCGATGACACTGATGATGACCACAAAGGCTAATCCAATTGAAATCTATACACCCCCTATGGAAGATATGACCTTAATATCCCACACTGGGGGTGTGGAGTCCAAATGGAGTCACCCATTATTCTGATAACCCAATTTGAAAATCAGACTCCCTGTGTGGAAGATTTAGGTCATGTCTTCCATAATCGGTGTACGGATTTCAACTGGACTAGCATAATAGACCTTGAAATGACCATGAAAAAACTTGGCTTTTATATCTGATCACTTTCATCAAGCTTCATCAAAATCCAAAAATCTTAAGTTATTTGACCTCAGATAATCCCTAATGACCTTAAAATGACCTTCAAATTTTGTCAAATATAATTATTGATATTATTTACTCTCACCAAATTTCATCACAATAGGATAAATAATTTAAAAAGTATAAACTTATACATGACTTTCAAATTGTGTGATACATATTAAACTTAACTTACACCAAGTTTCATCATATACGAGGGGGTATCCAAAAGTTTTTGACATCACCTAGAAGGAAAAGACCTATATTGATGAAATTTTGTCAGTGTAATCACTGGTCCTTATGTACATTATGGTCCAAAAATGGTTTCATTACTATGTTTCCTTTCTTTACAGGTGGCGCTAGATGGGCAGTAGGCGCATAACCTACAAGATGGTGAAAATTGAGGCAAGCAGCATGATTCAGTTCCTGCTTTGAAGGGTTAGGCCTACAATGCTCAGAAAATCTATGATGAAATGAAAGCTATCTACGGTGAAGATTGCCCATCATATGGCACTGTTGCTTTTTGAGAAAGGAATTTCCAAACTGGCCACACGACCCTCACAGATAAGCCAAGAAGTGGACGTCCATCACTTACGGATAATTTGGCCACAGTGAAAAAAATCAAGAAAGTGGAGATCTTATCATGAAAAGGTTATGCGCCTACTGCCCATCTAGCGCCACCTGTAAAGAAAGTAAACATACTAATGAGACCATTTTTGGACCATAATGTACATAAGGACCAGTGATTACACTGGCAAAATTTCATCAATATAGCTCTTTTCCTTATGGGTTATGTCAAAAACTTTTGGATACCCCCTCGTACACATAAGGTCTACACCATACCTCCCTTCCAGTGGCGTAGATTTCTTTTTGACATGGGGGGGGGATGAGGTTGGAAAAATTTCTTGAAATTGAAATATAGTGAATCCTGCACCTTTTGGCGACATAATAAGTTTATGCAGGGATGTGAGAGTTCCTCTCTTCAGCTGATTTCCTGTTTTTTTGTTGCCCAAATTTATGAGGTTTCTTTTATTTTCAGCCCATATTTGGCAATTTTGCCTGGGTTTTACGCTATTTTTCAGCTTTTTGAGTAGTTTTCCTCTTTTTTTGGCTTTGGGGGTTAAAATGGCCAAATATGTGGTTGATTTGGTCAGAAACCCACATACAGGTATTACAGGCGTCAACATTGGGGGGGGGATGATTGTATGGACCATCCCCCCTGGCAAAAAAATCTTACGACACCATGCACCAGCGACTAATCTGTTCCAATCACAATCCCCGATTAGCATGATTAGTGCATTTGGCAATTTAGTACTAATAAAACTCGCATATTGGAAGACATTTTCTAGGGTAATATAGTAAAAATCAAATGTGTTCTATCATTCATTATTAAAAACATACAATTCTAATACCTTGATTATTTACTTTTCTTCTCTCCGTCTACACTTGAGTTCAAATGCAAAAACCGATATATCCACTTTTCTCGATTTGAGATAGAGGCAAATGTAATTTGTCAAATATAAAAATATCATACGAAAACATGTGTTTTTGATCATAGTTTCAAAAGTATACACTGAAATTTTTAAACTAGGGTGTCAATTAAAATACGAACAGTTTGAAAATGGCATTTACCGGCTTTTGTGTCTGAACTCTTCACTTGTTTGAAGCTATTTTCTCACATTGGACACATTATCAATTGTCATTAACATAATCATCATTATGACTTTTGCGTAATGCTGTAAACAGTTTACTACAAATCGTCATTATATAACCCATGATTTGCCAAGTGCAGGTAGCGACCATGGCAAAATTGTCTTTTCACTGTTAAAAATTGGTAATGTTGCCGTCTAGCTGGATATGGTCAAATTGAAGTAGAAAATTGAGTATAAAATTGCTGAAAGTAAAGGTAAACTATGGCTTCATTTAAAAACAAGGCGGTTCTCGAACCACGAGTCTCGCCTGCTTTCGCGACCACCTGCTTTTGCGATTACTTTTGGTAGAGGTAAATGAATTTGGCGGTTATCGGCTGGGCACGATTATGTGGCTGATGGTGACTGTACCCACCAAGTTTCATGCCGGTACAACAGTTTGTACTAAATTTGACCTCAGATGACCCCTGGTGACCTTGAAATGACCTTCCAAAAATTTGGCTTTAAATGTTGACTGTACCCACCAAGTTTCATGCCCGTACAACAGTTTTTACTAAATTTGACCTCAGATGACCCCTGATGACCTTGAAATGACCTTCCAAAAATTTGGCTTTAAATGTCGACTGTACCCACCAAGTTTCATGCCCGTACAACAGTTTTTACTAATTTGACCTCAGATGACCCCTGGTGACCTCGAAATGACCTTCCAAGAATTTGGCTTTAAATGTTGACTGTACCCACCAAGTTTCATGCCCATACATCAGTTTTTACTAATTTGACCTCAGATGACCCCTGGTGACCTTGAAATGACCTTCCAAAATTTTGGCTCTAAATGTTGTCTGTACCCACCAAGTTTCATGCCCGTATAATAGTTTTTACTAATTTGACCTCAGATGACCCCTGGTGACCTCGAAATGACCTTCCAAAAATTTGGCTTTAAATGTTGACTGTACCCACCAAGTTTCATGCCCATACAACAGTTTTTACTAATTTGACCTCAGATGACCCCTGGTGACCTTGAAATGACCTTCCAAAAATTTGGCTTTAAATGTTGACTGTACCAACCAAGTTTCATGCCTATACGACAGTTTTTACTCATTTGACCTCAGATGACCCCTACATGACCTCAGTGACCTTGACCCACTAACCAATACAAACCGGTTCTGTCTCGGGTCAAGATGCACCCACCCACCAAGTCTCAGGGACGTGCGACTCCTAGTCTCCGAGAAAATAGGCGGAAGGCAAACTTTAACCAAAACTTTAACCAAATTTGTCACATACACACACACATACACCCCTACACACACCCATACATACGGAAAAGTGATTATATAGTCTCCTGCCTTATCAGGCGAGACAAAAAATGGACCATTGATCTTGACGCATCAAATCAATTTGAATTGTTTTTCATTTCTTCAATTATTTTCAAACTGATTATGGCAGGGTCAAGATGGGTGCAATGGTGGCATCAGGAATTTGTTCAAGGGGGCATAGTGAATTTCAGGGAATGAGACAAAATCAACAAATTTTGCACACAATTGCTGCAAGAAGTGGAATTTTTTGTAATTTTGGGGCTTTTACCTTGAAAGTGGGAGGGGGGGTAAGATTTTTTTTGGGGGGGGGGGGGGTGTTCCCCTTGCCCACCCTCACCCCCATAGTGCCATCACTGGCTGGGTGTTACCAAGTAATCTGTGCACATATTCAGTTTGTGTACCTGCAGGGGTGTGTTGACTGTGTTCTTGTTGGTTTTTTTTGTCTTCATCCATGAGTTTTTCTATGTTACTATTGTTAGTGGTTGTTTTAGTATAGTTTGTTTTCTGAATAAAATACACAAAGAAAATAAATAGCTGGATGCTATTCATCAGAATGCTATGATCACAATGATATGATTCAAATATTCAAAGCATTTTGCATGATCATTAATGGATCTTCTCATTAATGGAGATCCACCTTCTCCCTTTCAATTCTTTGCTACCAATCTATATAGCCTTATTTGGCAACTCCTTGTCACTGACTGCAGCCGATGCACCCTGCTCACTTTTCTTAGCGGCATTGGCCTGTTCAGTTCTCTTGGATATTGGTTTAGCTATGAGATGTCTTTCTTGCTCCATTTCTTTTTCCCTTTGTTGCTCTTTGGCCAGATTTTCCTTCATTTTCTGCTGCTGTAGCTTCAAAGCTCGTTTCTGGGATAGAACAACAATGAGTGACATGATAAATAGGCTATTCTCTTTAAAAAAAAAACCACAATGGTTGTATCTGGAATCACTTAATTGTTTTGGAATCCACACATTTTTTTTTCCAAAATGGATGGCCTGGAATGGTTCAAAATCTTCCACAGTAGTGGTGTTCATTTCAAAAAACAAAAAATTACACAAGATTTTCTTATCTGCATCAATCAGTTGTAATTAAAAATATAACATTTTTCAAGGGAAGATTTCTGGCTCTATTTCATAATCAAAGCGGCGCACAAGTCCTACATACAGTTTATTTTCAGTGGAGGAACTATACCCCCCCATAAAAACCTAAAATTTCACTTTGCCACCATGCCCCCCCCAAAAAAAAAAATTCCTGGTGCTGCCACTGTGTGTGTGTTTATTAAACTTTTCCTATTGGGCAACAAAAAAAACCCCTGTTCTACGGGGTCAATTTTTTGCAAATGGCCCCCAAAATCACAAAAATCTGAAAATATTTTGCAATTTGGGGAAAATGCTTGGCATTCATTTGTACAGAAAACATCGGTTTCCCTTTTTTTTATCTGGGTCAGGCAGGCCCGTAGAACATGCTTTTCTATTTTCTTCGCCTTGGAGGAATCCGAGGAAAACATAACTTTGTTGAAGTTGAACTTACTTTTAATTTGGTAGTTCTTTCATGAAGTGATGTCATTTCTTTCTTAACATTCACTAATTTGGAATGGTAAATTCTGGCTTCAGTCATCTGTGTTGCAAACAAAGGAAATACATATTATGGATATCACAAAAATAATTACAATGTGATGCATATCTGATAACTACAAATCGAAGGTTTGAAATCCAGAAAGCTTTAACTCACAATGAAAACCATTGTGAGTTAAGGCTTTCTGGTTCTCAACCCAGGAAATACATCAGAATAGAGCTTTGCAAATAATCACCTCAATTTTTTTGCGTGGTGAAATTATTTTAACAATGTTGCTGATTGGGCTAATTGATAATGAAAACTTCTTTTTGGCCAATCGGCAGGTAGTTCTCATGGGGTTAAGTTTGTCCGGCTTATAACTATTTGCTTTTTGTTAATGCGTGCATCAATAAAGTCCCAACTCACACAAATTCACATAAGCGTGCACCAGTCATGCATTACGTAATGCACAACTAGTGTAACACCATTCTATTTCTATAGCAATACACACTGTTATGAGCCTTATTCTTTTTCTCCTATTATAAGCCGAACAAACTTTAGTCTAAGCAAAATATAATATGAATGTTCTTCTTTATGATAGATTTAGACCACTGCAACATCAAGCGTGTGGATCGGATTCCAAATGAAACCATCTACAATCTGACCAACACCACTCCACTGGTTGCCAGAGTCAAGATTCATCAACTCAAATATCTCGGCCATATACTGCGTCTTGAAGATGACGAGCCTGTGAAAGAATATGTCCTTTTTATTCCACCACATGGAAAGAGGAAACCGGGACGGCCGCGCACACTGTACTTACAGTATGTCCAGCATCTCCTGGGAGAAACTGAAGGGATGCTGCAGCCAAACAAAATTGTTTCGCTTGCCCAAGATCGCAATAGTTGGAAAAAGCTTGTAGTCGCCTGCTCCGCAGCAGACTGATGATGATGATAATTGCATTCAAAGTTTTACAGTTTTTGCCCAGCTCTATGTAACTTACCACTTCTGCCAGTTCAGTTACTAAATCGTTCTCATTACATTTCACATTTTCTTGCTGCACTGTTTCTATTAGCACTCTTTGGTTTCTCCTGTCAACAAAATATACAAACGTGGCGTAATACATAATGCACAAACGTAAATAAACATAACGCAAACAGAATTTTGCACATGAGCATTTCCTGCAACCGTATCCCCCAAGGGTATAGACGAATCCGACGAGCCAAGTGATGGTCAGGATTAAGTCGGCCATAGCTTAGTTAATTTGTTTGGATTGCGATCCAAGACGCCCACTGTCGCGAGCGCATCGGAGCGCGTAGCACTTGCACCGCGTCACAGGAGCAGTAAACGCTCCATGCCTATGATACTGGCGTCGCGTAAAATGGATGGATGGCCCCCAGCTACAGCTGCCAGTGAGGTGTAGGAATCTGCCAAGTATGATCACAGCATCACAGCCGGCAAGCGGCAGGAAAATATGATGGGAGCTTTAGGCCATTGTGGTCAGCGACTTTACAGGCTGTATCAAAATGATTGGTACCCATCAATTTTAATGTTTATTGAAAAGCCTGCAACTTCCAAATGTAACATTTGATACTCTTGAAATGTCCAGAATATTATAGTTTATGACTTGTCACACAATTATCTATTAATTATGTGGATTATGACATTAACTGTCACTCATGGGGATGCAACCGATAAACTTTGTATTATTTATTAAAATAAATTAATGTGTCTCACCATAATTCATAAACCCCTATGGAAGACATGAACTTAATCTCACACACAGAGGGTGTAATTTCAAATGGAGTCACTCATTCAGGTAACCCCATTTGATATTTACTCTCCCTGTGTGGTAGACTGAAATCATGTCTTCCAAAACGGATGTATGAATTTCTATTGGAATAGTCTAAAGTGTGCTGAGGCTTGTGGATCAACGTCTAGGCGTTGTGCCTGTGCATAGCGCACTATAAATCACTGCTCTTTTTTTAAAAATCAAGTTGTACTTACATGAGCTCATCTAATGACTCGTAGGATGTTTCTATATGAGGCACAAAAGCTTGCAAGAAGCCTTCAGTAAGATGCTCTAACGTCTCGTCTGTCACAGGTAACAGGTGGCTCTCTATGTCTTCTGCTGCTACAGCTGTGTGTCAATCAATCAATCAATCAAAAATAAATCAATTAAGTGAGCAAGCAATCAACCAAGTAATCAATCAATCCATTCTTACCTTCACTCAATCATCAAAAATCATGAAATTTCAATGAAATTGCTGCAAACTGAGGGTGACAAGATCTTTGACTAGGGGCATTTGCCCACCATGCCCCCATGGTGCCACCACAGCCACTTTGAATTGTTTGAAAAGTGCCAAATTCTGATCACTTGGTACTGTAACACAAACACATTATTTTGTACTCACTCTGTTCTGCTGTGGCTTCTCCTTCCCCTGAAGCAGCCTCTGATACACCTGTTTCATGTTTATCTTCTGATGTCTGATCATCTGATGATGCTATGTCCCCAGCATCTTTCTCATCACTTTGTGATGTTTCAGCAGTTCTATCATTGGTTTCAGAAGATGTGCGAATTACACTGTTATTGTTTGGCACCTCTTTAGAGTGTGATGCCAATTCATTTTGAGATGCATTGTTGGTATTTTTAGATGAAGAGCTTTCGTCCATGTCATCTCCTCCTGCATCAGCATTGATGGCTGGTGGTGTTGTATCAGTTTCTGTCATGGCTGGCAAAATTGTGATGTGAACAAAGTTGCAACAAACACTAATAATTGATTTTGATGGCCTTACAAGTTACATCTAGTATCTTGATGCATCTGGTGAAAAAGAAGAAGAGAAATGTAATAAAATGTACCATGGTATTATTCATTATCGTGGCTAGATCTATACTGCCCCACCACAACAAAAGGAAGTGCTTTTTTTGGCTTATATTAACTGTTCATACATACTTGCTATATAACAGCGCGCATGATTGGTCTCGAGGCAGGCATAAACAACTTTAATGCCCGGTGGCCCGGATGTGCGATCGTGGTGAAGTGAAAATCACAGTTTTAAATAATGTTACTTGCAGGTGCAGCATTGGCCATAGCTACACAATTTTGGAAATGTGTAGCAATTTTATGCCATAGACTTACACTGAAGTGTGCAAATGTAACAAAAATCAAGTAGTGCAAGCTGATAATGCTACGCATAAAAAATGTCTTACGTCCGCCAACATTAGTCTCGATCCCAGCCGATTTGTGCTCCTTCGTCACTAAACAAACCGTCTGGAGACAATTACCTCATACATGTAGTACGCCTTTTCTGATTGGCCAATCATCGTCATAAGAAAATGTTCTGATTGAGAATTGGCTGTCAATCAGTGCTGGGCTTCAACACATGCAGCGGTTGAGTGAGAGCTATGCGGTTACATAAATCCACACAACGTAAGTGAATACGCGCTGTGAGTCGCTGATATCAGACGATTGGCGCTTCAGTGGCTGCTAAGCTAGTGTATATTTTGTGTTTGCCTCACGATATGTTTAGTGTCACTTACACAAGTCACATCCTATAGCCAATTGAAAACAGTTTTATTTGGAAATTCATTAACCAATCAGCGATTGTCATTTCGGAGTTGTCGCCAGACGGTTTGTTTAGTGACGGTGGAACACAAACCGGCTGGGACCGAGACAAATGTCCAACACTGGTTATTTGTTATTTTTTGTCATTATTTTGATGAAATAAGAATCACAAAATGTTCTGGTATGTATGGACGGGATTCATTCATATATTTTCATGACTAAATGGTTGTTGTGGCCCCTCGGGCATAAACAACCATTGGCGTTTAGTCATGAAAATATATGAATGAACCGGCAACCCTGAATTTATACATTTTTTGTACACCTGTCTTATTGTTCAATAAAAGTTTGGCTGGGTTATGTTTTTAAAAAGTAAGTAAATTAAGAATACTTGCTTCCTCAGATTTTGTACACGCAAAGTACATGGGCATCTGAGGAAAAACTGCCACAAAAGGAAGTATGGGACATACATACAATTTGACAAATTGTGATGATTTTATGTAAATAAAATCATTGTTTTATGGAAATTGATAATTTATCTGAAGTTCACTGATTTTTAACATACCAGAACAGCAAATTGTATGAATATTATTTAAAACTATCAAATAAAATTATGTTTTTGCGTCATATCTCAATATTAACATCAATTTGTCCATTCTTCCAACACCACTCCACTCTGGTTGCCAGAGTCAAGATTCATCAACTCAAATTTATCGGCCACATACTGCACCTCAAAGACGATGAGCCTGTGAAAGATACAAAATGTATGCCATTTATATTCCACCACACAATGGGAAGAGGAAACCGGGAGGACCACGCACACTGTACTTAAAGTATGTCCAGCAGCGCCTGGGAGATACTGAAAGGGTACTGCAGCCAAACATTGTTTCGCTTGGCCCAAATTATCCAGATAGCAATACAGTTGGAGAAAGCTTGTTGGAGAAAGAAAGTTAGAAAACAGTTGGAGAAAGCTCCGCAGCCGACTGATGATGATGATGATGACTATATTATGTACCGTACAGCTTAATTTTGTACTTGATCGCTTTTGCAGAAAAACAATTCTCACACATCTCACTGTTTATTGTTTTCAGAGCATCAAGCTGATCAATTGATAGTTGATACAAATCGCTGAGGCAAAAATGCTGTCGCTTTTGCAAGTTGAAGAAATCTCAACTTCCCAGCGATGTTGCCTGACATGTGAATGCATCAACCAATCACTTTCAACCAAAAATCAATTTACCTTTCTCAATTATATTAACTTTCGGTGATTCAAAGCAATATTACAGCAATGGATGTTCTAAAAATGTATTTTGTGGCATTCATGTTTAAAATATTTCAATTGTCAATTTGTCATCTGCTGTCGCTATCGCAGTTATGCAAAAGTGACGAGCGATGCAAAATTCAGCGATGCCCATCGCATCGCTTTCCAAAAGCGGTGCATCACAATCGCTCGGCGAGTATAATTACTATAAATTCAGCTTAATATTATTTTTTCCAGATTTCCTTTTACAGCAGGGCTGTCAACTCTCACGCATTGGCCGTGAGTCTCACGCATTGGGTCACTTTCTCACGGTCTCACGCCAAGGTAGTATAATCTCACGCCTAGGCAGTAAATCTCACGCAAAAAGCTGGATAATGAGTAAAATCTCACGCATCGTCATGAATAATTTGTTACCCCCCCTTTTCACATTCTCGAGCGCCGTGGCTCAAATAATCATGGTACAAAATGAACATTGAGTCGGCAAATCCTGCACGCCTCTGTCTCACGCCAAGCAATTCCAAAAAGTTGACAGCCCTGTTTTACAGCGGTACTGCCAGCCGTCCAGCGCGTATTTTTTTCCACAAGCAGGTCTTACATGTATATATGTATGCACATGTGCCGCTTGACGTCGCATGCGTATAGTTATACGCGATGGTTATAAACGCATAAAAGGTAACCTGAATAATTGTATTGTCTTGCTTTATATGACTATATTTATGTTTTACAATTTACATGCACATGAATTGTATGGAAAAAAAATAAACAAACATGCGATGCACATATTTTAGTGCATGCCATTATGAATATAAATTGAGGTTACACTACAGCCATGACAGCTGAGCTTTCTTCGTGTTATAAAGACATTTGTGGGAAATAAAATGTACACAAAAAATGTATAAACAAACACAATATTTTTAAGCTTACATTTTCTCATTCACTCCCAGCTGAGTCCAACCTCCATGACCTCGTCTGGTCGAAGTTCAGATCAGAAAGTGCGGTGAACTTATAATCAAACAGCTATATATAAAACTAACAAAAATATATATTTTTAAAGACTTAAAATGAAATAATACGATTTAACAAGCATATTACCATATGTAATAAATATTAATATTAATCGTAATAACAAATAAGTAAACTTTTAATGTTTACTTTGTAAATAAGAATTACTTTCACCCGTTGATTGATTACGAAATGAATCACAAAGGTCATTCAAGGCCGTGACCGGAATGAAATCGACGACTGATTGCCAAATTCGACGAGCATTCGACGATTCAGGATATTGTCGGCACTGTATATGAGTGCACAAAGTTATCGAATCAACGTTTAGATGTGATAATTTCTAACCATATGTGTAGTAAGTATCATAACCCTTGATATTGGTTATCATATTCTGATTTTCCACTGTGCGATCTGTCGAAATAAGGCACTAAAATTACCCATTCTATTTTTGTTAACCCTGCAAAATTTGGCAGGCTCTAGTCTAGAAAAGTTACTTTTATTGCCAGGGTCTGAATTTTATTTTGCAGTACAGAATCAATCTTGACATGCTTGATCATGATGCCAATCTTGTCATGATGTTATTGTTAAAACTGGTCTGTGACTACAAAAGTAAAGTTTGCCAGAATCAACATTGTCATTAGTTCATCATGCTCCCGGCCCCCAACCCAACTGAAAAAAAAAAGTTTTCACCCAAACTATATGTAAAAGTAGTTCACCACGTAAACTTGTATGGCTCAAAATTCGGACCGCTCGCCATTAAGTTACTGCTTTCTGTGTTTTGAAATTTGTTGACGTTTTAACGATCCCCGATTCCCGGTCGATTATTTTAGCTGTGTCACGTCACATGCATGACGCTGGTGGGTACCAGCCAAACTTCAGAAAAAAAAAACATGATCGTCGATAAGTTAACGATGTGATGTGGGACTTACATAGGATTACACAGAGATATTTCTTGCCAAAATTTGACCATTTCTAGGCAAGTTGGCCCTACTTTGTCTGCGTTATGTGAAAAAGGACAGTCTTTTAAGAAGTAAGTATAAGTGCAACGCTTTTGATGTTTTGATGTTTTGGGAGACTGGGAGGGATCATAATAAAAAAATGATGGAGCCTATTCTTGACTGTGTAATATTCCTTCACCACAGCCGTGCGGTAACAGTCTTATACGATGGACAGATAGTATCAGTTTGTGAATGAGGACATCGTATAAGTTCCTTGTACTAATGTAAAAGTATACTGTCAGGATTGCAGATCTGTAAAGTTTGAGTGGATATATAAGGCTAATGGAACTCGATTGTTAGTTTCCTATTGACCGCCCGCATCACTTTTTCAATTTGACCAAAACTTTCATTATTTTCATAAAAAAGTCAATTATCTGAACATTGAAATGGAAATAATCAAAATTGAAATTCTCAAAATGTCTGGCATCCCCTGCTGATCATAATCAGCACTTTTTCTTAGTTGTAGGGGTAGAGGATATGTAGTAAATAATGGAAATTTAAGGATAACCTCATCATGTTTCTAGTGATTACAAAAATTGCTAATTTCTTTTCATTTTTTTGAAAACAAATTCAAATCTTTTCTCAATCTGTTGCAAAATGTCTGTAAAGATGATCTAAGCATTAATACCTGTTTTGAGACGGTCTTTCATCAACAATATATACTTTGGTACTGGTGGGGTACCTAAATTTGGAGAAAGCTGTTCATAAAATTATTGATTTTGTTGACATAATGGATAATGAAAAGAGACCGAATAATGAATAATGAAATAGCGACCTCGTCCTTTTTTTTAAACATCCAATCGGAAACTAATAATCGAGTTCCATTGGCCTAATATACAGGGTGTGCCAAAAAATATAGACCACTTGGCATGTGCATGTGTGACGTCATTGCCCGGCAGTATGCGCGCGAATGACAATTTCCATTGTTGTTCCTTGCCCTGCAGTGTGCGTACGCATCCGCCGGCATCGTAGTTTGCTAAGGACACATGCATTTTAAATCGCCCGCCACATTTCATATAGTACAAGAAAGCCATTGAACAGTGTAGCGGCTCGTTCAAGCATATCGATAGACGAGTCCCTCGCCTTTGTTGATAAACATGCAGTGTCAGTGATGTCAAGTGGTCTATACAGGGTTATTCTACTGAACTGAAAAATACCTAAAAAATTTAATTTCTTTACCACTCCAATATTTCTACATAAATAAATTGGAAAATGAACTTGATATTTGGAAAATTGGAATGTACACAATTAGTCCTTTCATTTTAATAGTTTGCGCTATATTTGTTAAGCCCATTGTGTTATACAGGGTGTGAAAAAGTTGTATTTTAAATTGTTAAATTTAATGTAAAAGTTCCTAAGTGCCAATAATTGTAGCAAATGCACTTTAAATTTGGAAATTAAATTCTACATTCAACATTGGGGGGCCAAAATCAATTTCAGTCATTTTGAATTACGAATTGCAAATGTTAGAATAGCCGAAATTACGGCACCAACTCTTCAAGTGACTTTCTTTTATTTACGATTTAGCAAAGGAATAAATACTATAATGTACACAAATTGGAGATATCGATGATGTATTTTATTGACATTTTATAATGGGTAAAATCAACCGATGGCCACAGAGGAGTAAGATAGACAGAGCGCGTACCACCAGTCAAAGTCCCCGTGTATTGTATGCTACCAGTTCTCGCATATTCATTAGGGCCGATTGTTCGATCGTGCTGTGTCTAACAATCACGCCAGCGCTGCGTGCCTCAGATATCGCGATAGAGCGCTATGCGTGCTTTGCGACACGCAATAGACCATAAAATACGCGGTAATTGCGTAGCAGTCTTGCCTGTCGCATTTCATCAATCGGCCCTCATTATCGGATGAGGCGGAGACTTTGACTGGTGGTACGCGCTCTGTCTATCTTACTCCTCTGTGCCGACGGCATAATAATATGCCCTTCCTGACTGCCATTTTGCGAGTGATGTACGCGATGTTCGCACACATCCAAACACGATGGACTGCGCAAGTAAACCAGGCTTCCTCAACTAGATTTGTTGAAGTGCCACATGAAATAAAAGAAAACACCAGCACCAGCCATCGCGGTGCTTTAGCACCACCGGGGGGGGGCACCGCGGTGGCACTTCAACAAATCTAGTTGAGGAAGCCTGGTTATTCTCCAATGCATCATCGCTCGCTACACACTGCTGACTATCTCACATGGATGACGCCATCGACACTGTTTATCTCAATCTTAATACTGTTTCCATTTATTCGAGAAGCACCAGTCAATCAGCATTCAGCATGCAGTCAGACGGGGTTGAATGCGACCCGTGTTTATGTTCTCTTTCGTTTAAGGTAGCTGCCTCGGATACAACACCCTTGCAGAAAAATAGCTCCTGTGTCTGATCAATCAGGTCTATTCATTTAAATCTTTAACATAACAAAGAAAAGTATTTTCCCCACCTATTTTAAGAGTCTTATAAGAATTGTAACAATTCTTATGTTTTTCTTTATTTTTTGAAAATTCCCTTAATTTTGACAGTTCTTGATTTTTTTTGCCCACTTAGGAAGGAGCTATGGTTACCAAACTTCCAGGGATGGTAAGTAAGCTTAATACCTAAATTCTCTCGTCAGTTTTTTTGGATAAAGTGTTTACTTTTTGAAATTTTTTTTTTTTTTTAATTTTTAATTTTAGGGAATGTTAGAAACACTGTAGCTTAAAATAGAAACGCTTAATTGGAAAAAACTGACGAGAGAATTTAGATATTAATCTTATTTACCATCCCTGAAAGTTTGGTAACCATAGCATCCTTCCAAAAAAAAAAAAAAATCCTAGAATTTAGGTAATTTAGTGTTTCTAGAAAAATCAAAAATCATAAAAAAGTACCAACATTCCTGTTAAATATATACTTAAGTAACACTAAGTTAGAAAATAAACTTGGTTTGTATTATTCTGTGATATATTGGCAGCAAAATGAAACTTAAAACTTTTATATACAACTGCTATAAAGGAGAGAAAAATCAGTTTTAATAAAATCTTTGTTTTCAAAAATGTTGCTATTTTGAGAAATTGGCAAAGTGCCAATAGCCCTCCCCTGTAGTAATTCAATGGGATTTTGAGATGACAAAAAATTGCGTAACTCAAAAACGCTTTGTTGGAAAAAATTAAAACTTGGCAAGTAAAGTTTTCTCAACAATACACACATCCTATATCATTTTCAAGGAGTTCTGAGCATGACACCGTAGCCGATACAGCCACCTTAAAACTATTAATTTTGTGTGAACTACACAGGATAATTCATGCCTAACAGAAAGTCTGAGAACTTGAAGCAAGTCTACCCTCCAGTACTCATGGTACTACACTGTAGTGAATCATATGCCTTTTTGAAGGCCTATGAGTGAATACAGTCCAAAACACTATCACAGTACATATTCATATGATATGGTCACATGGATAGGCCAAGAACAAGTTCAACTCAAATTTATTTTTCCCTAAACATACTGATATTTTAATTGTGTAGCACTTGTGTGACCATGATGGAGATAAGATTTGTCCCTCAAATACCATTGTTGCCATGGTAGTGATAAGAGTGATAGAGCTGCATCTGTTTAATTATCTATAGACCAGTTAAGAGATACAAAGGCAAACCAGAAGAGCTGTGGTCCTGCAAATTCTACAAAGACAGTCGTTTTGATCTTTGACCCTAGCGATAGTTCCGATGTTTGTGGACTACAGTAGAGATAAATTAAAGAGTTATTAGGGCTGCCAAAGTGTCTGTGAGTCTCAGCTTGGTTCATTTTACAGAGCAATTTCCTATTTCTTCAACTTTTTTACCAGTTTTTACCAATCTGCCATATTTTCCTTACGTTACACGAGCCTTGTGTTCGTGTCACGGCCTGCCATTTTTGGGTAATTTTGTGCCCGGGTACCCGGCGCATTTTTCGGGCGGGTAAATTTTGCACGATGTTTTGTGTTTTTAATATGAAAATTGATAGTACTTTGTTTTCATGTCATACGGTACTCTATTAATGATATCAAAATTTTCATATTAAAAACACAAAACATCGTGCAAAATTTTTTTATTTTTTTAATTTTTTTTTTTAGGTCAACCATAAATGATCCTAGCATTTAGGTCTAGGTCCAGGGACACTACAAAACCGAAAAATAAATACTTTTTTCAATTTGGTACCCGCTACCCGCCCGAAAAAATGCTTGGTACCGGGCACAAAATTACCCAAAAATGGCAGGTCAACCATGAATGATCCTAGCATTTAGGTCTAGGTCCAGGGACACTACAAAACCAAAAAAAAACCTTTTTTTTTTTTTTTTTTAAATTTCGGAGCACACGGGCAGGGTATTTCCTGCCCGGGTAATGTAATCTCGGGCGGGTACCCGGGAGCCCGCCCAAAAATGCCAGCCTTATGTCACGGTAAGACCGTGTAACGTTTACATCCCTACTTTCTGTAGATGAATGCATTTTTCTATCAGTTTATCATTTACAGTGATCGATTTTCGTATATTTTTGTGTGTAGCAAAAAATGCTACTCGCTTTCAGATTTGAGTAGCAATTCCAAAATTGTGAGTAGCATTTTGCATGCTAATCAGGTAAATCAAACACTGTAACCATATACCAACTATTCAAAAAACACTTGGCCTGAATGTTCCATTTTCAGTTCAGGTCAGTGGCCAGTGATCGATTTTCGTATATTTTTTTGTGTAGCAAAAAATGCTACTCACTTTCAGATTTGAGTAGCAATTACAAAATTGTGAGTAGCATTTTGCTACGCTAATCCAGGTAAATCGATTCATTTATATCCATTGGTAATACATGTATTTGGCCTATAAAGTAAATATTTACTAGTATAAAATACTACGCATATAACTACTAACATACATACATTGTGTGTAGAACATCATTCAGTCATGCCTATGCAGCTGCCAACTGAAATGTGAGCAGCCTTTAGTCTGAGAGCACTGTGTCTCTTGTCAAAGCTTGAAGGCCTTTGTAGTGTGCTTTAAGTATTCAGCATTTTTGTATTGAAATTTATTTTCTCTGTATAAATACATAGATTATGGCTACTGGACCCACTACCTCACCAGTGCCAGAAACCAGGCTGCAGTTACCCATCCTACCCCAGCAAGGACAACGTAAACATACATGGCAAGAACTGCACAGTGCTGTGAAGGCAACAAGGCGACTGCAGACATCTCTCACAAATCGTGTGCCTACAGAGTTTACTTTTAGGTAGGTACACACATTTAAGGTCCAACAATTTAAAAAAAATGTGTACTAAAGTTTTTAACAACAGACCTTTTCAAATCAAGATTGGAAAAGTTCGGAAAACCAGGTGCAAGGACCAGAAATATGGGTACCACCGTTCAACCATCGAGCTACTAAAAATAATATTACATGTAGTAGCTCAATGGTTCAACAAAATGTAGTTCGAGCATAAATACAGCTTATTTGGCAATGTCAATAATAAGGTCATCAATGAAAATATTTTCCTAACACATTGAACTAACACTTCCTCTATTTTGCACTTCGCAATATGATAGTATAATATGGAAAATAAAGTGCAAATGTTCATCATTATTCTGCACTTAAGATTTGGACAAATTCCAGGTAACATCAATCTCTTACACAAGTTATATCCCATGCTTGATCGTATCTTAATGCAGATTTGTGTTCAGGCTAAATAGTTGCGTTGTGTGAACGATGATGACCCAGAATTATAAACTGGGTCATCGCAAACAAACGGCAGCTGTCTTTAAAAACTTCAATTTGAAAATGTCTATTGATGTTCTCAAGGTTCTCAAACTGTACTTTACACCCAAAAATTATATTACTCAATTTCGTTTTCCACTACATCTAGGACTGTGGTTTCTCCTCAAGGCCTGGTAACAAGACTATATTTTTGGGAATACCACCTGGAAACAGAGAAAATACATTGCTCTTTGCTGATATAAATGAAGAAACAACCGTTCCTGAAATACAGATAAACGCTCTACCATGGAGTCCATTGTTGGTGCCGTTTAGAGGGTTGGCACACACAGGTATGTAAGCTTAACCCCATGAGAACTACCTGTGGATTGGCCAACAAGAAGTTTTCATTATCAATTTAACCAATCACCAACATTGTTAGAATAATTTCACCACACAAAAAAATGGGGTGAATTATTTGCAAAGCTCCATTCTGATTGGTGATTAAAGTGAAGATATCATGTAATTGACCAATCAGTGGCAATGTTAGACCAGCAGGTAGTGCTCAGGGTGTTAAGAGGGGAAAAATGCAATTGGTGGATGGAAATCTAGGTTGCTACCACATTTAAAAAAAACAGGGTGATAAGGCCAAAAAGCCATTTGATTGTTTGATTGTCCATAGGTTTCGCATCTTGCACAAGAACAAATAAACACAATGGGGAACGATTGCCATTGTGTTTATTTGTTCTTGTGCAGGATGCGAAGCCCCATTACCTACTTTACTTATATATTGGGAAAACAATTAAGCATCAGTAATGATCTCCTTCATTTGTGTACCTGCGTAATATTTGTTTGTGTGTACTGCGTATCGTATACCTCGACTGCTCACATTAGATCCAGTTTTAACCACCGTTTATGAGTGGGAGCTGGTAGCCTAATGGATAGAGCGTCTGTTTAGAGATCGGAAGGTTATGGGTTCGATTCCCATGCCGGTACATTCCCTTGCTTTTTTTCTCAAGTTGGGTTGTGTGCTGGTCAGAACTTGTGTTTGACTCAGTACACCGGTCGATCTTACCGTTTCCGATGTTGATTAAGATACTTCTTGCATAGATCCCGAGATGCGGAAAAACCAATAGTCATTTTGTCCCACATAAATGAATAAATAACAAAAACCCCGATCCCCGGTGGACTCACCCAAAAGGTGACGTCACACCATATGATCGTCCCTTATCCTCCTTGGTCTCCGACTGACACAGACGTGCCTATCGATTGTTCATAGCACTGTGTATCAATTTCTCGACCAAAGGCGAGATATACGGTTGTAGTTTCACACCTTAGGTAAAACCAAACCGGTATTGTTCGGCTGAGGATAGTTTTGACGGCATTTTCTGGCGAAAAAGTGACAAAAAACGATCCAAAACTTAGCTACATATCGTGCCTCCGTTTGTATACGGGACACACGAGCAATTCAAAATGGCCGCTCGTTGACGCCATTCATTTTGTTTCCCACGTAAAACAACCATTGCAGCCTGTAAGTTACAATAGATGTTTGTACATACACATTGTATTTCATGTACGGTAGGTTATTGTTGCTATGTTAGGGTGATTACTCTATCGTTATGTCTTCATTACCGTCCAATAAAGACGAGTTAATCAGATATTCATACGGTGGGGATTGGTAGGGACCCGCCTGACATTTTAGTAATAAAGTTAGCCAGTCCTTACTTTACCACTAACGTTAGCGACCAGCCTCCGTGCTCAGGTTTGCTTACTGGGCTTGAGTCGCGTGTTGGGGGGGTAGTGCCCCCCTCCCTTCTCCTCGCTTCGCCTCGGCCCTGTCGGGCTTGCCCTTCCTGGTGACGGAGCGGGACCCACACCCGCTCTGTTTCACCCACAGGGAGTGCTCACGATCTTCTAGATGTCTTTCTTTTGCTTAGGACTCTCCGAGTTCCAGCTTGACGATTGGGATAGGCTCCGCCATCGCCATAAGACGCGAAGAAGAAATCTACCAAGGGCACTGGTAAGGTCGATACGGTGGATTCTGCTGTGACAGCCCCTATGGGTCATGGCAGGTCTGCTTAAGGGGCTCCGGTCCCCGGACAAGCAGGCGGTTCCTTCGGGACTGCTAGCGGCGTCCAAAGGCTCAGCAGCCAGCGTAAAGCACTGACTATACGCCGGAGCAAAGTAGCAGGCAGCAGAGCGGTAACCACCAGCGAGAACCCTAGCGGGTTTTGCAGCAGGAGGATACCAGTCGATACGGTAGATTCTGCTGTGACAGCCCCTATGGGTCATGGCAGGTCTGCTTAAGGGGCTCCGGTCCCCGGACAAGCAGGCGGTTCCTTCGGGACTGCTAAGCGCGTCCAAAGGCTCAGCAGCCAGCGAAAGCACTGACTATACGCCGGAGCAAAGTAGCAGGCAGCAGAGCGGTAACCACCAGCTTAAAACCCTAGCGGGTTTTGTAGCAGGAGGATACCAGTCCTCAGCGAAAATCCTCACGGGTTTTTAGCAGGAGGACACCCGCCTGTTGCAGGCATATCTACGGGCTCAAACAGCCACAGTAGTAGCCAGCGACGGGCAGCATGCAAGGGTACCTCGGGCTTGCCTGGGTTGAACCTTTAGCATGCATGGGTTCAGCAGAGACGATACGCTGCTAACGCTGTGGGTGTAGTCTTAGCAGAACCAACTGGGGTTGTCACACGGCAGCGTTCCATGGCGGGACCGCCGAGTGATACCCTGGGCCCTAGAATAGCTGCTGGCTGTCCACAGGGACTGGCTGGCGATTATTCAGGGGTTGGGCTCGCAGTCTCTCACGGGACAGCGACCCAGGTGCATTCGGTGGCAGCTACAAAGACGAGCCACGGCTTGACTTCAGTGGTAGCCGCTATGCACCCGCCCATAGCTGCCGTGAGTGGTCCGCCACACACAGCGACCTTGGGCTAAGCTCTAGAGGGTACAGTAAGTAGCTTGAACAGCCTAGCTGATCAACAACCCACTTATGTCCTCGAGAGCCAGCGGAGCGTGGGTGATCCATTACCGTCAATGGGTCAATTACCCTCTCTTGATCGATCACTGTCAAATCAACAGGGCATAGCTCCATTGATTGACGCTGCCTATTCAGGTGGCGAGGTGATTGATCGGGGGTATGCACGCTCAGCTACCCGTGGTACTAGGCAAGCTCCCTCTAGCCAAGGGACAGCCGGTATAGCGGGGTACCCATACACACGGCTTGATTCCCTTGCAGGGAACGCAGTGAGGCATGGGTACAGTGGTACACAGCCGGGAGCCCTCACGGGCACCTACGCTGGAACCACGCATACAGCGGTATACAACCGGGAACCCTCACGGGTACCCATGCTAGTACCGCGCCGGTACCACGCCAGCACACAGCTTGATCCCCCAAACAGGGAACGCAGTGTGGCGAGGGTACAGCGGTCCACAGTTGGGAACCTTCACGGGTACCCACGCTGATACCGCACCGGTATCAAGAGCACCGCTTTAGTCGCCACAGTCTCTGTGGCAACAAGGGGGGAGGCGGTGCTGGTACTGCAGTACCATGGGGTTACCCTGGTGGCGGATCCTTTCAGGGTCAGCTGCCGGCTGGGTATGCCCGTGGTACCCGCCGCAAGGTGTTTCTTCCACGGCCTAGCACCGTGGCAAGTGTCGCCTAGCGATGGCCACGCAGTACCAACATCAGCTGTTGACCAGGCCAGCCGGCATGGGGCTAACCCAGATCTTGATCAGGGTAGGCCCGATGCTGCTAGCGCTTAGGACGACGGCTGCGAGAGAGCATGCGGACCCAGTGGTGCCATGGCGGATACCTCAGGTCTTGCGGGAGTACTCCCTCTTCTGCTGGCAGGTAGTCGGCGAGCCACACAGTGGTTATGCCTTCTTACCCGCTTTCAGATGCCCGTCCTCAGTTACCGTCATCATCGGAGCATGATACGGATACTGTGGGCGAGGGAAAGGAGTCGGAAGCTGAGTCCGGTAGTGACATCACTACAATCTCCTTCCCCGCTGCCCCGCGAGGGGAGCAACAGCACTGATCTTCCTCCGGACACCCCTAAGGGGGAGTCCATGGAGGAGGACCAGGGATCCTTTCAGTAGGATGCTCAGCTGCTGCTTCCTCACAGGGGACGCCTGCACTCTCATTCCCGCAAACCTCACGGGTAGATATCGTAGGGCTGTCGAGCTCAGTAGAGCTATGGACGCCTGCGTGCTTGCACGCTTCCTCTGCGTGTAACGCGGGAGGACCACGGGACCTACCTGAGGGGATCCGAGAGGGACCCAGATGTCGTCAAGCGTATCACGCGCAGACAACATCTGAGCTCTTCCGCGAGGTGAGCCTATTAGCGGTGCTAACAGCTAGCCTCAACGAGAGCTCCATGGGCCTAGCCCATAGGGTGTCCACTCAGCGCGGGGAGGGGCCTGCCACTCCAATCGCTCAACGCGATGGAAAGGCAGGGTCCTTTTTCTCTTTGGATGCTTCTGCGCCACGGTGGAGGACCGTGCAAAGAAGCTACCAACGGGAGCACTCTGAAGAGGTCGGAAACTGCCCTTACCATGGGTAGGAGCTCCGACTTCAGCAGGCCGTGCACCACCAACAGTACCCGAGCGCACTACCTCTGCAGCACCCATTTCTGGGAGGCGCAAGGGTAGCACAGGAACAGCTGGCAAGCCCCGAAGAAGAGCAAGCGCCTTCCAAGGGAAGCTAGGCAGAGCATTCCTGGGGGCTCAGCGGTTTTTCCACAGGGGATCTCCCAGTGGACGACCGCTTATGGCTTTCAACCAGAGGTGGGAAACCATCTCTTTGAGCGCCTGGGTATGGTCAGTGGTGAGTGGGGGTTACAGACTGGCAACCCAGTCTCCCCACATTGCCTGCACATTTCAGAGGTCCACAGTAGTGCCGCCAGACGGCCCCCAGCGTCGGGCACTACTGACAGGGATCACACAGCTTCTCACGAAGCGGGCGATTGTCCCGGTCTACCCCCCGTTCTACGGGTGATCTTGGAGCCATTGGCTCCAAGGAAGACCGGCGACGGGAGCCCCATCCGGAACCGCAGGCTGTTGAACACGTTCTTCAGGCCCAAGAGGTTCAGAATGGGGACTCTCGCCTCGGTGCTAGCCTGCCCCATCAGGGGCATGGGAACAGCATCGCTAGATCTCTCGGACGCCTATCTGCATATGCCAATCGCCTCTCAAGATCGGAGGCATCTGCGCTTCTAGGTACAGGATCAAAATTACCAGTTTTGATACCGCCATCCGCCTGTCCATCTCTCCCAGGGTGTTTAACACTCTTGGTCAGAGCGGTGGCAGCGCCTGAAGCACAGGGGTGTCAACATCAGTTGCTACCTGGACGTTTGGCTCATATACGGACGCACTCCACTGAAGACTACGGGTTTCATGGGGTTGATAGTCCGTAGGGTGCGGGACCCTGGATTTTTGATCAGCTCAAAAAGTCCAGCGTGGTCCCGACGCTTGAGACACCACTATTTGTAGGGGCCCAGATCACCCTCACGGAGGGGTTCGCGGTGCTCTCACCCGAGCGGGTGACGAACACGGTGCGGTGTGCCTGACTCTTGGCCGAGTCTCGGGCAAAACCCGCTGTGGCATGGATGAAGGTGGTAGGCCTAATGGCCAGTATGGTAGACCTCGTACTGTACTGCCGCTTTCACGCGTTAGGCTTACCCAACTACACCTTCTAGCCTGCTTGCAGGCCCAGTCGTCACCAATATCCCTCGCGGTTCCGTTGTCGGAGATCGCGCGAGAGGAACTCTGGTGGTGGACCCATCAGCCCAATTTGACCCAGGGTGTCAGGTTTCCTGCACCCCGGTATGTCACGAGTGACGACCATAGCGGCCAAAACGGGGCTGGGGGTCCACATCCACGGAGACTCCGGCTCGGGCCTATGGGGGGCCATAGAGACAGAGTTTCACATCAACCTCCCTCGCTTACGAGGAGGTGATCGTGGAATCACATACCGTTGTCCTGACGGATAACACAACCGTGGTAGCCTACCCCAACAGACAAGGGGACTCCGGGCCACCACGATTGAGCCTGCATGCACGACACCTGATAGGGTGGTGCAAGTTCAGGCAGATTACGATGAGAGCGATACACATCGCGGGCGTCACCAGCATCCTCGCGCACAATCTGTCACGAGGAAGGGTGTCGGGACCAGCAGAATGGTCCCTTGCTCAGGTCGCTTCAGACGATCTTCAAGGGATGTACCACCCTCGAAAGATCTGTTCGCATCTCATCGCAATCATCCACTGCCGGTGTACTGCCTCAAGGGTCGCGGACCCCCAAGCATTCACCGTGGACGCTCTGTCCATAGACTGGGGAGGATGACAGCTTATGCAGTCCCTCCGATCTCACTACTCATGAGGGTGGTGGCCAAGATCGGGTGGGAAGACTGCATTGTCATTCTGCTAGCGGCAAGGCCGCTGGCACTCCCCGAGGTACCAGATCTACTCCGGATGCCCGGAGCGGAGGTACCAGTCTATCACTAGAGCACCTGCAGTTAGCTGCATGGCCCTTACCAGGAACACGCAGCGGAGGGATACTTTTCATCAGAAGCTGTTTTTCTCATCGCCGGGCTAGACGGAAGTCTACCCTCCGTGACGTATAGCCAGAGTCTGGCTCCATACTACGCTTGGTGCAATGAGACAAATAGCTCTCCGCTAGAGCCTCTGTGCTGCTAGTTCGGAGTTTCTGACAGAAAAGTTCCAAGCAAGACTTCAGCGGGCCACTGGGGCCAGCTATAAGTCAGCTGTCCTCTCCATTCACCGAGGTTTGAGGAGACGGTCGACTATCATAGCCGATGGTTACCTTATTAGTCTCACGCCGACGGTATGTTCAACGAGTGTCTACCAAAAAGGAAAGTGATCCTCCTAAGGGATCCCAACACAGTCTTAGATTACTTTAAGGGTCACCCTTTTGACCTTCCGTCAAAAGCGACGCTTAAATACGTAACTCTCAAGATGGCTTTCCGGTTTGGCGTTGGCTTCGGGACGGCGGTGCTGAGTTGCACACGGTCTCGAGGTTAGCTTCCGTGTTCACAAACACTGGAGCGACACTGTTTCGGGCGCTCTGTTCTCGTGACTACGAACGGCGCGGTGCATACCGACATTCGCCCCTCTCCAATCCCCAGGGTTGGGCAAGGTTCGGCTGAAGCCAAAGATAGGCTGGGGTGTCCGATAAGGCGCTGCAGCACTATTTCTTCCGAACACAAGCCTTGCGAGGGACTCACGACCGCATTCATCACCCTTACAGAGTTTTCGGTCCAGCCGCTGTCGCAATGGCTGGTCCAGGTGTTGGTGGGGTCCGGGGATCGCGAAGGTTTCGCGCCCCACGACCCCACTCGACACGCAGCTATCTCATCATCTTGGGTATACCGCTCGGTTGTCCCTTGAGGAGATCTAGTAGGCGGTGTCCCGGAAGCCACCTTCGCCCTTCTCTACGATACTTCCGTTTACGTTAGTAATCAGAGACGGGGCGGGAGGTTTACCGGGACATTGTTCGGGCGATCATAATACGGTGGTGTACGGGTACCAGGTTTTCAGACTATACAGAATACTCAGCATGGTAAGAACCAGTGTCGCTATTCTTAACCACCAAACTTATTAAGTAAGGAGGTTTATGTCTGTGATCGCGTGGTCTTTTTTGTTTCCCGACCGCTGGGGAAAATATTTTCTGACCTCGCGAAAACCATCGCTACCGCTCCCGATCCCTGATCAGATGCTGACCAATCTTGTACCTCCATCCGTCGGTTACTTGCTAGATCGATCTTTCAGATGTTGATGCAAGAAGTATCTTAATCAACATCGGAAACGGTAAGATCGACCGGTGTATTGAGTCTAGTCCCAAACAGAAATGTTTGGTAGACTCATAACCGGTGCGATCTTACCTTCCGATGTTGATTATCCCGACCCCGCCACCCCTACAAGTTTGGTCCGAGTAGGGGATCCCAAGTCGGATAAGGACGATCATATGGTGTGACGTCACCTTTTGGGTGAGTCCACCGGGGATCGGGGTTTTTGTTATTTATTCATTTATGTGGGACAAAATGACTATTGGTTTTTCCGCATCTCGGGATCGATGCAAGAAGTATCTTAATCAACATCGGAAAGGTAAGATCGCACTGTTATGAGTCTACCAAACATTTCTGTTTGGGACTAATTTGTTGTCTTGTTTAATTGTAACTTTTTGGGTAGTAAACTGTTCTTTCTTTTTTATGCCTATTACCCTAATTAGTTTAAAAATAGTCCAAATAGGTGTGAATTGGGATATTTCAATACTATTATACCAATTCATTCAAAGCAGTTAAGGAATGTGAACAAACTGTTTAAAAAAATCTTTTAGGATGTCTAAAATTTTGAAAGAAAAAATATCCTTTTTCTGGAATTTACCGATACACGTAGCATAGTTCTCATCACCAATGTATGGAAATATTTGTGTCTTTTCACAGGGTTCTCCAAAGAGGAGCAATTACTTCGTGAAAGAAAACGATTAGGATCATTTGGTATTACCACCTACGATGTTGATGTGGAAAGAGGTCACTTTCTCTTTCCAGCTAGTGGTTCTCTGTTCACGTGTAGTGACCCAACTCTTGTGGTGAGTAGTAGTACTGTTTAATGTGTTACCTATATGTGACCATCCATCTCAAACCGCTCGTAAAGTCGGCAAATTGTATTTCAAGTTACAGTGCAAAATGTGCATAAAGGTTGTATTCATATGTACCTAATGTTTGTCCTACATGTTTCTCATTTTAGTGTCAGTCACACGCCAATCTTTAATCTTATTGTTGAAGATGATAATAAGCTTATACTTATGTATAGAGTTAGTAAATAGCTAAAGTCTTTGTTTGCTTTGGCCAAATCCTGTTCAAGTGGTGAGTTAACTAACAATCAACAATGAGAGGACATTCCTGAACCTCGTTGACTTAGGGATGATTTGAAGTGACCGCCAATTATGACAATTTGATATGTAATGCCAGCGATGTGGAAAAAGAGAAATAATGTAGCACCAAAATAATGTACCCTTTTACTGAAGGAGCAAAGTTTAACAAGCCATAACTCCGCTTCTGGATATTTTTTGAAGTCAAATGTTATATCATTGTAAAGCTTATGATATATATGTTCTAAACACGGAAGAAAACAAAATTGATCAGGGGCCGACTTTACGAGCGTTTCGACGTGGACGGTCACATATTGAAATAATCAAGGCTTTCAACTTGAGCAAGAATCAGACAATCAATTCTCCCAATGATTCCTCTTGTTGTTATCCCCAAAAGACTTCATTTTGTGATCCATTGTTTTTTAAGATACAAAAGTCATATTTCAAATGTTGCTAGCAGATATGTGAATAAAAATTGCCTTCTTTTCTTTTGTGATTTCAGACCCAGCCAGTCTTCCCACGAGAGGTGGTCACTCTGTGTCCAGGAGTCCGACTGGACTCCAAGTTATGTCCAGTCAACAATAGCCTTGTGTCATTCATCCATAACAATGACCTGTGGGTCAGCAACACAATTACTGGAGAAGAGAAACGACTCACATTTGCACACAAAGGTACAATAAATATTTTGATAGTAAGAATTTAGAAAAATCACATGTGACATGATCAAGGGCAATGAGTCATGTGTCGGCAATTTAAAATTAAAAGTTTTTTACATCATTTTCTGGCAGTTTACGAATGCTACATTTTGATGCAAACCCCATCAAAATAGGACAACTGGTTACTGAATTAAAACAAAATAATTTAAACACTGTTTTTGCCAATATCTCAAAAACAATATAAGCAACATCCAACTCATTTCCCTTGATCATGTTACATATACACTAAGCCAAAAAAGAAACTTGAAATTTTTCACAAGGTCATATCTTAAAATCCTGTGCATCAAAATGAACCAAAATTGCACACAGGATTACTTCAATACTCTACTCTAAACACATGTCAGTAACCAAGCAGTTGTGCAACTGACACAACAGCAAAATGCACTGACATTGAACAGCTTCCTGGACAACATTCACAGCCCAATAATTGGCACCCAGCACAGGAAATCTGTGAGAATGTGTATAAGATCCTTACACAGATGACAATTTCCAAAGAGTAAGTGGAATAGTGTGGAACAAGGCTTTTCACACACTTTCTTCAAAAAACAGGTCTTGTTCTACACTATTCTACTTACTCACAGATTGAACAGCTTCCTGGACAACATTCACAGCCCAATAATTGGCACCCAGCACAGGAAATCTGTGAGAATGTGTATAAGATCCTTACACAGATGACAATTTCCAAAGAGTAATTGGAATAGTGTGGAACAAGGCTTTTCACACACTTTCTTCAAAAAACAGGTCTTGTTCTACACTATTCTACTTACTCACAGATTTCTTAGCCCAAAGCGCAATTTGAATTTCATATTATTTTGTGTAATCCTTTTCACATAGGTTTATCAAGTGTCAGTGAGGATCCAAAGAGTGCAGGTGTAGCGTCCTACATCATGCAAGAGGAATTTGATCGCTACACCGGCTACTGGTGGCAACCAGGCGAACCGCGTGCAACGACAGTTGTAGAGGGCGCTGTAGACCCACCAAGAGTGTATCGCATCTTATACGAAGAAGTGGATGAGAGTAATGTAGAAATCCTACATATTGTGTCATCGTCATATGGGGTAAATGGTGTTGATGATTATAGGTATCCTAGATCAGGTGAGATTGGTTGAAATTTTTGACATAATATTGGTAAATTTAAGACATTAGACATTAGAACATGACCTACATGGTAGGTCTTTGTAGGACTAAGAGCTGTGAAAGAAGTTTCTTGTGACATTGATCGCATAGTATTGGTATGCATAATAATAATAATGCATCCCAGCTATAAAGATGTCAGGAACTTCCACATGCCTTGGAAGCAAAGTATTATATTTTAACCTGTGGATATAGATATAAACACAAATAAAAAGCAAGGAGCCTTCTAAGTTCTTCTATAAATTTGTGTAACCTACTACGAGGGATGTAGGAAGTGATTTTTCCCCTCTGCAACAATGTTTCTGCTGCGTTCCCTTTTTCTCTGCCTTTTTTCTCCCACATACTCCTTGCATCCTTGTCAACCACAGACACCTGCATACCTCTTTGTTGAATAATACAGGGAAAATACAGGAAAGAGAAAACAGGATTTGCCTGTCATTGGGCAAAAATTATTTCAAAAGTTAATGGTGTATTATGGCAAGAGCCCATTCTGAAAATTAATTGTTCTGAAGGCAAATCACACTAAATAAAAGGTAATGTCAGTAGCTGAATCTTCAATAATTATACTGAATGAGAACAAAAATGTGGCATTAGGTGTATGTTTTTGGCATTTTAATTAAATTGCAATATTAACCCTTATTTCTTTGTATTTTATTTTCAGGTAGTGCAAATGCCAAAGTAGATTTGAAAATGATAGAATTCATCATTGATTCAGAGGGAAAGGTGAGATTTAAAATTTAAAATCTGTGTTACAACTTGGACAATTTCTGTGATTTTCAGTTTCGATAATAAAGCACTGAAAAGTTAAAACAAACATGTTTTAAAAGTGTATTTTGTCTTACCTTTTCAAAGGGGGCACTGAACAGTAACCTTCCGCGACCGGAAGTGTAACGTCTGTATAGTACCTTAGAAACATAAAATTTAGGCCAAATATGTGCGTATTTTCACCAAAATGTGCGTATGACATCATTGTAGGGTGTTATGTTAAAGCTGAGATGTTCTTGTTGCCCCATGGATGCGAAATAAATCATTTGAATTTTGTTTTGTGATGTGTAAGATATCCCACAATGCAATGCGTCAAGAACCCGATTTTGAGAGGTGAAACGCTTACAAAATACGGGTTGAGTTAAAAAAGTGAAAATTGTGAAAAACTGACACTGTCGATCTATGTGAAAAAAAAGATATATTAAATTTAAAGAGTGTTGCTCCATCACCAAACAGTTCAAATAACCCCATCTATTGCACAGACTTGGCAATAGCTCGTATGTATTTTCAATGGCGACGCTTACTGTTCAGTGCCCCCTTATTGTAGTATGGCCAGAGTCTTGAATTAATGCTAGAATGAATTGTTTAATGGTTGATTACTGCTAAATGATCACTTTTCTTTGTTTTATTTTTTTTATTTTGCAAATCAACACAAAAGGTAGACATTTTGCAGAGTTTTTCACTAATTTGTGGCCTTTTCAAATTTCCGTGAGCAAACCCGAATTCCGTGAATTTTTCTGTTTTTCCGTATCACGGAGAAATCATGGCTTTAGATATAGTGATATTTAATGTAATTTTAATATAATACAATATACTTTTGTTAATTTTTAATTTTTTTTTGATGACATTAATTCCCAGTTTGGAAATTTTGTTATTCAATTAGTTAATCTGACAAAAAAGTTCTAAATCTAAATCTAAACAAATACTCAATAAAATCGCAAAAGCGACATCTAATTGAGAAGAAAAATGGCCTACGATGAAAACACAAATACTTCAAAATAACATAAAAGATTTCAGACATTATTCTGGTGACGTTTCTAGCACTTCTCTACATTTGTTTTACTTACTATAAATCATGAAATGTTCGTGTGTATTAAACTTTGGCTAATTGCACATGTACATTTGATTCACAAACATTTTATGCATCCAAATAATTTTTCTTCCTATAGGGCTTTAAGGAATTATACAAATTTGTGAACATTTCATGTCGCAGAAACTTGGGTTCTATCCAAAATGCAAATTTTTAATGCTGTGAAAATATGATGTTTTACAGTATCTGTGCGATCAAGAGATCTGGTTTTTAGATCTTAGGTATTTTAATTTAAACCAAATTATTTCCCTTTTCAGATTTTGATTATCAACATAGACATAATATACATGTCATGTGCTACTCTTACAATAACATTACTTGTGCATTATTTTCTTACAGATAAGTCAAGTAGAGGACAAAGTATTAGCCGAATCCCTAGACACTACCTTCCCTTGGGTGGAATACATTGTCAGAGTAGGATGGACTCCTGATGGACAAAAGTAGGTAGTGTGTGTTTGTGGGGTATGTGAGGGGGTAGGGTTCAGTAGCGTAGCCAGGATTTCAGTGCGAGGAGACAAAGCCAAATTTTTGTCCGCAGTTGTCAATTTTTTGTCGCATTTTTAGTCATTTTCAGATCACTTTAATCTTTGCCGTCCTGTTTTTATCCCTGAAAATTTCTGGAAGGGGACAATTCCCCAGCTCCCCCCTGGCTATGCCCCTGTGCATTTTTGTGTTGGGGGGGGGGGGTTATCAAGTTTAAAGTGCGCTCGACAGCCTGAAAATATTTATTGGACAATGTCTTTTCCAAACAACCAAATCTGCAAGAAAGGTTATGTACACAGTACTCCCAATTCCAGATGATGCTGTTGATCACAAAGTGCCCCTTTAACTTTAACTTCTATTCATCTCAGGTATTTTGTTTCAAATTCTAAATTTTAACACCTTGATCTTTTAGAAATTGCTATGAAGTGTAAAAAGTAAAACTGTTGTCCATAATCATCACTTTCTCATATTTTTCTTAATAGCATCTGGGTTCAACTGCTAAATAGAAGCCAACAAGACACAGCAATAGTGTTAATACCAATAGAGAACTTTGTATCGGTGACAACGCAAGTAGCGGGCATCGAAGTTGACGAGGGCGCTTTCCCATTTGGTCGTGCTATGGGAGCTAGTGATATACCACCTGTTAAAGTGCTGTACGAAGAACACTCAGACATCTGGATAAATGTAAGTATGACGGGATCAACTTTGAAGGATTAAAAATCTGAAATGCAAATGAATACCTGTTTTTAAAATCTTACTATGACTCTCCAACAATCAATATGGGCAGGTTTCTCGAAGCATGGCTAGTGCCCATTTTCATCCTCATTCGTTTACTTCCAGGTCCATGACACCATGCATATCTTGCGTCAAACATCGCCGGACGAATTCAGCTTTATCTGGGCCAGTGAAGCTACCGGCACGAGGCATCTGTACTACATCACCTCAGCTCTCAAATCTCCCGGCTCGGTACCCGGTAACCTGAAACCGGCCATCTTGAAATATCAGATGTTGACATTTGGAGATGGAGAAGTGACGGTCAACGGTATGGGTGGACGAGGTCCGGAGATGGTTTACTACTTGGCTCTTCATGATACACCACTTGAGGAACACCTGTAAGATTGAGACACTATTTTCTTCTGTATTCTTATGACAGGGTGTTAGCTAGCCATCTGTCATTTTGGACAGGCAGTTTCCTCCTGGGACAGGCAAAATTAATGGATGTGACAAAGTTTGTGAACTCAAAACAAGGCTAGACCAATAAATGAAGGTTACAGCAATAGCTATTTGAATTGACTGAACCCCTAGAAGGGGCAGAGGTCTTGTTTATATTTTCAGGGTCAAATTTTGGACAGGCAGTTTTGGTGAAAATGACGGGCACTTGTCAAATCCTAGTTAAGACCCTGGGCTATGATAAGAGAATCAAGGGTAGAATTTTGTTGTTCAGTGTTGGAATCAAATTAGGATTTTGGCTAACAAGTTTTCTGAGACTTGTGATCTCACAAGATAGCTACTACCTAGAACAGCAACTGGCAAAGCTGTATGCAAGATTCTTTGCATGATGGAATCATAGATTCATAGAACCAAGTTTCAAACCCTAAAAATTAAGGCTGGTTAACTGCTAAATGTGATAATATCTGTGACCTGCTCTCACAAAAGAGCGTAAAGTGGCAAGTTGGGAGTTTCAAGACCTTCCAATTGTTGAGTTGATGTTCTTTGTTTGAAGACCCTTGCATAGTCAGTGGTATGTCCTTTGTGAATGGGGACATAATATGCTGTACCACTGAGGGGTCTTCAAACAAAGAACAGGAACTCAGCAATTAGAACGTCTCGAAACTTGCATCTTTACGCTCATTTCGTGGGAGCAGGTCACATATTCAATTGGATGACACTGGTCGAGACCTTTAACCACTAGGTCACCTGAGTTCACAGCTGGTATTCGGGTAATCTCACCTAGTTCATACTCTCTCACTGTCTCTTAGTGGCCAGTTATACTAAATAATGAAGAAATGAGGTACCTACAAATGCTTCAGCCTTGTAAGACAATGTGAAGCACAATGTATTAATACCCCAACTGTTGAATAGGATATTATTCATATAGTATAAATAGATCTCTTAAGTTACTTACACTTTGAGTGTAACAAAAATGTTGAGATAATGCTCTAGATATTCCACATCATCTTATAATTATATTGACATGTTTTTATTTTATACTTACATAGGTATACTGTTTCATATAGAAATCCTGCATCTCCTGTGAGGCTAACCCAACTTGGTTATAATGTACACACTGCTGAAATAAGTTCGGTAAGAAATACCCCTTCTGGTTTTTTAGTTTTTTGTTAATATTTTATTATAATGGATAAGCACATGAAGAAATTCATAGGTCTGTTGTCTGCTTAGTATGGACTTATTGAAAAACTTAAAGAATAAAAAATAGGAATTGCTGTTTTTAATTCTGTATCATTTCATAGACGATAGGTAGGTCAAATATTATGTGCACTGATCTGTGAGACAATAGTTACAAAAGTGAAAAATTGTAGAAGAAAATTTTGGTCTCTACCCTCCTTACACTTTTTAGATTCTTGAGCGCCTTGGCGGAAACAAAATGGGTCAACAATTCAGTGAAATGGAGACACACATTGTTAAAAAAATCTTCCAAGATAAAAAAAAATTACCCCCTGGGTAAAATGTTATACCCCTTCAGAGGAAAAATTCACAATTGAGAGGGTACTAAAAATTGAATATGCCCCTTCAAAAATAAATTGAATATGCACTATCATACATTCAGATCTTCCTTGCGCAGCATTACTTCTGAAAGCTAAATGTTGACATAAATGTATTCCTAGTGTGTTCTTTTGTCTTCCATTTTATTGTTCAGGACCAACGGTACTTTGTATGCACGCAGAGTAACCTGACTACGCAACCCTTCACGACAGTATTTAAATTAACGCATTCTAGTTCCGAGCCTATTACTGTTAGTTCATCCGAATACTGCAAGCTTCTTCCAGTACCATGTAAGTACATATCTTAACCCCATGAGAACTACCTGCCAATTGACCAAAAAGAAGTTTTCATTATCAATTGGACCAATCAGCAATATTGTTAGAATAATTTCACCACACAAAAAAATTGGGGTGAATTATTTGCAAAGCTCCATTCTGATTGGTGATTAAAGTGAATATATCATGTAATTGACCAATCAGTGACAATGTTAGATCGGCAGGTAGTGCTCAGGGGTTAAAAATTGATTGAAATTCAATACTAACGTTAATCAGAGTATCATGATAAGGCAAAAAAATTTGTTGAATTGCCCTCAAGTGGGAAAAATGGGAAGGTTATGTCGATTGGTCAATTTTTTTTAAACCTTCAGTTTATAAAAATCCCCACAAAATATTAAATAATGCTTCTTCCATTAGGGACATTGTCAATTTTGACTACTGGATACTTGTTAGATAATCAATTTAAGACTAGTCTTTCAATAAAATATGAATTTGACATTGATTTGTTGAACATATCTTTTAAATATCATCATTTAAAAAAAATTGTGACCCTGATTTTTCAGGATTTAGGGTCGGTTGGTGAAGGTAACACAACAATTTTTTTGTGCCTAAACAAAGATATTATTCAATGAATGATAATGAAGTGAGGTCTTGGAGAAGAAACAGTTTAAGAATCTTGAGTTTTCACCTTCGCTAGGGGGCTGGCATTTTCTTCGGAAGGGGGGGGGTCACAAATATGTCGGTGAACGGAGTCAATTTTTTTATGACCCCCTATCACGGGCAAAATTTTTTTACACCCCCCCCCATCGCGGGTCAAAAAATTTTATGACCCCCCCCCCCCCTTCCAACTACACAGACTCAAGAAAAATTATTTATTGTCGAACTAAGGCGCGGAGCGCCAAAACTTAAAAGTGAAGAAAGTGTGTGGAGCGCTGTTAATTTTTTTATTGTAAGTGTAAAGAAGGCGCGCGGAGCGTGTAAAAATTTTGCATAGATTGTACGCACATTTCGACTGCGAAGTTAAAGAATCGCGCGAAAAATTTAAGTTACCAGCCCTAAATAATTCTATAACCTCCTATTTTGGGTGTTAAAAATTATAACCCCCTATTTTTGGTCTGAAAATTCTATGACCCCCCCCAGTATATTTGTGACCCCTTCCAAGAAAATGCCAGCCCCTTAGATGGTTATAATAAACTACACTTTAAAAAAGTAAAACAACGTTCTGGACATGATTGCACTGGCATGATTGAACAATGAACAAGCATCCACATGCAAAATGATATAACAAGTTTGGCTATGTAGCAAATATAATGGAAATGTTATTCTAGTATGCAAAAGTTATTCATTGATGTACATTAAACTTGCATAAAATGTGTAGTTACGATACATACATGCTGTAGAGATTATAATTTGTGAAAGGGAATTGCCATGACAATTTGTTGTAATTATTACTAATTATACGTAGATTGTAGTTATTCTCCATTTAAAAGTAACTCCACTTGGATAAAAAACAAACAATGTTTTTGTAATGTTCGCCTTGCACCACAAAACAAAAAGCACATTTGTGTACATCCATATCAAAAGGATGCACTTGTCGGCTGCTACATGTGTCTCATTTTACAAAAATGCTAGAAATAAGTACCAGTCTCATCTCAAGTGGAGGTCACGTTGGGGCAGCGGTACAGGCTCTGCCTTGTTATCGGTGGATTGCAAGTTCGAGCCCCGGCGGTGCCATCGTGTTGTGCTCTTGGGCAAGGTGCTTTACCTTACTTGCCTCTTACTACCCAGGGGTGAAATGTGGAGCTGTTATGAATATTGTCCATTGAGCGCTCCCCAAAGGTATGAGTGTGCCATGGGCATTGTATGGCAGCTGACATATTCTAACAACAGCGGAATAAATGTAAAGCACTTTGGTACATGTACACATGTGAAAGGCGCTATATAAATACCAACATTCATGTCACATGATTTGGGAATGTTCTCTGTATTCCTAAACCATGTGACTTGGGATAATTGAAGTGACCGCCACTTGAGATGAGTCTGGTATTTATTCCAAGCTATTTTGTAAAAAGAGACATATGTAGCAGCCAACAGTGCATTGATTTGATATGGACGTACATATTTACGATGCATTGTAAACACCAAGATTTTACTTCATTCTTCAGACCCCAACAACATTTTTGAAATGGTATCCCATAATTCCTTGCATTTCTTTTCTCTTCACAGCCTTACCAAACCCATGTATACCACCGGAATTATTCACATACAAACACTCGCAAACAGGCCAAGACATGTATGGTCTACTCTACAAACCACATAATCTGGAGCCTGGCAAACAGTATCCCACAGTCCTCTTTGTTTACGGAGGTCCTCAGGTGCAATTGGTCACAAGGTCGTATAAAGGCATGAGGCTGTTGAGACTACACACGCTAGCATCTCTGGGATACGCGGTGGTGGTCATAGATAGCAGGGGGTCGTCAAGTAGAGGGTTGAAATTTGAAGGCATTCTGAAGCACAGACTTGTAAGTTGTACTTTTATGAAATAATTTTATTCATAAATGCTTAAAGCATACTTAATCTTCAGTTGCTAGGGATGAGTAATGAAGGTCTGACTTTATGAGGTGGATTGTTGCTTGGCACTTTGAAAAGATCATTTCATTCATTGGTTGAAATATTAGTGAAAATTGTGGAATTGTGATAGAAAGAGTATTTAAAACTAAGACTCAGCTTACTTTACAAAGAAGTTTTCAATTGATGAGTGCATATTTACATGTATAATCGTATTGTAAATTGATGTTGATCAGACCTTCAGAAGACAAGATTTTAGCCAGGCTGGCACCCCTGACATGGCCAGATTCGATTCACTGGCTGGCAGAAGAGGTTTGGAGATATGGATGCAATGGAACAAATCAATCTATAATCAGTAGAGTTTAGATTGATTTGCCATGGTTTGAACCAGACACCTGTCACATCAAACCACTCTAATACCTCCTCAAAAATGATGAGAGGTAATATAAATACAGTGGCTAAAACAGAAACAAGTATAAGAACAAAGTAAACAAAATTGAAAATACTAGTTCTCCACTCATCATCATCAGCGGTATTACCATCCTTTAGATTTTCCCTTCATTTGTTTTGTATTTTCATTTTCAGGGTTCAGTTGAGATAGAAGACCAAGTAGAAGGCCTTCATTGGGTGGCAGCGAAGACGGGTTTCATCGATCTGTCAAGAGTTGCCATACACGGCTGGTCTTATGGAGGGTATATGTCACTTATGGGTCTAGCAAAAAGACCGGACATCTTTAAGGTAGGTAAACAATTTTCTGCTCCCTGGTATATTTTGTATCTTATAGGCACAGTGTTTTAGATAGTAAGCCCAATTGTGTTTGACAGCACTTGAGCATATGCACAACATTCCCATTAAGCGCTGTACACTTACCGGTAAGTCAGTGATGGTTAACTTTGGCTGTCGGGTAGGTAACCTTCTAAAATACCTACCTGTCTACACCTGGTAACAATTTGACATCAGTGTGACCCAGATGTTTGGCTGGAATGTTTTAATACCGACCTGACAAGTCAATGTCAAAAAAAGTCAAAGTACAGCTCTTGAGTGATCCATTCTAAAAAAGGTACAGCTCTTGAGTGATCCATTCTAAAAAAGGTAGAACTTGTAATATTGGGCTATTCCAGTTGTAATTCATACACTGCATGTAGAGTGTGAGTTTCAAATGGAGTCACCCATTCAGGGAAATTCACACTCCCTGTGTGGGATTTTTAAGGTCACATCTTCCATAAGGGGTATGGATTTCACTTGGAAGAGCCCATTATGGATTGAGATCAATGTCACATAGAGAGATATAGCGTTCCTCAGTACCTGCTTTTAGGGAAAATGATGTACATTTGCATTGGAGGTATTGAGTACTACCTTCATTACTTATGCAGTACTATCCGTCCATACAGGGGCGTAGCAAGTGGGTGGATAGGAAGGACAAATTCCAGGGGCCTGAGGATTCAGGGGCCCTAAGCAAAAGCAAAAATGAAGTGTGTTAAGGATAGGGCTGATAAAGGAGATGTTAAAAAGGACCCGCATTGCTCCTTGTTCATGGACCTCCAAGGCTCTTGCTATGCCCCTGATACCGCACTTGGTAAATTACCAATTTTTTCAATGATATGATATGTAGAAGAGAAAATAATTCCATTCTATGAAAATTGCTTTGAATAACAGGTTGCAATAGCTGGTGCTCCAGTCACATGTTGGAAAGTATACGATACAGGTTACACAGAACGCTACATGGACACACCACTCAATAATCCAGCTGGATACTCAGAAGCATCAATACTCAATTTAGCCAAAGACTTCCCTGATGAGTGAGTAGTATTGACTTGCATTGTAACAGTAGTTAGAAGGAGGTAGCTCACATAAAAATGTAAAAAAATTTGGTGCAAACATGACAGGCATACTATAATGCAGCAACTTGGCCAGATGATTAGCAGTCAAGTTTAAGCCTTTGGGTAAAATCTCACCTAAAAGCATTCATTAGATACTATGAAAGACCATGCAAAAAGCACATTTTTGCAAAAAATTCTGGCTTTGCCATTTTTCACCCTGATGTGGCAGAGACGTCAACACTTTGAGGCAGCTGTTCCACTCACGCATCTATGCTACGCCTTTAATTGCGTTAGTGTGTACACTAGCGCTTTGAATGAACGCTAGCGATTTGAAGCTGCACCCAATGAAATGTTTACTGATGTCACTGCCACATCAGGATAGAGAATAGTATAGTTTAAATTCTGGGGAGCCACAAGTAGTTCAATCTGGACCAACTGGGAGGGTGGACAAAGAGCTACGGGTGAACCTCATTGCTGAGAGTGTAGCATCAAGCTCTACTTGTAAACACAACAAAAGTTGTCTTCTTTCTGGATTTTAACTTTGTTAAATTATTTTGTTTCCCTGTAGAGAGAATCGTCTCCTGATAGTGCATGGATTAATCGATGAGAATGTACACTTCCATCACACAAGTTTACTTATAGATGAACTCGTCAAAAATTGCAAGCCATACCACATACAGGTTAGTGTAGAAATGAAATGATTAAAATAAAATTGTTTTAACAGTTTTATACAAAGAGCCTGTGTAAATCCAGGCCAGTCTCCTCTTCAGTGATTTGATTCTAGGAAAGTGCACCACAAATAGTGTGGGGTCAAAATGAAATAGATAACAGACCAAACATGACAAAAATGCACAATACAAAACATTCATGACCTCATAACAAACATGTTTGTATGTGTTTTTCTTAAGTCCGTCTATTGTTCAATACATTTTCACAATCACTGTATCATGGATAAGAAATTAATAAGGCCAGACATGGTGAAGTACTGGGTAAACTTTACAAGGGTGGCAAAATGGCAATATATCATCCAGTTTCACAAATGTGTGTAAAAAGTTTGAAATTTGGCCATAATGAAGCTAAATTTTGGGTTGAACTGGAGAAAAGAAACATGCTCATTGCAATTTTAGATCAATTTTGTTTCAGTATTTTGAACCAAATGGGTGACTTCTGCACCCTCACCCTTCTATCCCTAAACATCTTTTAACACATGATTCAACGTAAAAAGTCTTGAGATATTTCTTAAAATATCAATAGCTATCTCAAGAACCCCTGAACCAATACTAGGCTTGTTTGTACTCATTTTAATGCAACTTTCATGCTGATTCCAAATATACTCATGATAATGTACAATTCTGAAATTTTTGAATATTTAAAAAAAATTTGAAACTTGTCGTCTGCAGTCGACATCTGCATGAAGAGGGATAAGATTGATATTTAAATTCTTGTTCTGGTCAAATGTTCTTGTTTCAGATCTACCCTCAAGAGAGACACGGCATAAGAAAACCAGACGCTAGCGAACATTATGAAACGATGGTGCTCAGCTGGCTGCAACAGAATTTATAAATGTACGGACTAGAAACACTATTGGCAAAGCTGTTATGATCTATTCTTAGATGAGAATGAAGAAAATGTCTTTTAAGCCTGGAGAAAGTACTATTGCATCAAGATTTATGGTGTGGTGCTGTCGATGTCGTCTGCAGGAGTGTTCTAGGTTACTTCTATTGACCCTGTGCACGGTCATATCAAAACGAGGTTTTACCTGCAAGGCGAGTGTTGAGTGTATGTGCGCCTGTCAAATGCATGCTTCAATTACCACATACGCTTGACAAACCCTTCTGGCGTGTTGCTAAAAAACATGAGAAACAAAAATGCACTTTTTGCACATGCGTTTTGCCAGGAGAACCTTGTTTTGGTAGCAAGATGGTGTTTCCATGCAAAGGGCGAATATCGTCTGCTTTACCATAAAAATGCAAGTGCTGTTTGGGTTTTCCATAGGGAATGTCTACTAATACATCCAGTAAAACCAGATTTTTACATAATTATATATATATATATATATATACGAGGGGGTATCCAAAAGTTTTTGACATCACTCAGAAGGAAAAGAGCTATATTGATGAAATTTTGTCAGTGTAATCACTGGTCCTTATGTACATTATGGTCCAAAAATGGTCTCCTAGGTATGTTTAATATTTTACAGGTGGTGCTATGATGGGCAGTAGGCGCATAACCTTTTCATGATAAGATCCTCCACTTTCTTGAGTTTCTTCACTGTGGCAGCACCATGCGATAGTGTTGGACGTCCACTTCTTGGCTCATCTGTGAGGGACATGTGGCCAGTTTGGAAATTCCTTTTCAAAAAGCAACAGTGCCATATGATGGGCAATCATCACCGTAGATAGCTTTCATTTCATCATAGATTTTCTGAGCATTGTAGGCCTAACCTCCAAATGCAGGAACTTAATCACGCCGTGCCTCAATTTTCACCATCTTGCAGGTTATGCGTCTACTGCCCATCTAGGGTCACCTGTAAAGAAAGTAAACATACTTAGGAGACCATTTTTGGACCATAATGTACATAAGGACCAGTGATTACACTGACAACAGTTCATCAATATAGCTCTTTTCCTTCTGGGTGATGTCAAAAACTTTTGGATACCCCCTCGTATATATATATATTATATAACCAAAATGTTAAACCAAATATCTTCTGGACAGAAGGCCAAGTATAAAACTTGCAGAAAAGTGAACTTTTAAAAATACATGTGTTGGGCTTTCCCAATGGGTACTGTGGATAGAGGATGTCTGTAATTATATCCTGTATAATCAGATTCTAAATATATGTAACTAAAACGTTTAACCAAATAGCCTCTGGGTAGTGAGTGACGTATACAGTCTGTAGAACAGCGGACCTCGAGGAACTATTAAGCCTTATTTTATAATATTTCTGTATAAAAATTACCATGCTCACATTTTTAAAGGAAGTGATATATAGTCTGTATATCTACCTTGAATCACCAGCACTAGCTTTGAAGTTCAGCGTGTTCTGTGTTAGCTTAGCGTTACTTGGTGCATGTACATACTTTTATGAGCGCGATCAACATGCCGCATATGTACACGCAAGAAACCACGCTAAGCCAGAACTTTAAAGCTAGTGCCGGTGACTCGAGATAGATATATATAGACTATAGGCAATTCTCATATAAAGGGGTATTTTGTGATTTTAGCATCCTTAGCATAGATATCCACGGAAAAAAACTTTCTGTCAAAATTTCAGTTGATTAGGACTTTGAATGTAAGAGCTACACATACGTGCATGTATTACAGTGCCACATTTCGGGCTGTCGAAAGCTGAAAGTACAAATTATGCAATATCTTTGTTAAACAACCCAATCTGCAAGACCGCTTATGCACACAATCATGATGTAGTCCTAGGTTGCTGATGGTATAAAAATTTCATCTTTTTTTGAAAGAGAGGTCACAAAATTATTTAAACACAGGGTTTAAATGAATACATACATTTTTGAATATTCAGTAATTTCGGGTACATTTTATTTTGGAAGATGAACGTACACTCAAATTAAACCTAACAATTTCAAAGCAACATTTAAGGAATTTGATGGATTATCAATTCTGGCAATAAGGTCTTTTACCTGAAATTATTTCACATGTGACCCATCCCATCAAAACACTGCAGGTATGACCAAAAATGAACTTCCACATTTCTTACCCACGATATGATTTAAAGTGATAGTGATCTCTGATCTGATAATGTTGGATGAAAAATGAGACCTATTCTCAGAAAATGAGAGCAAATTTTTATTTCTAATTTATTATATGGCCAGATTCATATTTTCTGAATCATAATGATACACTACTCAAAATATTTAAAGGATCAGACTTTTTTATTAGAAATTTTTCAAAACAGCAGTAATATTATAAATCAGGCAAGTGTAATTTCATTCAGTAATGTTTAGGCTACAGAACACACGCACTACCAGGCGGCATAGGACACGCGACACGTGACGTTCGAGGCTGGCGAAAATACAAGGCTGACAGCCCCATTCAAAATACACGGTTAGCAGTTATAAATTGAAAAACAACATACTTACAGTGTGGTACATTGTCGTACCCCAACGGTTTTAGAGTAAGATAATTTTGCTTTGACACCACATAACAAATTTAGAATTGTTTGTGAAGATATCATGATTATGTGTTAATCCAATGGCGACGTCAAAAATGACGATATCGCTTCCTCCACCGCCTGCGCACTACCAAGCACTTAAGTCCCATGAAAGCAAAAAAAAAAAAAAATGCAAAAAACCCACTTTGTTCAGTAACATGAGAATAGAAAAGAAAGCAAGAAATTCAGGATTGTCAATTTCTGATCTGTATAATCTGCTAGGATTGTTCCCTCACTTGGTGTTGGAAACTCATTATTTCAAAGAAGAATGCTTCTGTTTTGTGGCATGTTTAGCAAACCATAATCTCCTTTTCTCCCCTATTGACTAATTTTTTTGAGAATAGGTCTCAATTAGTTACTTTATATGACAAATATATTACAAATTATTTATTATTTGATTTTCACATTTTTTCATAAATATATTCCTTATTATCCTATATTCCAGCTTCCGAAAACTGTGTTTTGATGTGTTGGGGCATGTGAGATTATTGATATATCGGAAATATCTGTTGAAAAGAAGGCAAATTGCTAATTTTTTTTATTTATTTATATTTTTTATGTGCACATTATTTGTTATTTTAGTTGTATGTTAGCACTTAAATGTTTTGTCAAATTCCTTTCACAAATTAAGCGTACCAATAACCGTCCAACACATTATTTTGCACAAGTCCCATGCACACACTTGACGTCACATGCATATAGGCAAGGACTAATGTTTAAAAGGACTTGGCAAAACATTTTAATCCTAAGTTTTTTATAGTCTACATTTGACAAGCAATCCATTATGGCTAGTTCATACTTCAGCAGTGCATTGCAATAAATTATATGTAGTTTTCACCTGTCAAAGAAGGTTGGAGCGACTCTGGATTTCAATGCAATCCACTGCCACACTGGTTACATTTGATTGAACTCCGTATGCGTAAAGCAATGTACAGTTTTATGTACTTTGCAACAAAATCCAGATATTAATTTGCTTTTGTATTGCAGCACTTCCCTGCTTTGTAAATTTATATGAAATATAGTAGGTCTTATAGACTTTGCAATACGATAGCCAGCTGCACAATTGACACGCTGTCTTATTATTGACTATGTTCAGTGGCGTAGCCAGGGGGAGCCGGTTGGGGGAAGTGTCCCCCAACAGAAATTTTTCAGGGATAAAATGGGGACGGCAAAGTGTAAAGTATCATTAAAATGACTGAAAATGGGACTAAAAATTGACAAATGGGGACGAAAGTTTGCCTCGGACAAAAAAATTGACAAATGCGGGACAAAAATTTGGATTTGCCCCCTCACACCACAAGGCTGGCTACGCCCCTGACTAGACTATGTTACCTTGTGGCAATTTGGATATTGAAATGAAACAGTTAATAAATGTATTTCTGTATAGATGTGGTGACAGCAATGTTTGTAAGTTATAGGTTAATTACTTATCACTTGTTGGGAGAGAAATTAGACTCACTGATGGAAACGTGCTGAGATGTTGATGCATCCAGTGCGCGAGCCCCACAGGGGGAGTGCATTTGACGCATTAACAGTCAGCGCAAATACATTGTTCAGGCCTTCATTTTTGAAAATTGCAGGAGCTTCCTAAGTTTACTAAGGTGCTCAACAAGAAGCTCAATCTTTTAATATCTGTATTAAAACATAGGGATTCAAGTAGTGAGGAGCTCAGTAAATTATACTCCTGAAATGTTGTTCAGGAGAGCTGTAGGAGCTCTGGTGCAATCAAGCTCCTCAAAAATGAAGGTCTGATAGTTGTGTGCAACCTCTCTACCACCAAGGGATCTTTTTAACCTATTTCATACACATGTTTTTGCAATTTCTGCAAATTTTTATAACAAACAAAATGCTAAAAATGTTTGAAAATTTGACCAATATGAATGCACCCACCTTAAAGAAGAGGCGAGCACACTGCGTGTTGTACGAGAAACTGCGTGCAAGTGCAGTTATACAATTATATGCACTCTCCGCATATTTCTCTAATGGCTTTTCTGATTGGTTATGTGGTTCTAAGAGTGTATGAATCCAGATTAGGAACCAGTCTGTCGACATGATTGATAACAACATATGACCACTCCAATAACATGATTGCCCTACATCTGATTTGAGGATGGTCAAGGTCAAGGTTAGTTATCTGGCAGGTAGCCATCGGTGTGATGTCACCCCATTTATAGAGTATACATTACAAAGTTTCAAAACCTGTGGCATGACAGGAAACCAGTATAGTGCTGGGTGTGTCTTTGATAGTAGAGAGGTTTGCGATTCCATATGCCTTGATGCATACGCC